>NC_047092.1:135614982-136245751 GCF_902459505.1 Geotrypetes seraphini | reverse complement strand
GAATATCGGCTTGGCCAGCTGTGTCTAAGATGCTTGCTCATAAATCAGAAATTCAATGCTGGTGGCCGGGTATGGTCTCAGCATTAAATTTCCAGATTCGCTGTTGATCACAGGAGATAGCCAGGCTGCCTCCTGTGGTAAGCATATTGGCCCCACTGTTTGCACATGTACGTGATCTAGATATTTAAATGTTCTAATTACATGTCTAGATACTTCAAAAATGACCTCCTAAACTTGCCTAAATTGTAGCTAAAATGTGGTTGGTTACATTTACACTAGATTGAAAGCAGACGTACATATATGTGGCTGAAGTACATGCATAGGTGCATATTTTGTAACCTACACATGTATTTCATGGCTCCACTTGTGCTTTGCCTAAACTCTTTTCCAAACATATCTACTCCCGGCTTGCATACAAGTGTACACCTACTTGCCATATGTGTATGGACAGGGTATTTTATAAGAAGTCTTTCACATGCAAACAATTGTATTCATGAGTAAAAAAAAAAAAAAAGTGTTTATAAATTTATCCCCAAAGAGTTCAAATTGAATGCTAACCTAAAAATGCTGTATAAGAAAAGGAAGCAGCTGCTGCTGAAGTCCAGACCAACAGGATCAGCCAAACTATTAGGCAAGACTAGATGGTCATCAAGGGAACAGCTTCGGGGGGGGGGGGGAGGGTCAGCAAAGAGCATCTGAAGTCAAAGCAAAACAGTAAGTCCTGACACCATACAAACTCAATGAAGCATCAGTGAATACTTTTACTTGTAAGAAGGTGGACAAACAATTTTCAAATAGCTCATTTACATGAGAAAAAAATGATCTTTAGAAAGCCCCTTCAGAGAAGGTAATTCTAAAAAGGGATGTCTATTTTTAGGCATATCAAAGTCTGTAAAACCATCTGGCAGATGAACTGAGACTAAGGGCTCCTTTTACAAAGCCACGCTAGAGCCTTAATGCGCGGAATAGCGCACGCTAAATTTCTGCACGTAGTAGCCGCTACCGCCTCCTTTGGAGCAGGCGGTAGGTTTCTGGCTAGCGCGCGCTATAGCATGCACTAATCCGGTGCGTGCATTAAAACCGCTAGCGCGGCTTTGTAAAAGGAGCCCTAAGTCCACAACAAGAAAAAACCCAAAACAGTTCCACAGTGAAGTAAAAGAAACAAAACCAAAAGAAACTGTGGAAAGGATGTTCTTGATGTAGGAGTTTATTCACTCAATTAAACGATGCATAAGATGAAGTAGACCCAACACGGTCTGTGTTTTGACAAACACACCTTCCTCAGGGATCCTAGGGTGAACTACGTAATCATGGAAAGCAAATGTTTTCGCGAAAGGTGCTCACAAAAGATTGCAGAGCTATATTTCAAAGGATTAAACTTATGCGTTCCATTTTTGTCAGAAGATTGGTGAAGGAATAAAATGTTTTTAATACATACTTCTGAGGCAGGCCCAGTTGGGGCCGAAACACGATCATGTCAAGTCTTGTGATACAATAAAGGAGATTGGACGCCAAAGTTTCCACTGTTTGTTCTTTCTTTCCATTCTTTGGGAAATTGTCATCTTCTGTTTCTCTAAGATCCACTACATTTTAACCTTTTTAAAGTTTTTTTTTATAGTTTTAAGTTGATTTTTTTCTGTGTTTAGGTAATTATGGATTTTTAAACATCTTAGGATTATTTTTAGCGATTTTGATAATTTAAACCAATTAAGAGTGTGGTTTTCAGCATGACAAGTAGCCTAGTGATAGAGCTGCTTCCTCTGCACCCAGAAGATGTGGGATCAAATCCCAGGGCTGCTCCTTTTGACCCTGGGTAAGTCACTTCATCCTCTGTTGCCCCAGGTGCAAAAGTTCCACTGAGTTTTTTAAAATTGTTTCAACTCATCAGTGATCATTAACTCATCAGTGATCATTATTATTCATGACATCAGGCTTTTATTATTCATGATCATTATTATTCATGGCATCAGGTTTTCACTATTTAAGCCTGATTGTATGCACATGCTGGCCTGTTTGTCGTTTGACAGAGATTAAGGATATAGTGAGTATGCTTTCTTTGCTCTTGGTTTTAATTTAGTAGTTTTTTATCTTCAAAAAGGTTCTTGGAACTTTGGAACTTTATTAGTCTAGTCTGGACATGCCCTTGTTTTTTATTTTTGGACAATATTGCATATTTTGGAGTATAAACTGTTCCTTTGCATCAGCTGGCTTTCATTCCTGGGAATCTGTTTCTGATCCCAGCTAGGTAAGTCATCCTTTTACAGAGTTTGATATGTTTTTACATGGTCTGCTTTATTCAGATGTTTTAATCCAGATGTTTTTATTAAATTCTGATTGTATTTTTAATGATAGTGATTGAATTTGCACACACATTTTGTTATATTGTCGCAGATAAATGCACCTGAAGCAGCCTTGTTTGGCAAAATGCATCAGGCACTGTTGCAGGGACCACATTGAATAAATCTGGAAGCTGGAAGAGTGGGCAAAAAAGTGGCTGATGAGCTTTAACATAGAGAAATGCAAGGTCATGCATGTAGGGAGAAAGAACCCGATGTTCAGCTACAAAATGGGGGGATCATTGCTAGGGGTAAGCAACCTTGAAAGAGACCTGAAGCAGCCTTGTTTGGCAAAATGCATCAGGCACTGTTGCAGGGACCACATTGAATAAATCTGGAAGCTGGAAGAGTGGGCAAAAAAGTGGCTGATGAGCTTTAACATAGAGAAATGCAAGGTCATGCATGTAGGGAGAAATAACCCGATGTTCAGCTACAAAATGGGGGGATCATTGCTAGGGGTAAACAACCTTGAAAGAGACCTGGGGGTGCTGGTGGACACAACATTGAAAGCATCAGCACAGTGTACGACAGCCGCAAAGAAAGCGAACAGAATGTTGGGTATCATTAAAAAGGGTACCACGACCAGGACGAAGGAAGTCATCCTGCCGCTGTATCGTGCAATGGTGCGCCCACATCTGGAGTACTGTGTCCAGTACTGGTCACCGTACCTCAAGAAGGACATGGCAGTACTTGAGGGAGTCCAGAGAAGAGCGACTAAACTGATAAAAGGTATGGAAAACTTTTCATACGCTGACAGGTTGGAAATGCTGGGGCTATTCTCCCTGGAAAAGCGGAGACTTAGAGGAGACATGATAGAAACCTTCAAAATCCTGAAGGGCATAGAGAAGGTAGACAGGGACAGATTCTTCAGACTGTGGGGAAGTACAAGTGGGCACTCGGAGAAATAGAAAGGGGATAGGTTTAGAACAAACGCTAGGAAGTTCTTTTTTACCCAGAGGGTGGTGGACACATGGAACGCGCTTCCGGAGGTTGTGATAGGCCAGAGCACAGTACAGGGGTTCAAGGAAGGTTTAGATAGATTCCTAAAGGATAAGGGGATTGAGGGGTACAGATAGAAGTAGAGGTAGGTTATAGGAATAGTCAGGGACCACTTCACAGGTCATAGGCCTGATGGGCCGCCGCGGGAGCGGACCGCTGGGCGCGATGGACCTCTGGTCTGTCCCAGTGGAGGCAACTTCTTATGTTCTTTATCTCCAGATTGTCTGGCTATTGTTTTTTCACATTGGGTTTTTGGGTGGATCGCCTGCCTTTTTGCTTTCTCACACTTAAGCAAAACTGGGCCAAAATGGATCCCTGAGTAATACCTCCTGAAGGAGGGTAAGAAGGGGATGCTGAATCCCCAATTATAATTTCAATTGGTTGATCAGAAAAGTAAGATCTGAACCAGTTTATTGGAGTACCTCGAAATCCAGTGTCATACAGATGTGCAGAGATAGTAACTAATTCTTGCACTTCGTTATTATACTTAAGTACAATTTTCAGTACATTTACTTGTAATGAGTTACATTTTTGCCATACTTTTTACTTGTAACTAGTTACAAATAAGCAGTACGTTTATACTTAGGGCTGCTTTTACTAAGGTGTGCTAGTATATTTAGTGCACGCACAAAATTACCACGTGCTAAATCGCACAGTATGCTTCTAGAATAACGCCAGCTCAATGCTGGCATCAAGTTCTAGCGTGCGCGGCAATTTAGCGCGTGTTAAGGCCCTAATGCACCTTAGTAAAAGGAGCCCTAAAACAAGTTGTTGTTTTTTTAAAAAATTTTTAAGTATTTTCTAGGACCATACTTCTGCTTTACTCCTCTATAGGCGATGTCAGACCTGGACTAAATAATATGGAAAGAAATGTGAAGTACAGATAATCTACATCCAATAAACAAGTAAAGAGCTCCACTGAGTTCAGATCTTTCATGGTTCTTTATACCTCGCATTTAAGTGTTTGTTTGATTCTTCCCTTTCAGAGCTATCAGCCTGATTGTCCATAAATAACCTAAATCCAATAAAAAAGTAAACAACTCCACAGTGGAACTCTTTACTTGTTTATTGGATTTATTTTATCTGTACCCCACGTTCTTTTCCATATGATTTAGTGATGTCCAAAAAATAACCTCAAGCTAAACCCTACCAACTAAGTCCTCGTCCCCTTTTGTTACTTTTCTATATCAAGTTCCTGTCAAAATTAATATTATGGTGTCATCAAATGCAAGAATTTATCCCACATTCATGCCGTACTTCATTCATCCAAATTTACAAATCGTCTTACTGGTCCTCAACGGGCCACCAGGCACTCAAACTACTTTCATTGTGCTGGGCTTTATGCTCCCATTCATCATCGGATCCAGTTTTCTAAATACTTAATATTTTCGATAGTTATATTTAAATAAACTTTAATATTTATCTTAAATAAATATGTACTAAAGTACTTAGCTGTGTAAAAGACGCTTTTCAACGGGGGTAGAGTCACCAACATGTTTCGCCCATATAGTTCCAAGGGCTTTCTCAAGTCTACCATTCCCTACCTATTTACACCATTCAAACCGACAGTAGCGCAAACTAGTGCTGCCCTATTCAGAAAAAAAAATTTTGATTCAGCCTATTGAATTGGTTTTTCAATTCGATTTTCCTGCCCAATTGGGTTTTGTTTTTTTTCAAACATCCTGGTGAGTTTATGTTATAGCTTTTTCACCCCCTTCCCTCCGTGTACTTCTACACCAGGGCCCCCCCCTCCCCTGAAGGCCTGTCCCCCCCTTAAAGGTCTGCATCCCATCCCTGAAAACCTGTCCCCCCCTTGAAGGCCTGTCCCCCCTTGAAGGCCTGCCTGCCTGTCCCCCCCTTGAAGGCTTGTGCCCCCCTTGAAGGCCTGTCCCCCCCCCCCTTAAAAGCCTGCCTGCCTGTCCCCCTTGAAGGCCTGTCTCCCCTTGAAGGCCTGTCTCTCCCTTGAAGGCCTGCCTGCCTGTCCCCCTTGAAGGCCTGCCTTCCTGCCTGTCCTCCCCCCTTGAAGGCCTGCCTGCCTGTCCCCCCATTGAAGGCCTGTCCCCCTTGAAGGCATGTCCCCCTGAAAGCCTGTCTCCCTCCATGAAGGCCTGCACCCCCCCTTGAAGACTTGTCCCCCCCTTGAAGGCTTGTCTCCCCTCCTTGAAGGCCTGTCCCCCCCTTAAAGACCTGTTCCTCCCTTGAAGGCCTGCCTGCCTGTCTGTCCCCCTTGAAGGCATGTCCCCCCGAAAGCCTGTCTCCCCCCATGAAGGCTTGTCCCCCCTTGAAGGCCTGCATCCCCCCCTGGAGGCCTGTCTCTCCCCTGAAGGCCTGCCTGCCTGCCCCACCCTGAAGGCCTGCTGCCTCACCCTGAAAGACCGCTCACCCCCCACCCCGAAGGACTGCTCATCTCCCTGGCCTCCCCACACCATTTACCGTAGCTAAGCAGCCTGCAGCAAGATCGTGATGCCAGCAATCTTGCGCTGCTTCATGCTGTTTCCTCCGCCGCGGTCCCGCCCCCTCCTCTGACGTCAGAGGAGGGGTGGGACCGCGGCGGAGGAAACAGCACTGAAGCAGCGCAAGATCGCTGGCATCGCGATCTTGCTGCAGGCTGCTTCGCTATGGTAAATGGTGTGGGGATGCCAGGGAGGGGAAATCCGGACACCAGACGCCAGGGGGGAGAACTGGACGTTGGTGGGGGGGAACCGGACACCAATGACTTCAGGCCGGGAGCACCCCTTAGGGCTTGCACCCAGGGCGGACCGCCACCCCCCTTGATACGTCACTGACTAGATCTCATAGTTTGTAAAACACTAAACATTCTTATTTTCTAAGCATTTATCAACTTATTCTGTATAATTTCTTTACTGTTATTTTGGTGTTTTGGTTTATCCACTTTTTCTTTTTCAATGATTGTTAATCGAGTCGAGCTTCATTTTTGTGACAATGACCCAGTCTATAAATTTAAGGTTTAGTTTAATTTAATTTCTTATGAGTTGGAATAGCCAAATTACAATGTGTAGCAGAGCGCAATGGTCAAGAGGGCACATAGGGCATCACACAATCCTGTAGATATTTTGGTGATAAATGATATACACGTAAACCAACAATAACTTATACAGTACTTCACTCTGTACTCCATGGTCAGCCAATACAATGATATGAAATATGAAGTAACATGTCCATACTTCCCAATCCCAAACAAAGTTCGAATAATAGAATTTTGAAAAAATTGTGCGATAGACACCAATCTTTTGTAGAATTGTGCCTAAGAAGAATATTCTCCCTTCTACTTCTGTTTTCCATCTCCACCAGATCAGCAGAAAGCTGGGCAATAATTTTGTGACCAATCCTGCTCTGAGAAGCAGTCTCCTCCACTGCCACAACCCTCTGCTCTAGGTGTTCAACACAATTGCTTGTTGCCATCTGATGAGACAAATTAGAGACCTCATTATGAAGACCATTTAATTTAGATGTAGTCTCCTTAAGCAGTTCTTTTATTATCTATAAATACACTATCACCTGCTCCATAAGATCACTGGATTCCTGAGGCAGAGGAATCTTAGATGATGTAGGCGGGATCAGTTTTCAACTTAATGTGTGTGGAATGGGGGGGTTACTAATTTCTTCAGCTAAATAATTAAATCCACCTCAACCAGACATAGGAGAACTCACGCACCATTCACACACCCTCCAACCAAAATCATCAAAAGAAAAAAAACTGTTTGACAACCTCCTAACTCTACAACCTATTGACCTCGACCACAAACTACAAAACCTTCAAAAAAGAAATAAAAACCCTTCTATTCAAAAAACACATAAAACCGAACTAACACAATCAGAACTGTCCCAAGCATCATCTGCAACTACTCCATATGTACTTATGATGTCATGACAATTTAGACATAATTTATGTTATGTTTGGAATAATGGTTACATATATGAGGTTCAATAAAAGAAAATTTTCAGTGCCTGTTTCTATTATGACCATTTATTTTTCATGGTTATTACAAAAAATATTTTTTTACATGGGGGGGTGTCAAAAAATGATGGGCCCCGGGTGCCACATACCCTAGGTATGCCACTGCATACTATCCCATCTGTGTTTCTTTTTCTGTCACTAATATACCGGAAGAAGGATTTATCGCCCTTCTTGATGTTCTTCGCAAGGTTCTCCTCCATTCGGAGTTTTGCCTCCCCGACTGCCGTTTTGACTGCTTTTGACTTGGCCAGATAGTCTTCCTTGGATTCTCTCTTCCCTGATTGTTTGTAGATGATGAACACTCTTTTCTTCTTTTTTATGAGGTCTGAGATCTCCGCAGAGAATCACTGCGGTCTATTGTTTCTTCGCCGTTTATTTACTGATTTGACGTAGCGGTTGGTTGCTTCGTGTAAGGTTGATTTCAGAGTTAACCACATTACCTCTACATTATCTATTTCGGCATGGTTTTGCAGTGCCCGATGGACGAAATCTCCCATGCTTTCGAAGTTTGTGCCCTTAAAGTTGAGGACCTTGGTTGATGTGCTTAACTTAGTGAAACCTTTCCTGAGGTTGAACCACATCATGTTGTGGTCACTGGAGGCCAACGTATCGTCTACCGAGACCTCTGTGACACTTTCTCCGTTGGTGAGTATTAGGTCTAGTATCGCCCGATCCCTAGCGGGCTCTAATACCATTTGTCTGAGTCTCGCTCCCTTTGTAGAGGTTAATAGCTTCCTGCTGCTGCTGGTCATAGCGGAAAGATTGTTCCAATCCACATCAGGCATATTGAAGTCTTCTAACAATACTGTGTCTCCACGCAAAGTGATATTCTCAATGTATTCGACTAATTTTATATCCATGTCCTCTTGTTGTCTTGGAGGTCTGTATACTACACCAAGATACAGGCATTTGTACTTCCCCCTAGCCAAATTCACCCAGAGGGATTCCCCGATGTACGTAACATCTGCGATTTTGGTAACTTTGATGTCCTCTTTAGTGTATAGTGTTAACCCTCCTCCCATTGTATCCCATGGGATAGGTATAGCCATATCCTACCCATGGAAGTCCGTGAACCAAGTCTTGGATATCGCCACCACATCTAGGTCGGCGTTCCTCATTTCCACCTCTAATTCCGCCTCAATTTTATCCACTTTTTGGGCCTAATGATATGTCAATATTTATTTATGCAATCTGTTTTCTCTAATTCTGCCAAATCCTTTTCCTCATTTGAATCTTTTGCATTAGTTTAATCCATACCTTGACTGAGATTTGCTACCCTTTACATTTACATGCAAACATTACCTCATGATTAGATTACTGTAACATAGTATATTTGGGCCTCTCGAAAAAGGCTCTTAGGAGATTGCAGCTTGTGCAGAATGCAGCTGCACATAAATTGACAGAGCTTGAGGGAAAGAAAGGATTACCTCTGTGTTAAGAAAAAGCTTCATTGGTTGCCAAACCTTCTTCATGCTTAACTCAAACTATTGACTTCAACATTTAAATCAATTCATAGAATGGACCCAAGATACCTAAAAGAAAGTCTGAAGCCTTCTTTCAAATACCTTCCCTTAAAGTAATACATCTGGTGGGAATTACTTTGCTCTTAACCCTATGGAATAAAATTCCTAGTGAAATCCGCCTACATAGAGACATGCTAAGGTGTTGTTTTTTTAATCAAGTTTTTAAATCTTGGATTTTTCTACTGGCTTTTATTAAGGCACCCTAATTTATTTGTTTCCTGTATGGTAACTTCGGCTTTAGGGTAAAGAGGTTTATTGCACCAGTGTTCAGGAACACTGAAATTAAATTTGGGATATTTCTTTTAGAATATCTGCTGGATTCTTTGTTCTCTCAGCCCGATATACATAAGTATTTATTTATATAAAGGGAGCTGTTAAAAGGATAAGTGCCCTGTCAATTTTCAGTAGCACATCCAGATAGCACCACTGAATATTCTCATAAACTGCCTCAGAATTATTCACATAGCACATGGGTGGGCAACCTTTATGCAAAGAGGGCTAGATGAATGTCAGTATTATCACTGGGGGGAGGAGGAAGGGGGCACAACATTAGGTAATGTTGGAATCAGAAGTTCCATAGACCACTTGTGAATAGATAGATAGATACACTATTATCAAGCTGCATTAGGGTTTTTTTTATTGCTGGCCAGTGCAGTAAAAGCTCCAGCGCTCATAGAATTCCTATGAGCATCAGTGGCCGGCGATAAAAACCCCTAACAAGGCTTGATAAAAGGGGCCTTAACTAAAAATGATAGACACAAACTCCTAGCATGGCTATTCTGAAAGTACTGTAAAATACAGCATTTAAAATTTCCAAAACTCTGGTTAATGACATTTTCTGTGTATACTTCCCATGATCTTGCAGACCATATAAAATTCAACGGTAGGCTGCATTTGGTCTGCAGGCTGCAGGTTGCCCACCCCTGACATAGGACAAGGGCAGAGTGTGGGCAGAATGTGAGACTCTGTGGATAATCCACAATATTCTGCCACTGTCTGGATAGCCCTGTGGAAAATGTTATGACAGCAAAAATACTGTCCTAACTTAAACCATGAGGAGGGCCATTTTCAATATGATGTCCAAATCCGAGTCTGGACGTTTTGAGGAAGACGCACAAAAATCCAGTACCTAACATGCCCTTTTTCAAAACCACAAAACATTTATCTTGTTTTTTCCAAAACTGCCCATTTTTCAGATGTGGGTCTATCTTTTTGAACCATTTTCAAATAAAACACAACCAAAAAGAAAAACACACAGAACAAGCCTTTGGGATGCAGGAGGGGGTCAGCATTTGTACTAGACTGAACATAGAGACATCCCAACAAAGCACCTCATGGAGCACTGCTGTGAACTTCACATAAAAGGTCCCAGGAATACATGTCACCATAATCCACCTTATATTGTGTGGTGAGCCCTCCAAAACCTACTGGACCCAACTGTTCACCATATCAATAGCCCTTATGCCTACAAGTGGCACCTAAATAATGGGCTAGTAAGTTTTGGGTGGGTTTTGGTATGCTCACATGCTCCACCACAAGTGCAGTAGAGTTGGATATGGGCCTTGGTCCCCTTCTCTGCAGTCCACTGTACTGGCCACCAGGCTATTCCAGGAATCTGCTTGCTGCTCCAGTAGGACTGCCCCAAACATCTGAAGTTGTCATACAGGTAGATATGTACAGTTTCATTTACATCTTTGTAGGCTGGGAGGGGGTCAGTGACCACTAGGGTAGTGAGGGGGGGGAGTCATGCCAACGGTCATCTGGTCGGTTTGGGCACCTTTTTGGCACTTATTCGTTGTTAAAGCAGGTCTAGCCTCAAAAGTCCAAACTGCACCCTGGACGTATTCTAAAATGGAAGAAAAACATCCAAATCATAAACCCGGCCTAGTACTGTCCATATCACATATCCCCCTTGAGATTTAGATGAACTTCAGATGAACAGCACAGATATCCATCTCGAAAATAGATTTTGAAAACAGTGAATTGGAAGGGTTTGGCAAGAAAATGTCATTATGCCACGTTTTGGATAATTTTCTTCTATCTATATATCTTAAGCTTCACTAGGTCCTTCCTCATGTTATTCACATCATCAGGGATGTATATTCTATTGCAGATTTCTGATTAGCAGCTGAATATTGGCACTGTCCATAGAATTAGCAACAGTACATTCAGGGCCACAACTTCTGAGGATAGCAGCACAGAATATATATTAATAATTCAGGAATCCTCTTACTAAGGCGATCTAGCCATTTTAGCGCACGCTAAACGCTAACGCAACCACAGACTATAATGGATGCGTTAGCATATAGCACATGCTAATATTTAGCATGCGCTAAAATGGCTATCGCACTGTAGTATAATGGACGCTTAAATTTTGAAAAAACACTGGCCACAGCATTTGAATGTTGATCTATCTCATTCTTAAGTACTGCATTAATATGTTGGAATACTGCTTTATTGGTTGTCAATTCGTCTTAATGCTCAATTCAAACTATCGGCTTTAACATTGCAATCAATTCATAGAATGGGCCCAAGGTACCTATATGAAAGTTTGGAACTTTATTTCCTATTAGGCTATTAAGGTCTTTGTGAATTATTTTTTTCTATTTATTATTTGATACAATGTGTACTTTATTCTTATTTAAAAACCTAACGGCAGATAAAGGCCAAATGGCCCATCTAGTCTGCCCATCATAGAAAGATAGAAACATAGAGTATGATGGCAGAAAAGGGCCGACAGCCCAAGTCTGCCCACTCAAGAACCCTCCTTCCTCCCTCCCTCCTTCGGGAATCCATCTTTTAAGCATTCCTCTGGTGGAGCGACCCCACCTGTCTGTCCCATCGTCCCTTGAAATCGAGCGTGGTTCTGGCCTCGACTACCTGCAGCATCTGCAGCATCCACCATTTCCTCCTCTACCTAAGAGATTACAAGTACCCATCTCATGCTTTCTTGAATTCACGCACAGTCTTTGTCTCCACCACCTCTACCGGGAAACTATTCCATGCATCAACCACCCTTCCTTTGATTGCTTCTGAGCCTATCAACTCTTTAACTTCATCCCATGCTCTTTAACTCTAGAGTTTCCTTCCAAATGAAAGAGACTGGCCTCATGCATATTTATGCCACTTAGGTATTTAAACTTCTCTAACATATCTCCCCACTCCCACCTTTCATCCAAAGTATACAGATTGAGATCTTTAAATCTGTCCCCGTACACCTTATGACGTAGACTGCCAAACATTTTAGTAGCCTTCCTCTGGACCGACTCCATTCTCTTTATATCTTTTTGAAGGTGTGGTCTTCAGAATTGTATACAATATTCTAAATGAGGTCTCACTACAGTCTTATATAGGGGCATCAATACTTCCTTTTTTTCTATTAGCCATTCTTATTCCTTTGCACCCTTCTAGCTTTCACCGTCGCCTTTTCAACCTGTTTGGCCACCATGAGGGAGTCTATAGGACACTACCACTTCCCCTGCTGGATAATTCTTCACATTGTCAGAACCACCTTAATATAGGTAGCTCCTCCTTAGGGGGAAGTGACATGGGCAGGAGGACTCAGGGAATGCAATTGCTAGAAAATATATAAGGCAAGGCCAGAACTAGGTTAGAGAGGCTCAGGAGCGAAAGAGGAAGAAGTGGTCCCAGCACAATCCTTGACTTCAACATCCAGACATTCTGTTTGGCTGAGATAAGCCAATTCTGGGGTACTAAATACTGTACATTTGAACTTTGTTTTAAGGTCTAGCTATCTGTTTGGAAGAAGACTTTTGCAGTCTGTGTTTGAGGCATGGTACTGGCAGTACCAGCTCCAGGCTCAACTCAGGACTGTTGTTTACAAATCAAGAGACTGGGTTTTTCTCTGTGCCTGATCCTGTGAAGATTTTGACCAACACCATATATATTCTACAGAGGATTTTCCACAAGAGGAAATCGTATAATACTGCTACATCAAGAGTGGCCCAACTTAGACCATCTCCTAGAACTCTAGCTTAAGACAGTTTTCAATAAAGGCCCTCAGAGATGCCACCAAGATACTCAAAAGTTTTCATAGTATCTGGCTTTATGCATCAAACCCTCACCGGGTCTTTTTATATATATATATATATATATATAATCAAATGTGTTTTGCTGCATAAATAATTATGTGATTAAGGTACCATAAAATATTGGATACTTAGCTTAGATATTTAAGTGGTTACAATCTCAGGGACTAACAAGCCGACATGTTTCACCCAGAGGGTTTCCTCAAGGCTAATATCCCTTTCTGAAGCTTTTCGCCTATGTAACGACAACCGAGATTCTTTGTCAAATGCCTTTTGAAAATCCAAATACATAATATCAACCGATTCACTTTTATCCACATTCACCCCCTTCAAAGAAATGCAGTACAGTAGATTGATGAGGCAAGATTTCCCTTGACTAAATCCATGTTAGCTTTCTCCATGCTTATGTATATATTCTGTCATTTTGTTCTTTATAATAGTCTTTACCATTTTGTCAGACTCATTGATCTATAATTTCCCAGATCACCTCTGGAATTCTTTTTAAAAATTGGCATCAAGTTGGCCACTCTCCAGTCATCTGGCACTCTGCTGGATTTTAAAATAAAATTACTAACAATAACTCTGCAAGTTCATTTTTCAATTCTATTAGCACTTTGGGGTGTATATTATCCGGTCCAAGTGATTTGCTACTGTCAAATTGACCCATTACTTCTTCCAGTGTTACAGAGATTTGTTTGAGTTTCTTGGGTTCATCAGAATTGAAAACCTTCTGGCACCAGTAACTCCCCCACATCTTCCTCGGTGAAGACCAAAACAAAGAATTCATTTAATCTCTCTGGCCTTATGGCCTTATCTTCCCTGAAAGCACCTTTTACCTCTCAGTCATCTAGCAGTCCAAATGATTATCTTCCCTGCTTCTTGCTTTTAATATATGAGAGGTGTTCAATAATTTATCTACCTGAGTATGAGAGAAAGTAGCAAGTTTGTTGAAACAAGTTTGTGCATGTTGTCAAGTTTCAAGTTTTTATTAAAATTTGATTCAGTCGCTTATCCAATTTCTAAGCGAAATACAAGTTAAAATATAATAGGGAAATCAAAACCATAATAAAATAAAAATGCCATTGACAGAATTAAAAAGATTGTAAGAGAAACAACATCAAATAAATGGCATACTGATAGGCGACAAATTTAACAGACAAACATGAGCCAAAAAGAAAGCTGGGTTGGAACTACAAGTTGTATAGGAAAGAAAGCCTCAAGGTTACTCATGCACAGTTGTAGCTTAGTGCAAGTCTAGCATTACAAAACACAGGATGTCAGGAGAGTCCTCGGGCAAATCAAGTAAGGAGCTGCTAGATTTGGAGTTTTCTCAAAGGGACTCTGATCCTACAGGGCCCTGGCCACTAAAGGGAGAGTTCTATACTGTAGACTCCTTCACAGATCTGTAATTTAATTTTTAATTAGTGTTACTTATCACTAATTAAGTGCCAATTTATGTATAAATGCCCTTAATAATCAGTAATTGGCAATAATTTGTAGTTATGCAGGTAACTGAGTTATGATTCTATTCTAGAGTGAAATGGTGTGGTGGCTATGTTAGTCCACTCTTCAAGGTAATACGTAGAAATAAAACAAAAACATAAAGGAAAATAATAATACCTTTATTATTAGACTAAGAACATAAGAACATAAGAATTTGCCTCCGCTGGGTCAGACCAGAGGTCCTTCGCGCCCAGCAGTCCGCACCCGCGGCGGCCCATCAGATCCATGACCTGTCATGTTATCTTGATTTAGCCCTATAGCCCCCTTGTTTTCATCTATACTCTTTCCATACTCTTATCTACCCTTTTCTGTATCCCTCAATCCCCCTATCCTTCAGGAATCCATCCAATCCCTCTTTGAATCCCCGTAGCATACTCTGCCCGACCACTTCCTCCGGGAGCGCGTTCCATGTGTCCACAACCCTCTGTGTGAAGAAGAACCTCCTGGCATTTGTTCCAAACTTCTCCCCTTCCAGTTTCTCTGAGTGCCCTCTTGTGCCTGTGGTTCCCCGTAGTTTGAAGAATCTATCCTTGTCTACCTTCTCCATGCCCTTCATGATCTTGAAAGTTTCAATCATGTCCCTCCTAAGCCTCCTCTTTTCCAGGGAGAAGAGCCCCAGCTTGTCCAGCCTGTCAGCGTATGAACAGTCCTCCATACCATTTATCATTTTCGTAGCTCTTCTCTGGACCTTCTCAAGTATCGCCATGTCTTTCTTGAGGTACGGCGACCAATATTGGACGCAGTACTCTAGATGCGGGCGCACCATTGCACGATACAGTGGCATGATGACTTCCTTCGTCCTGGTTGTAATTCCCTTCTTAATGATGCCCAGCATTCTGTTAGCTTTCTTCGAGGCTGCTGCACATTGCGCTGATGATTTCATGGTTGTATCCACTAGCACACCCAAGTCTTTTTCAAGATTACTCTCCCCCAGCAATGTTCCCCCCCATTTTGTAGCTGTACCTCGGGTTCCTTTTCCCTATATGCATGACCTTACATTTTTCTATGTTAAAGCACATTTGCCATTTGTTTGCCCACTCTTCCAGTTTGCTTAGGTCCCTTTGCAGGTCTTCGCACTCCTTTGTGTTCCTAACTCTGCTGCAGAGTTTGGTGTCATCAGTAAATTTTATAACTTCACACCTCGTCCCCGTTTCCAAGTCATTGATAAATATATTGAACAGCAGTGGTCCCAGCACCGACCCCTGCGGAACACCGCTTGTGACCCTCTGCCAGTCGGAGTATTGGCCCTTCACTCCAACCCTTTGTTTTCTGTGGGCCAACCAGTGCCTGAACCATCTGTGTACATCCCCTCCCACCCCGTGGTTCGACAATTTCTTAAGTAGCCGTTCATGGGGGACCTTATCAAAGGCCTTTTGGAAGTCGAGATAAATGATATCTATGGATTCCCCTTTGTCCATCTGGCTGTGCAGTAGGTTTGTTTGGCACAATCTTCCCTTGCAGAAGCCATGTTGGCTCGGTTTAAGCTGTCCATTTCTTTCTATGTGTTCACAGATGCTATCCTTTATTAATGCTTCCATCATCTTGCCCGGAATCGAAGTCAAGCTCACTGGTCTGTAATTCCCCGGGTCACCCCTCGATCCCTTTTTAAAGATAGGTGTGACATTTGCTAGCTTCCAGTCCTCCGGTACCTTCCCAGTGCTTAAGGATAGATTACAGATTTGTCGGAGTGTGTCCGCTATTTCCGTCCTCAGTTCTTTTAGTACCCTTGGGTGGATTCCGTCCGGACCCGGTGATTTGTCACTTTTCAATCTGTCTATCTGTCGGAGGACATCCTCATAGCTTACCTCTAAGGTCTCCAGTTTTTCATCCTGATCCCCACTTATGGTCTCCTCGGGTTCCGGTACATTGGAGGTGTCCTCACTTGTGAAGACCGACGAGAAGAACCGGTTTAGCCTATCGGCTACCTCTTTTTCCTCTTTAACCACTCCCTTTCTGTCTCCATCATCTAACGGACCCACCTCCTCCCTCGCTGGTTGCTTCCCTTTCACGTATCTGAAGAACGCTTTGAAGTTCCTTGCTTCCCCAGCAAGCTTCTCTTCGTATTGTCTCTTAGCTTTTCTAACTACTCGGTGACATTCCTTTTGGTGTTTTTTGTGTTCCTTCCGGTTTTCCTCAGTTTGGTCCTTTTTCCATTTTCGGAAGGACACTTTCTTGTCACCTATCGCCTTCTTTACTTCTTTTGTTGTCCATACCGGGTCTTTTGTTCGATTTTTTTTTGCACCCCTTCCTAAACCTGGGGATGTACAGGTTTTGTGCTTCTTGCACTGTGTCCCTGAGAAGGGACCATGCTTCCTCTATGGTCCCCATCTTTCTAGAGCTGTTGCTGAGTTTCTTTTTCACCATTTTCCTCATAGCATCATAGTTCCCTTTCCTGAAGTTGAGTGCTGTCGATGTGGTTCTCTTCACCCTTGAGGTTCCTACTTCTAATTTATACTGGATCATGTTGTGATCACTGTTGCCTAGTGGCCCTACTACTTCCACCTTCTTTGCAGGTCCCCCTATTCCATTGAGGATTAGGTCAAGAGTGGTGTCCCCTCGCGTTGGTTCCTTGACTAGCTGTTCCATGAAGCAGTCCCTCACAGCCTCTAGGAATTCCTCTTCCCTTGCGCAGTTGGAGTGACCAATACTCCAGTCGATCCCTGGGTAGTTGAAGTCTCCCATCACCATCACAATTCCGCTTTTGCATTCTCATCTCAATTCTGCTTCCAGGTCATGGAGGTTTGCTTCTGGTTTTCCAGGTGGGTGATAGTACAGTCCCACTTTTATGACAGCTCCCTGTTAATTTGACCCATAGTGATTCCAATCCTTCAGCCTTTGCTCCGTATCCATCCTGGCCGAGTGGATAGAGTCCCTTACATATAGTGCTATTCCTCCACCCTTCTTGCAAGTCCTGTCTCTCCTGTAGAGTTTGTACCCTGGTAGTACCATGTCCCATTTGTTGTCCTCTGTCCACCATGTTTCTGTGATTCCAATTATGTCTAGGTCCTCTCTTTTGGCCATGATCTCCAGTTCTCCCATTTTGGTCCTTAGGCTCCTTGCATTGGCGTATAGGCAATTTAAGTCCCGGTTCTTTTTTACTCCTGTTACTTTTTCTTGTGATTTGTTTTCTTGCTGTCCCCCTCACGGGCTGCCATCCCCTGAAATTTGCTTTGATCTTCCTCTCCTTTTGGTGCGTCTTTTTTGTCCTGTAGTTGGCTTTCAGGTTCTTCCCAACATTTTTCAAGCTCCTGCTGTTTCCTCTTCTTTTTGATCTCTAGTTTCACTTGGTCCCTTGACCCCTGTAGTTTGACTTTGACCTCTTCCCCGCATTTTTCCTGTTCAGTATCTTTACTGGATACTCTTGTCCGAAGCGTAAACATCAGGTCAGCTGTCGGCTTTCCCCTTCTCCTCAGTTTAAAGCCTTCTCTATTTCTCTCTAGATGTTGTTTGCCAGCAGTCTTGTCCCTGCTGCGCTCAGGTGTAGTCCGTCCCTCCTATAGAGCTTGCTCTTTCCCCAGAAGGTTGTCCAGTTTCTTATGAAGTGGAAGCCTTCCTCTTCGCACCATCTCCTCAGCCATGCATTTATTGCTTGTAGCTCTGCCTGCCTCTTTGCATCCGCCCTCGGTACTGGCAGGATCTCTGAGAAAGCTATCTTCCGTGTCCTCAGCTTCAGTTTTCTTCCCAGGATCCTGAACTGGTCAGTTAGTGCAGTCCTGCTGTAGTGTCTTCTGTTGACATCATTGGTCCCAATGTGGATTATCACCGCTGTCTCTTCCGTCTCAGCTCCATCCAGGATCCTCTCGATTCTGTCGGTGATGTCCTTCGTTCTTGCCTCTGGGAGACATGTCATTAGCCGGTCCTCTCTTCCTCCTGCCACATGACTGTCCACTTCTCTCAGGATTGAGTCTCCTACTAAGATAGCAGAATTTCCCTTCTTCAACTTCCTTTTTCGGTCTCAGGTCTGTGTCCTTAGTGTGGTACGTCACTTCTCCCTCAGGGTTCTGGTGAGTCTTTGCCTCCTCTGTATTCTCGGTTTCTTCATAAGGTCCTACTCCCCCGGTGTGTGGTGATTTCTGTCTTCCATCTGTTGGTTCCTGTCTGTGTTGCTGATGATCCTGTATCTCCACCATCCTGCAGGCCTCCTTGATGAATCTCTCGAGCTCCCTAACTTGCTCATCGAAGTGGCTCTCTCTTGCGGTGTCCTCAGTCGCCCAGCACGGTTCTTCTGAGATGCGGAGTCCCTCCAGCTCCTGGACCCTGTCCTGCAGTCTACCGATCTCTTTCTTCAGGCTTTCCAGTTCCTGACAGCGACCGCATATGTACGCCTGCCTACCCGAAGGAAGGTAGTCGTACATATGACAGTCAATGCAGTAAACCGGGAAGCTCCTCTGGGTTTCTGCTGCCTTCCCCTCTCCCCATTTTATAAAACCGTAGTGTGGTTTTTAGCACCGGACATCTCCGATGCTCATAGGAATTCTATGATCGTTGGAGCTGTTACCACTGCGGCCGGCACTATAAACTCAGCTCGCTGCTTAGAGTAATGGCAAGTACCTCCATGATTTTCCTCAGAAATTCGCCAACAAAACAAACCATGCCAAAATCGATCTAGCTCATTTCTCATTGAGCATTGTCACTCTTTTTATTGTCTGTGGTGGATAAGCATTGATTTCAATAGTACAAGAAGTGTTCAATAATTTACCTACCTCAGTAGGAAAGAAAAGAGTTTTCAAAAACTTTTTCTTTTATTTCTCAATATAGTCCACTAATAGCTTCATACACTTCATACACTTTTCCTGAAAAGACTTTAATTCCTTTGAAAAGAATTCTTGGTGAGTGGAGATGAGACGGGTCTCTCACAGAGATCCCAAGTCCACACCTTAAAAAAAAGTTCAAGACAAAAAAATCTGCAGGCAATGTCATGGCAACTGTCTTTTAGGATGATAAAGTATTTTTGCTTCTGAAGTTCATGCCACACAAGACAACCGTAACCAGGGATAGTAACACCAACACAATGATCGTTTTGCGGGAATCAATCAAGGAGAAAAGTTGAGGAAAACTCACAGGAGGCGTGCTGCTTTTTCACTACAATGCACTGGTGCACATGTCACAACAATTACAGGCTGCCATCCAATGGGGCAAAGATATAGTGGCGCTAGAAAAGGTTCAAAGAAGAGCGACCAAGATGGTTAAGGGGATGGAACTCCTCTCGTATGAAGAAAAACTAAAACGGTTAGGGCTCTTCAGCTTGGAAAAGAGATGGTTGAGGGAAGATATGATTGAAGTCTACAAAATCCTGAATAGAGTAGAACGGGTACAAGTGGATCAATTTTTCACTCCATCAAAAATTACAAAGACTAGGAGACACTCAATGAAGTTACAGGAAAATACTCTTAAAACCAATAGGAGGAAATTTTTTTTCACTCAGAGAATAGTTAAGCTCTGGAACCCTTTGCCAGAGGATGTAGTAAGAGCGAATAGCGTAGCTGGTTTTAAGAAAGGTTTGGACAAGTTCCTGGAGGAAAAGTCCATAGTCTGTTATTGAGAAAGACATGGGGTAAGCCACTGCTTGCCCTATATTGGTAGCACTGAATATTGCTACTCCTTGCGTTTTGGCCAGGTAGTAGTGACCTGGATTGGCCACCGTGAGAACGAGCTACTGGACTTGATGGACCATTGGTCTGACCCAGTAAAGCTATTCTTATGTTCTTAAGGTAGCACTTTTAGATTAAATGGAAGAAAATATTTTATCACTCAGTGACACAGTTAAACTGTGAAATATGTTGCCAGAGGACATGGTGAAAGCGGTTAGCCTAGCTAGATTTTAAAAGGGTTTAGGCAAGTTCCTAATGAAAGCCCACAAACCATTATTAACCAGATTGCCAGATTGATATGGGAAAGAAATTAATCTATTATTTCGGATCCTACCAGATACTTGTGACCTGGATCATTTACTGTCGGAGACTTGATGAACCTTTGGTCTGACCTAGCATGGCAGTTCTTATGAAGCTCTTTCAAACATTACCCTCTATGGCAGTGGTCTCAAACACGCGGCCCGGGGGCCACATGTAGCCCGCCAGGTACTATTTTGAGGCCCTTGGTATATGTATCATAATCACAAAAGTAAAATAAAACAGTTTTTTGATCATATGCCTCTTTAACTATAAATTACAATATTATTATTAAGACTTAGCCAAAAGAAAAGATTTATAAACTATAAAGAGTTTTACCTCATGCAAAATTGTCATTTCTTTAATAAGACAGTAACTATTTTTTTCTGAGGCCCTCCAAGTACCTACAAATCCAAAATGTGGCCCTGCAAAGGGTTTGAGTTTGAGACCACTGCTCTATGGCGATCATGAGCATTCATTGGACAATGTCAAGAATTATACAAATGAGGGGGTAATTCCAAAAAGGTAGCTGAAATTTAGGTGCTAGGATGCTGTATACACAAGTAACTGCCTTTATAGAATGCTAGTATAAGTGGGCGTTTGTGCCCCAATATTTAGGTGCAGCCACTTATTCAATGACTGATGTAAATTACCACAACTTACTATGACAGTTGTATGCATAACTGACAGTATTCTTAGGGTTACCATATTTGTGAAAACAAAAAAAGAGGACACATGACCCCGTCCACACTCCACCCACAGCCACACCCACACTCCACCCATTTCCTTGGACCCCCCTTCCCATCCTCTGTACCCTGTTTTAGTGCTTCTCTCTCTCTCTCTCTCTCTCTCTCTCTCTCTCTCTTCCCCCCCAGGGTACTCTCTATCTTTCTCTCTCTCCTTCCAACCCCCCTCTCTTGTGTGTGCTGTCTTTCTTTTTTTCTCTATCTCCGTCTAGCCTCCAACCCTCCCTCCCCCCTCCCAGGTGCCACTCTCTCTCTCCTTCGGGCAGCTGGCGGCAGCAGCAACAAGGTGAGCCTGCTACCGCCGGCCTGGCCCAGCAGTGTCTCTCTGCAAGTCCCATCGGAGGAGGGAAGGTAGGGAACTGGAGAAACAGCATGGTCTTTGACCTGAGGGCCGCCTTATGAGTGGACTGCTGGGCAGGATGGATCACTGATCTGACCCAGCAGCGTCATTTCTTATGTTCTTATGGAGGAATGGAGGGGGGGGGGGGGTTGAAGAAATAGCTTGAAGGTAGGGAATGGGCTGAAGAAAAAGGCGGGGGAGTCGAGAGAGCAGGCTAAACCCACACAGACTCCCCCATTTTTCAAAAACCATCCGGGTACACGAACAGTGTTTGAAAAAGAAGACATGTCCATGTTTTCCCGGACGTCTGGTAACCCTAAGTATTCTAGAATATTAGCCCCAAGGCACCCATGCCCCCTCCACATCAATGCCCACCTTACAGTAGATTTTCCGTGCTAAGTTTCTAGAATAATGATTAAGTTCAGTTGCACATGAAACTGCGTATTAATAACAATTATAATCAATTAGCTCCACTTATCAATGATTATTGGTTGTTAGTGCTAATAAGCAGTTAACTTACCAAATAACTTATATGTGCAACTGGCACCATTCTATAATCTGCACATTCACTTATTATTTATTTATTATAGATTTATTAACTGTCTAAAGTGGTTATGCACATTAAACATGAAAGTGTACATGCGAAATTATAGAATGAGAGGATGAGGTGGATTTTCAAGAGGGATCCAAGCACCTAACCATGGACTTGCTGCCTACATGTATCTTTGAATTACTGCCCAATGAATTAAGGGAATACTTTTCTTTTAACTTTACCCTGACAGATTCTCTGAGGTTTTTGATACACATATAATGTGTTACGGTCTTAAGAAATGAGCCCAGAATTTGACATCCTGTATCTTCCTATTTTGTATCTATTGGTAAAAATACCGAGTACAAAGGCTCCTGACAATTAATCTTTTTACCATGATGCTTTGTTTCCTCTCTTTTCACCAGTCTTCACACTAACTAGGTCTCTTACCTGTCTTCTGTAATTCTTTGGAATAATTAACACATGTTGACACTGCAAGGTCTAAACTCGTCTGCCATTTCAGTTCCCCAGAGAATCCGCCTTACCAAGAAGGGACTCCACAAGCTCTTTGGACTTGGGATTGCAGAAAGAGCTCTATAGTATGCAGGAGGTCAGGGAGATAGATTACACCACCATGCAGGTGCAGAAGCCCCGATTAAGTATCAGCGGAAACATTTTCTGGGAGACAGTAACGTGCTAATGGCTGCTTAGCTTCAAGAGATTTTCTTCCACGAGACTGCACTTCTAGAAAGCAAGAAATCCGTTTCAGTTTCAGCTCTTTGCTCTGACATTTCTAGTTTGTTTAACTTTCTTGCCCTGACCTGTGAAATCAGATCCCGTGTTCTCTGCTCCCTTCCCCCCCACAGGTTGCTCTGCATTAAGTCTCGAAGCATAATCCATACTGTAATACTGTCAAGACGTTATTCTAAGTTTTCTAAGTTTATTCTATATTTGATATTACCATCTATGAACTTTACAATGCTACAAAAATTTAAAAGAAGGTAAAAAATAAAATAAATGTTCAATAAATAAGACATAAATGTATTCATCGTAGCTCTTCAGATAGTCTTAAGCATGTATTTTTATTCATTGTAGTTATATGACACCTGATCTAGGGTACCAATATAGAGGATGAAGAAAAAATGGATTTGGAGAAGATAATGCACAAAAGTGGTAGGGTTAAAACTTGTTTAAAGAAGTGTGGAATATGGACATAATCAGAGAGGCTCTTGGACTTCAGGAGGGGAAATGATTGAACAGGAGCAGAGTCATTTTGACCATTATCCAAGACTAGGCAATCACTTAGGACAGCAGCCCAAAGGTCAACAAAGAGAAGAAACAGTTAAACAACGTCAAAGAGCCATCAGCTCTTTCAGCTGCAAGAACGGTGAGCACACATATACAGTAAAAAGTTTTAACGTATGGTATAAAATTATGCATTTTCATAGGCTTGCTGTAGTAAGAACATATAAGAACATAAGAAGTTGCCTCCGCTGAGGCAGACCATAGGTCCATCCTGCTCAGCGGTCCGCTCCCGCGGCGGCCCATCAGGCCCATTGCCTGAGCAATGGTCTATACCTATCTATACCCCCCAATCCCTTTTTCTTCTAGGAATCTATCCAAACCTTCTTTGAAACCATTTAATGTTTTCTTGTCTACAACAGCCTCTGGAAGCGCGTTCCATGTGTCCACTACCCTCTGAGTGAAGAAGAACTTCCTAGCGTTTGTTCTAAACCTGTCCCCTTTCAATTTCTCCAAGTGCCCCCTTGTACTTGTGGTGCCCCTTAATTTGAAAAATCTGTCCCTGTCTACTTTTTCTATGCCCTTCAGGATCTTGAAGGTTTCTATCATGTCTCCTCTAAGTCTTCGCTTTTCCAGGGAGAAAAGTCCCAACTGCTTCAATCTGTCAGAATATGGGAGATTTTCCATTCCCTTTATCAGTTTGGTTGCTCTTCTTTGTACTCCCTCAAGTACCGCCATGTCTTTCTTGAGGTACGGTGACCAGTACTGGACACAGTACTCCAGATGCGGCCGTACCATTGCACGATACAGCGGCATGATGACTTCCTTCGTCCTGGTCGTAATACCCTTCTTAATGATACCCAGCATTCTGTTTGCTTTCCTAGAGGCTGTGGCGCATTGCGCCGATGCCTTCAGTGTTGCGTCTACCATCACTCCCAGGTCTCTCTCCAGGTTACTAACCCCTAGTGATGTTCCCCCCATTTTGTATGTGAACATCGGGTTCTTTTTCCCCACGTGCATGACCTTGCATTTCCCCACGTTGAAGCTCATCTGCCACTTTTCGGCCCACTTTTCCAGCTGCGTTAGATCCTTTTGGAGATCCTCGCAGTCTTCCTTGGTTTGAGCCCTGCTGTATAGTTTGGTGTCATCTGCAAATTTAATGACTTCACACTTAGTTCCCGCCTCTAGGTCATTTATGTAGATATTGAACAAGAGTGGTCCCAGCACCGACCCCTGCGGAACTCCGCTCGTGACCCCTTTCCAGTCTGAGTAGTGGCCCTTTACGCCAACCCTCTGCTTCCTGTTTGCCAGCCAGTTTTTGATCCATCGGTGGACCTCCCCTTGTACCCCGTGGTTCCATATCTTTTTAAGCAGTCTCTCATGTGGCACCTTGTCGAAGGCTTTTTGGAAATCAAGGTAAATGATGTCTATAGATTCCCCTTTATCCACCTGGCTGTTCACTCCCTCAAAGAAGTACAATAAGTTTGTGAGGCATGACCTACCCTTACAGAAGCCATGTTGACTCGGATTTAGCTGCCCATTTTTTTCGATGTGCTCATAGATGCTGTCTTTAATCAGTGCCTCCATCATCTTTCCCGGGACTGAGGTCAGGCTCACCGGCCTGTAGTTTCCCGGGTCCCCCCTTGCGCCCTTCTTGAAGATGGGCGTGACATTTGCTATTTTCCAATCCTCCGGGATCTCTCCGGTTTTTAAGGATAGGTTGCATATCTGTCGAAGGGATGGTGTTGGGATAATCATGATTGTTGAGTTTATTTTTTTTAATTCTTTATTCATTTTTAAAACTTTCAATAAGTGCAACATAAGATACAATCACTTTACACTTAAAACATCACTTAATATTCCATCAAAGTCTAATACATATCAAATATCCCTCCCTCCCTTATACCCAACAATTGTTTTTAAGCATAAGAAAACATAAAGTATCCCCACCCTGGACGTGTGTACAAAGGGAAAAAATAACTATTCACTTTGTACAATATTTTGTTAATGGATCCCAATCATCACTAAACTTCTTGAAATGCCCCTGCTGAAAGGCTATTACACGCTCCATTTTAAAGATATGGCGTAAAGAGTTCCACCCAAAATTATAATTCAAGCGGTCCCAGTGTTTCCAATTTTTTGTAATATGTTGTATGGTAACCCCTGTCATAACAAGTAATGATGTGCCAAATAATACAGTATCATATGATAGTGCTACCGGATTTTCTAATAAATTATTTATTTGACTCCAAATGGATTTCCAAAAATTAAATACCAAAGGACAATAGAATAGTAAATGATCTAAAGTTCCAGCTTCAAGTTGACAATGCCAGCGTCTATTAGACTTAGAGCTATCTAACTTTTGTAAATGAACTGTTGAGTTTAATTATCTTTTTTTGGAGGGGCAGGAGCTAGAGGTCTGAAAGAATTCAAGAAGGCATTAAAGTTGAAGGTTTGCTCTGGCCCTAAACAAGTGATGGTTGAGAAGAGAGAAAGCAAAGGACCTAAGCACAGGGCTGGTTAGCACTAAAACTTTGAGAAGTGTGCAAGATTAACAGCATAAGGGGAAGAGGCAATAAAGGCAGAAGTTTGGAATAAAACCAGGCTATGTATGCACATGAGTCAATAACAATAAGATGGGTAACCGGAGAAATCATGAATGTATTTGCTTGGTCCACTGGAAAAGTATGAATGCAAGAAAACTGCTGATTTTCTGTAAATTGGGAGGATTATAGTGTTTTCTCCCATTTTTCCTTATAATTTTCAGCAGTATGTTTGCCTACTACTTTATCATTTGCTCTAATTTCCATTTCAAGCAGCATAATACCTGTAATAAGTGCAATGAACAAGATGCCAATTGTCAACTGGGAAAGCTAAGGGGTCCTTTTACAAAGGTGCGGTAGTGGTTTAACGCGCGGAATACCACACGTTAAACCGCCTGCCGCGCTAGTACCTAACGCCTCCATTGACGAGGCGTTAGGATTTTAGGCTGCCTTGGGGGTTAGCGCGTGATGAAATGTCCGACGCGCTAACCCCCGTAGCGCGCCTTGATAAAAGGAGCCCTAAATGTTGTGGCTCTGAAGCAGTAGGGCAAACAGTTCCAGCCAAAAGCTAAGTGATCTCGGAGAAATCATGCAAGAACTAAGGGCTAGATTCTCAAAAATATGCGTTAAAAACCAACGGGCTGCTGCCACAGCAGTTATAGTAACAATTTTTAAAAATGCTCATGCAAATGAGGCTGCAGAGAGTAGCAAAGATTCGCTAAATTTGCTTGTGCCCATTGCTGGTGATAGCGATGGGCACATGCGCAGAATATGATAAAAAAAACAACAACAAATCGAGTCACCGAAGTCAAGCAACCCTCCACCCGACAGTGGAACAGATGCCCACTCTCTCCTGCCACCAAGCAACACACCCCCACACCCCCTCGGCAGTGGGAGAGATGCCTAATCTCTGCCACCACCAAGCAACACTCACCCCCCCCCCCACTCCCCGGCAGCGGGAGAGATGCCCACTTTCCCACTGCCAAGCAACACACCCCAACACCCCCTTGGAAGGGGGAGAGATGCACATCTCTCCCGCTGCCATGCAATCCCCCCCCCCTTGCCTCTGATGACCCCACCCTCTTCCCCTTACCTTAGATGGCTGGCCAGGGGGATGATGCTTGGTGGGAGAGAGTGGGCATCTCTTCTGCTGCCGAGAGGGTGTTAGGGGGTGCATCAGTTGGTGGCAGGAGCAAGTGGGCATATCTCTTGCTACCTGAGGAGGTTGTAGGGGGCATTACTTGGCAGCAGAAGAATGGGCATCTCCAGTGGCGTACCTAGCATATGTGGCACCCGGGGCCTATCATTTTTGACACACACACCCCCATCTGTATGAAAAACATGATTTTTAGTAACAATCCACATGTCACAGAAGAGTGTACCTAGGAAAAGGCAGCATCTTACATACTGCAGTGAGCAGTACAACATCAATACACCCATTGTATAACTAAACAAGCCAGACTAGCACAGATCAATCCTAACAGAAAACCATGTCTTTCGAGCACACAGAACACAGAAAACACCTTCGCCTAGTATGGAATATGTAATCACAAACTAATCCCTCCCCCTTTTATAAAACTGTAGTATGGTTTTTAGCCACGGTGGTAACAGTTCAGATGCTCATAGAATTCTGAGCATCAAAGCTGTTACCACCATGGCCAGCGTTAAAAAACACTTTACAGTTTTGTAAAAGAGGGGATGAAATAGAAATACGTAGACAAAGGTTAAATTAAACCACCAAGAAGCTGGACTCCACAGATACAGCGATACATCTCCCCTAAAGCACAAAAGTTAATAAATAGAATTTTTTTTCAACCTTGTCTTCTCTGGTTTTTGCTTTCCTCATCTTCTTGGCACTCTCTTCCTTTCATCCACTGTCTACCCTCTCTCTGCCCCTTCTATATGGCATCTTCTCTCCTTCTATGCCCCTTCCAGAAACTGTATGCCTCCCCATTCCATCTCTCCCTTCACCCCCATTGGTCTGGCGTCCATATTCTTCCCTTCCCTCCTCCAATGGTCTGGCATCTCTCTCCTCTCCTTCCCTTCCCTCTCCCACACCCCCATGGTCTGGCATTTCACTCTCTCCTCTCCCTTCCCCCCACTTCCATCAGCATCTGCCCCCTTTCTTTCCCTCCAACCTAATTACATCCAGTATCTTTCCCTCTTATGTCTCTCTCCACTTTCCCTACACACCAATTCCATCAGCATCTGCCCCTTTCTCTCCCTTCACCACCCTTCCATACCACCCTGACCCCCTTTCTCTCCCTCCACCGCCCTTCTATGCTCCTTTCTCTCTCCCTCCAAACCAGCAAGGTCCAGCGATGACTGCTTCTTCCAGCCCTGCTCCAGAAGAAGTATGTGACATCGGAGGGGGTGGACCGGCAGACGCAGGGAGTTGCGGAAAGGTCCCACGATGACTGTGGCTTCCGGTCCACCCCTCTGACATCACGTACTTCTTCTGGAGCAGGGCTGCAAGACGCAGTCAGCACAGGACCTTCCTGCATTTCAACATGGCTGCCAACTCTGCTCTAGAATAAGTACGGCAACCACGCTGAGGTGCAGGTCCCATTAAAGAGTAGGGCTGGAGGTTCTGTACCCAGCCAGCTGTGCACTCGCTAGGGTGTGCACCCGTGGCAGTCAACTTTTCAGGCTACCCAAATACAATGAGCACCCCAAAAGGCTTCATAATATCACTATCAGCTCTAGGATTTCTACAACTAGTCAACTCTCCCAAGCACTCTTCTGGAAACACACTGGACCTAATCTTCATCTCAGATGGGCCCCCTAATTGACTCCAAGTCAGCCATATCCACTAGCAACCCGGTTCCCTGGACTGCCCACCACATAATTTCTCGATCTACACATCAAGGCCAAAATAGCCGCAGTCCAGGAAAACCCATGGCCAAAACCTATATTCAACCCCAAGTCTGTCCACCTAGAAACATTTTCCCTCAACATCCCTAAACTAATGACAGACATAGACCCCATGAACAGCTTCCTAGAGGTAAAAGCTGCAGCATGACACATGGGTATAAAATCACTCTACAAGAGTCTTGAAAAATTAAAGGAAAAAAATCTGAATCCACGATCTTTTTCATCTCCCTGGTTCACAGAAGCTGTGAGAGCAAAGAAAAGGAAAGTCAGGAACGCATAAAAAACGTGATGCAGAACGCAAAGCACAGAGGACAAATCCATCTGTAAGAAGCTCCTCGCAGACTAGAAATCAGTGACACATGAGACTAAAAAGGCCCATTTCTCAAAACTGCTATCAAAGATTCCAAACAGATCAAAGGCCATCTTCACACTGACCAAAAACCTATTCTCAACTTCATAAAAGAAAAATCAGTCCCCACAAACAAACTTGGACAGTGAAGCCCTCTCTACTTTCTTTCATCAAAAAAATATATAACATACATGCAGCCCTAGACTCAGAAGTCAAGACCCTACCAAATAACATTAATACCCTACAACCAGATAATGCACATGGCCAAGAAACTCTTGATCACTTCAAACCAGTAACCTATGATGGCTTAAAAAACCATACTAGACTCTCTTAACCCCACAACATCTAACCTAGACCTATGCCCCTCTTCCACTCTTCTCTCTGTCAATGAAGTCTTCCTAGAATCCATCCTGCCTTTAATAAATGAGTCCTTAATATCGCGTGTCATTCCACAGAGTTGGAAATCCGTGGTAGTCAAACCACTTCATGGATCTGTAATTGAGTCTATAATCACAATTTTTTAAAATATTTATGCATTTTTGCACATAATTTTATCAATTTTAAAAGAAGTTATATACAAGTTATTAAAAATAAAATTAGATAAAGAAGAAAATAAAATAAATAATAAAGGTTTTTAAGGATCCATGATAGATACTATCATCCAAGTATTACCAATTGACACCCGTTGGGTCATTGGTATGGATATCTGAGATCTTTTTTTCTTTTTCAAAAAAACCTCATGGTATGCATTGTTTGTTAAGCTAGATACTTTTGGTAGGAACTTATAGTGGCATGGGCAACATCCTATAAGTAGTCAGCCGGTACCAATGCCTCTACTTCTCTCCATGCATATTCCCTTCCAGCAACCCCCACTGGCAGCTCAGTGCCCATCTGGAGGGCCTTTATGCATGTGCAAATATCAACGTGATGACAAAATGCATGCACACGATGTTGTCATGTCGACATCCATGCACTTCCGGATGCCTCAAGCCATGGCCACTATGTTTAGTTTGCCACAGCTTGACAAAGTTTGTCAGACACTGGTTTATGGGGTGAAGAACTTTTATACACAAAAGAGGAGTGGGACTTGGATGTGATGATCTTAAGGTGGCCAAACATGTTAAAAAGGTGAAAGCAAAAGCTAGAAGGATGCTTGGCTGCCTAGGGAGAGGAATGACTAGTAGGAAAAAGGAGGTATAAGACTTGTATAAGACTCTGAGACCTCATTTAGAATACAATTCTGTAGACAGGGATAGACTCAAAGATCTTAATATGTATACTTTGAAGAAAAGGCAGGAGAGGGGAGATAATAGAGACATTTAAATACTTATGTGGAATAAATACACATGAGGTGAGTCTTTCATTTGAAAGGAAACTCAAAAGGGTAAGTGTATGGGATAAAGTTAAGAGGTGATAGGCTCAGGAGAATCTAAGGAAATACTTTTTTACAGAAAGGGTGGTAGATGCATGGAATAGTCTCCTGGTAGAGGTGGTGGAGACAGAGTGTATCTGAATTCAAGAAAGCATGGGACAGGCATGTGGGATCTCTGGATGGGCAGACTGGATGGACCTTTGTCTGCCATAAAAAACATGTGCTAATCAACTTAATACATGTTAATTAATATGTTAACATGCATCAAAGACATTTAGCATGCATTGAATTTTTAAGGCACACTAATAAACTGCAGATTCTTAATGGACTATATGAGGTATATTTTGGAATGAAAAACAACTGAGTTGGGGGGAATAAAATGGAACTTAGGATAGCAAAGAAGGAAGAAACTCTCTGAAACTAAGGTAAAAGGAGCTCTGGGGTAAAGGAAGATGAAATGGAAGAGCATGAAGAAAAGAATATATGGTGTGAGGTAGGAAAATGGAAAGAGCTGAGGAGGAAAGAAAGATGGAAAATGGCAATTGAAAAAGATCTGAGGAAAGGCAGGAAGTTGGAAAGAGCTCTAGAGAGAAAGTAGAATGGAAAGAGTTTGGAGAAATGAGATGGAAAATTATAAAGAGGAAAAGGGGATGAATAATAGTGAATGGAATATGGATGGAAAGAGCCAGAACAGAGGACATGGATGTGAGGATAACTGAAGAGAACTGTGGAAGTGGATTTGGTTAGAAAGAAGAACAAAGAGATAAATAAATGGAAAACTGAAGGAACAGTAGATGAAGTGCTGGTGAGGAGGTAAAGAGCAGAGAGGAGAAGATAAAGGTCTAGAAGAGGAGAAGGACTAAAGAAGAGGTGATGGTGGGTTGAAATGAGGAAAAGCAAGGGTAGCAGAGAAGGGGAAGATAATAAGAGATTACTAGTGACAAAATCATGGCTATTAAGCACTAAGATAACTGTATGATACTTTCAATAAAACATTGGGGCAACCTGCATTGAGCAGTGGTTACAACCATAAATGACAGTGGTAGGATTGTACTGGATCTATAGTACAGAAACATTAGTCTTCCAAGACGTCTGGGGTGACCTGCATGAAGAGAACATGATTAAAACATAAACTTCAAAGAGTATCAAGAGGCTAAAAGTTTTATAAACCTCACTAATCTTTGTAATCTAGGGATTATTGCAAGAATTGATAAGAAGACATTGAAAGAGACCTAGGTGTTTGATTTAAATGTTGTTTTTATAATAAACTAATCTGAAGATTGCAAGGTCTGACATTTCTTAATAATAGAAGTGGTGAAGGCCATCACTGTAACATAATTTGAGCATGCTTAAAATTGATAAAGAAGGGGATTGAAGTTAGATATTTGGAGTTAGTGTTAGGCAGGGGAGTTGGTGCTGAATTGTTTATCTCAATCAGGTAGACTGGACAAGCCATTTTGGTCCTTATGGTGCTATTATCACTATGATAGAGGGCTGAGGTGTCAGAAAGGGAAAGATGAAAATCTTGAGAGAGCTACAGGGGGAGATTTGAAGGGCTGGAAGGTAATTAGAAAGGAAAGAACGAGGAGGAGAGAAAGGCTAGAAGAGAGAAAGATGAAAAGGATAAAGATGAGAGAGAAGATAAACATAAAAGTAGGAAAGAACAAAATAGAGCATGGAAAAAGTGAGATGAAAGAAAATGAAGACACAATGAGTAAGAATAAGTAAGAGAGACAGAATAATGAAAAGTAGAGGACTGGTCTAAAGATTGGGGAACCATGGTTAAGAACCATAAAGCCAGGATTCAAATCCCATTCCTTCCATGGATGCTCCTTGTGGTATTTGGTCAAGTCATATTAGCCCAGCTTTAATTGTGAGTCTTCTCTAGGCCAGGGATCTACCCAAATGTTTAACATTTGTGAACACTTTGGAAAACTAAGCAATTAAATCAATAAAATGAAATGAAGAACAGGAGAGCAGTAGTCAAGAAAGGATATTAAGTAGAGGAAAAACAACAACACCAAGGGGGAAAACACCCCAGCAATACAAAGATAGGAAGAAAGCAGGCAAGATTTAAGAATAGGCAATTGCCTAGGGTGCCAATTTTTTAAAGGTTCCAGAGATCTGTTCTACACAAGACCTTCTATGATCTCTGGTGAAGAAACTTATCCCCACCATTCTCTGATCCTGACAATATTATAAATTCAACCATGGAGAAAAGCATTTTATTTTCAACTTGTTTACTAGCTAGATATTTGACTTTAGAAAGTATTACATTTACAGATGACACTAAACTGCTCAAAGTTGTTTAAATGCATGCAGACTGCGAAAAATTGCAGGAAGACTTTAGGCAGATTACATTTAATGTGGACAAATGCAAAGTGATGCACATTGGGAAGAATAACCCAAATCACAATTACCAGATGCTAGGGTCCACCTTGAGGGTTAGCACCCAAGAAAAAGATCTGGGTGTCATTATAGACAATACAATGAAACCTTCCGTCCAATGTGCAGCGGCAGCCAAAAAAGCAAACAAGATTCTAGGAATTATTTAAAAAGGGATGGTTAACAAGACTAAGAATGTTATAATGCCTCTGTATCGCTCCATGGTGCGACCTTACCAGGAATATTGCGTTCAGTTTGGTCTCATTTCAAGAAAGATATAGTAGCACTAGAAAAGGTTCAAGGAAAAGCAACCAAGATGATATAGGGGATGGAACTCCTCTCGTATGAGGAAAGACTAAAAAAGTTAAGGCTCTTCACCTTGGAAAAGAGACGACAGAGGGGATTTCCTGAGTGGAGTAGAACAGGTAGAAGTGGATCGATTTTTCACTCTGTCAAGGAACTTACAGGGAGATACAGTACTTTAAAAACCAATAGGAGGACATATTTTTTTCACTCAGAAAATAGTTAAGCTCTGCAACGCATTGCCAGAGGTTGTACTAAGAGTGGATAGCATATCTGATTTTAAGAAAGGTTTGGACAATGTCCTAGAGGAAAAGTCCATAGTCTGTTATTGAGATAGATGTGGGGAAACCATTTTTGCCAAGCACTAGTGACCTGGATTGGCTACTGTGAGGACGGGCTGCTGGGTTTGATGAACCATTGGTCTGACCCAGTAAGGCTATTCTTATGTTTTTATGTTTTTAAAATTATACATATAAGTCTCAGTGTTTTACTTTTTTATGGTAATTTATAACAGGACACCTGATATAAAAAGCCAAGTAGATGCCATCGCCTACTTACCTTATTTTCACGCATATAACGCGCGCATTATACATGATTTTTACAAACCGAGTATAACCATGCGCGTTATATTCGTGAGCGCCTTATCCCCTTTTTTTTTTACATAGTTCCCCCCCCCCCCCGACATCCGATTCACCCCACAGGACCGCTCGCACCCCCACCCCGAAGGATCGCTCGTGCTCGAACACTCACCCGCACCCGCACCCCCACCCCGAAGGACCGCTCGCACCCCCACAGCCTCCCCACCCCCCACCTCCATCATGTAGAAGCTGCCTATCGTCGTCCTGCTGCTTCCTCTGCCGGCAGTCTTGCCCCTTCTCTTAGCCCTGCGTCTACGCTGCTTCCTCTTCCGGCGGTCCCGCCCTTTCTCTGACGTCAGGCTGTGGGGGTGCGAGCAGTCCTTCGGGGTGGGGGTGCGAGCGGTCCTGCGGGGGGGTGAATCGGACGTCGGGGGGGCATCAGCTTTCAGGGTGGGGACAGGACTTCAAGGGGGGACAGGACTTCAAGGGGGAGAGGAGAGTCGGGGCGGGCTAAAGGAGAGTCGGGCTGGCCAGAGGAGAGTCGGGGCGGGTGAAAGGAGAGTCGGGCAGCGACAGGAGAGTCGGTGCGGCATGCGCGGTATAGGGGTGTGCGCGGTATATAAAAATTTATTTCCATAAATTACAGTTTCCCGCGCGCTATACCCGTGTGCGCGTTTTACACAGGTGCGCAGTATATGAGTGAAAATACGGTAAGTGCTAAAAATGCTAGGTGCCCGTGTTATGCCCAAACTCTGTCCCTTCAAATATGCTATCATTACGCAGCCAGTACTTTTACACTGGTTGGTATAGATAAGAAACCATTTATAAAGATATGTGGTTACAAATACTCAAAAATGATTCTACAAAATTATCCACAAAAAGAGAAGCAACAACCTCTGAACCAACCCAAAGAAAATCCAGAAAAGAGCAGAGAAGACCAGACCTTGAAGTCAAAATATATATTTTATGGACAACCATATAAAGGGGAACATGAAACCAGACTCAATAAGGACTGTGTTTCAGCTGTACAGCTCGCATCAGAAGTCCTCAAATGAATCCGCTCAAAGATGGCCAAACTATAAAAAGAAGCTTCTGGGGCGTCTAGACGTTTCTAGAAAGGCCGAGTTAAGCTGTGTACTGTAGTTCCCAGTCTTCTGGAAAACTGGAACACTCTTTCAGAGGCTTATTGGGGAAAACACCCTCCAGGGACTCCAGGGGGTCAAGTTTCTGCTAAACCGATACGTACGCAGGTAAGGCTAAACTCAACTAGGGCACTAGTCTTTGACCAAAGGGCCACCTTGGGAGCAGACTGGTCTGACCCAGCAGTGGCAATTCTTATATTCTCTCTGTTGTATTGGTACATAAAATAGTGATTGCAAATGGGGCTCTTTTACAACATGTTAATGCCAAAAAGTCAGAAATAATGAAGAGATGCAATTTATAGCACAGTGCTAGGAAAGTTAGCATTGGGAACAAAAATATATTTGCAAGATTTGGCAATTTGTGACTCAGTAGGGTCTCTTATTGATGCTCATTGATTTGTTGACCACCACACAAAAAAAACATTTTTTAAAACAAACTGCCAATATTTTTACCTTTTCTTTAACTTAGAACCAGACAGTCTGATTTTTCTTTGGTTTCATTTTTGTCCACCAACCAATAACTAGTTAAGCTGATATTCAGCACTAACTGGCCAGCTGCTAACACATAAAGATATTACAGCAATTTATGTGGTCCTACAGTATTTATATGCTATCGGGACCAAGTGTGACCCACCCCTGGAATGTCCCCAATATAGCTGGCTCATAGTTATGCACTAACTGTGAATGTTCAGCAGGATGCCTCCCGAGAGAGGTGGTGGAGAGTAAAACTGTGACTGAGTTCAAAGAAGCGTGGGATGAACACAGAGGATCTAGAATCAGAAAATAATATTAAATATTGAACTAAGGCCAGTACTGGGCAGACTTGCACAGTCTGTGTCTGTATATGGCCGTTTGGTGGAGGATGGGCTGGGGAGGGCTTCAATGGCTGCACTAGGTTTTGATGGAGATTTCGGCAGTTGGAACCCGAGCACAGTACCCGGTAGAGCTTTGGATTCTTGCCCAGAAATAGCTAAGAAGAAAAAATTAAAAAAATTTAAATTGAATTAGATTGTGCAGACTGGATGGACCATTCGGATCTTTATCTGCCGTCATCTACTATGTTATCTCCCATTGAATATTTACACCATCTATGTGTGATTTAACTGGTCAGTGGCTGGTGCTGACTGGTTAAATCAATTTCAATATCAGGTCCTGTGGTTTGCTTTATTTTTTTTTTAATTCAGTTTATTATTCATTTATATACTGCTTATTAATTGTCTATGTCGTTTACATTCAGGTACTTAGTCATTTGTCCCTATCTATCCCAGTGGGCTCATAATCTATCTAGCATACCTGGGATAATGGAGGCTTGAGTGACTTGCCCAGAGTCACAAGGAACAGCGCAGGGCTTGAACCCATAACCTCAGGGTGCTAAGGATACAGCTCTAACCACTAGGCCGCACCTTCCTCCTATGTTGGTCCACTTGGATGTTCTTTCCTTTTATAAAGTGGTGCATAAGAATAATTTCCCCACTAATTGCTAATTTGCTAGGCTGATTGTATTGTATACCTCGGTAACAGTTCCTATCATTTATTACTGCCTTCACTTGGTCCAGCAGTAAACTTAGACCTATGTGCCTGCAAGTGCTGTGCTCCGGTGCCTTGCAGCCAGGAAGGGATTTACCTATAAGCTAATAAGATACAGCTTAGAGCAGGGCTGCCCAAATCCGGTCTTCGAGAGCTACTGGCAGGCCAGGTTTTCAGGATATCCGGAATGAAGATGCATGAGAGAGATTTGCATACCAAGAAGGCAGTGCTGGCAAATCTCTCTCATGCATATTCATTCTGGATATCCTGAAAACCTGGCCTGCCAGTAGATCTCAAAGCCCGAACTTGGGCAGCCCTGGCTTAGAGCCTCACAAAAGTTCAGAATTGGGGGAGGGGGGCTCTGAAAATGTTATGTGGCTTTTTTATCAGACTTATATAAATGTTCACGAGATGGAATTACTTTCATTTGTATTTATAAAATGGCTTCATACATAATGAACTTAGGTAATATTTTAAGCATAAATGTTGTTTTTGGCCTTAACAGTTTTCTGATTTTGCAAACAAAGTTCATTTTTACTTATATTAATAAATGATCCAAATTACTAACCCCCCCCCCCCCTCTTTTATCAAGCTATGCTCGAGGTTTTTAGCGCAGGCTGGTGTGGCTAGCGCTCCGACACTCATAGGAATTCTATGAGCATCGGAGCATTTCATGCCGGCCCGCGCTAAGAACCTCTAGCACAGCTTGATAAAAGTTGGTCTAATTTTGTCAGCATTCTATTTATAAATTAGGTCAGCTTTTTTTCAAGTTGTGCTAGAGGTTTCTTAGCGTGGCCCGATGCAGTAAATGCTCCAATGCTCATAGAATTTCTACGAGTATCGAAGTGCTTACCTCACCAGCCCGCGCTAAAAACCTCTAGCGTAGCTTGATAAAAGAAGAGTTATCAGGTGCTGTAGGCTGAGAGTACCCATGTTGGGCAGCAGTGACACACTACACAGGAGAAGGCCATGGCAAACCACTCCTGCACTCTTCAGTGAAACATCACAGGGTGGATTCCTCACTGCGCATGTTGTCATGAGTCAGTGGCATGATCCATCCATCTATATATATACAGTATATATCAATGTACACTAAAATTATTTTAAAAATTCCATATATGTACACTTCTTCCTCCAAATTTGCAGGTTTAGAGCTCACGATTTCGGTTATTCGCAAGTTTCTAAACCCTGACCCACTCCCGCCTCCCGGACCTCTCCACACTGTACCTGGTGGCCTAGCGGTGAAGCGGGGCAAGAGCGATCTTCCTATGCTCCTGGCCCGTGCAGAGCCATCGATCAAAATGGCTGCCGTGAATGCCCGCTGTAGTCTCGTGAGACCACGGGAACTCACGGCAGCCATTTTTGTTGATGGCTCTGCACAGGACAGAAGCATAGGAAGATCGCTCCTGCCCCGCTTCAATGCTAGACCACCGGGTAAGGTGTGGAAAGGTCTGGGAGGGAGGCATGAGGGTGGCAGGGATGGGTCAGAGTTGTCCCTAAAAGTTATTTGTGATTTTTCCATATTCACGGGCCGGCTCTGCTGCGAATATGGAGGGAGAAGTGTATTCCATTTATTTCAGAACAGCATTGAAGCATTTAGCGCCCCAGGCTATGGTAGATACTTCTACCAGTGCTTAGTAAAAGAGGGCCATAGTGTAACTTTATAACAAGGGGGCTCCAAGTATTCTATGGCTTAGAGCCTCACCAAGTCTAAATCTGGCACTACAGCCAGAGCACACCAATGACCTTTCAATATGATCACGTTAAATTTCATACCAAGATACAGCCTAACATCTGCAATGCTGAGCAAAAGAGATGAACTGTAGCCTGTTCTGAGCTCTTTGGGGAGGACGGGATATAAATCTAAATAAATGTAATATTTTGATACAATAGCCATTCTGAAAGCCATAGATTCTGACTGATAAATGATAGGTTTATACAGTATATCGTTGTACTCTGATTCTAGAGTAGCGCTTACACTTCAACAGACTAGGATTTTATTTAATGCATCTCGAAGCTTATAAAATTTAGGGCTCTTTTTACAAAGCTGCGCTCGCGGTTTTAGCGTGCGCTAAATTGCCACGCACGCTACATGCTAATGCCAGTATTGAGCTGGCGTTAGTTCTAGCTATGTAGCGTGGGTTTAGCACACGCTAAAATTTGGCGTGTGCTAAAAACGCTATTGCAGCTTTGTAAAAGGAGCCCTTAGTCCAGGGCTGCCCAAGTCCGGTCCTCGAGATCTACTGGCAGGCCAGGTTTTCAGGATATCCACAATGAATATGCACGAGAGAGATTTTCCTGCACTGCCTTCTTGGTATGCAAATCTCTCTCTCATGCATATTCATTGAGGATATCCTGAAAACCTGGCCTGCCAGCAGATCTCGAGGACCGGACTTGGGCAGCCCTGCCTTAGTCAAAGCAATGATGCCAGTGCATACACATACCGGTTAAATTGTTACATAGCACAACGTGGCATTCACGTCTAACACTTGCCTACTAGGCGTGTCATTGGTATTATGCTATCCCATCACAACAGTTATTTGAGCCTCCTTCCATATTGTCTATTATGGTATCATCTGTATGGTATTTCTGATATACGATTGTTCTATGCTGCTGTTAAATGTGAATATTTATGGCGTTGTTTCACATTCGTCCTATTACTAGGTTTCGATTTGCCATTTCCAACTTTACTTCATGGATTGTATTTATGCTTGCTAGGTCATTTTACTATTTTTATGCCTTTAATTAAATACGGGGTCGTTTTCTAAGCTGTGGTGAGCACTTAAAATGGGACATGCTCAAGCGTCCTGCAATAACTTTTAGATCTGTGTGTGCAAACCATATGCTAAAAAAAAAAAATTTTAATTTTCTGGAGGGCAGAGAGCGGGCGTTTCTGTGCTTATCAATTACCATATCTGCATTACCACACACCAACTGATTGGCCTGCAAGCCCTCAGTGCCTACAAAATAAGGCTTCCACATTAGGGTTTTTTTAATCACTGGTCACTGCGGTAAAAGCTCTGATGCTCCTAGGAATTCTATAAGCTTTGCAGCTTTTTCCACAGCGGCGGGCAATAGGCCCCCTTTTATCAAGTCGCATTAGGGTTTTCTAAGTGTCAATAAGTGCTCATGCACTAATCTTTGTTCATGGTCACATGCTAATGGCAAAAATGAATTGGAAAAAATGGAACACTGGCCATTTTCTGGCTGTGGTAAAAATGGCCTTAGCACATAGGAAAGACTCATGTAAGGACATGTTATTGCCACATTTTATTACAGCTTAGTAAAAACATCCCTAAATAATTAAACTCCCAAGTTTAATAAGACTTTCTATTCCGCGCTTTACAGTAAAACCTTCTCCATGGCTTACAATTCAAAATAAAATTTAATGGGTGTGTCTTTAATAAGACTAGACAGTGAATATAAATAATAGAAATGCATTCATTTAAGGAAAAGACAGGTAAGGATAAAACAAAAGGCCATGTGCTTGTTTTCCTATTTCAACAATTCACTGCAGAGCTTTCAGAGCTGTGAACAAATCAGGTTTTTAGGCTATCCCTAGAAATATGCATGAGATTGAGTTGCATGTCTGCTATCACATTTGTATACAAATCTATCTCATGCATATTTCTTAGGGATGGCCTGAAAATCTGACTTCCTTCGCAACTTTCAAAGGCAGGGTATAAAAAACCACTGCATTAAAACATATTTTTATTTTATTGTGAGAGTCCTGGATCTGGTGTACTCGTAATGTATTAATTCGGTGCAGTGATAATAAAAAGGATAAATTTTTTTTTTTTTTTTTTGGCTGGGTAGAAGGTAGACCTTGCGGGTATGAAGGAATGAGCCAGGGTTTCTGAGACATTGACAGAAACCTAAGTTCCCAGATATTGGATTTCTGAGGCCAGCCTGCTGCACCGGCCCGAGGTTTGCTGCAGAAGGCTGATGTCATTAGTGGTCGGGGGAGGGGGGTGTCTTGGTATAGCACTTTCTACTGCCCACCCATGCTGACCCGGCTGGCTCCTCCTGACCACATAGCCCGTGCAGGTGTAACAGCCTTGTTCCGTGTGTCATCGCCTTCCTCCCTCTTGGACTATGAAAGGGGGTGCAGGGAAGCTCACTTTTTGACACGCTCACCACTCAAGAAGTGGTACGGAATAGATCCAGTAGTTTGGGACTCTAGGGAGCAGGTTTACCTAAGAGCAAAGATGAGGATGCTCAGAACTGGAGAAATGGTTTGGTTTTGTTGACTCACATGTCAGCAATGTTCCATGTAAATCAGTTACTAAAAAGTAAACAAATAAAACATTGCCCTACAAAGAAGGGGGAGGGGCGCTTATTCCAGGCTCGTTCCTTTGAATCCTAAAAGGACCTTTAAAACTGATTCTGAACTGCGGACTTTATTTTTCTTTACATGAACTAGAACTAAAACAATGTTTTAATTCTACAGATTAATAAAATAAAAATTTCAAGTCTCTTTTTTTTTGGTTGTTTGTTTTAGCATTTTGGCAAAACTGTACAATGGACAAGTTAAAGGAATGCATTTAATAACAAAGCAAATGGTTGCTCCACGTGTACTTTTCACTAAAGTTTCTCCAAATGCAAATGCTACTTGCATATACACCATCACCACTGCAAACTCATATTAAAAGACAATCAACTTATTAAGGGAACGATTTTAGGTGTGATGCAGCTTGTAGGAAGCAGGCTTCCATGAGTTGACCTACTGATCCTGACAGAATACCTTTCTGTTTAAAACTGGACTAACTTCGTGTGTAGCATTTTCGGAAATCGTTTATTTTGGGAAGAGTAAAAGAATCGGAAAATCCTGTTTTAGAAAGGAAATCGAAAAATTAAAGTCCAGCCACGGCAATGTTTCCTTGATCTATATGCCCTGTAGATGTGCTTTTCTGCAGCCTTTTCTGCGGTTTACTGTTCAAAAACCTGCTCCTAAGTGACGCAAATGATAGGTACTTAGAATTTGAACGCCTACCCTTCCCCCACTCCATGCAATATGTAAGTGTATTTCGGCATATCCGCCGGTTACCCTGGAAGTTGCAGGATTGTGTGGACTTGGTTTTGCCTAAAAGACAAAATCCATTGAACTCGAGGCTATTTCTTTATGTCCTTCCCGTGTCTCCTTTTGCGAGGGCCACCGTCACAGCTAACACCGTCACAGTGGGACAATAGCCAACCCACTTGTAAGTGGGCTATTGTCCCACTTATTTTTTATTTTTTTTAATTTCCCACAACTTATCGAAATACAGCATATGAACTGCATTAATAAATGCACACCTCATTCTCTTATCATTTTTGACTGACTTGATAGTCAGGACGCCAAATACTTTGATGAGACAGAAAAAAGGCTGTGATTAAACAAGCTAAAAATGTATGCAGCTACCAAAGGCAAAGTTTAGAAATGCAATTATTTATGCAATGTTTGATTCAGACTTTAAAGGGTGGGTGTCCATGCCTTAATCTGGTGAAGTGAGCCTACTGTGTATTTCTTTAATCTGAAAAGTGAAAGACGCATACAGTATTTAATCATTTCTACTAAATATTAAATAAATATATAAACACACCCACAGAGGTAGATAAATATGGTATATCTGTGTGAGTGGCTGAATTTGTATTCATATATGTATGTACTTAATTTTAAATTTGGCCATTTATTGGAATTAAAAAAAATTAAAGAAACACTAAATACCAATCACAATTCAAAGAGCCTAAAACCAGGCAGTTCCTTTTAATACAAAGGGAAATGTCGGGTTCTCATTTTTAAACTTTTTTTTTTAAGTACACGATCACTTTCTCTTTTAGTCCATTCTCCTGGATCTAGCTTTTTGATGAAACTACTGTTACAGGACTTTAACGATATGAAATGTTATAATAACTCGGAATATTTTTTATTAAAAAAAAAAGTTATCTTACCATAGTAAATTAGTAAACAGAACGCTGTAATAATAGGCAAGGACAAGACCAAGAAAAACAAGGTAGTTCGGCTTACAATACGAGGGGCCTCTGTAAAGTTCTCAGCCCAACCAAGAAGAGAATAATGTGGAGCCATGAATTTACAAGTTATTCCACGTTTTTTCTTGACACTTTTCGTTTCAGTGATATGAAACGAAACGAAAAGTGTCAAGAAAACACGTGGAATAACTTGTAAAATTCATGGCTCCATATCATTCTCTTCTTGGTTGGGCTGAGAGCTTTTCAGCGGCCCCTCGTATATAGCTGGCTAAAACCTAGCAGGATTAAAGGCTGTAGGAATGCATTAGAGATAGCAGCTCTGCATTAAGGATTCCCCTAAAGTTTTCCCCCGAGTTTCCTTCCAGGTTCCACATTGTTTTCAAAACTGAAATGCCAAAGACTAGTCGTGCAATAGGTGCTCACACTCTTCTAGAAACCGAGGCTTATTTATTAGAAAGGAAAACGAGAAAGATGTAGCTAAAACAGCATTCTCCTGTTACATAGGTTCCAATAGTTCACTGAAAGAAAAGGTTACATTAAACCTCTCGTGCAACTTGGCAGAAAGATATAGAAGCACAATAAATAAATAAATACATACATATACTGTATATTAGGCGACTTAAAAGACTAAAGGAAAGAGCTATGCCTAGATTAAAAGTGATACTGGGCTTAAGAGCTTCCCTCCTACACGGTCAGCTGTAATGGCAGAAATTGAAATACCACATAGAATCACTATGTTGGTTTAGGTCAGGGGTAGGGAACTCCAGTCCTCGAGAGTCGTATTCCAGTCGGGTTTTTCGGATTTCCTCAATGAATATGCATTGAAAGCAGTGCATGCAAATAGATCTCATGCATATTCATTGGGGAAATCCTGAAAACCCGACTGGAATATGGCTCTCCAGGACCGGAGTTCCCTATCCCTGGTTTATAGGTACTCTGAAATTCTATACGAAAACCACACTGTTTCTTACCGAAATGGTGATGGCAGCAGGAAAAAGCGGTCAGACCGTTTCAGGAGGTTTTTACCACCCACATTTAAACAGTCCATTGTAAAACGCTAAGGATTCTGGTTTTGCCTAGAATGGAGAGAGACTTTGGAGCGTGATGTCCACTAATCTCGTTGCAGGAGTGAGGGGGGGGAAACCTTTCTCGATCACTGTTTTTCCATGCCTTTCTACTTTTAATCAAAGTTTAATTTATGCCTTCATCATCATACAAACAAGAAAAGAGATTAACCACTACAGCAACAGATATATATTTTCGGTACTTTTTTTTCCCCCCCCCGGGAATTGTTTCTAGTTCAAAACTTAATGTGAGCCAAGAAAGGTTCTTGAACGCACTTCATTACAGGAGGAAATATAACCATCTGTTATGGTATTACATAACCGCACGGCGGCTGCTCAGAGCTCAGAGACAGTGATGGAAGGCTTGCCATACTTCTGAAGTAAATGCCCTTCTAAGCGACCTACTACAGTCGGGAAAAATGGACATTTGCTTTGCACATAATGGATTAAGATCTCATTTTCTGTGCCTACAGATGAAAAAAGTCTCTGGATGCCAAGCGTGTTTCTGCCTTTAAATTTAAAAAGATAAAATCCCTTTGATGGGAAATAGCCCAAGAGCTGGTCTTGATGGGCGACAATAATATGGAGATGGAAAGCCTGAGTTGTCACCTATCGATACCTTCCGGGGAAGGTATGCTGGGGAAGGCAGATTGGTGACAAGGTTTCCCGTGGTGGGAATTCAAATTGATTGGCTGAGGGCGCGGGGGGGGGGGCGGGAATAAGAGCTGGACTTTTAGGGATCAGGCTCTTTTCCTGCTCCTCAAAGGTGGCTTTTCCTTACCCCCCCCCCATCCACCCCGTCCCTTCTTGGAGGGTTGGGGCTCGGGATGCTGTGGTGGCAGTGATCCCGAGCTACCGGGTACTTCGCTCCTCTGGCGATGAGCAGATGGTTGGCAGGATGCCATTGGGTCAAGAGACCCTGGGAAATGGGGCATGGAGGTACTTGCCACCCCCCCAGACCCTAGCTGAGAAGGCAAGATCAGGGAGCTCTAAGCACAAATGGCACATTTATGTAGCTGGGGAATTTATTTACTGTAACAGCGAAACCTGGAGCGGCCCACTTACCCAATGTGAACACTTTCCCAACACCAACCCATACCTCTGCCCATTCCCAATGAGACACTCACTCCTATGTGGTAAAACCTGTCTGCAGCCCTGTTTATTGCAAATTAACATATATCTTAAATAACATTAGACATATTTTAACAAACACAATGGTATCACTATAACAACTTTGATCCCGAGCTACAGGAACAATTTTAAATGGCCCCCGACCCCGCCGTACAAGCAAGGGTCCAAGGGATGGCATGTTCCCACATGCCCCATTGTCCAGTGTCATTCGATCCCCAAGGCACGGCTCCCAGGCAGCCCACCACTCATCCCTTTATGAGCCCAGCAGCCAGTAGCTTGGGATACCACCACCCAAGCTACTGGCCGCTGGGCCTTCCAATGATATTGCAGGCAGGCGGGTGGGAAAGCTGCCTCGAAGGACCAAGAAACCATTAGAGTTTTCCGAGAACTCCCCCTAAATACCCCCTCCCACAATTCCCTACGGCCGCGGCCTCCCGCCAATCAGACGACATTTCCCACGGCGGGAAAGACCTCCCCACCGAAGCGGTCCCTACCGCCCTCCTTATACTAGCCTAAACCCCACCCTCCTACCCCGACGGGCAACCTTGCAGGCCTCCCAGCTCCACGTTAGAAGTCGCCCGTCGAGACGAGGCTCTCGGGCTTTCTATTATTGCTTGCACATGTTTGTGGTTGCCAATAAACAGAACTGTGGCTAATTTCCCCAAAGAAAGTGTTCACGTTTGTTTATATTATGTTCATTGCAAGGGGTGAAAATGTTATCAAGATGTGGGGTAGGGTGGGGGGAGGGGGAAGTTGGGAGGCTAATGGGCAAGGGTTAAAAATGTGGAGGAGGTGGAAGTAGGGGGTCAACCGGGCCTTACCAGATCCCCTGTTAGCAAACATTGTGGAAATTGTCTTTATAACAAATGGATCTGGAATGGCCAAGTTGTTGTCCCCTTGCACCCTGCCTCCCCCTTTCTCCCTTACCCCTTTAATCGCCCTGCCCTTCGCTTTAATTTGCTTGTCAAAGCTCCTCTGACCTCAGCAGTAATGTCAACAATAAATAAATCACAGACACATTGTTGATGGTAATAACCAGGTTGCAGCTTTGTTTATTGGGACAACAAGTAAATAAGCAATCACAATTGCGTCAGCTCCCGAGCTACAAGACATTGCAATTTGACAAAAAAAAATCAAAATTGCATTTCCCAGACCCCACCATGTCAGCAAGAGCCTAGGGGGTAGCATGGACCTCCATGCCCCTATTCTGAGCCATCTGCCTCAAGTCCACCTGCGCTCAGTTCCCCCTAACTGCTCATCCTTAGATGAGCCTGGGGGGGGGGGGGTAGGCATAGTCACCTTATACAAAGGGGAAGGTGGGTGGGAAAGCTGCCTCCGAGGAACAAGGAAAACCCTGTACCTTGGAGGCACGTGTCCCATATACCTCCTGCCCATCTCTCCTTACGACCAATCGCTTCCCAGCTACCCATCAGGAACCTAGTTCTACTACCAACCACACCACCCCCTCTCCCCCCCCCCTCACACACACACCCCTACTACATCCCTGAACCACTGACAAGCTGTCTCCTCATGGGCAACCAACTCGAGTCATCCAGCCCATTGTTATAGTCACCCATCAAGGCAAACTCCCGGGCTTTTTTTTTTTTTTTTTTTACTAAGTACATTTAATGGACATCTGTTAAAAGAGCAAACTAATGATTTCTAAATGTCTTTTCTAAACATATTATTAGTGTTTCTTTTTGGTTCCCATTACTCATTTTCTTTTTTTTTTTGAGGGGGTGTACAGTACACCTTTCCTTGTTTATAAAGTTGCACATCCTTTCTGCAGGCCTCAAAGAGTATGATCCAAAGTGCGCCTGCATGCCTTTCTTTAAATGCTCCTTGAATTGTGCTGAAAGATGGAACTTCTACAAAAGAAACCATTTAAACTGAGTTTTATCTGAACCTTCCATTACAGTTTCTAAATAAAATGGAAACCGTCACAAGGTTTAGAATCTTAGATGTTTTCAGGGATTTAAAATTGCCCTCCGCTGTTATAAGGGGGGACAAGTTCAGGACAAATATCAGGAAGTTCACACAACGAGTGGTGGACACCTGGAATGCTCTCCCAGAAGAGGTAATTGCGGAATCCACCGTTCTAGGATTTAAGGGTAAGTTAGATGTGCATCTCCTTATGAGTGGCATAAAGTGACATGGGTAAGGGTAAGCTAGATACACATCTCCTTATGAGAAGCTTAGAGTGATATGGGGACTAAAACTATGCCAGAGTACAGCTGGAGGGGGCCTCCGCATGTGTGGATTGCTGGACTTGATGGACCTAGGGTCTGTTCAGGAGATGGCACTTATGTTCTTATAATCCTCCCCCTCCCCCCCCCCCCCCCCCCCATCTGAACCAACATTGTGAAGAGCTGAGATGGTAAATCTTTGTAAACCCGGTCTAAATAAAACAAAGCCTTGCAGACCACCTATGATACAGGTCAGAGCCCCTTTCCTATCTGATATAAGATCTGACACAATATGAATCTTACTTTGGACATCAGTCAGTAACTTTAACTTTGGTAGAAGAAGGCGTAACCTTACAGGGCCATCTGTCTCACCAGAAGGCAAGATATTCCTCCTCTGAGAAACATATTTTATACTTAAAACCAACCGAGGGTCCCACATCGGCAGTATCTGAAGCCAACAATCACATCTAGGACTTTTTGTTGGAACTGAAGGAAGTCAAATGGCTCTGAGAACTAGGGAGGTGGCATTCAAATCCTCTTTGAGATCCTAAACAAATCACTTAGCCCGCCCTTGGCTGTGGTACAAATCGAGATTATAGCATCTGTTCATCCTGTATCCTGTTTGATCCTCTGGTTGACTTTAATAAAAATGATTTGCAAAAAAAATAAAATAAAATAAACCTTCTGAAGACAGGGAAATACCTACCATACATGGATGTATGTCTCTTCGACCGACTAAATCCAAAGGTCTATTTCATATTTCTCTGAGCAGAAATCGGGCAGTAGGACAATTTTGTAATGGGTGATGATATCATACTCAAAATTTTTTTTTTCTTTAATTGTATGAAGACCTCATTGAAATTCGGAACAGGGGTTTTCAATCCAGTCCTTGGGACACACCTAGCCAGTTAGGTTTTCAGGGTATCCAAAATGTGATTAACTTGCTTCCACTACCTCGATTGCATGAAAATTTATCTCCTGAAAACCTGGTTGGCTGGGTGGGTCTCAAGGACTGAGCTGAGAACTCCTGCCTTGAAAATGCATAGTATTTTCAAAGACATTCCTTTTGTGGAGGCAAGAGTTTATAATTCCTTCTCAACAAGTAAACATTTTTTTCTTATACAACGAAAGTGAAGTTTGGAATGTTTCATAAAATCAGTGCAATGTTTTTTAGAAGCTGATGATACCATCGGCCTTGCTGTATGAACTGTATTGTAGCATCTTGATTTTCTAACCATCTGCCACCAATCTAATCCAGCAGAGAATAAATCTCATTATATATAACGTGCATTCTGGAACATGGACCTTAAAAGAAAAGAAAAGAAAAAACCTTGGTCATTTATTTACCTGCCAAAAAATGAGTGGTCAGTTATTATGATTTTATTAACTTGTCACATCTTGCCACTATGTTGACATTATCCAAGTTTTGCCACCACAAAGGCACTCATTCATTGCTTCTGTTCAAGAATAGCAACAAAGCTTGAAAGATGTTTGATTATGATCTTACTGGGCATTAGTTAGAAATTCACTGAATGAGCCATTGTGAAACTATAGGTGCTGATCAGCAATCCACCCCTTCCTCTGTAGACATAGTTCCTGACACCCATTGATTTGTTTTGGTTCAAACGTTTGTGATTCCAACCATGCCACCAGATGTCAAACCTCTGCAAAGGAGAGAGAATATTTAAAAGCATTGCTCCTCTTTCTGTAATGGCATTGGGTCACTTTGATCTGGAAAGCTGTACTTGCATCATTGTTTCCCACAATTATTCATTTTTAATTTTATTCCGTGGGTTTTTGGGCGGGTTTTTTTTTTCAAGCAACTTTAAGGATAAAGTGTAATTTGTCTTATGGCTGTTGTTTGTTTGTTTTTTTTATGAGCCCAGTTTTCTTAAACTATACTGCATGGGATGGAACTCATTTCCTTTTCAAGGTCTAATTATAGAGGATGGAATCTGTTGTCCTCTGATCTGAGGGATGCAACTACTCTGGATAATTTCAAAGGTTAAATGTTCGCTTGAATTCAATGAGAATCTGTGTTTGTAATTAGAGCTGCTGTGTCAGCCAGATTCTGTAGAAAGTCATCCTCTCCTTCTTGATTCTATTGTTTCCCCAGTGGAATTTTTGTTTAATTCTTTTATTTTATTTATCAGATACAGTCTACTTCTGGTATTTACACGCTTTTATTTTTTTTAAAAATCATTTTTTAAAAATCATACAAAATTAGTCAGGGACACTGTTCAGGCAATTAGGCCTGATGGTCCGCCGCAAGAGCGGACCGCTGGGCAGGATGGACCTCTGGTCTGCCTCAGCGGAGGCAACTTCTTATGTTCTTATCTTCAAAATACTTCTTCATTTCTCCTTGCAGCATTTACACCTTGATACTCACACGACCTTTACTCGAACGAACGAGTAAAATAGCGACCCAATTTCCTTACATTTATTTCTCTTTTATTGGGATTTATTAAAGGCCATTATGAAAAGATTCGTCCAACAGCACCTTTAACAGTATGGCAACAGTGAAATAAACACAAATGCAATCGATGAGATAACCTGAAAACAGGGGAATTGAATTCGGCTTTCGGAAATGTGATTATAATGAACCAAGTTTTTAAAGTTTCAAGTTTTTATTTTGACTTGATGAATCGCTTATTTACTTTACTAAGTGATTTACAAATTTTAAAAAAGGTATAAGCAAATACCAATTTGGTCATTAAATATAATGGGTTTAACTGACAGACTTACAGATAAGAAGAGCAGAACTACAATTGTTTATATTAGAATATAGGAGAAGACATGAATGGAAAGGACAATAGGGGAGAAAAGTAGAAAATAAGGAAGGACTAAAATAAACTTTGAGCATAGCTAAAGATTAAAAGCATCTTTAAAAAGAAAACTCTTCGGATTGCCTTTAAAGTGACTTAAGTCATTTTCTTCTCTTATATACTGAGGTAAGGTATTCCATATTTGCGGGGCCATTACTGAGAACATGTCATGACTACGAGTTCCAGTTACTTTCAACTTTTGCTCTAGGGTTGATTTATTAAACTGGCTTGTGAAAGTTACCTTATGGATTTTAAAATTAAACAAACAAAAGTCGGGAAATTCAGCTTTCACTACAGCAGGATCTATAATTCAGCAATTATTTGTACTGTCATTTCATCATATAAATGATTCAGTGACCGCATCATAATTTAGAGCTGTGATGTACAACTAAATTTTTCCGGACTTTTGAACATTTGACTAAAATAACAATAGGCCAGTGGGTTCAAAGGCTGACAATGTTCCTTTAATCCTGTCTTTAAAATTTCCTATCTGTTGTGTGTCCAAGAAACTGTGAAAAAAAAACTTCAAGCAGTGGCAATGACTGTATTTTAGCTTCCCTTGGTGGATGGACAATAAGTACAATCAACATGTATTTCCAATTACTCATTTTAAATCCCCTCCCTCCCCCTTTTTTTTTTTTTTTTAACAAAATCGTGCTAGCGTTTTTTAGCGCAGGCCGGTGTGCTTAATGCTCTGCACTACTCTCGACACGCAATTAGAACATTCGGCGTGCTACGCTAAAAACTGCTATTATGGTTTTGTAAAAGGGGGTTATTTATTTCTTCTTGATTACACACTTTAACAAATCTCTTGACAGGTACAATATACAAGGGTGCTTGAAAAGTTTGGTTAAAAAAAAACCAAATTAAACAACGTGGTCTGCATGAAGGCTATACACTCGGGGCACAATTCTCAAAACTTCGCGGTAACAACCAATGGGCCGCTGTCGCAGCCATTATTGTAGTGATTTCAAAAAGGCGAGTCATTCTCAAAAAAAAACATGCATGCAAATGAGGTTGGCGGAGAGTAGCAAAGGTTCGCTAAATTTGCATGAGATGAGTCGCTGGTGATAGTGATCGACACATGCACAGAATACACCACGAAAGAGGCCTAAATGTGCGCATGTGCCATACACACATATCACATGCATGCCTTACTTGAGCATAATATATGCACGGATCATAGGCGCGTGACACACATAGCTGTAGCCATTCAGTGCTCACGTCGCAAACACAGATAAAAGTCCAGCACTTTTATGACAGTTTCCCTTTCACGCTAACTTTTGGCTCCAGTGGAAATACCATAAATACCCTGCCATAAAGCATCAATGACGCCATATAACTGCATCCATGGATGGTATGGGTAGATATTAGGGACAGTGTATCAATCATAGGCTTACCAGAGCTATTGGATGAAGGGAAGGGAGGGGAGATGCAATGTTGGCTTTCAACAAGCACGCACAAGACATGCCTTTTCTCCCCCCAAAACTATTATAATTCATGTAAATCTTGTAATTTGTTTTTAATGTCAAATTTTATCATCAAACACAACCAGAAACACATAAGGCATGGCTATAATTCATGCGCACTTAATGCGTGCTTTTGTCCACCCCGCCTAAAAAAAAACAAACTATAATTTATGTGAATCATAATTTTTATTTTGTTTCATTATTCACAGTCAAAACACAGGCCAGAAATGTGCTTTTCACAATGCTGGCGCAGTATCGGCACCCCCAGACCAGTCGCTGGGTTTTGGTCACCAAAAGCCTACGCCGTGCTTGGTGAATCATTCAGTGATGTTGAAGAATCCACCGGAGTGCTCATTTAAATATTGATGAGTCCATTTGCATGGCAGAATCGGAGACTGCTAGAAAACTCGGAAAAGACCACGGTAAGCCGTTATGATAATCCGCCAGTAAAATACATGCTCGCTAAGCCATCTGGAACCGGTTTAGCAACCGCATTAAAGGCAACCTTAAGTTTTGAGAATCTGGCCTTTAATCCTGCCAGTTTCCAGTTTTTTCGTAAGCTATTTTTCCTACATACAAAAAAACCTGGAAACTCACAAGATGACAGTCACGTGTTTACCCCCCAATGGAGTCTACTGCTGTTTAACTTGCATTTCTACCAAACTTTTGAAACCACCCTGTTAAAATACCAAACATACAACTAATACAATTTAATTAATTTTGTTAAAATTAATTTTTGGAAGGAATATGGAGTTAGTTATTGAGGACAGTATGGGGTCGATGTTTGGTTGCTGATTATTAAATTGCATTAACTGTATTTTTTTTTAATGTTATATTGTACATGACTTAAAATATCTGGCAGGCTAATACTTGTACTTTTCTTCATCATGTCATAAAAATCTATATTTTAACCATCTTCCACCTCCACAGTAATACCATATTGGCATGTTGAAGTTCCCATTCGGCATTTTTACTAGGCTTTCTGCCTATAGTGGCCTGGCAGGCCCTGCTAACAGACACTTTAGCTAGTCATTACTGTTCTGTCATTGAGTCTGTTAGTCTTTCAACTTCTCCTGGCAAAGCTGCAAGTAACAGCAAATTCCCGGTTAAAGTTTCACCACTAAAACTGATATATTATACACTGTGTCAGTAAGAATATCACACAAGTATTGTTTGTTTACATAATGCTCCGATATCACTATAGGCATCAAGGCCAACAGCCTGTATATTGATCTTTTGGCAAATATAGCAGTATCCATGGTAACACTATTCCTGAACATGCCAATGTCTCAAAACCTGTGGGGTTATTTTTATTAATTTTGTCCTACTCCACAAGCATAGGTGACTTACGAAAGCACCTCTCAAACCCTTCCTTCCCTCCCCACTCCCAGATAAAATATAAAAAAACAAAAAAACAAGAGAATTCCTTCCTGCTGTCTTCTTCAAACAGGGTATGACGTCGGTTATAAAATTTAACGAGTGTTTTTCAGAAATTTGGCATTCTGACAAGATTTGGAAAGGAGAGGATTCGTATCGGTTTTCAGGAAAATGAAATGTGCTTTCCTGGGTTAATACCTAGGCGAGTGAAAATTGTGATTTTAATATGAAAAGTGTTGTTAAATCTATAACTCAAGTAAATGGGACATCACAACCTGACTGGTCACCTGCCCCTAGAGGAAGGGGATGGAAGGGCAGGTATTTGCTAACATGTCATCATGAAATTTTTTAACCCATTCCTCAGTTTCCTAGCGCCCATCTCAATGGTCCTTATAGTTTTGGGAAAAAAATTAAGATGGGAAACTGAGACTAGACTGGTATTTTAAGATCTATTCTCCAGAAAAAAAATATATATATATATATATATTGTTCTGAATACAAAAAAAAGAGCAATTGCTTTAACAAAAATATAAAACCCCCGAAGACATTAACCTCTTGTGAATGACATACAGGAACGCTTTATTTCACTAATTTTGTAAAAGTTCCAGAATCTCAGTCTATAATTTAATAGAAGATAATACATATTTATATATTTATGTAAACAACATAGGAGGGGCCGCTGAAAAGTTCTCAGCCAAAGAAGAGAATGATGTGGAGCCATGAAACTTATGTTATTCCACACTTTTCTTGACACTTTTCGTTTCAGTGAGGCAAATGCATCTAGTAAATGGGCACAAGTATAGAGAAACTGAGCCATTGTGACATCGCCAATGAGGCTGGCTCTTAGGCACTGGTAGAATGAGGCATTATGACATCACAATACAAGGGGCAACTGAAAAGTTCTCAGCCCAACCAAGAAGAGAATGATGTGGAGCCATGAAACTTACAAGTATTCCACACTTTTCTTGACACTTTTCATTTCGTTTCACATCACAGAAACGAAAAGTGTCAAGAAATGTGTGGAATAACTTGTAAGTTTCATGGCTCCACATCATTCTCTTCTTGGTTGGGCTGAGAACTTTTCAGCGGCCCCTCATATCAAATATATATTATTCGCGTTTCCTAAGATTACGGCGCAAACGCAAAGGCATGCACGATCCTGTTCTTTCACGTCCAAGAACCGGTTTTCCTTGGGATGAAACGAGTATCGCTCACAAGTACTAGTGCGCTCGGAGGTCATTTCGCGAATGTAGTGCACGTTACCCACACATACACGTGACGCGATGCTCACTTTTCTGTGCCTGTGCTGTAAGGATTTTGGAGGGAAGAATGTGAGGCACTAACAAAAGTAAGTGCACTAGCAACCTAGATTTAAAAAAACAAAAAAAACCCCAGAAATAATCTAAGCGCATATGGAAGGCAGGTTAGTTTAAAAGAAAATCTAACAAATTTAGGTCCAAGGACAGGAAGGAATGTACTAAAAAGTCACATTAACATCTATAGTTCACTGAGGGACTTCTGAATAATAAACATGCGTGTGTTTAAAAGCTAAAATGTGATGTTCTTTAATTCGGGTAACGGGTCTCTTATCTTTCTTGAACTGCTGTTACTGATTTCTCATCCATCGTGAAAGAGAGTTCTTCTTTCCTCTCACCTCGATACTACTTTTTGCATCCGACCCTCCTTTCACAGATTCATTGCTGAAACTTGGAGCAAAGCAGCTCACCTCCAGTCAAGATTGCTCTTTTCTAGGGTAGTGGAAAACAAGAGGACATAGTACCGTCACTGTGCACCCGCAGCCCCCGTGAACCCAATCAAAAGCGTCCCTTGTTCTGCCAGAAGAGAGAAAACTTTGCAAAAATAAACACGTCCCCTTCTCCCTCCGTGATCAGAACAACTGCAGCCCAGTGAGTGCACTGGGAGCCTTCTTAGATAAGCCAGATTCTCAGGAAGCCAAGGCATGCATTTCAGTGCAGGGGGCTTCCTTACTTTGTGCACCCAGCTTCCCCACATGACACAAATCATTGTCTAAAAATAAAAAGACTTAACTCAAAATGCCCCCTACATTAGCCAGCTTCCAGGAAACTGCAAGGCGGCTTTTCTTGTGTGTGTTTGAGCAAGCAGAATGTTTATATTTCTTATCTCAGAGAGGAAACCTATGGGAAGCTGTATGCCCTCTTCTCAACTGGTTCTCTGTCATATAATTATAATGCATTACATACAGAAAATACGGACTTTTTTTTTTTTTTTTTGTAAAAGCAAGTGGTGAAGTCTAAGAGGGAACAAAAAGCAAAACAGAAATGCCTTTAGACCTCGAAGGTGCTCAGAACCAATGTATGGTAAGAAAGTGACCAAACCGGGGCAAAAACCCCTGTGAGGGTTTTCAAAGAGTCGATCATTTCACCATCCACAATCGGTAGAAAGGTATTTAGATTTTGATAAATATCTTTTTTTCTTATTTTCTTTTGTTCAAGTGTCCATTTAAAATGTCCAATACTTTAGTGAAAACACACAGTAACCAGAGTTTAAAGAACTTAACTTTTGGGTGTTTAGGAAGTGAACTTGCTAAAGCAGGTGCCGGTAGGTCCTAACGCGTTTCGCCGATAGGCTTCTTCAGAGAACCCCCCATGCTGGATGAGACATCGAGTTCCAAACACTTCCTAACGAAAGGAGATAGAAACAAACCACTATAAATATTTAAACCCAAATCATTCTCACAAACTCTGCTGGCGGGAAACCTCAATCTTCACCCTCCGAGTAGTTGCATTTCCTGTTGACGTCAGAAACTGCTGAATCCCCCAATTTAAATGCTGTGCCCAAATGTCAATCATCAGTGCAGAAACGCCCACCACTCCACCTCCCGATTTAATCCAGTAGGGGCCACTGTCTGCCAATGAAATATCCATGACTGCTCTCTCTTCCATAGCCAAACCTGCTTATTCCAACCTCTCTTTAAATTCGGAATTCCAATATCACAAATTTAAGATCTTCCACTCAGGGGTGAAGATTGAGGTATCCCGCCAGCAGTGTCCTGAGTTTGTGAGAATGATTTGGGTTTAAATATTTATAGTGGTTTGTTTCTATCTCCTTTCGTTAGGAAGTTTTTGAACTTGATGTCTCATCCAGCATGGGGGGTTCTCTGAAGAAGCCTATCGGCGAAACGCTAGAGGTCTGCACGGGAACGGGGATCGCGGGAATCCCCCCTAACCCACGGGACTCCCACGGGGACTCCCCTCTAGCCAATGGGACTCCCACGGGGATGGAAGGCTTTGGAAGCAGGGTTCGTCCATATAATATAATGGACACGTCAGCCTTAGTAAAAGAGGGGGTTTATAAGTTAATTACCTGAACAGAAAACAAAAAAAGGGTTCCACCAAAGAGATTCCACAAGGAAAACAGCAGCACAAACACAAAAGAAATTGTGGAATTGATGATCCTGTTAGAAGTAATTGCTGCTTTTTATGGGGACGGGCGGGGATGGAAGTAATTCCTTGCGGGGATGGGTGGGGACGGAGAGGATCCTGACGGGGACAGGTGGGGACGGAGAGGATCCTGACGGGGATGGGTGGGATTTCTGTCCCCGTGCAACTCTCTAGTTAGGACCTACTGGCACCTGCTGTAGCAAGTTCACTTCCTAAACACCCAAAAGTTAAGTTCTTTAAACTCTGGTTACTGTGTGTTTTCACTAAAGTATTGGACATTTTAAATGGACACTTGAACAAAAGAAAATAAGAAAAAAAGATATTTATCAAAATCTAAATACCTTTCTACCGATTGTGGATGGTGCAATGATCGACTCTTTGAAAACCCTCACAGGGGTTTATGCCCCGGTTTGGTCACTTTCTTACCATACATTGGTTCTGAGCACCTTCGAGGTCTAAAGGCATTTCTATTTTGCTTTTTGTTTCCTTTTTTGTTTTTGTTAGTTTATAGGCCTTTGGGAACACTTGTGCTTAAATTTTACCCAGTTGTTATATTGGGAAGTCTAAGAGGGGACATAACCAGATTCCAAGGTATTCCCTACTTTTTGCCATATTGAAGATACACCATGATTACAACTTCTGTTTCTTGTAACATAACATATTTTTTTATTTATTAGGATTTCATAACTGCCTTTATGAGGAGATTCACGTAAGGCCATGTTTTGAATATACTGTGCACTAGATAATGACACGGGGACAAATTTTTCTCCCGTCCCCATGGGAACTCATTTTTCCGCCCGTCGAGTTCTTTTACTGTCCCTGCCCCATTCCTGCAAGCTCTGTCCTCATCTGCACAAGCCTCAAACATTTTAAAATCATTAGTAGCAACATTCTAGCGTTCAGATTGTGATGTCATAATGCCTCATTCCACCAATGCCTCAGCTCTGTCCTCATCTGCACAAGCCTCAAATACTTTAAAATCATGTGTGCGGTTAAGGCAGAGCTTACAGGAATGGGGCAGGGACAGGAACTGCCACAAAACTCACGGGGACCGGATGGGGAAATTGAGTTCCTGAGGGGACAGGAACAAATTTGTCCCCATGTCATTCTCTAATATGCACCCCTAAGCACTTAGTAGTACCTACAATCAGAAGACCAATCCACAGGCAAATTCTTTTTTTATCCCCCTCAATTCTTGCTAGTATCCAACATGCCAAAAAAAAACACTAAGCCATACAGTACTGATTTCATTGTGATAAGCTCAAGTGATACCAAATCCTGGGGGTCAGATATACTTTATTTTTTTAACAATAGATAATTTAACCTTCTCAAATAATATTTCTAAAATCAGGATACAGTAATCAAACCCGTATGAAAGACTTTATTTTAAATATTTTACCTATCTTGGATTTTCAGAATCAGGGAAGAATGAGGGTTTTAAGAATGGTTTGGACAAATTCCTGGAGGAAAAGTCCATAGTCTGTTATTAAGACATGGAGGAAGCCTCTGCTTGCCCTGGATCGGTAGCATGGAATGTTGCTACTCTTTGGGTTTTGGTCAGGTACTAGTGACCTAGATTGGCCACCATGAGAACGGGCTACTGGGCTTGATGGAGGATTTCTTTCTTAGAGGAAAAATAAAGAGAGGAGGCATGAAAGGGCTAAAAGATGCTCTGGCATTGTCCAGAATAGTAGTTCTATTTGAGTCCTGTTATGGTGGGAAAAGAAGGCTAGAAGAATGCTCACTAATAGATTTGTGTGGTAACCATCTGGGCATGTTTCCCAGCATGTCAGAGAAAGACACTTGTTCCAGCTCTCTAGGAGCTCAGGAGGGCCAATAACCACCTAAGTAGGTTGCAATGCAGGCCTAGATTTAAGCATGGACAATGTAGACAACTGTGTCTGGTGCCAAAATCAGGTACTGAAGTGCTGCCTCTTTGGCCCCTCTGGGACAGAAACAGCCTTCCCACTTTTCTGTATGGCATCTGGCCTTATTTCTGAGGCTGCTAGCATCACTACCCTGGGCTATCATCTGAACAGGAATTATCAATACTAGTGCTGCCCGATTCGCCAATTTGAATTGATTCACTGATTCACTTTGGTGAATTGATTTGAATCAATTCATTGTCTGAAAAAATCTGACTCACTGATTCAGTGACCAACCCTCCACCACCACCACCACCATCACCATAACCACCACTACCACCACCATCTCCCCTCCTTGTCAGACCTGACATACTTCCAGGCCTCCTAAAGCAGCAGCAGCACTGTGCTGGCTGGTTGAGGCAGCACTCTGAACAGGCTGCTTATGGCCTGTCCTGCCGGGGCCTTCCCTCTGCCACGTCACTGATGGCATCACTGATGACATGGCAGAGGGAGGCCCTGGTGGGGCTGTTTTGAAAAGCCGGAAGTATGTCAGATCTCACGGTGTAATTCTTTTATAATAGGGACTTATATGTTCCCATTTTTTCAAACCAAAATCAATTGAACTGCCAAATTTTGAATAACTCGGAGTCTTTGAAGGGTTTTCTTAAAAGTTCCCAAATAAATCTTCCATTTTAGCATGCTTGACTATTGTAACATCATTTACAAAACACAATAAAATCAGTTAAAACAAGAAGAGAATGCCATTATCAATAGGAAAGACCTAATTTAAATATTGAGGAGAGGAAAATAAAACCCTTTTCATTGCAGTCTCATGAATACAGTCTTCTCATACCACTGACAACCTCAACTTGTAATTGCCAAATTGATGTTACAATAGTCAAATTGAAAAAATGAGTTTTCAATATAGACTTAAATTTTGGAAATTAAAGTCCACTTTGAATAACGTGGAAGGTTGTTTCATAAGAATGGAGATAAAAAGAAAAAAGCAGAATAGTCAAGCATGCTTAAAATGGAAGATTGAACCAATAAACGGAATGATACTGCATCAAAAAAATTTTTGATGGTGTTACAATTCAGAGTTTGCATTTTAAATAGGGGTAAATGTGCATTCCCACCTCCAAACTACATGTTCAGTGATATGCAAATAGTTACAGAATAGCACTTTGGTGCACTTTCACCATTTACTTGTGTATATGCCAATATTGTAATCATTTGCACGGGAATGTTAGCACCTTCTTTGAAAAACTATCCTCTTTGTGCCCAAGGAAGTATGCCTTTTAAGGACTGTTAACCTTCTGGCATAAAGAGATGTAATCAATGGACAGTACTTGACTGTCTTTGGGCTAGATTCACTTACCTGACTCTCCATGCCCAATCCGTGGCCGACCCATGCAGGCCCAACCAATTTCCAAAACAATAAAATTAAAATGAGGGTGATCGGAGAAACACCCCCTCTGACTGCACAGATCGCTAGTGTACAATCCTGACTCATGTGCAGAACATCTGCTTTCCCTGTAGATGGTTTGTGCATGCATTCGGTGTTCGTTTTTGCTGGGGGGTGTTTTTTTTTTGGGGGGGGGGCCGACTCTCCTGCTCCTCTTTGACTAACATTTACCATCAGTTCTCTTGAAGGGCAATCCCCGGCAGCAGCAGCCTCTTTAAAAGGCTAACTCACTGGCCCTGACTCTCCTGCTCTCTGCCGCCTTCCCTGCAGTGAGAGCCCGCAATTTAATGGGGGGCTGCACTGCGTAGTGCAGCCCTGCTTTAAACCCGCGGGCTCTCACTGCAGGGAAGGCGGCAGAGAACAGGAGAGTCAGAGCAGCAGAGATCAGTATGGGCGGCAGAGAGCAGAGGGAGTTTGGATTCGGGGCAGAGAGCAGGGCAGCGAGAGGAGAGTCGGGGCAGCAAGGCTGAAAGTCAGGAGAAGGGCAGAGAGCAGGGTGGCGAGAGGAGCTAAACAATCCCCAAAAGCAATGCGGCCAACAGCCACTGCTCTCCCCCACAATCCGGCCCCAGGCCTTCTGCAGCCCCTAAAACAGAGTAAAGGCAGCGAGATCGGGGCAGCAGAGAGCATGGCAGAGAGCAAGGCAGCAATGGAGCGAGTGGGAAAGGACGTTTGATCACTTCTTGTGTTGATCAGCCAGCCCAGTCGGTTTGCAAGATCTCTGTAGTGAATTGTGTCCCTGCCTACTTTGCATGCCATTCCCACTCATTTGCATGCGTGGATCGGAATCAGATCGGCAGAGAGGTAAGTGAATCGGGCCAGTGTAAAATCGGGTCACAAAGGAGTCGCAAAACCGATCAGTACACGATCGGTTTGCTTAGTGAATCTAGCCCTTTATACAGTTGTGATTTTTTTCCTGTTGACTGGGACAAGTAAAGAACTTTGAACTGGACCACAATCCTGGTGGGATTTATTTAAGGGATATCTAGTATGACTGGAAGGCTCAGCAAAGTAATCTGCCCCCTTAGGAAGAACTATGCATGAAAAAATGTGTTTTTCTGGTCATATTATCCAGGAATTATGCTATCTGCAAAAGGATAGTGGAAAAACTTAAGGCTCCTTTTAGTAAGGTGCGCTAGTGTTTTTAGCGCAAGCAGGAAATTACCACGCGCTACACTTCTAGAACTAACACCAGCTCAATGCCCCGCGCGCTATTCCACGCATTAAAGCCCTAACGCGGCTCTGTAAAAGGAGCCCTTAAATTTAGACCTTTGTCTAAAATAAAATTCTATTACAATTACAAATAATGGAAGTTATTTTTCAGTCTGCATTTTATTAAACAAACAAGCAAAGTCTGAAAAGAATATAAGGAGTTGGAAAGATGCGCTACCACCATGAAGTAAATACTTTACTTATTCTCCCTTGGTCATAAAGGTGAACATTGTTTCCAAAGTTTGTGAAGTGGTATCGACTCATGTTCGAATCCTAGCAACTTGATTAAAATCATCAAGTTTTCAGAATACAGAAGTAGATTACCAGGCCTTTCTTCTGCGCAGTATAAATTTGATGTTCTCACCATTGCATCAAACGTGATCCTCTGCCTCCAGTGCTGTCCATCTGCTGCTGCGCAGATGGGTGGTAAATCATTAGTCTGACATCTCTGCTGAGCCTTGGGAGGCTCTGTTGGTAGTGAAACTACCAACGGCATAGCTTTTAGCTTCATAGGTGCGTGCAAGCCCCAGTGGCACGACAAGCCCATGTACCATGACTAGAGTTCCAAAGTTTAGTCTAAGTATAATCAGGATCCCAAACTATCCAGTTCATAAATTTACTTACTCCCTAGGGTCCTTCTTTTTATTAATTCCTACTCTCTGTTAAACTGGCACTGACATACAAATGGCACTTAAAGGGTCTCATATCTTTACTCCCATTGTCTGCTCAAAATAAAATTCCATTGGCCGAGATTCATTCTTCTCAACCCACTCCTCAGAACACACCAAGCTAGTCATGTTTTCAGGATATCTAAAATGAAAATGCACAAGATAGATGTGCATACCAAGGAGGCAGTACATGCAAATCGATCTCAAGCACAATCATTGTGGATATCCTGAAATCATGACTGGCTGGGTGTGCCTTGAAAACTAGGTTGAGAAGCATTAAGCTAAGGCTCCTCAAATCAAGTTTTGCTATGCCATAATGTCATCATGTGACCAGGCCAAGTGGTTAACACCTGTCATATATCCACACCCCCTGGACATCTTTGGTCTTCTCCTGGTCTCTGTTAAAACATAACACAACAGTGTTAGGCACACATACACCATGCATTCCATTAAAATCCCTGACCAGGTTTTCCTAGCTTCTCCTGGTCATTCTCCGGGTCCTCCCTGGACTCCATCTCTCCAGGTCTTCACTCGAGTCCTTCTTCTGGCCCTCCAGCTCTTCTGCAGCTTCCAGTTCCATTTACCGGTCACTCTGTTGGTTGCCACCATCCCAGCTGGTCCCTCCGCCAGATGCTCCCTAGAATTCAGTCCAATACTCCCTGGGTCTACCAGGCTGCCTCAGGGATTCACTGACTGCTAGCAGTGCTATTACCGGTGTCTCTGCTGGTCACCACTGTCCCAGTCAGTCCCTCTACCAGTCAGCTGCCTTGAACTCTTCCAGCTTCTCTATTGCTCATTTGTCTTATCCTGCATGTTTCACTGAGGGCTCTCCCAACCCCTCAGATTCACGCACTGAGGACTCTCCTTGTGGGGCCACCACCAGTCCCACACTCCCTGGCTTCTTGGGTGTCACTGCCTGGATCCATCTTCACCGGTTCCACCATTGGCCATCAAGCCTGAGCCACTTCCTTGATTCCAGGCTTTACCAGGCCCTCTGGCTACTTCTTAGCTCTTTCCTGCTGGTGTATAGGTCCTCATGGACCCTACCATCTCTGGGCTTCACTACAGGGCTTTCTGATGTTGTACCAGTCCCCCCTATCAGGACTGGTAGTGGTCAGCCTAGCCACTAGCTCTTTTCTGCTGGCGTATCAGTCTCTGTGGACCCTCTTACCACTAGGCTACTCCCTGCTGCACCGGGGGGGGGGAGGCAGGGGCAGGACTGGTCAACCTATCCACTCTGCTGCACTGGGCCCCCTGTCAGTGCCTGTCAACAGTGGCCTTCAGGGCTTACCAGGAGTCAATCCAGCACTACTCCTCCTCCTCCTGTCTTGTGCATCCCAAAATCCCACTCTGTTCTTACAAGAACAAGAATGGGACATAAGATGAGAAAAAGCACACCACAAACATACAGAATGTAACAAAAGAGCGGAGATGATGGAAGATAACAATGCTGGTGGTGTCCATAAAATTCTGTATTTAAAAACACTATGATGACTCAACACATGTTTCGTTATAATCTCAATCAATACTCTGGCATTGGTAAACCATTCATAATACCACAACTATATCTCTCAATGCCGCTCTCTCTTCTTAATAAATTGCTTTAGTCAAACTATCAGGAATTCAGACATGCCATTTGGTCACCACACAATTTTTTGTGTTTGCTTGGTTGCCAAAATTCTTCTCACTGGCTATGGCTTCTTCACTAGCCCCTACTCAATATGTTTCACAATTTTTTGGGTTTTTTTTAAGTGCTTCATTATATCTCAAACTTATTAAAGTGCTTAAAGTGCTTAATGTCAATAACTTAACCGTTATAAAAACTGGTTAAAACTTATCTTATTATATTCTTTTTCTTGATGATCTTATCTCATCGGGAAAGGGACCTGTCATATCCGACATGTTTCGCCGACAGGCTGCTTCAAGAAAAGGTCCCTCCTTCACAACTTTTCCTGCACCATCCCAATCGGGATATAATAAGATAAGTTTTAACCAGTTTTTATAATGGTTAAGTTATTGACATTAAGCATTTTAAGCACTTTAATAAGTTTGAGATATGATGAAGCACTTAAAAAAAAACCAAAAAATTGTGAAACATATTGAGTAGGGGCTAGTGAAGAAGCCATAGCCAGTGAGAAGAATTTTGGCAACCAAGCAAACACAAAAAATTGTGTGGTGACCAAATGGCATGTCTGAAGCCCTGATAGTTTGACTAAAGCAATTTATTAAGAAGAGAGAGCGGCATTGAGAGATATAGTTGTGGTATTATCAACACATGTTTCAGCATAAATTGCCTGCTGCAGGAGTATTAAAACTGGACACAGAATATAAGGGAGACAAAAGCACATACAGCGTAAAATATTACATAATATCATATGTCACACCTTACATAAACAACCCCTATGGTAAACTAATCATTTCTTTAGTACTGCTAGAGAATGTAGTAAAATCAGTTAGCTTAGCGGGGTTTTAATAAGGTTTGAGTACATAGGCCATTACTGAGATGGCTTGGGGAAATCCACTGCTTATTCCTAGGATAAACAGCATAAAATCTGTTTTACTACTTGGGATCTAGCTAGGTACTTGGAACCTTGATTGGCCACTATTGGAAACAGGATACTGGGCTTGATGGACCTTTGGCCTGTCCCAGTATGGCAATTCTTATGTTAAATGCACGTACTTTCTGTGTCCATAGTGGGAATTGAACCCAGTCCCCCAAGAACTCAACCCACTGTACTAACCTTTAGACTATAGCTAACAATTCAACAAGTTAGAATGCAAAGAGAAGTGTAGGACTGAGATGACAACTATCAAATATTTAACTGAGAATCCCATGTATGATTATCTACCAGTTGATGAGCGGTAATGTGTGTTCATTTGGTGCAAAAAGCTACAGACTCTCAGATTTAAAAAATCCCATTGGGAGCTAGAATGGCAGACCTGGGGAAGTTGAAGCAGATAGAGGAGATCTACAGGGACATACAGTCATGGTGCCAGCTCTGTGGGTGCCCGAGCACCCCCAATATTTGGGGGGCCTCATGTGACCACAGATGTACTACTACTACTACCAGGGCCAGTGTTAGGGGGCAAACAGGGCAGTTGCCCTTGACGCTGCGGCTTTAGGGGACCCCCCTCAGCATGTTTCCCCCTCGTCTCCACCCTTATAACAGTTAAAGGAAAGATTTATAAACTATAAAGAGTTTTACCTCATGCAAAATAGTCATTTTTTTAATAAGACATTAACTATTTTTTCTGCGGCCCTCCAAGTACCTACAAATCCAAAATGTGGCCCTGCAAAGGGTTTGAGTTTGAGACCCCTGATTTAAGTTGGCCTGTGGAGTTCCTCAGGGCTCAGTTTTGTCTCCATTATTATTTAATATCTTTTAAAGTCCACTATTGACTTTAATTCAAGTAAAGAATATTAAGGCAGATGACATCCTACTGATCTCTCCGGTTGCCCTACATAATATAGATTTAGCTGCTCTTCAATCTTGTGTGTCTATTGCTGCAGATTGGTTGTCTTCTTATGGTCTAATTATTGGTCTGAAATAAAATACTACCTGTTGGATTAATGGAATGCTTTCTGCACCTTCAGATCCTATTAAATTATTAGATGTTGATTTGGTTCCTCTAAAGATATTTTGTTATCCAGGAATCCTTTTTGACAGTAAACTCTTCTTTGAACAACAGATAGGTCAGGTATTGCAAGACAGGCTGTTACTGGCTTAGACGTATTCATTTAGTAAGACCTTAGATTTTGACTCCATTCACACATTTATTCATGCCTTTGTAATATCGATGTTAGATTATTGTAATTCAATATACTGTAAAACCAATGCAGAATTTACAAAATTCAGCAGCTAGGCTTCTATTCAACACTAAAGCATATGATCATGTCACTCCTCAGTTGATAAGTTTACACTGGTTGCCTGTAATTACAGATCTAAATTTAAAATTCTTTGTCAGACTTTTAAAGCTCTACATTATGCATCTCCATCATGCTTGGCTGCTGTAACCATTCCATATACTCCAACATGTACATTACGGTCAGTTGACTCTCAGACACTGGTACTTCCTTCACCAAAAATGGCTCATTATGAATCAACTTGTAATTCTGCTTTTTTCTTTTTATCTCCATTCTTATGAAACAACCTTCCACATTATTCAAAGTGGACTTTAATTTACAAAATTTAAGTCTATTGAAAGCTCATTTTTTCCAATTTGGCAATTACAAGTTGAGGTTGTTAGTGGCATGAGAAGACTGCATTCATGAGACTGCAATGAAAAGGGTTTTATTTTCCTCTCCTCAATATTTAGATTAGGTCATTCCTATTAATAACGGCATTCTCTTCTTGTTTTAACTGATTTTATTGTGTTTTGTAAGCTGCATTGATCTGTTGTAAATGGCAGGATACCAAATTTTAATAAACATAATCCTTAGTGAAATGCTGAAATTAATGCAAGTGGTGACATGGTTTGGGTCACTTGACCCCATACTTGACCCCAAAATAATATTCTATCAATATTATTTTTGGAAGATCTTATCACATTTTTGAGAAGAATATCCTGTGTTTTTCTTGATAGTTTAAATATACATAGGATGTGAATTATTTTGTACTCTCATAATTTGTTTGGGTCACTTGATAACATGGCCAAATTGGAGGTCTTTGCTGGCAGCGAGCAGCAACTCATTCCCCTTGCTCGCACCGGCTCCAAGCCTTCCCTCTGATGCAATTTCCTGGTCCAGCAAACAGGAACTCGTGTCAGAGGGAAGGCTCAGGCCAGCTCAAGTAGGGTGAATGGGTTGCTGCTTGCAGCAGACAACTAAAGGATTTAAAGGTACTGGGGAGGTCAGGGAGTGGAGTTAAGTGACCCTCCTGTCTATTGGAGAGAGAGATGCTGGGAGTTTTCAGCTGGTGGTGTCTGGGGATCCCTGCCAGCCATTGCTGGGTGTATTCTTGGGAGCTGGAGAAAATATATTCACTGTAGAAGTCTAAGAAAAGTGAGTAAAAGTTCTGTACAAAGAGAAGAGGGGAACAAATCATTTTCATGGGCACAAGTAGCGGTGAAGCGCAGCCTGGTGTGGAAAATAGTAAGTGGCACCTCTTGTCGGCTCCAATGAGTTGCTTTTGTCCCTGTCTAACTCTGTTTTTGAAAACACACTGAATAATGGATGAAGATCTACTTTCACAATAGTAGATACTGTGGGGAAATATGAAATCCAATTGTTCTCTGCCAGGTGACAACTCAGACCTTCAGAGGGCGAAGCAAACCCCACGACAATAACTTTGCAATCATATACCTGTAAAATGTAATTTGATTTAATTTTATCCTGTAACGAATGTGCCCACCCTAAATTTAGATGTTTTCCTGAGCTAATTAAAGGTTCTTGAGGGTGTGAAAAACCAGTATTTAATGGTGTTTTCATGTCACAGGTGCTATTACTGGGTATCCTTACCAACTGAATCAAACGCACACATTAGTGCAGCTGAGGAGTCATCAGGGAGGAAAAAGTATACAAAACAGAGCAGAGGATTCAAGACAGAGAAGGAAAGTGAAGTAGGAGTATTGGGGAATGTGTATCATTCATTACAGGATAGAATTAAATCAAATTATATTTTACAGGTAAACTATTGTAAGGTTGTCATGGAGTTTGCTTCAACCCCTTGAAGGTCTGAGTTATCACCTGGCAAATAACAGTTGGATTTCATATTTTTCCCAAGTATCTATTATTATGAAAGTGGATCTTCAGCCACTATTCAGTGTGTTTTCAAAAAGAAAGCTAGAGAGGCAAAAGCAAACTCATTGGAGTACACAAGAGGTGCTACTTACGACTTTCCAGCACCAGGCTCCGCTTCACCTCCAATTTTACATCACATTAGTTTCTTTTATTCCGCCAATACCTTGTGGTTCTAGGTAGATTACAAAAGGATCAGATTCTGGTCATATCTCCTGGTAAAGAGCTTTTGTTTACCTTTCTGAGACTTCCGTAAATATATTTAATCCAGCTCCCCAGAACATTACATATGTGGCACTCCAGTATTGCTGAGAATTATAACAAATAATGGACACTAGAAACCAATTTATTGGCCAACCAAAATGTATACTGATACTTCCTAAGTGCTCAATCGAGAGAGACCACCAGTGAATTACATCCACCTTAAGGGGGCTCGCTTCTCAGTCATAGGTCAGAACCCCAGCACCTTCACAACTGAGCTAAGTGCCGTTTAAAAATACACATCTTGACAGTTAAGCTCCATAAAATGGTTTTCAGAACATGAAATATTAGTACAGACAAGCATCAGTATAAGTGCTATGACGATAACAATAACAAAGTCCCAACCATAACCAATATAGAAATTAACTCAATCAATTACCCCATTCAACCCACACTAAAACTACTAGGAATGACAATAGACAGATGCTGCACCATGCAACCACAAATCAATAAAACAATACAGAAATCATTTGCAGTTATGAGAAACTTAACACAAGTTCGAAAATTCTTCGATAGACCACAATTTCTGCTCTTAGTACAAGCCCTAGTCCAAGGTCTTCTAGACTACTGCAACATTCTCTATCTCCCCTGCCCAGCAACAATGAGAAAACAACTACAAACTATTCAAAACACAGCACTGAGACTTATCTACTCATTAAAGAAACACGACCACATCACAAAGGCATACCTCAACTCACACTGGCTTCCAATTCCGGCAAGAATACTATTTAAATTCTACTGTCTACTATTTAAAACTATAACCGTTGACAGCCCAACCTACCTGAACAACCGCCTCATCCAAACTACCTCAACTAGACATAGGAAACCCCACACTCCATTCACGCACCCTCCAATCAAAGAAGTTAAATGGAAAAAAGTATATGATGGCCTACTAGCCACTCAAGCAAAATTAGACAACCAAATCTCTAATCTACTGATAATGACCCCAGACTACAAAACATTAAGAAAAGAAATAAAGACTCTACTTTTCAAGAAATCCCTGAAAACGACTTAATACCGCAAGTTCCTTCCCACTTCCCATTACCTTCCCGATTCCTTGTAGCAACCTGATCTACTCTTTATCTCTCCTGGAAATGACCAGATATCCTCTTTGTAATCCGTCTTTTGTAATTCTTTTGTAATCCGCCTTGAACCACAAGGTAATGGCAGAATAGAAATCACTAATGTAATGTAATGATTGAGAAGCAAGCCCCCTTACAGTGGATGTAATTCACCGGATTCACTCGATTGAAATCTCTGAGCACTTTGGAAGTATCAGTACATTTATTTATTTAAGTATTTATATACCACTTATAGCCACATTATTTTTTCCTTTCTGTCCCGGTGGGCTCACACTCTATCTAATGTAAATTGGCTTCTGGTGTCCATTATTTGTTATAATTCTCATTTTTGAACCATTTTGGCACCTTTATGAACACTGTTTTCTCATTTATTTGGGTACTCCTGTATTGCTCCCATTATTTCCCATAGCAGGAAAAATGAAATGTACAGTATTTTCTTTTTCATATATGAAAGCACTTATGTGCATAAGTGTTGCCACCTGGAACAAACCAAACATTGTCCAATCCCCTGTTACATTAACCACTTTTAACACATTCTTTGACAATGAATTGCACAGCTTAATTATATGTTGAGTGAAGAAATATTTTCTCCAGATTGTTCTAAATATACTTCTGGGAAGCAATTTATGTCAAGCCATTGGAGAAGATGACCTATGCTATGCTATAAAAACCAAGGAAGTTGACCCAATGGCTCCACAGTAGAGAAATATATCCAAAGCACCAGTCATCCCATTTCACCTAATTCACTTCAACTAATTACCACGGACTCATTACCATTCACCAAATGGCTTTTAGGGCTAGATTCATCAACCTGTCGGGCCCGATCCGGGCAGGTCTGACGAATTCTGGAAGTTAAAATATGCAGATGGGGGTGATTGGAGGAACACCCCAATCTGCCAGCATGGATCGCTTTTCTGTGATCCCCATGCATGCGCAGATGCAATCTTTTTTTTTTTTAACTTTAAACTTTTTTATTAGTTTTTAGCCCTGAGAGCCCATGGTTTTAACCCACTTTAAACTTGTGGGTTAAAACCACGGGCTCGCAGGGCAGGGAAGGGCAGGAGAGATTCAGGGAAGTCAGGGCAGGAGAACCAGGGCGGCAATGCGGTGAGCAGGCAGGAGATTTTCAGAGAAATCAGGGCAGGAGAACTAGGGTGGCATAGCAGCGAGCAGGCAGGAGATTTTTGGGGAAGTCAGGGCAGGAGAACTGAGGCGGTGTAGCGGCAAGCAGGCAGGAGATTTTCGGGGAAGTCAGGGCAGGAGAACCAAGGCGGTGTAGCGGCAAGCAGGCAGAAGATTTTCAAGGAAGTCAGGGCAGGAGAAGCAGGGCGGCGATGCGGTGAGCAGGCAGGAGAGGGCGGCGAGCAGGGCTTCCAGAGTCGGAAAGACATTTTCGACTGGTCCCCAGCAGTCACTTCTTCAGTTGATAGGCCAGCCCACTCGAATCGAGAATTTTGTGTTGTGAATCGCGTCCCTGCCTACTTTGAATGCATTTCTCCTCATTTGTATGTACGGATTCAAAGCGGATCACAGGAGAGGTTAGTGAATGGGGCTCGAGGAAAATATGGTCGCAAGGGGGTCGCAAACCGATCGGTACACAATCAATTTGTTTAGTGAATCTAGCCCATCATACAATCTCATATCACATTATTTCCCTCAGGACCCCTGAAGAAGATAGCTTTGTCGAAACACGGACCTTGTTGGGTCCTTTTTGTTCATATGTGCTTTTATGTGGATTATCAAGCTGTATCTATAATAAAGTCCATATCAGGAACATCAACTCTCCACAGAGTCTTTTTGCTATGCTATGCTATGCCATCTCCTCTTACTCTATCTGATTCCACTGAAATTAAATCAGTTAAAAAGTCTTGAAAGAAAGTTTCTTGCCACTTTTAAAGAGAGTAACATGATAGCCACAGCATATGCTGACACATACATGCCTGTTGAAAAGTTATGTTCATAGTCCCTGCTTACTACATAAGCAACCCAACACATTAACTATATATCATCCCTAATGCATCTCCCAATTCATACATAGAAACACGACGGCAAATAAAAGCCAAATGGCCCATCCAGTCGGCCCATCCTTAGCATTCACTATTCCCTCTTCTCCCTAAGAGATCCATGTGTCTGTCCAATGCTTTCTTGAATTCAGACACAATCTTAGTCTCCCTCACATCTGCTAGGAAACTATTTCAAGCATCCACCATCCTTTTGGTAAAAAAAAAAAAGTAATTCCTTAGATTACTCCTGAGCCAAGGAAACATGGTCAGGACTTACCTTGTTTACATGTGATCATATTTTCCTACATATATCCATTATTCAAACATACAAACCAATTATTATTATTTTTTTATTAATAATAATAATAATAATAATTTTGGAGGGATTCTTAATTACTAAACAGTGACACCTAATGGCTAGTCTTAGGTTTCACATAAGCAGCCAAGGACACTATTATGGCTTGGCACAAGTTAAGAAAAATTCTGGCTAATTGCAAATGAATACTGCTACTACAACTATTATTTCTATAGTATTACTAGACACATATATTGTTGTATAGACATAAAAGAGAAATACTCCATAGAATTTACAATCTAGCAGAGATGATCAAGCAAGACTAATATTTTTCTAATAATAATTTAACTATTAGAGTAAAATATGTTTAGCATTAGATCTGGAAGAGTCAAGTACTATAGTCCAGCAGAAACAGGTTCCAATTTAGCTGACAGATCAAAGGAGCAGGAAGAGACTGTTATTGCTGTAATTATAATTCTGTCCCTTCTCTAGAGAAGTCAGTAACCAGGATGAGGAGGTTACAAAGGCTTAGGCTGGGACGATGATATTCCCACTACTTTTGGCAGATCTGCTTCTCTTTCTTGTGCCACTTTCAGATGTGTGAAGGGGGGCATATCCAAGCAAGACTGAGAAAGACAAAAGAATAGTCATTCATTATGGCTAACAGGTATGTAAATCAGCAAAGCAGCAGATGAAAAGTAGGAAAGAAGATTGCTTACTATTCAGGGTATTGTAAAACCGCTTTGGGCGAATCTCTTCATGAAAAAGACAGTTAATAAATCCAAATAAATAAATATACAACTGAACTAAGGCTCTCTTTTTTTCCACCATACCAAACTTTAGGAATTGTAAGCATGCATTTTACAGTAGAATACAGTGTTACCCTGCGAATTTGTGGTTTGCAAATCACAGACTCGCTCTTTTGTGGTCTGCTCCAACCGCCTCTTCCTATAGTAAAGTCACTTTGACATGCAGCTCCTGATTGGTGTAGCCCGACTTTACTACAGGAAGAGGTGGTCGGAGCAGACCACGAGTGATTTTCTTCACCTGCCGGCGCTCCAGCTGCCCTCTCCTGCCTCCCCTGCCTTTTGACAGGTGAAAAACTGCATTTGCGGTTTTTCAAAATTCTGCAAATTTGGGGGGTGTACTGTAGTCCATTTATAGTTGAATTTTTTTAAAAAACAATATTTATTTATTTAGAAATGTATCATTTATTACATCCCGAGGAAGTCACACTGTAAAAGCATACATAAAATATAAACAAATACACAAAACATACTTTCAGTCATACATCAATATATCATCATAAATCTTTTCTACCTGACACCACCATACACAAATCAAATGCTGCAGAATCAAAGACTTACCTCCTCCTTTACTAATGCACAGCGCGGGTTTTAGCAACGGCAGCGGTGGTAACTGCTCCAAAACTCATAGAATTCCTATGAGCATCGGAGCAGTTACCGCTGCTGCCGGCGCTAAAACTCACACTACGCGTTAGTAAAGGAGGGGGTTAATCATACGAAGCGTCTCTGAAATAAAATAGTTTTCACCATCTTTCTAAATTGAAACAGACAGTTGACATTTCATACATCAACTGGAAGAGCATTCCATAGTATTACTCCCTGCACTGCAAGCATTGACTGACGAAAGCCTACTAGCCTCACATTTTTCACTGATGGCACCTCCAGGCTCAATGTGTGCCCAGAACATAAAGACCTAGCTGGTTGATGTATTTGAAGCAAAGATCTACCAACTAATGGGCCATCGTCTTTAAGGGATTTCAAGATCGCATTGAGAATTTTAAATTCAATCCTGCTGGCAATGGGTAGCCAGTGGAGCTCATGCAGCATGGGTGCAACACGTTTAAATTTAGAGGTGTGCATAATCATACGAGCTGTGGCCTTCTGTGCTACCTGCAATGCCCGGATCATACATTTAGGTAAGCCCAAATAAAGCGAATTGCAGTAATCAAAATGAGGAGTCACTATGGCAGTAAGAACGGATCGAAAGTTTGTATCTGCAACAATAGGTGGAAAGAAATTAAGATGCATGAGGGTAACAGTAATATAAAGAAGAATGAACAAAACTTGCAAAGGCACAATACAGAAGACATGCAATGTAATCAAGAAAAATAAAAATAAGCAATATAGAGGGGCAGAGCAGCCTAGTACTCTGTAGTTTGAGTAGTGGTCTAAGGGCTAGATTCACTAAGCAAACCGATCGTATACCAATCGGTTTGCGACCCCTTTGCAACCCGATTTCCCTCTGACCCGATTCACTAACCTCTGTCCCAATCTGATTCCGATCCACGCATGCAAATAAGGGAAAACAGCATGTAAAACAGGAAGGCAGTGATTCGCTAAAAATAAAAGGGAACACCGATTGAGCTGGCCGATCCAAAAATAAGCAACTGCTGAAGACCAGTTGCTCACGTCCCTGCCGACTCTCCTGCTCCATGCCGCCTTGAAATCCAAACTGATATGAAAGGAAACCTACAGTACAGCTCTTGCGCAGCTGACATGTAGAATTTGCTGCAAATGGAAAATGAATGTTTATGAAGGAGCTTTAAAAAAAAAAAAAAACACCTATTGCTCGAGGTTCCCCTGCTCTCTGTCCTGCTCTCTGCTGCCCTGACTCTGATCTCTGCCGCCCCGATGATCTCTGCCACCCCAACACTGGCATTTCTGCTACCCTTCTCTGCAGCACGGGTTTAGCGGGGCTGCACTACGGCGTGTTCCAGAACATGCCACAGTGCAGCCCCGATTTAAACCCATGGGTTAAAGCCAAGGGCTTGCACTGCAGGGAAGGCGGCAGAGAGCAGGAGAGTCGGAATGATGTTCTCTCCTAACACCGCCACTGTGAAGGTGCGAGATGAAAGCCTGTTCAACTCCCCAGCTTGAGTGCTAAACCAGCAGCAGCACAAAGAAATGGTTTTCAGATCAATCCTTTGGAGCAGAATGGATGTGTCCACCAAAGAAGGCTCTGGGAAAACAAAGAAATAAATGCAGTATTGAACGGTTATTTTATTTTTTTTCACTTTTTTCTGTTTTCTCCCAGATGTGTCATCTGCTCTTTTATTTGCTAGAGGTAATAGCAGGCCAGATCTGCATAGAAAGTAGAGTTTTGTCACATATAAGAAATCTCAATTGTTTTGTTTTTTTTTCTGATTGCCTCCTCCCCTCCCTTCCTTGCACGGAGAGAGCATGCGCAGACCATTTCCAGGCAAAGTAGATGGTCTGCGCATGCATCACGATTGCCACACAGCGATCCTGGTCGTTGGCTCCGATCGCTCCCATTTAAATAGTCTCCCTTCGTGAATTGGTCGGCCTGCTGCGGTTCGGCCACAGAGAGGCAGGTTAGTGAATCTAGCCCTAAGACTCAGGGAAGTTAAGAGTTCAAATTCCACTGATATTCCTTGAGACCTCAGGGAAGCCATTTAACTGTTTGTTACCTCAAGTGCAAACTTAGAGTTACTAATATATGTTCTGCACTATCAGTGGGCACTAACATTTTTGATGACCATTTTTACGTCAAATGGGATGCTGTTTACATTTTCACTACCCGTGGCACGTGCACTATTTCTCTTGCTATTACTACTGTTGTGAGTGTGCTTTGTGTTTGTTTTCACACAATAAACGAAATTGATCTGGTCAAAAAAAAAAAAACAACTTAGCAGCTGGAGCAATTACTTCCAAACCTTTACATATGCTCAGTGCTCAAAACACACTTATAAACAGCACGGCTACTCATTAATGAACAGTTCAGCTACAGTCTTAATAAAAAACAGTGACATAGTAAGGGGGGTAGTCTGTCCCGGGTACCGTCTTGGTGGGGGGTGCTGGCACCCATCCACCTCTCTGCCCGTCCCCCGTCCCCCTCTCCTTCTTGGCCCCTCCCCCTACCACGCACGTGGGAATGCCCCTTCTCTTCCCTTGTAGCTCTTTTAACGTTTGCAGCGCGAGCAGCCAACCTGCCACTCACATCAGCGTCAGCACTCCCTGGACCCGCACCTAGGAAGTGACATTAGAAGAAGAGCTGACGCTGGCACGAGCAGCAAATTGGGGTGGCTGCTCGTGCCGCAAGTGTTAAAGAGGTATGGGGGGAGGGAAGGGGTGTGCGTGCGTGGCAGTAGGGGTCAGGGAAGGAACAGATGGGGTGAAAGCAGAGAAGAGGGCAGGGAAGGGACGCCACCGCCTTGGGTGCCTCTCACCCTCGCTGCGCCACTGATCCAAAGGAGATCTTTGTATGAAGACTGTAACTGTACTGTTTATAATTGTGTTTGCTTTCAGGCATACGCTGTATTTCTGAGCTCCTGAACCCAATAGTGCTTGATTCCAGACTGTGATCATGTTTCAGTGACGTAAGCATCAAACCTGGAACCATCCATTTAAATTTCCATTGTCTGTAGTGCTCACATCACAGTGTTGCATGCTGAAGGCGTGTGCCCAAAGAGCAGGTTGTACTCCTTCGAGCAAACTCCATTTTATTTGGTATCATGGTCTTTGCCCACTTTTTGAACTCTTCTTGTTTGTTACTATAGTCACAGTTTACTGGTCCCCTTTGACTTATGTAAACCATTCTGCCCTATAATGGCTGACTTTCAGTTTTCATTCTCTTCTTTTTGGGTTGATAGACCCTCTCCTTTCAACATTTGTTCTGAGCACACTGAGGTAAGATGCTTACGTTATCTTTTCCTTTCTCCCATCCCCCATCCCCAATGGCTTTATGTCAATTATTACCAATAGGTTTGTTAAATTGCAGGTCTCAATACATGGAACAACAAGAGACTATATTGTAATGACGGGCTGCACCTTACCATGGCAGGAAAAATAATCCTAGCTAAGAAATTCAGGCAATATGTTTCTAGGCATTTAAACTAGAAGGTGGGGGTGGCGTATGTATGAAGGACAATTATAGAGACCACTCCCAGCAAAAGGCATGATGTGATGGCAGTAAAGATTGCAAAATAAACAATATTGGCAACTCACTTCTTAGCATTGCAACGGGAAGTGAAACAAAACAAAAAACTTTACGAAAAAGCAGATTACCGCTGGAAAGCAATGACCACAAATGCTCGCAGTCTAAGCAACAAAATTCATGATCTGCAAGCCCTGATGTTAGAGGCAGACCTGGATATTGTTGCTATCACTGAGACATGGTTCAGTGAATACCATGGATGGGTTGCAAACATACCGGGATATAATCTTTTTAGGAAGGACAGAGATGGTTGAAAAGGTGGAGGAGTAGCTTTCTATAGGGAAGAGGTAAAACGCGGACCTCATGGACCTGACGAACCTCGCGGATCTAAACCTGCACGTCCTTAAAAATCTGAGGTCCGTGCCATTTGTAGTTAGTTTCTGGCTCTGACAGACTTCGATGAAAATTTAGCGCTGACGGATCCGTCTCAGCATAGGGAGGGAAAAGTATTAGGATCCGTCAGCACTAAAATGTCACCGAGGTCTGTCAGAGCCAGAGACTACAAGTGGCGTGGCTACTTTGCTGGCAATAATTGAATGTTTATAGAGCCCGGACGGTTGGGCTGGGTCCCCGCCACTGGTATCTTTTGCAGGAGAGATTTTCTGCAAAAGTTCATTAAGAGGAATGATTTTAGTCTCTGGCTCTGAGAGACCTCAGTGACATTTTAGCGCTGACGTATCCTAATACTTTTCCCTCCCTATGCTATGACGGATCCGTCAGCGCTAAATTGTCATCCAGGTCTGTCAGAGCCAGAAGCTAACTACAAGTGGCATGGAACTCAGATTTTTAAGGACGTGCGGGTATAGATCCGCGAGGTCCGTGAGGTCCGCGTTTTACCCCTTCCCCTTTCTATATAAAGATTGATATCCAAGCAACTGAAATGCAAGGGACCTGGGGAGAGGAAGAAGTGATATGGATCACTCTGAAAAGAGAAGATGGAACTTCTATCTACATGGGTGCAGTCTACAGACCTCCGATCCAATCACAGCAAATTGATAAAGATCTGATTGTGGATCTCCAAAAGTTTGGAAAGAAAGAGGAGGTGCTGCTGTTGGGAGATTTCAACCTGCCGGATGTGGACTGGAAAGTTTCGTCTGCAGAAACGGAAAGAAGTCAGGAGATTGTGGATGCCTTTCAAGAGGTTCTGCTCAGACAAATGGTGACGGAACTCATGAGGGAAAAAGCAATATTGGATCTTGTCCTCACAAATGGGGAGAGTATCTCTAATGTTTGAGTGGGTGCTTACCTAGGAAGTAGCGATCATCAAATGGTTTGGTTTGATATAATGGCTAAAGTGGAGAGCTGCCACACAATACTTAAAGTCCTAAATTTCAAACATACGGACTTTAATAAAATGGGAAAGTACCTGAAGAAAGAGCTGTTAGGATGGGAGGACATAAGAGAAGTGGAAAAACAGTGGTCTTAGCTGAAAGGAGCGATAAAAATGGCTACGGACCTTTATGTGAAGAAAATAAATAAAAACAAAAGAAAAAGGAAACTGATATGGTTCTCCAAACTAGTGATGGAGAAAATAAAGGCAAAAGAGTTGGCGTTCCTGAAATATTAAAAAAACCCAAACAGAGGAGTATAGAAAGGACTACTGGGTGAAGCTGAAAGAAGCCAAGAGAGAGATACGTCTGGCGAAAGCGCAGGTGGAAGAGCATATGGCTAAAAATGTATAAAAGGGAGACAAAATTTTTTCAGATATATTAATGAAATGAGGAAGATGAAAACTGGAATTGCTAAACTAAAAGATGCTAGGAACCAATATGTGGAGAGTGATGAGGAAAAAACAAACGTCCTAAACAAATACTTCTGTTCTGTGTTCACAGAAGAAAATCCCGGAGAAGGAACAAGATTGTCTGGCAAAGTTATGCAAAAAAATGGAGTAGATTCTGCGCCGTTCACAGAGGAAAGTGTTTAAGAGCAACTTGAAAAACTGAAGATGGACAAAGCGATGGGACCGGATGGGATCCATCCCAGTATAATGAGGGAGCTCAAAGAGGTTCTGGCAGGTCCTATTCAAGATCTGTTCAACAAATCTCTGGAGACGGGAGTGGTTCCTGTGGATTGGAATAGAGCGGATGTGGTCCCTATTCACAAAACTGGTCATAGAGATGATGGGGGAAACTACAGGCCGGTAAGCCTCACTTCGGTTGTTGGAAAAATAATGGAAGTGTTGCTAAAAGAAAGGATAGTGAACTTCCTAGAATCTAATGGGTTACAGGATCCGAGGCAACATGGCTTTATTAAAGGTAAATCATGCCAAATGAACCTGATTGAATTTTTTGATTGGGTGACCGGAGAACTGGATCAAGGACATATGCTAGATGTCATTTACTTAGATTTCAGCAAAGCCTTTGACACGGTTCCTCATAGGAGACTCTTGAACAAACTTGAAGGGCTAAAGTTAGGACCCAAACTGGTGAACTGGATTAAGAAACTGGTTGTCGAACAGATGCAAGAGGGTGGTGGTTAATGGAAGTCGCTCAGAGGAAGGAAAGGTGAGTAGTGGAGTCCCTCAGGGTTCGGTGCTGGGGCCAATCCTGTTCAATATATTTGTGAGAGACTTTGCTGAAGGTAATAGAAGGGATAGAAGGTAAGGTTTCCATTTTTGCAGATGATACCAAGATTTATAACAGAGTAGACATCGTGGAGGGAGTGGAAAAGATGAAAAAGGATCTGCAAAAGTTAGAGGAATGGTTTAATATCTGGCAACTAAAATTCAATGCAAAGAAATTCAGAGTAATGCATTTGGGGATTAATAATCAGAAGGAACCGTATGTGCTGGGAGGTGAGAGGCTGATATGCATGGAGGGGGAGAGGGACCTTGGGGTAATAGTGTCCAAAGATCTAAAGGTGAAAAAACAGTGCGACAAGGTGGTGGCTGCTGCCAGAAGGATGCTGGGCTGTATAAAGAAAGGCATAACCATAGAAGAAAGAAGGTATTGATGCCCCTGTACAGGTCATTGGTGAGGCCCCACTTGGAGTATTGTGTTCAGTTTTGGAGACTGTATCTGGCGAAGGACATAAGAAGACATGAAGCGGATGAAAATGAAAGGAGATTTACGCCAAAAGACATATGAGGTGAGACTGGAAGCTCTGAATATGTATACCCTAGAGGAAAGGAGGGACAGGGGAGATAAGAATCAGACGTTCAAGTACTTGAAAGGTATTAACGTAGAACAAAATCTTTTCCAGAGAAAGGAAAATGGTAAAATCAGAGGGCATAATTTGAGGCTGAGAGGTGGTAGACTCAAGAGCAATGTAAGGAAATTCTTTATGGAGAGGATGGTGGATGCCTGGAATGTGCTCCCGAGAGAGGAGGTGGAGAGGAAAACGGTGACGGAGTTCAAAAAAGCATGGGATGAACACAGAGGATCTAGAATCAGAAAATAATAGTAAATATTGAAGAACTAAGGCCAGTATTGGGCAAACTTGCACAGTCTGTGTCTGTATTTGGCCGTTTGGGGGAGGATGGGCTGGGGAGGGTGTAGATGGGCTGGAGTGAGTTTTGACAGAGACTTCAGTAGTTGGAACCTGAGCACAGTACTGGGCAGAGCTTTGGATTCTTGCCCAGAAATAGCTAAGAAGAAGAAAAAAAATTGTTTTAAATTGAATCAGGTTGGGCAGACTGGATGGACCATTTGGGTCTTAATCTGCTGTCATCTACTATTTTACTATGTCTCCTCATACAAAAACATCTACTGTCACTGATCTCATTATAGGCTCTGCACTAAAGATCTTATGGCTTATTGAAATGTGGCTTTGCAAGGGTGAAGAGGGTTATCAAGTTTCAAGTTTATTAAAAAAAATTTATACCGTTTAATCAAATTTCTAAGCGGTGTACAGAAATAAAAAGTGTCTTAAGAACAAATTAAAATTAAATTACTAAACAAAACCAGGTTAGGTTAGTAAACACATACAAACAATTAGGGAAGAAGGGCGAGAACTACAATCTTAACAAAAAAGAGCACAATTAAGGGAAAAACAATAGGTAAGGGTAAAAGGCTATCTTATAGATTGTTTACCTCCTGGTTTCATAGTCATTTTTCAGTCTCAGACCACAAAGAAAGAGGGTGAAGCAGAAATTAAGACAAAAAAATATCAGGACCTAAATTGCATATATACTAATGCAAGGAGTCTAAGGAACAAAATGGGGGAATTAGAAGTCATGGCCAAAACTGAGAACATAGACATCATTGGGGTCTCCGAAACATGGTGTAATGAAGAAAACAAATGGGATACAGCACTACCGGGGTACAAATTCTATCACCAGGACATGTCAGGTCAGAAAGGAGGAGGAATAGCCCTAAACATAAAAGAAAGCATACACTCGACCAGAGTGGACACAGCAGCGACGACCAACAATTTGGAATTGCTATGGGTTAAAATACCGGGAACTAAAGGGCCCGAGATAAAGATGGGCCTGTACTATCGTCCACCTGGGCAAACTGAAGCTATCGATGAAGAAATGGAAGCCGAGATGAAGCGAGAATGCAAAAGCGGTAACACGATTATTATGGGAGACTTCAACTATCCCGGGATAGATTGGAGTCTTGGAAGCTCCAAATGCGTCAGAGAGATCGGATTCCTGGAGGCTATACAGGATTGCTTCATGGATCAACTTGTTAGAGAACCGACGAGAGGGAATGCCACTCTGGACCTAATCCTAAATGGGCTAAGAGGGCCTGCGAAGGAAGTGGAAGTAATGAGACCGTTGGGAAACAGCGATCATAATATGATCAAGTTCAAAATTGAAGTAGGAATACCGAAGGGAAAAAGAACCATAGCGACAACTTTTAACTTCAAGAAAGGAAGCTACAAAGCGATGAGAGTAATGGTAGGAAGAAACTTAGGAACACCTCAAAGAAATGGCAGACTGTAGAGCAAGCCTGGTCTTTATTCAAGGACACGGTGATTGAGGCGCAAAATCTGCATATCCCAAGATTCAGAAAAGGGTGCAAAAAGAATCGAACAAAAGATCCAGTGTGGATAACCAAAGAAGTGAAGAAAGCGATAGGGGATAAGAAGAATTCATTCAGGAAATGGAAAAAGGACAAAACTGAGGAGAATTGGAAAGAACACAGGAAGTATCAAAAAGAATGTCACCAAGTTGTTAGAAAAGCCAAAAGAGAATATGAAGAAAGGCTAGCTAAGGAAGCACGAAATTTCAAACCATTCTTCAGATATGTTAAAGGGAAGCAGCCGTCTAGGGAGGAGGTGGGACCGCTGGATGATGGAGACAGGAAGGGAGTGGTAAAGGAGGAGAAAGAAGTGGCGGAAAGACTAAACATGTTCTTTTCGTCTGTATTTACAAAAGAGGAAACATCCAACATACTGGAACCTGAGCAAATCTTCAAAGAGACCAAACAGATAAACTAACATCCATTGAAATAAGCCTTGAAGACATTCGCAGGCAGCTAGAAAAATTAAAAACTGACAAATTGCCGGGCCCGGAGGAAATAGCGGAACTACTACAGCAAGTTTGCAATCTATCCCTGAAAACAGGAGTGATCCCGGAGGATTGGAAGATAGCCAATGTTACACCCATCTTTAAAGAGGGATCAAGAGGTGACCCGGGGAACTACAGACCGGTGAGTCTGACCTCAGCCGGGGAAAATGGCGAAAGCGCTGATAAAAGACAGCATTGATGAGCATTTTGAAAGAAATAAACTTCTAATCACAAGCCAACATGGTTTCTGCAAGGGGAGAGCGTGCCTAACGAACTTACTGCACTTCTTTGAAGGAATTAACAAAAGGATGGACAAAGGGGACCCCATAGACATCGTATATTTAGATTTCCAAAAAGCCTTTGACAAAGTACCCCATGAACACCTACTTCGGAAACTGAAGAACCATGGGGTGGAAGGAGACGTACACAGATGGATCAGAAATTGGTTGGCAGGTAGGAGTGAAGAGCCACTGCTCGGATTGGAGGAGGGTTACAAGTGGTGTTCCGCAGGGGTCGGTGCTCGGACCGCTGCTATTCAATATATTTATAAATGATATGGAAACAGGGACGAAGTGCGAAATAATAAAATTTGCAGACGACACCAAACTATTTAGTGGTGCTCGGACTAAAGAGGACTGCGAAGAATTACAAAGGGACCTGAACAAGCTAGGGGAGTGGGCGACGAAATGGCAGATGAAGTTCAATGTAGAGAAATGTAAAGTTTTGCATGTAGGAAGCAAAAACCCGAGGTACAATTATATGATGGGAGGGATACTAATGAGTGACAGAAAGGGACTTGGGGGTAATAGTGGACAAGACAATGAAGCCGTCGGCACAGTGCGCAGCGGCCGCCAAGAGAGCGAATGGAATGCTAGGTATAATCAAGAAGGGTATTACAACCAGAACGAAAGAAGTTATCCTGCCGTTGTATCGGGCGATGGTGCGTCTGCATCTGGAGTACTGCATCCAATATTGGTCGCCGTACCTTAAGAAGGATATGGCGATACTGGAGCGGGTTCAGAGGACAGCGACACGTTTGATAAAGGGCATGGAAAACCTTTCATACACTGAGAGACTGGAAAAACTGAGGCTCTTTTCCCTGGAGAAGAGAAGACTTAGAGGGGACATGATTGAAATCTATAAGATCATGAAGGGCATAGAGAAAGTGGAAAGGGACAGATTCTTCAAACTCTCGAAAACTACAAGAACGAGAGGGCATTGGAAAAGTTGAAAGGGGACAGATTCAAAACCAATGCTAGGAAGTTTTTCTTCACCCAATGGGTGGTGGACACCTGGAATGCGCTTCCAGAGGGCGTGATAGGACAGAGTACGGTATTAGAGTTCAAGAAGGGATTGGACAATTTTCTGAAGGAAAAGGGGATAGAAGGGTATAGATAGAGGACTACTACACAGGTCCTGGACCTGTTGGGCCGCCGCACGAGCGGACTGCTGGGCATGATGGACCTCTGGTCTGACCCAGCAGAGGCACTTCTTATGTTCTTATGTTCTCAGGACATTCCATCGGTTAGACTTTCATCAGCTATTCTTGCATATAATGTGGTCCTCATTGCCAAAACCAAGTTTTGTGCATCATTTTGCTTGCTTTTGTATTACTGTCCTCTGTCTCTCACCTCTAATGCCTGGGAAGAAATTAGTCAGTCTTTAACTGATAATGCGCTCTATTTCCCAATTTAATTATGCTAGGAGACTTGCAGATGTACCTCAAAACCCTAGATCTTATTTACCCTCAGATCTTTATGACCATTCCTTGGAAGATCAAGTACATTACTGGAATACAATATTAGGGGCTAGATTCACTAACCTCCTTTGCGTGCCAGATCTATGGCCGATCCATGCAGGCCCGACAAATTTACAAAACAATAAAATTAAAATGAGGGCGATTGGAGGAACGCCCCCCCTCCCACCCCCTCCGACCGTACGGATCACTAGTGTGCAATCCCGATGCATGCGCAGACCATCTGTAGATGGTCTAGAGTAGACCATCTGTACCAATGGGTTGAAACCTATATTGAGTGTTCAAGCACCAAAATCCTCAGATTACCACAGATCTTTATCCTCTGTAGAGCACAGTAATGCCCACAGAGGATAAAGATCTCAAAACACCCCTGGAGTCCAATCAATAGAAGGACACCAATTTTGGGGTTAGGGTATCATCTAAACTACTGTGAAAATTTATCAATAATTTAATTTTAATTAATTTTTTTTAATATATTATTTTTATACATTTTTATATGATTTTGAATGTATCCAAGTTTCCAAGTTTCCAAGTTTATTATATAGTTTGATTAATCGCCTAATCTACATTCTAGGCGATATACAAAATAGTAAAAGTATTTAAAAACATAGGTAAATTATTACATAGACAAACAATGAATTAAAAACAAACAACAACCAACAACAACAACAAAAAAAAAATCTTAAGTACAATATAGAAACAATAGGAAAATTCTTTAAAGGTTACAATCTGTATCAAATTCAAAATATAAAGGTAAAAACATTAGGAGGGAAGACCAACATTAAAAAAAAAAAAGAAGGAAATAAAAGATAAATAGGAATTGAAGAATCATTTAATCACTAAAAGCATCATTAAAAAGGAAACTTTTAAGCTTAGTCTTGAATTTATCTAAGTTCTTTTCTTCTCTTATATAAAGTGGGAGATCATTCCAAAACTGGGGGGCAGTCACTGAAAAAATAGTAAGACGTCTAGTATTAATGACTCTCAATGAGGGAATGGCCAACAAATGTTGATCCTGAGATCTCAGTGTTCTGGAAGTAGTGTAAGGAATTAAAACTCTAAAAATAAAAGCAGGGGCTTGAAATATTAATGATTTAAAAGTGAGCAAACATATTTTAAATAAAATGCGGTGTGCAACGGGGAGCCAATGTGACTCCTTGAGTAAAGGTGTGACGTGGTCAAATTTTTTTGCTTTATGAATTATTTTAATGGATGCGTTCTGAATAATTTGAAGCCGTCTGATTTCTTTTTGCGGTAAGCCTTTAAATAAGGCATTACAATAATCAAGTTTGGAGATGACTAGAGAGTGTATTAGAATATTTAGGGATTTTGCACATAAGAATTTGGTGACGGAACGTATTTGGCGCAGTCTGAAAAAAGTGGATTTAACCACATTGCTTATGTGATCGTGGTATGATAATTTATTGTCAAATATTATTCCTAAGATCTTAATGTTTTGGTGTATCTGCAATGGAGTGCCATTAATAGAAATTGGAATAAGCGGTGTACTACAGTCCTTCCATGGAAAGAGCATCATGTTGGTTTTATGAATATTTAAGGATAATTTATTAGCATCCAGCCAATGATGAATTTGATCCAGTTTGTCGTTTATTGCTGTTATTTCCTGTGTATTATTGGGATCAATTGGATGTAATAATTGTATATCATCGGCGTAGGCGAATACCGAAAAACCAATGGATTGACATAAAGTCATAAGTGGAGCGAGGAAGATATTAAATAAAATAGGAGAAAGTATTGATCCTTGAGGGATACTATAAGGTAATGAGAAGCTGTTTGAGGTCGTATTATTAAAGAAAACATTGGAGGAACGGTTTTCAAAGTAAGATTTGAACCAGCACAGGACTTGATCAGTCACACCAACGGACTGAAGCCTATGTATTAAAAGAGTATGGTCGATGGTATCGAAGGCGGAGGACAGATCAAGAGAAATTAGTACGACCGAAGAGTGATGATCTAAATGGTAAAGTATCGTTGTGGTCATCCCAATCAAAGAGTGCTCTGTAGAGTGATTTTGTCTGAATCCAGTTTGATTTGGATGTAATACGTTAGTTTTTTCTATGTATTCCGATAATTGATTATACACAATTTTTTCCATTATTTTTGCTAAATATGGGATATTGGCAATTGGCCTGTAGTTAGATTTTATATCAGGACCGATTTTTTTGATCCTTTAGAACTGGGCGTATGGTCGATTTTTTCCAAGCTATTGGCACATTACTTTGTTGTAAACAAATGTTAATTAAAGTGTGTATATAGGGACCAAAGATCGAAAAATATTTTTTAATGGTAATAGGAGGAATGGATTCCGTAAAGGATCCTTTAAGGTTAACTGATTTAATGATTAGTTCTAAGTCTTTAAGACTAGGAAGATTGAAGTGGGAACATTTTGAAGTTAATAACAATTCCTATTTCTCCCATATAGGTAGGAATTTAAAAAGCTGGGAACAATTATACTGTAACATAGGACATAAAGTCTGGCATACTATATTGTAACTGACAGTAAGCATTTATCTTTTTAGATCCGACGGAGGCCAAATCCATTTCACACCAACGGGCTTCGTCAGGGGAAACACTGAAGCTTGTATTAATGCCAGAATCTAGTAATCAACAGTTGTCCAGTTATATGTTACAAAGTCGCCACAAACAAGCTAGTGTGTGATCCCAACGCATGCGCAGACCATCTGTAGCCATCTAGAGATGTGACTATTTTTTTTACTTTTACTAGCCCAGCGAGCCCATGATTTGCTTGCAGTGCGGGGAAGGGCAGGAGAGTTGGGGCGGCAGGCAAGAGAGATTCAGAGCAAGAGCAGGGCGGTGAGTCAGGGCAGCAGGCAGGAGAGATTTGTGGCAGAGCACAAGATCAGGGTAGGCAGGAAACAGCAGGAGATTGAGGCAGGCAGGAGATCGGGACTGAGACAGGGCAGCAGATCAGGGCAGAGAGCAGATCTGGGCTGAGAAAGGGCACCAGATCAGGGCAGAGAGCAGATCGGGGCAGGCAGGAGATCGGGGCTGAGACAGTGCAGCAGATCGGGGCAGAGAAGCAGGGCGGCAGAAGGCAGGGCAGTCAGAAATGACCTCAACAACTGATCCTCAGCAATCGCTTATTTTGGATCGGCCAGTCCAGTCGGTGTTGCTTTTTTTATTTTAGTAAATTGCTTCCTGTCTGCATTTGAATGCATTTCCCCTTCATCTGCATGCGCGGATTGGAGGATGATCGGGACAGAGGTTAGTGAATCAGGTCGGAGGGAAATTGGTTTGTTTAGTGAATCTAGCCCATGGTGAAGTGTTTGACATGTTAGCTCCTGTGTCACAATCTCATTGTTCTACATTATGCAAACATGGTATCATAGTGATCTTTACTTATTAAAACAATAAATTAGGCAAATGAAATGTTTATGGAAAAAAGAACAAAGACCCAAAGACCCATTAATCCCTTTTTATATAAAGAACAAACATACCTATGATTATCAACTCTGATAAAGCAGAATTACTTATCCACTTTGATTCACACAGTGGCTAACCCTAGCCAGAAAATAATAGCATTAGATCTCTACAACCTTTGTAAGGGCTAGATTCATTAAGGCCATGGATCGGATCTGATCTGTGAGCAATCCAATCTGACCGTGACATTCGTTTAAAAGTAGGGTGGCAGAGAGCAGGGTTTTTGCACAAGGTAGAGTCGGGGTGGCAGATCAGGTTACTGCAGGGCATCTCCACTGCTGCTAAGCAAGGAGTGGAAGAATTGGATTCCAAAAAAATATCCAAGAGAGACAGGGTCTGGGGAGAGGCAGAGAGGCAGGATTTCAGGGTGGCAGAGAGCAGAAAAGGACAGTCGGGGCAGAGAGCAGGGCAGTTGGAAAGGGCCTGACCGACTGGTCCTCAGCAATCGCTTATTTTTTGATCAGCCAGCCCAGTCAGTGTCCCTCATTTTTTTTTTTTTTTTTTTTTAGTGAATCGCTACCTGCCTATATTTGCATGCCGTTCCCTCTCATTTGCATGCGTGGATTAGATCGGGCATGGATCGGATCTGGAGTAAGGTTTGTGAATCGGGCCGGGGTCGCTAAGTGATCGCAAAGTGGTCAGGACACGATCGGTGTCCTTAGTGAATCTAGCCTTGTCTTTTATGTCATTAATCATGTCATCTGTGGATGACTTGACATGATGTTAGAGTGACAAAATTGACAGATTGCATTCCTCTTTTCTTGTTGTACAACCCAATTTATGCATTTCCAATGAGACCTCTACCCCCTTAAATCTTCCTCAAACATTTTGATCTTCATTTCAAACTGTTATTTCAGCAACTCTTACTTGGATGCTATCTACAATGCATATTTGCATCTTTGTTAGACTCAGTTCTATCCCATTAGATCAAAATATCTTCCTTTGACTTTCTCCCATTAGTACTTAGGGCTAGATTCACTAACCTGCCCGATCGCATCCAATCCATGTGCGATCCATGGCAGGCCAACCAATTCACTACGGGTCCATATTCAAATGGAGGCGATCGGAGGAACATCCCCCACTGACGACACCCCCCACACTGACGACACGGATCGCTGGATAGCGATCCTGATGCATGCGCAGACCATCTCTTTGCCTGTCAATGGTCTGCACATGCTCTCTCCGTGCAAGGAAGACACTTATGAACTGGAATCAACTGCAGCAAGGAACATATTTGCAAGTGACGAGGGGAATTAAAAAAAAAAAAAAAGTGGATGACCGGTGACTGATTACACACAAAAAAGAAATCACTCTGTACTTGGCCTCATTTATTGCATCTCCCCCTTGTCTGCAAAAAAAATATCCATAAGTATATAAAAAGCTAGACATTACTCCGAGCAACGTGCATGAATGAGAGCCTGTCTGGGAACTGCAAGTACTTTGCGCAAAGGATTTTGCCAGACTGTAGACGAATTGGACATTCACGGGGTTCAACCTCTGCATTCATTATCGCGGTGTTTTGCAGGAAGGGAGTGGAGGGGGCAATAAGAAAAGAAGCCTCAGCCAGACACGAATCCTAGGCCTTTTTAACCCGCCCTGACTCTCCTGCTCTCTGCCACCTTCCCTGTAATGCGAACCCATAGGTTTAAAGCGGGGCTGCACTGCGGCGTGTTCAGGAACGCTTTAAACCCGCGGGCTCGCACTGCAGGGAAGGGCGGCAGAGATCCAGAGTTGGGGGCAGCAGAGATAAGTCTGGGCGGCAGAGAGCAGGGGGAAGTTAAGATTTCAGGGCTGGGATTTCAGGGCGGCATGGACCTGGAGAGTTGGCAGGGACGTGAATGACTGGTCCTCAGCAGTCGCTTATTTTTGAATTGGCCAGCCCAATCTGTGTTCCCTTTTATTTTTTGTGAATCACTACCGTCCTGTTTTGCATGCCGTTTTCCCTCATTTGCATGGGCGGATTGGGCGCGGATCGGGAGGCAGGTTAGTGAATCGGGTCAGGGTCGCAAACCGGTGGGGACACAATCGGTCAGCTTAGTGAATCTAGCCCTTAATCTGTTGAATCTCTCTCTCAAACCTGGATTGATTCCTATAACTTGGGAAAAAAAGCCGTTATTCATCCAATCTTGCAGAATTCAACACTAGGTCCTTTTTCTCCATCTAATTATAGGCCAATATCAAATCTCACCTTTCTATCCAAGCTCACAGAGAAAGTAGTTTTTTTGCAGCTGTCTACTTTTAGCAAGGAGAGAGATATTCTTCACCTAAGGCAGTCAAGGTTTCAGTCAGATCATGGTATCGAGATCATTATAACATCATTTCTTAGTGACATTCATCATGATTTAGACAAAGGTAGGGTAGCTTTAGTTGCGTCTCTTGACTTGTCTGCAGCATTTGATTTAGTTGACCATCCATTTACTTCCAGACTGGAAGACACTGCACTACAAGGTCAAATCCTAAATGGTTTGCATCATTCTTCAGAATAGATCTTTTCAGATATCTAAGCCTTCCTCATGGTCTGCACCATATCAGCTATTCAGCAGTGTTCCCAAAGGGTGAATTCTTTCACCACTTTCACTTATTTTTAAGTCCATTAGCAACTTTTATTCATGATTTTGGGGTCAGTTCATACTTTTAAGCTGATGATATATTGTTAATCTACTATACTTCCCTTAAAAACCCTGAGCTCTCCTCACTGTATCAGTGCTTCCTGGATTCAAAATCAGCATCTTGTTCTCAATCCAGAGAAAACTGTTATGTGTTGGATATCTGGTCATTTAGGACGTCTTTCTATTATGCCTTTGCTGTTCAGTCAATAGGTTACAGTTGTGGACACCGCCAATATTTTTCCCATGCTGTAGAGATAGAAAAAAACACAGGAAGGAAGTGCATCTGCAAGTTCGACCTCCAGAAATGAAAAAATATATATATCCTGCATTAGCCCTTCCATGACAACCTCCTCTCTCTCCTCTCCTGACTCCCTCTCACTCAAGGAACTAACCCGGCTGTATCAGGGCCACTCTAGATGCAGACATCTCTGAGGCGAGTACACCAGAGCTGGCTCAGAGCCTTGGTCTTCCCTGGGATGTGTCCCGCCCTCCTCAGATGCAACTTCCTGTTTCTGCAAGGACGGGGCATGTCCAAGTGAAGATCAAGGCTGGGGGAGAGGGAGAAGGCAAAGGCCTGCACTTGTGGAAGAGAGGAGGGTGCTGGAGCCAGGAATGAGAAATACTCCTATGTTGGACAAAAGGAGGAAGGGAGGGATAGACAGTAAGATGTAATGGACCTTTGAGGAGGAGGAAGAGGGATAGATGTTGGACCAGTGGGGGAGGAGACGGAAAGAGAATTGGACTGAGAGAGAAAGAAAATAGAATGGGGGAGATAATAAAGTGTGAGGCCAGGTGGGAAAAGAAAGGGAGAGATGTTGGCTTTAAGGTGGGGTGCAAATGTGGGAGAAAGGAAAGAAACAAGGAAAAGACAAGGAGACAGATGTTGGGTAGAGAAGGAGCATGAGGATGGGGATAGGGATACATAAGAACATAAGAACATAAGAATTGCCACTGCTGGGTCAGACCAGTGGTCCATCGTGCCCAGCAGTCCGCTCACATGGCGGCCCCCAGGTCAAACACCAGTGCTCTAAATGAGTCCAGTTTCACCTGCGTATGTTCCAGTTCAGCAGGAATTTTAACTTTGTCTTGAATCCCTGGAAGGTGTTTTCCCCTACAACAGACTCCGGAAGAGCGTTCCAGTTTTCCACCACTCTCTGGGTAAAGAAGAACTTCCTTACGCTTGTAAGGAATCTATCCCCTTTTAACTTTAGAGCGTGCCCTCTCGTTCTCCCTACCTTGGAGAGGGTGAACAACCTGTCTTTATCTAAGTCTATTCCCTTCAGTATCTTGAATGTTTCGATCATGTCCCCTCACAGTCTCTTCTTGTCAAGGGAGAAGAGGTTCAGTTTCTCTAATCTCTCACTCTACGGCAGTGGTCTCAAACTCAAACCCTTTGCAGGGCCACATTTTGGATTTGTAGGTACTTGGAGGGCCACAGAAAAAAAAGTTAATGTCTTATTAAAGAAATGATCATTTTGCACGAGGTAAAACTCTTTATAGTTTATAAGCCTCCCCCCACCCAAGGCCTGCATGTTCCCCCCCTTCTTTGCAACGTCCTCCAGCTTCCCCTCTGACCTCCCGGTCTTAGTTTTAGCTAATTACCGCAGCCTGCAGAGAGGATCGCCGGTGCTGTAGCATTCCTTGCAGGCTGCCATCGGCCTCCACAGCATGTTCCCTCTGCTGCGGTCAGCCCATCTTCTGATGTCAGGGGCAGGATCACGGCAGAGGGAACGTGCTGCTAAGGACGACAGCAGCCTGCAAGGATCGCTACAGCACTGGCAATCTTCTCTGCAGGCTGTGGTAATTATCTGAAGGTAAGAGCAGGAGGCCAGGGGGAAGCCGGAGGATGCTGCAAAGAGCGGGCAGCACTAGTACAGACCGCGGGCCGCAAAATAGTATCTGGCGGGCCGCATGTGGCCCCCGGGCCACGAGTTTGAGACCACTGCTCTACGGCATGCTGGATGGTGACAGGACAGAGACAAACAGGGCAATGTTGGACATGGGGTGGGAGGAGGGGGGACACAGAGAAGCAGTTTTACTGTCCTACAGCATTCCTTGTTGGAAAGTTAAGCACATAATACATCTTTCCTACAAATAGTTAAAGAAAAAATCAGTAAGTAGAATGTAAAAAGCAGAATCAATAGAGAGAATGACATGGGGATAAATTTGTTCCTGTCCCCGCAGGAAATCAATTTCCCCGTCCCATACCCGCAAGTTTTGTCGCTGTCCCTGTCCCATTCCTGTAAGCTCTGCCTTAACTGCACAAGCCTTGAACACTTATGATTTTAAAGTGTTTGATGCTTGTGCAAATGAAAACAGAGCTTGCATGAATGGGACAGGGACAGGAAAAGAACTCGCCGGGACAGGAAAATTAGTTCCCGCGGGGATGGGGAAAAATTTGTCCCCATGTCATTCTCTTATCAATATCAGATGACAAAAAAATGTATTTTACTGTAAATGGCCACTTTCTCTTAGATCGTGAGAAAGTCCTAATGGTGGCACACAATTTGATTTAAGATATACATCATGTGCAACCAAGGCATTTAGACACTTTAATTTTTAGAATTTTGCAGCAAACTAGAAAAAAAACCAAATGTAACATTTACCCACTTAAGTTCTGTTACAAAAATACCCTGAATTGTCCACGGTGCTGTTTGCTGTTTTTTGATGATGCATCAAAAGTATTGGTAAAGCAGCAGTAGCAGCACCCAGGTCCATGGGGGTTATTGTACAAGGCGCAGCACCATTTTGTGCTCATATCTCCTTAGGCACTAAATTCTGCCACTTACAGTACATTCAGAGGAGAAACAATAAGGGGTCCTTTTACAAACCTATGATAGAAATTGGTCATAGGATACCATGCCATCAAGACAGGATTAACCAATAGGCCAAGTAGGCACGTGCCTAGGGCCCGAAATGGTCAGAGGGGCCCGATGAAGGAGGGCATCAACATTGTTTTTTCCAAACGGCGATGGGCCTCTTCAGCATCGATCGGCAATGCGGGCCCCCCGATCAGCAATGCCCCCCCCCCCTCCATCGACGGAAAGTAAAACAAGCAAGCAACGCGGGTAAAATAGGCAACAGGAACTGTAATTGTGCAAGCGGTGCTGCTTGCCCAAAGCTTCCCTCTGACACAGCTTCCTGTTTCCGCCTGGGTGCATGGTGGGGAAGGGTGGGGCACGGGGCCCAGTGTACTTGTGTTCCTAGGGGCCCTCGACAAATTAATCCTGCCCTGCATGCCATGAGTCTTTCATCTTGAAATGGGTGATTTTGCATTTTTCAAATTACTGGCCTTGCACTAATTAGCGCACTACCATTAACAAAAATTAGCATGTGAGCCCTTCTCACCACCTATTCTATAAGCAGTAATGCCCAGATTTTATAAACCCCCAATCTTTGTAAGGGGTCTGGATATTACATTATAATATTATCAGATATAATGTTAGAAAGGACGCCTCAGCCCCACCATTCCACCGCAAAAAAAAAATTTTTAAATCGCGGGAAGCATAGTGTGGTGCTTCATCATTGGCTGTCTTTTCCGGTTATACTAAGAATATGTTCGTTATATACTTCTTATAAAACTTTTTTATCTAATTTATTATAATACTTTATCATTCAGTTTCCTTGATAGATACTAGTCCATAATGTTTGATGATACTTATCTCAGCCAAACCAGGGGAGCCAGACCCGACATGTTTCGCACATAAATCGTGCTTTCTCAAGGGTCTCCCGAGGTTTAATGAGCAAAACATTTGGAGTCGGATGACGGCGGCGACCTCGGGAGACCCTTGAGAAAGCACGATTTATGTGCGAAACATGTCGGGTCTGGCTCCCCTGGTTTGGCTGAGATAAGTATCATCAAACATTATGGACTAGTATCTATCAAGGAAACTGAATGATAAAGTATTATAATAAATTAGATAAAAAAGTTTTATAAGAAGTATATAACGAACATATTCTTAGTATAACCGGAAAAGACAGCCAATGATGAAGCACCACACTATGCTTCCCGCGATTTAAAAAATTTTTTTTGCGGTGGAGTGGTGGGGCTGAGGCGTCCTTTCTAACATTATATCTGATAATATTATAATGTAATATCCAGACCCCTTACAAAGATTGGGGATTTATTGATATTCATTGGGCTGGATGAAACTTAGTATAAGAAGTGGCCACTACTGTAGCAGATTTTATAAACAGCACCTGAAATTAGGTACCTAGATTGGCGCATCTAGCCGATCTAGGTCTCTAGCTTAATTTTCTTAATTGGCTTAATTGGTGCTGATAAATGAAAGCACTATTAAAAATCAAAATGATTATAAAAGATTAGTCAGTAGATTCCTAACTCAGTAGGCACCTACTGCTTTAAGGTAAACATCTACCGTACACTGAGGCACCTACCAATTAGTAGGCATGGTTAGGGGAGGATTCCGGATGGATTTGGGGCATGGTTTAATTTAGATGTACTCAGTATGAAAGAAATCTACATACAGGGAAGAACTAGTGTATATAAATTTGCCTCATCCATATTTATAGAAACATGATGGCAGATAAAGGCCAAATGGCCCATCTAGTCTGCCTATCCACAGTAACTATTATCTCTTCCTATCCCACACCTTCTTGAATTCAGACACAGTCTCTGTCTCCACCACTTCTTCCGGGAAACTGTTCTATGCATCTATAAAAAAAATATTTCCTTAGATTACTCCGGAGCCTATTACCTCTTAACTTCATCCTATGCCTTCTCCTTCCTGAGCGTCCTTTCAAATGAAAGAGACTCAACTCATGTGCATTTACGCCATGTAGGTATTTAAACGTCTCTATCATATCTCCCCTCTCCCGTCTTTCCTCTAAAGTATACATATTGAGATCTTTAAGTCTGTCCCTATACGCTTTATGACGATGTCCATGCATCATTTTAGTAGCCTTCCTCTGGACCGACTCCATCCTTTTTATATCTTTTTGAAGGTGCGATCTCCAGAATTGTTGCATGAATTGCATTTCAATTGCAGAATTGATGCATGTCTTGAAAGGCTGACTTTATGTGAGGTCGCAAGGACAGATTTGGGAAGCCTTGATCTAGATTAGAGGTGCTCAACCTAGTTCTCAGGACACACTAAGCTAGTCTAGTTTTTATATAAAATAGATTTTGTATGCATTTGCCTTCATTGTATGCAAATTTATCTCGTGCATATTCATTTTGGGTGTCTTGTAAACCTGACTGGCCGGATGTGTCCTGAGGACTGGGTTGAGAACCCCGGCTCTAGAGGGTCTTATCAGTTGTTCAAATCTAAAGCAATATCTGTGTCCATTTTTGTTAGAAGAGGAAATTAATTGGTTTTCACCTCATCAGAGTTCCAACATTAACTTTTCCTAGTGAAAAAAATGCTTGAGTACCCAAATAAATTCATGTAAACTGTTCTGAGCTCCTCTGGGAGAATGGTATAGAAAATTTAATAAATAAATAAATTTAGGCCAAGAAAACCCTGACCTAAATGGCAGTGTACCTAAGCTTTCAATGACACACGGCGCTCAAGATGGCTTAGGTACCGCGAGGCGCAATTCTATAAATAAGCCATTTTTTAAGCTGTGGTATGCCTATGTTAGTGCTTACCACAGTAAAAGGACCTCTAAATGATCTACCACAGCACTATGGAGGCTTTAGGGGAGGAGTTACCTCAGCACCCTGAGGTTGTGAGTTCAGTTCTCACTGCAGCTGCTACTACTATTCCTTGTGACTCTGGGTAAGTCTTCATTGCCCCATGTAAACCACTTTGGTTTTGTAAACCACACAGAAAAAGCAGTATATCAGGTCCTATCCCCCTTTACCCTTTAGCTGATAGGAGCTGGATCCACTGCCAGCCCTACTCATAGCATTAGAAGCTTATTTCTTCATTAAAGGAAACAAATTGTGCAATCAAATTTAACCCGTTTTTCAGCAGCAAATTTATAGCAAAAGCAGATCCATTTTGTTCAATAAATATTGGGTTTAAGTGAACATGTTATTTGCTCCTTTAAACTGCCTCGACACGACAATGAAGGTGGATATACAAGGCAGACATTGTGACCTTTTCTAAACTAAAGCTTCCTCCCAGTGTTGAATGAGCGCTGGAGTGAATGCCAATTTCTTTTATTGCGCTGGTGTTTTCTCACTGATGCAGATCTCCTGATGAGTTAGCACGCAGATGACCTTGGTGGTATCGGGGTGCCTTGCTAATTGTTTTAAAAACAATACAGGATTAGAAAGGCAGGGGAAATGCCAAATAGAATGCAGTGGAGTCGGAAGGCAGCAGGAACAGATTAAATGATGAATTATGTTTAAAGAGCTGTATTTGTGCTAGCGCTGCAAATACTGCCGTCATGATACTCAGCCATGGAGATTGCAAATGAGTGAATGAAATAGCTTTCTCCCATCAATTTCTGTACTGGTAAGAAACCTAAAATATTCTCCCAGTATCAGAAGGTTCCATGTGGCAACCCTCAGACTTTGCGAAAACAAAGTGTGGCAAAACTGAGGCCATTTTTAAATACAGTGGAACCAAATCTATCCAGGCTTCCAAGGCAGTCAATTAAGACCTAAAACAAGGCTGCTCTGCAGGGATGTATGGCTTGTGATTTTCATTCTGCAGCCTGTGTGCACCTGTTCTACATTCACATTCCTATATTCAGCTGTTTTTCATTAGTGCACATGGATTTAAATACCCAAATTAAAAAGCACCTGTATGCCCCACAATTAGATTGCAATTGAGACCTTTCACCAACTGGACCGACTTTACTGTAAGAAGCCTTTCTTTCATATTATGATTGTTGTGTTCAGTAGTAAAATGAGTTTTGACAAAGCAAACAAAATATTTTGGACTTTGTCTATTGACTTGCACCTACTGGGTTGTACTTGGTGCATGAAGATCCCCATGTGCTAGGCTTCCCGCTGTCTCTCTGAAGTCAGCCAGGTTCTCAGATCTACCCATCCATTAGGAACAACTAGGCAGTAACCCAAGGAAGCAATTTGTTGGGGCAGCAAAGAGCAGTCAAAGCAAAACCATAAGTCCTAAATACTCAAAGAACCATCGGTATATATTTTAAACTTCATTTTTATTGGAATTTTTTGTTATTTTCAAGATTGTTGAATTTAATTGTCAAAATCTTGGTGAGCAGGTACAGGCTAGGGTAGGGGTTTTCAACCCAAGTCTACAGTTACCACATGACCAGTTGGGTTTTCAGGATACTCACAATGAATATGTATCAGATCTATTAGCATGCACTTCCTCCACTGCATGCAAATATCTCTCATGCATATTCATTATGGGTTACCATATGGCTCCAGAAAAAGGAGATCAAATAAATACACTCTAGGCCTATACCAAAAAATTCACATCTTTCACCAGAACTGTTACAAGGTTTTTTAAAAAAACCCAATACCCTGTCAATGAGCTAGAAAGCCCACCATGAAAACGGCTCATGTTCTCACTCATTGCACAAAAGTGCATTTGTAAAATGCTTATTTAAATTCTCAATCTATTCGGTTGAAAGACAAAAAGTCAATTCACCACTTCAAGTAAATGAATAAAGACTTAGCTGTATGTGAGCATTCTGAATGAGTATGAACATGGGTCTCGGGTCCTAATGCGTTTCGCAATCAGCTGCTTCAGAAGATCCTGATTAGTGCAGACAAAATAGCTCACATTCTCTCTGTTCCTGTTCTCTCCTGTTGTCTCCCGCTGGCTGGCTGGAGTCAGACACTGGAGGCATAGGAACACAATAGCTGGGAGATTTCTTATACTCTTCACTTTCTTATTTGAATTGTAGTTCTTTTCTAGAAGTAATTTGTGAATGATATGAATTTTTTTGTATATGCCTAGAGTGTATTTATTTGATCTATTTATAGTCTTATAAGCCTGGGTTTACTTCGTTGATTTACCCCTGCGTTGTTTTGGGGAAATCCAGAAAAAGGAGGACAGATTGAGACATCCGGGTTTTACTTCCATTGCTTTCAGTGGAAGTAAAACCTGGATATCTCAATCCATCCTCCTTGGTCTGAACCCATATGGTAACCTTAATTATGGGTATCCTGAAAACCTGATTGAAAAGATGGTTCCTGAGAACTGAGCTGATATCCACTGCGTTAGGGCATGAAAGTTAAATGAAGGGAGGAAGGTTGACGTTTTGCATATGGTGCCTATTATCCTTGTACTAGCTCTAAAAGTAGGGTTACCATATGGCTCCAGAAAAAAAAAGGATGGAGTAAGACATCCCGGTTTTGCTTTCATTGAAAGCAATGGGAGTAAGGAGGACAGACTGAGACATCTGGGTTTTACTTCCATTGAAAGCAATGGAAGTAAAACCCGGATGCCTCAATCTGTCCTCCTTTTTCTGGATTTCCCAAAAACAAAGCAGGGGTAAATCAACAAAGTAAACCCAGGCGTATAGGACTATAAATAGATCAAATAAATACACTCTAGGCCTATACCAAAAAATTAATATCATTCACAAATCACTTCTAGAAAAGAACTACAATTAATCGATTCGAACCAGTTCATTTTCTAAAAACATTGGGCTCGCCGATTTGGTGACCAACCACCTCCCTGTACCTTTGGGCCTCCTAAAGCAGGAGCGGCAGTGCTCTGGCAGCAAACAACCTGTCCTAAGCGCTGTCTCTTGCTGGCCGTCCACTGCCACTGCTGCTCCTGCTTTAGAGTCAAGGGGGGTGGTAATTCGGGAAGTGCTGCATAGGCACCAGCGCTGGGTACCCTCGGATCTGTGGATTTAGGGCCCCCCCCCCGAAGGCCAGCATGTTTCCCCCTTCTCTCTAGCATCCTTCGGCTTCCCCTCTGGCCTCTCGGTCTCACCTTTAAAGCTAATTACAGCAGCCTGCAGAGGATCGCCGGTGCTGTAACGATCCTAGCAGGCTGCTATTGGTCTCCGCAGCACGTTCCCTCTGCCACGGTCCCACCCTTCCTGACATGACATGATGGGGCAGGACCGCAGCAGAGGGAACGTGCTGTGGAGGCTGACGGCAGCCTGCTTGGATCACTACAACACTGGCTATCCTCTGCAGGCTGCCATAATTAGCTTTGAAGGTGAGACTGGGAGCCCATGAGGAAGCAGGAGGAGGCTAGAGAGAAAGGGGAAACATGCCAGCTTTCGGGGAGGCCCCCTGGTGTAGAAGTACACAAAGGGAAGGGGGAATCCAAAGAGATGTTCATATACCAGATTGAGGGGGGAGGGGAAGAAATAATGAGAGGGAGAGAGATGGTGAACAACGGGATGGAGATAGGGAAGGAACAGAAAGGGACACAAAGGATGGTGTGGAAGTGTGATAGAGATACTGGATAGGAGGGTAATTGGGAAGAGAAAGGGAGAGATCGTGGACCCTGGGGTGGTGGGGAATGAGGGAGAGATGCTGGATGAAAAGGTAGTTGAGAAAAGGAGAGATGGTGGATCTGGGGATGGTGGGGTCCATCACTGCAGCTGCGGGGATGGAGATGAAAAAAAGGAAAGATGCCGGACCTCTGGGGGAAGGAAGGGAAACAGAAGGGGAGGATAGAGATGGAAGATGGATAGTTAGCACAGAGAAAGAAGAAAACAACAAATGGGCAGGAGACCCTGGCAAGCGAGTTATCAGATGACACACAGAAACCAGACCCTGGGACCAACATGATTTGAATAATGACCAGACAACAAAAGGTAGAGAAAATCATTTTATTTTCTGTTTTGTGATTACAATATGTCAGATTTGAAATGTGTATCCTGCCAGAGCTGGTGTTAGACCACGAACATGAGCTAGGACTTAACAGAGAGAGGAAAAGAAAGTTTTGGGAGGATGATCTGAGAGTTCTAAGTGGAGTATGAGGAATAAGTAGTTTATCAATGAATGCCGGTTCTCTGGATTTAAAGGAAATATCATGGGTCTGAGGTTTTCATGAGACAGAAAAATCTCAGAACTTTTGGAGGCTGGTTTAAAAAAAGTTTGCTGCTGTTTTGCACAGATGTTTTCCTCTCAGGAAACAATGGGATTATTTCAGGGCTAAATCTTATATGCATTTCAGATCAGAAAAAAACTGGCACAAACCTTTTTAAAATGAATCTTAAAGGGACTCATTTGCAAATGCTTGGTGCTGGTACTAACCTAAGGACTCAATAACTCAACACTGGGTAGGTGGAGTTAGATGAAGTTTCAATTTGCAACCCAACATATCTTCTTGGTGCTTCTTGATTGTAATAACTCTAGCATTCATACACTCCTAGTCTTGTCCACTACTATGTCAGTTAATACTTCTACCCACTCCAACTGCCACCAATAACCAGGCCAACAAAAGCCAAATTACAGTGGAATAAAATAGGGCTTCAGTTTTATTTATAAAAATTTGATCATGACTGTCTCATTTCCCATTTGTCTTCCCAACCCCATCACATTGAAACCCATGCATGGACAACAGAGTTGAACATATTATAATATTAATATATATTAATCTATATTAAACAAGGATCCCTGTTTCGGCGTGTGGGAACGCCTGCCTCAGGAGACATTTAGCATGGCTTCCAGTTCATTGCAAATTGTAAAAGCACATCTTTCTAACTGATGAAGCCTATCTAGCACCCAACTCAAGCTCAATAGTAGACTTGCTTGCTCTTACTAAAAAATAGAGGATTTTAGTATGCAATATTTTTTTACTTGTACTTTAAGGAACATAGAGGGCAAAAGAGAAATTGGACATGTGTTGAAGGTACATGTTTGATATTTATCCTAGATAAATGACTGCTTGTAAATCAAGAGAATATAAGCTTGGCTTTGGAATTAACATGTGGTTTACTATCTGAGTGTGTGTGGTGCAATGGTTAGAGCTACAGCCTTACCACCCTGATGTTGTTGGTTCAAATCCCACTCTGCTCCTTGTGACAAAAGCAAAATAAAATTTAAAAAAAAGATTAAAAGATAACTAAAATATAATAGTGGTGCCAGCAGTTCATTGCATACAATTGCCATAATAATGAGCTGTGATAAATGAAGACATCTATGTGACACCTAAAAGACGATTCTATAAAAGACATCTAACTATTTAGATGCGTCTAGACTTGCTGAGCAGCACTGAGTGCGATTCTCTATGCATTATAGAATCATGCTCAGCATTCTACTGCTGGACGTCTAAACAATGCCTAAATTTTAGATGTCCTTTACAGAATCTGGCCCTTGATGTTAGAAATGCATAGCCACAGAAGAACAATATTTCATCAGCAAACAGAATAAACTAACAATATTGTTAACTATGGGGTCCTTTTATTAAGGCACGTTAACCAATTTAGAGCGCTGATCGATTTAGCGCACGCTAAATGATTTAGCGCATGCTAAATAATTTAGCATGTGCTAACGATTAGCATGCGCTAAATGCTAACGTGCCCGTTATATTCTATGGATGCGTTAGCATTTAGCGTGCGCTAATCGTTAGTACACACTAAATCGATTAACACACACTGAAGAATGGCAGAAGCTCCAATTGCAGCAGGAAAGAAATAGTAGGGAAGCCAGTGGATAACCTGCCTCTACCCCACCCCACCCCCATTGCCATTGGCAGATTGCCATAAGCAGCCCACATGATCCATCATGTGACATTATGGCTTTAACACACACTAAATGCTAAAAGCCCATTCTATACCTTTGAGATTTTAACATTTAGCAAACGCTAATTCTCTTAACACACATTAAGATGAGTTAAGGCCTTGACACTGCTTGATGAATTCCCCCCTTAGCATCCTGGTCCCTTCTCCTCCACTATCACTGAGAGAGGGGTCCTAAGTAGGAACAGCCAAGCTGGTCAAGCAGAGACAACCATTTCATGGAAATAAATGGGTCTGGGAAGATAGGCACCACAGCCAAGTTGCAACCTCAACACACAAGGAGACTCGGGATTTATATTTTGAAAATACCTGTGTGTGGGTTCAGACCAGTCCAATCAACCTATTTGGCATTTGCTGCCTGTAAGCTTGCCATAGAACCAGCCAGGTCATGCCCAGAAGGTCATACACCATGAGATATTACTGGCTTACCTCCTATCTGTCTATTTCATTTTGCTCCTCCCACTCTCACCCTTTATCCAATCTGCAATTCTGATAGGATTTTTTTCTGTTGGAGTTCCAGTTAGAGTAAAAGCTGGGAGAAAGGCAAGGGTACCATGTTACACATGCCCTTCTCCCACCACACACTTTCCTTACCCTTTTAGTGTTCCAAATTTGCCACCACTAATAGGAGGGATAAACTTGATGGCAAAGGTTTACATTTCCTCTACTTTAGATTTTTTTAACTTCAAGTTTTCCTTAGAGCAGTTTTATAGATTTTCTATCCTTTTTAGTAATCAGCAGGAGGGGGAGGAGCTTTCTAATCTTCAGTTTGAAATCAATGTTCATTGGACCCTACTAGTATTAATTATAGCCCAACTAGTGATGTACCTTGACATACAGAATTTGTGTTTTGGGTTCTAGCCACATATTAGGTCAGACCAAAGGTCCATCTAACCCGGTGTTCCAATAGTGGCTTATCCAAGTTACAAGTACCTGACAGTAGGGTTTTACCGAATATTTTTATTCAATTCAATTTGGTCCTGAATAGTACCCCAAATACATTATGTGTATTTGACTGAATAGTGATTTAAATTCAAAAAGAAATAATCCAGGGTTTTAGTGTGCTAAATCCTACTGAAATAAACTCAAGCTCTCTCTGATTTCATGTTGCTTCTTTTATTCTTATTATTCTTTTATTATTTGTTATGTTAAACTTCAATGCTCATTATTCATATTCAGTATTCGTATTCAGATAAATATTATTTTTCATTATTCTTATTCAGCTGAATAGTAAAATATGTTATTCAGTGTAGCTCTACCTGACAGAATCCAAAAAAAGTATCAAGATTCCATGTTACTGACCCCGGTGATAAGTTATGGCTTTTCTCCGAATACTTTTAATAGCAGTTTATGGACTTTTTCTCTAGGAAGTTATCCAAACCTTTTTTTTTTAAACTCGGGTACACTAACTGCTTTTGCCAAATTTTCTGGCAATGAGTTCCAGAGCTTAATTATTCATTGGGTAAAAAATATTTTCTCTAATTTGTTTAAAAAGTTTTACCATGTGACTTTAAGGGCTCCTTTTACTAAGGTGCGCTAGCAGTTTTAGCGCGCACTACAATACCGCACGCGCTAAACACTAACAGCTCCATAGAGCTTGCGTTAGTGTTTTTAATTTAGCGCATGGTTAGCGTGCGCTAATCTTTAGTGCGCGCTAAAAATGCTGGCGCTCCTTAGTAAAAGGAGCCCTAAGACTTCTGAGGGAGTCATGAGAACTCTGAAAGGGTGGTGGTGGTTGCTTGTTTAGATCCACACATATCCATAGACCCCTGGATGCAAAAGATCCTGGAACTTAGAATTATTTAGTTCATTCATGGTGGAAACTCTTGTCTATGATCTCCAATCCCTCTCTCTGTTGTTTTGATAGTGAAATTCTTCGTGGAAGAAATTCCTCCCTGGCTGAGGAAAATAGCTTTTGTGAAAAACTAAACTGCTAAGAAGAAACTCCACCCAAAGTAGAACAAGTTTATCCAGGAAACAAGCCACAGTCACACTTCTCCTGCCCCCCTACATGTCCTGAAAATGTAGATGGATGAGACACCAAACAATCTATTCAGGGAAAAACACAGAGGCACATACGCAAGACCTCTCTAGGCTGAAAAAATTAAATATAACCGTTAGGAATTCTAATGAAATACAGATCACACCTGTGAAGTTTTCTAGCTTAGGAAGCCCTTAAGAATTATCTTCTTTGACATTCACAACAAATCTGTAAAACTTAAGAATCAGTGTTTAAAGAGCTAAAGTTAAATATAGTAACTATACAGATTATAATAATATGAGTGTTGATACCACACTACCACTAACATTTTGAAGTATTATTTTTTAGTCCCGCAAAAAATAAAAAAGTTAAACAAGCCTTTGACACTGACACTGCCAATATTGTACTTAATATGTTAATAGTAACAAGGTTAAACTGGCTAAGAACTTTACAAACTCTGTAAGGAGCATTTATACAAGTTTTTTTTAAAAAAGGAATACATGTATTATATTTAATCATATAATAAAATTCATCCCTTTTTATGGGTGCAGCATAACTATAACCCTTAAATAATACTTGCATGTTCTCTTTATCTACAGAAGGGCAGCATCCAGCTATAACACAAAAGCAAATATCCAGATTTAATATTGATAATAAATAATACCCTTTTTCTCAGGACGACCAACACAATTTAAATATATTATAGGACATATGGATGTTACCCCGTGTGCACAAAATAAATTAACCTTTGGAGAATAATCCTGTTAGACCCCCATGTATAATATAACAAAAAAAAAAAGTGAACAGAAAATGCAGAGCAAATTAGCATTTTGACTTCTTCGACTGTTTTATACTTGAGGCAAAATAGTGGCAGTGAAAAAGGATGACCCACAAAACCTGCAGTGTCTACATTAGCAAAATTTCTTCTCAGTTAGCAACTTTGCAGGATATAACCTATAGACTGCAAAATAATTCTGCATCGGTAGAGTCTGGAAAGCTGCGGTTTACTGACGCATATTTGTAGATTTTTTTTAAATAACGATATCAGATTTGCATCTCTTGAACATGTGTATCTGGTAATCGGATGATCGGATCAATCATCTTGCTCACTGGCAGATTTTGTATCTACTGTTTCTTGTGCTAGCATGCTTGTTTTGTCTCCCATGCGGGATTGCATGAATATGAAAATGTTCGTTTAAGCCACAAGACTCTTCTACCAACTTTGTTCATGTTGCTTAAAATGATGGTCCTTCATTTCAGTTACTTATTGAAATGGTTTGCGTTCGTGCATTTTTCTTTTTTTCTGCTAATTTTGTTATGGAATGCAAAAAAAAAAAAAATAGCTCCGACAGTCCCACTATTGACAAATAATGTTTAAAAAACACACTATTATATATTATTTTTCTTAGATATATACTTTTATCTAAATTCAAAAGAAAGAAATCCATAGTATCCGCCTCAAGGTAGTTTGGCATGAAATATTTTATTTATAAAATTTGAGATCCTGTTTCCAGTAGAGGGAGATTGGGGTAGAAGGCTGTAGTTAAACCGTATCTTCAGAAGGTATGCTTTCTTGGAATAAAAGAGCAGATTCAAATCAAAACCACATACATTTATAATAGCATAACTGAGCTCAGATCCAGCCTCTCAAAAACAAAAAAAATAAGTATTGAAATTGATTGCACGCTGCGCGCGCTCGTTTCAATATTCAATTGCGCTTTGTTATTTTTGGTCATCTTTTGCCGTGGTTTCCAGAAATCCAGTTTTCCCTAAATTCTTGCTTTAAAAAATCACAATTGGTAGAAAAAAATAATTCAATTACGCGCTGCAGCTACTCATTTTTGGTCTGTCAAACATTTCTAAGTGGGCTAATCGGCTTCTCTTTTTTTTTTTTTTTTGGGGTGGTGGATGGGAGGGGGGAAGGAAGGCTGGCTCCACTTCTGAAATGTGACTTTGCGCCGCAGCCTTGCATGATCGGCTATAGGAGCGAGAGCTAGTGACGAAAGCGGAAAACCGAGCGCAGAGTAGACAATCAGCAGCGCAGACCAAGGATCCTTCGGGATATCTGAGCCTCGGCGAGCTTAGCTGAGGATCTTCTCTGCCTCTTCAAAAAAAGAGGGGGGAAAAAGGGAAAGAGCTCATACTGAACTTCTGCACCGCTTCTGTGGCCAGGATCTTCCTCTCTGCTGCAAAGGAGAACGAAATTCACCTGCCCGCTGGTCGAGATTTTGGCACGATCTCAAGCTCGGGGTTTGGGATTTTTTTTTTTTTTTTTTTCTTAGTTGGACTATCTCTTGCGCATATAAGATTTAAAAAAAAACACCCGAGAGAGTTTAGGCGTGACTTTTCGATCAGCTGAATCCAGCCGAACAGCAGAAAACCGCTGCTCTTTTGGGGCTAGACTTGAGCGCATTGGACGGCGGGCATGGCCGGTTACCAGAGCTCGGAAGAAGGTCCTACGGTAGCTCTGATGGCTCACGACACGAATGTCAGCAAGGACGCCGCGAGCCCGGACAAGGGAGCCGAGAAGCCGGACCCGTCTCAGAAGCCGCCTTACTCCTACGTGGCGCTGATCGCTATGGCGATCAGGGAGAGTCCGGAGAAAAGGCTCACCCTGTCCGGCATTTACCAGTACATCATCAGCAAGTTCCCGTTCTACGAGAAGAACAAAAAGGGCTGGCAGAACAGCATCCGGCATAACCTCAGTCTGAACGAGTGCTTTATCAAGGTCCCCAGAGAAGGTGGGGGGGAAAGGAAAGGCAACTACTGGACCCTGGACCCGGCTTGTGAGGATATGTTCGAGAAGGGCAACTACCGGAGGAGGAGGAGGATGAAGAGGCCCTTCAGGCCACCTCCAGCTCACTTCCAACCGGGGAAGACTCTCTTCAGCGCTGACAGCTACGGCTACCTTTCTCCGCCCAAGTACCTGCAGTCCACCTTCATGAACAACTCGTGGTCGCTCGCGCAGCCCGCGGCTCCCATGTCCTACGCCTCGTGCCAGATGAGCAGCGGCAACGTGAGCCCGGTCAATATGAAAGGACTGTCCAGCCCCGCCTCGTACAACCCCTACTCCAGGGTCCAGAGCATGGCCTTGCCCAGCATGGTGAACTCCTACAACGGCATGAGCCATCACCCGCACGCCCACCATCCTCAGCAGCTGAGCTCGGCCGGCTCCGCGCCTCCGGCCGCCGGCGCCAACGGAGCGGGCCTGCAGTTCGCCTGCGCTCGGCAGCCCGCCGAGCTCTCCATGATGCACTGCTCTTACTGGGACCACGAGGTCAAACACAGCGCCTTGCACCCCAGAATAGACATCTGAACGAAAGCCTCCCCCCCCCCCCAAAAAAAAAAAAGAGGAGCTCGGTCGCTTTGTGCTTTCTCTTCCCTTCCTCAGTGGTGGATTGCCCGACTAACTTGCGTGCCAACCACGGTGGGGGAAGCCAGCAGAAAATAAACCCCTCTGCTCAGCATTTGATTGAAGCCAATATGTGTAAGTGCTTCTTCATCCACAAAACTGTTGCACCAGAACATCTTTTGAAAGGTCTCTTAATAGTCATATACTTGAGTGTAAAGTTCTAAGCTGAAGGTTGGTTGCTTTCTGTTCTTTTTATGCTGTGTGTAGACTACAAAACAATAGAGAGGATTTTTAAGACAGTGTTGTACAGTGTAAACATTTACGTTATCAGTCTTACATTGCCTCACTTTTTTAACCATTTAGGCACTGGTTTTTGTTTTCATGTTTATTTTGCATTTTTTTTGTTGTTGTTGTTGTTGTGAACGAAGTTGATGCCTAAGAAAGACAAAGCCCAAAAATTTCTCACAGGACGTTGGTGGAGATATTGATTTACTGTGTATTTGATGGTTTGGTTTTTTTTTACCAGAGTTATCAATGGAAATTAATGCACTTCTTCTAATACACACTTACTCAAACTAGAATATTTTCTAAAGTCCAGCTCCAAGTCAAGACCTCTGGTTATTTTTCTGTAAAAAGAAAAAACAAACAAACAAGTACTAGTATTTACAATACTTTAACAGTGAGAGGGAAATATATTTCCACAAGTGGTTTATTGTATGAATAAGGCAAAGTTTGCAAGAGTAACTTTAAGCCTACAAAAGTAGTTTGTTCAACTGCAAGGAAAGGACTTTTGCAAATTCTAACTGGACTGATTTTATGCTCCTGCACACCTCTTCACATGTAAAAAAAAAAGCAACATGATAGTATCTTCACACTGTCATCAAAAATCCTGGCTCAAAGTGACATGTTCAGAAGACTGTGATCTGTGCTTTTACTTTCCAGCTTTCAGCTTGGGATGAGTCTCAAACCTTAAGCAGACAGAGATGTTACTCTGACTGGGGTCAGTTCAGTTTCAAATGATTTTCTAAGTGTTTTATGTAAACATAGTTATTGTCTTACCAATTTGGGACCAAGTTTTCTAGATTAAACTAGCACTTTTGTTATTTCTAGCATTGTAAATTGCCTAATAAACTATTTCTTTCAGTATTGCTCCACATTCCTTCCATCTATCAACTGACCTTATTTATATACAAAATTATTTTGCAACTGTGTTCAGGAAATTTTAGGGCAAACAAAATTCTTAGGCTATGCACCAGTTGCAGCTTTGTTTAGAAAAAAAAAAAACAACAACAACAAACAACTCAAAGCAAATGATAAACTATATTACAACTGGTCAGACGAAAGAAAAGAGACAGTATAAAACTATAATTTTGATTTTATAAAATTTATTTCAAATATAAATAGTTCAATTGCTGAAACTTAACAGAAAGTGTAGACAGATCCTATTGTAGTAAAAAAATATTCCACCACCTCTTACTATAAAAGATATATCAGAATACTAATATTTTCGTGGAACACTTTACATTCATTTTTATTCTAGCCTATTTTTCGAGGGGGTGAGGGGGTGACACTATTTATATATTAACTTACTGCTACTAACATATTTGGCACCTAGGAAAACAACACTCTTTTCAGCTACAGTGGCAAAATAACCCTCAGAATTTAGGAAGTTAGTTAGATGGGCTGAGAACTTTTCAGCTTGTAAGAGTAGAGTTGGAACCATTAAAATGGTCCACATGTGTAATAGGAGGTAGTAGGAAAGTCTAAAACTGCAAAAATGTTTATGGTTAAAATGTTTTCAGCCATATTCACTTGAGCGTAATATAAATGTTTAGCGCCCTATGGACTGCTGCAGTTAAGATTCCGTTCAATAACAATGAGTAACAAAAAGCATTATTTTTATGATTAAAATTTGCTGGTGGTTTGTTTTGTAGGAGGGGCATTGTTGTCAACCTTCCCCCCCCCCACCCCAACTACTGTTTTAGGATTTTAATGTCTGACTCCCGAGCAAGGTTTCAAAGTGCTTTGTTCCTGTTGTTCCAATATTGTTGGGTAAAAAGATGTTATCAGCTCTTTCTGTCTTTAGAAGTTGATCTCCGGTGGGTTGTCGACAGATACCTTCCTTCGTTTTACAGGATGTTCCCAGGATGGCGACTAACTAAAACTTTTGATCATCCCAATGTAATGAATGAAGTTCTTCTACAGCCATTACTAATTAATGAAAGGAATGAGCTACATATGGTGCTTAAGCTGTGTGACGTTACCCGATAGACAGTAGAAATGTAGTGTGACATTTTCCACTTGATTTTTCATTTACTGTTGTCCTTATCCGACATATAGATAAGTGGGATAAAGACTCCAGATAGATAGACACAGATATATGCATATAGTCATTGTACAAATGTGGTGATATATAAATAACTTTGTAGCTCTGTAGTAGAGAGACAGATTCCTTCATATTTGAATATAACTTCCCAGGTTGAAAAATGTACATAAATGTTTTCATTCCACTGCCAACCTCTATTAATTAGAGCCAATGTTTTCAAAAATTTTTAGGGGGGAGTGTCATTTATTAAATGTTTTAATTCGTTATGTTCCTGTGCAAAAATGGTCTCGGATTTACCAATGAAAATAATCCCATTGGGAATAAAATAATTACAGCTTTAGAAAGAAGTGAACAAAAAGTGGGCCTTATTCAGTGAAAATATTTTTCCATAAGGCCAGATAGGAAATTATTCTTTCCAATTAGGCCCAGTATCCTCAAAGTTTAAATATTTATTTATTTTTATTTTTTTTTGGGGGGGGGGTAATTCCATACAGTGCTCCAAGAAGGTGTGAATGCAGAATTCCAGATCAAAATTTCCAGCTATTATTTTTCATTGAAATAATTTTTTATTTTCAATTTATTAAATTGAAATCAATTTAGATAATTACATTAATTAGGGAAAGGCCACAGAATGAGAATGCTTTGTGTGCAGTTCTCGGATGTTTTAGGCGCACCAACAATCACATCTTTGAGAATAAACACGATATATACGGGATGTCTCCTCTACACGCATCTAGAAGTGTGATAACAGATTATAAAAGAAACTGAGCAGTAAGGCATGATCCTTTTCTGCAAGGACCGTCTTCATTTATTCAGTGGGGAAAGTCTTTGGAAAATAGAGCTCAGGAAATTGTGATGTGATTTTCTCTCTCTCTCTTTCTAGAGTCGTGTGCTTGCCACACACACACACACACCACATTAAAGATTACTGTGACACACACAGCTCTGTATAGAAAGAGATTCTAATCTGTTCCTAGGGAAAATAAATTTACTAAAGAATCTTTTTCCTATATTGGGGTTTTTAATCCCTTAGGGCTCCTTTTATTAAGGTGCGTTAGCGGTTTTAGCGCGCGCTAACCCCGCGCTACACGAAAACTACTAACACAAGCTCTATGGAGGCATTAGCATGTAGCGTGCACGGCAATGTAGCCTGCGCTAAAACTGTTAGCGCACCTTCGTAAAAGGAGCCTTTAGTATTTAAGTAAACTTGTCATGGTCTATTTCTGTGAATGTACAAGACGTGAAATATTCTTAGAAAAAAAGGTGCAAAAAGTAGCAATACTTTTAGTAGAAGATCACAGCGTTCCACTACATTATACAATAGATGCTACTAATTAGCATTCATATTTTCAGAAATAAAATGGATTTATTTATTTGCTGCAAGTGCAAATTTTTAACCAAATTTCAATTATATATAAAATAATAGATATTTTTGTCTGAAAAGTATTAAAGACCTGGCTACCCATATAAACAGAGGACTCAATAGATTTAAATAGAATATTTATCTAGTGCAATTTCTCATCCATTTAACGTGCTGCTATTCAGATATTGATTACTTCTGGAACCTTCTATTATTTTTCCCATGCATATGAAATGAATACTTTGGGCTCCTTTACTAAGATGCACTAGCGTTTTTAGTGCACGCAGGATTTTAGCATGCACTAAAGCCGCGCTACGCTTCTAGAACTAACGCCAGCTCAATGCTGGCGTTAAGGTCTAGCACGTGTGGCAATTCAGCGCACGCTGTTCCATGTGTTAAAGCCCTACCGCACCTTTGTAAAAGGAGCCCTTTGTCTCCCATAAAAGGAAGATTACTCGTGTAATGCAGGCTTTGGGAAAATCTCAGCATTCCAAGGTTTTGTATACTCCACTACTAAGGCTGATAATAATTTACAGCATACCGTATAAGATGGTGGTTTTCAACATCTAGAACCTGAAATTTGAGCAGGAGATAAAATAAACTGTTTTGCCTAGCAACGATTATTCGGCTGCATGTGGCAAGTCCCCGGAACTATATAAAGATTGAAACATGGTGGTCTTCTTGAGCATTGGAAAGAATGACAATACAGGCTGTGATCTGGTCCCAAAATGCTCTAGTTCTGTATCAATGAAAACAGGTCTTGGAGAGAAGCTAAGATAGAGTGAATAGGCTCACCAGCGAATATGTTGTCCTTTAAGATAGAATTAGCTTTAATATTTTTGCAATCTATATAGTCATTTTCTTCTGTTTGGTCTTTATGATATGCAACAGTTTTTCAGTTCACCACTATGGATAGTTCATGGGTCAAAATTTAGCTTCATCCAACAAAGACCTCCTGCAGTCGCCTGTTAACTATTGTAAATAATTCTTGGGAATGCGGAATCCTGAAACAATTAGTCGCTAGTCACTTTGAGCCGTCTGTGGTGTCCCTCATCCCTCCTGCTGTTAGGGATTGGCAAGTTTAGGAAAGTTCAGAAATCCTTTTATTTATAAAAAGGATGGAGGTCGGATAACCTGAGGGGGACATCATGATTGCAAACGGCCTATTGATTTGTCATAAAAGTCAGATAGTCACTCACTTACAAGCATAAACCGGCTATCACTTTTAAAATGTGTATTTTTGCCTTTGCAGTATATGAATATCATTGTAAAGCAGAGTTTAGAGAACAGAAACAAACAAAAAAAAAATCTGGGTTTTGCTGCTTGGTTTGTTTTAAGAAAACTACCATTTCAGGAATTTTTTTAAATTGTTTTTTTCCATTTTCTGCCCACTGCATTTTACAACAATTTTCAGGGTCCTCAGTTCATATTTCAGAAAATAGAACATTCTTAGGATAGTTTCTCAGTGATTTTTTTTTTTAAGAGTTTTGTTCATTTGTTTTTATTGTGTCAGGTTTTTATTGATGTCTTTAAACTGTGGTTTAATGTTTTTCTTTTTGTGACACTATATGTATTTATTCTACTCAGCTTTGGGCAGAGTAGGTGGAACATAAATAGCTGAAATAAATAAATACCTTATTATTAATGACTGGTATACAAATAAACTTTTCTTTTAAAAAATACTTTGCATTCTCCTGCACATTTCGCCTAATCCTGAGAAACATCCTAACAGTCTTTTTAATTCTTGTACACTTTTATTTATTACAGTTTTGTGCCATTTCCGTTTCGGCGCAAAAAAAAAATGTTTAGCGGTGGATTAAATTCCTTCCCCTAACAGCTGCATTAATTTAAAAGTCAAATACTCCAAAGACTTTTGCTGTACTTATAGAATTAGATAGTCTATGAAAAACAAAGTACTGCAGAATTAAAATCGCACACTCCTTCCTGTATTATACCTGAAAAAGTGTGACATCACAATACTGAAACAACAATAAACAAATGGTCAATCTATAGTACCACACTTCTCAAATTTTCCCAAATAAACGGGATTTTTTTTCCAACAGCCAGACAAAGCAAGGCTCTGGAGAATAAAACAAGTTGAACATGAGGTGCTTCATTTTGAAAACTACTCAGATTATAGTTATAAACATGTATGTAGGAATGATCGTAGTTATAAACATGTATGTATGATCGCTACACAAATTTTCCCAGCTTGGATTAGGGGAGCTATTTCACTGCAAGGCATGGCCTGCTTCTGGTTTTCATTTTATCTTCTTAATTTGCTGCAAGTTATGGGTTGTTTGTTTGTTTTTTTCTTTATTCTGGCACCCCAGAAAACCTAAGTTAGAGCCCAGAATTTGAGTCTGATGAAAACGTACTACGCCCATTAAGCTAAATGGAGTGGCATCTGACCTCTTTAATGATTACTTTATGTAAGATGTCTTTTTTTTCTAGTTGCAAAGAAAATGTGCACATATCAGGAAAATTTCTGCCTAAGAAATAGTACAGCGCCAGCCCATACCTGTCAGGATCTGTCAAGATCTGCCAAGAGGCACCGTTTAGTACTAGTATCATATCGGACTGTTAAATCTTCTTTTCCTTTTACCTATGTACAATACGCTTTGCTCATTTATATCAGTAACAGATGATTCAACCAACTGAATGAGATTTAGGGCTTCTTTTACGAAGCCGCGTTAGCAGCTTTAGCGCGCGCTAACCCCCGTGCTAGTCGAAAAACTACTGCCTGCTCAAGAGGAGGCGGTAGCGGCCAGCGCGGCCTGCAAATTAGCGCGCACTATTACGCGCATGAAACTGCTAACGCGGCTTCGTAAAAGGAGCCCTTAGTTTATTACTGTGTTTCTAATAAGATGCAGAGTGTGTGCCACAGACACAATTGTTCATTTCGATCTGGAAGCACGATGCTTTGCATAAAGAATTCCTTAATTTTAAGATGATATCAGAATGCTTCTTGAAAGAGCAGAAAATGATTTTGGAGATAACAGTAATTCACCTTCAAATGATTTTGGAGGCAAGAGTAATTTGTTGGGTGCTTCAATTTCCCAAGGAACGTTTTGGGCCAAAAAAAAAACTAACCACCATACAAAACAAGATGCTTCTCTATTGTCCACATATACAGTACCAGCGCCATTGTTGTTGCAAAGATGTTTTTAACACGTCAATTTTTTCCCCCAGAGAAACTGCAATGTATGTGTCATATCAGAAGAGTTAAGAGTAAGATTGTTTACTGTGCTTCAGTTATAGACTCTACACATATGTTACAGCACATTTTTACTCCTTCCGAATCCTTTATTTGCTTTTCTTTAATTACTGAGTTAATCATGAGCACTTTGGAAATCTATTCAGGCAGCACTATATTCTCACACTAAATTCTTGTAGACTTAGACCTCCAATTAATTACATTTTTTTTTCTTTTATACACTCAACCTTTTTCCTATTCCAATGAAGTCCCGCATTTTGAACCACTAATATAAAGCTTTACTATACCCTCAGCGAATACCGTACCAGGGAACAATATAATATTAAGATCACTGATCTAGTGGAATGTTTTCCCTATTGCTTTCTATATTTTATAAACAGAGGTCGCAATTGAATGTAAACTTTTTTAGTTTAGTAAAACATTCAGTATATTTCAGTTACTGAGGCACAAACTTAACATCTGAGTTTTGGTGATTTTACTTTATGGGGAAGCTTTTTTCTTGTATATACAGTATATTCTTTTTATATACAGTATATACAAGTTTTACACTTATTTAATCTATTTGAATGGTAAAGCCTGAACAATCTTTCTTTTTACATGTTATAATGTTACACATTATATCAATGAAAAATGTATGTTTTCACAGATCCTCATCTTTTCAATGTGCCGGCAACTTAAGGTTTGTAACTAGAACTTTAAGAGCTCCTCCACTACAGAAAGAATGTATTTTGCATTCCTTAGGTCACTTTATAGGAGTAACAATTTTAGGTTTGTAAGCTTTAAAGCTGTGCGGATCTATTTCGACAAAGCAGACGTATCAAAGGGAGAGTTGCCAAGCGAATTTTCTTTCTTTTACCCGAATGTTTATAAAACAAAGTGAAATAACAGTACAAAATTGTGTAAACATCAGTGAAAATACACAAACATCTTTAGTAAATAAACTCAGAGCATGGATAAGCATCTTAGTAGACATCTTTACTACCAATTTTACCTGGAAATATGTTTCTCAAAACAGTGCTTCATTTGTAAATTATAGATACATTCATGATGTTAAAATTAATGTACTTGTGTAGGACAGTATCCAAGATAGATGCATTCGGTATTCATTTAGTTTATATGCAAATTATGATTAAAAAAATATATTGATGGAGTGCATAGCATGCATTATTTGATACAATGAGGGGCCACTGAAAAGTTCTCATCCCAACCGTTTTTTGTAATGGATGAAATGGTGTGGTAGCTGTGTAATCCACATTCCAAGATAATATAAAGAAATAAAACAAAACCTAAAGGAACTAAGGTAAATACTTTTTTTTATTGGCCTAACTCAATTGCATTTTATGATGAGCTTTCTAAGGTAATCTTTCATCACATTAGAAATAAGGAAATGTTGACAAATATCACTATATATAAGGATATGCTTTCATGTTTGTCAATATTTGCTTATTTCTGATCTGATAAAAGATTATCTTGGAAAGCAAATCATAAAATGCATTGAGTTAGTCCAATAAAAAAAAATGTATTTCCTTAGTTCCTTTGGGTTTTGTTGAGATATTTTGTGTCTTGTTGTTTGAATGTCTTATTATGTATGTGCACTTGTAATCCGCCTTGTTAAAGGTGGCCTATAAAAAAATAAACCATAGCTACAACCAACAAAGTTGGGCAGGATATTCTCCACTTTTTTAGTCCATATTTTTCCGACAATGAAAATCTGGATGGAGACTGCCTCAATTTTGTTGGTTGCGCTGAGAATTTTTCAGCGGCCCTTCCTATATTGGCATCTATTCCTAAAGACCATACATTTCAATTTCTATAATAGCCATTGGCCCATTCAGTATCTGCTACATTTTTAAATGATAATAACCAAGACATTTATATGCACCACCTCAGTGATTGAAGGCCTTCATACCACGTTTCTAGATTGAGAAAAGCAAAGCTGTAAACGTATGAAAGTGACATGCATTTAGTACATTTCTGACAAATACAAAAAAGGCCTTAATTCTTGAAACAGACCATAAAATGACAATGTGTGTCCTCTCTATTGTTCCACTAAAGAAATCGGTTACCATTACATAAAAGCCTTCATTTGGGCAACTTTGAAACATATGTTATGGGCTGTAATGCAATTTTAAAACTTGCTTTGATGTCACTGAGTTATTGGTCCCCCCCAGAATTGTCACATGAGGAGCCGCTGAAAAGTTCTCAGTCCAACCAAGAAAAGAATGATGTGGACATGAACAAGTCATTCCACATTTTTCTTGACCCTTTTTATTTCAATGATGTGAAATGAAATGAAAAGTGTCAAGAAACGTATGGCATAACTTGTAAGTTTCATGATTCCACATCATTCTCTTCTTGGCTGGGCTGAGAACTTTTCAGCCGCCCCTCATACAGGAGGAAACTAGTGACTAGGAGCTTATTCAGTGATTCTTAATTATAGAAAAACATTCCCACAGTTTCTTGCTAACCAACTAGTCTGCAATAGCAGCATTACCATGTAGATCCTATTTTTTTTTTAAATGTAATTACTGTATACACTTTGTTTCAGAGAACTATTTGATGATTGTTTTCTGTATAACTCTATCAAAATGATCAATTTCAGTAAAATTTGGGTTATATCATCCAGAATAAATTTTCCCTAAGCCTAGACTCATGCTCGTCGCTCACCTAAATGTTGGGTTTTGGGTTTTTTTTTCAATCATTGCAAACTAATTGACCCCTTTATGTTCTGTCTGTCCAAATTAAATTGCAAGCTCTTCAGAGCAGGGACCATCTATTACATATTAAGGACCTCTTTTACTAAGCCAAGGTAGAGGTTTCCACCATGGCTCGGGGGAACTATGGCCCGGATTCTGTATAGGACGCCCAGTCTCAGAAGCCACCTAAGCGGCTTTTCAGAATTGCACATGGGCGTCCTTTAGAGAATTGCGCCTAACCCCACCTAAGAACCTAATTCTCTAACCGACATCCATGTCACAGATGCCGGTTAGAGAATCAGGTTGCTACTGAGTTTATCGTGGCAAGGGATCTCCCTGCCGCGATAGGTTTAGCGGCAACCCCACCCCTGCAAAGACTACCGGCAGGAGGAATGCCCAATCCCTCCTGCTAGAACCACCCCCATACATTGCCAACAGGAGGGATGCCCAATCCCTCCTGCCGGAACCCTCCCACCCCTATCAAACATCGCCGGCAGGAAGGATGCCCAGTCCCTCCTTCCGGAACCCTCTCCCCCGTACATCGTGGGCATTCCCCCCACCGGACACCCCCCCCAGTCCAATCCCCCTACATTAAATCATGGGTCAGCTGGAGGCATCCTGCCTCCAGCCGGCTGGCCTGCCTTCTCAAGAATGGAGGGGCCTTAGGCACCTGGGTCAACCAGAATCTTATGCCTAATTTGAAGTGCATTCTGGGATACACTGGGGGTGACCTAAGATTCAAATTGGCCAGATCCCTTAGGTCACTCCCATGGGGATTCCAACAATGTATGGGGGGAATGAAGGGAGGTTCCAGCAAGAGGTACTGGACATCCCTCCTGCCGGTGATGTGGGGGGTGGGTTCCGGCAGGAAGGACTAGGCATCCCTCCTGCCAGTGATGTATGGGGGGGTTCCGGCAGGAGGGACTGGGCATCCCTCCTCCAGGCGATGTTTGGTAGGGGTGGGAGGGTTTTGTCAGGAGGGATTGGGCATCCCTCCTGCTGATGATGTATGGGGGGGACAGGCGGCTGCTAAACTTATCGCAGCAGGGAGATCCTTTGCCGCGATAAGCTCAGTGGCTGTGTCTGCTTACAATGTAGGCCAGCATTTTGCTGGCCTACATTGCACGTGTCTACTGCAGGCCTAGGGATGTGCGTATGGCTGCCTAGGCCTACCTAAGGCTACTTCCGGGCCAAGGCATGCCCACGCCTAGCCTTAGGCGAGCTTAAGACAGCTTGCACGCCTCTCTAAGCTCCAGGAGGCGCCTCCAATGTAGGCTGCCTGCCTCAGGAGTTTTTGGGTTTGTTTGGTTTTTTTTTAGAAAATGTGCATCCCAATTGGCTAGTTAGGCAGCAGTTGGCCACCTACAATCGGGATACAGTTTATAGAATTGTAAATGTTCCAAGGCTGCTCTAATGCTCATAGGAATTCTATGAGTGCCGGAGCAGCATCAGAGCATTTAGCGCTCCAGACTATGGTAGAAACCTCTATCACGGCTTCGTAAAAAGTGGGGTAAATGTACAGCACTGCGTATGCTTTTCAGAACTATAGAAATGATAAATAATAGTAGTAGCAGCAGTAGTAGTAGTAGGGCCTTTCCGTTTCCTGACTAGCAATCAGTTGAGCCTGTTTCTTGCAATTTCTTCAAAACATATTTTATGCGTACCCTCTTCAACCCATTTGCTGGAAACTCATGCATCAAAAAACATAAACTTTCTCCAGATACAAATTTATAATAAAATCATATCCTCCTGACTGAAAACATGGTAACTGTTTATGTTTAAAGCAAAATGGTGTCTGTGCCTATCAGGATGATAATTGGCTGGTAGTGGTGATGTCATTTAGGCAAGATGGCTGGCATGAGTGTAGGCTTATTGAAAATGTATTCAGAATGATATATCCCAACTTTTATTGAAACTATATATACATAGAGGGAGGGGGGATGGTATAAAGTTCTAATTAAAGGTTAATCAATAAATAAGTTTATAATATTTATATGATATTTTTGATTGAAATATTTGAGGGAATGGTGGGTAGGGAGGGATTAATTTATGTATTTCCGATGATATTTGTAAGAAATTCAAGAGATGTGTAAAAATTTTTAATGATGTAATATTGTGTACTTGTTGTAAGATGATAAAATGAATAAAGAATTGGGAAAAAAAAGAAACTGATCAAATGTTGACAGAGTTATGCAGAAAACAAGCTTTGTACAGTATATAGGGCAAAAAGAGAGTATGCAATGATAGAATTGGGAGAAGAGGACGCTCTCTATAGTCACTTCTTTAGTTCATCACTTCCACTTTCCCAAAATCAGTGAGAATAGAATCTTCTTTAATAATGGGCATTATTAGTAAGTTTTTTTTTCTTTTTTTCTAATTGTCTGTGTATGACCTGCTTCACTACTGCCTTTGAATTCAGTGTCAGAACAAAACTATTGCAAAATACATTTGGAATAAGCAGTTGTTTTGTAAGAAGATATGATGTGTGATCTCAAACATTTATCCAGGAGCGACTCGCAAATATTTTGACTTCTTTTTAAAAATCATTTTTATATGAGCTTAAAAGTCAGGCTACTGTGCAAGTTTCAGCGAAACAAGAACAGAATAAGAGAGAGAAAAAAAACCCGTTAGAATAAAAAGGATGCCTGCGACAGAGAGTGTTGAATGTCTTCTGAGGGAAAGAAAATCAACAGAAGAAATTGGCTTTGTATAACCTGGTGAGCAATGCTTTGCATTTGAAAGTTAATGGGGAAAATATGTTTTCCCCCGTTAAACTCACCTAAAGTTGAAAGCGTTTTGCCAAAGTCTTCTGCCTTAGAGCAATAAAGAAAAAAAGAACACTCCCTGTAGTTGCCACCAAGTCCAAGTTATGGTATAAAATATTGACTTTATGGAGGTCATTTCCAAGGTCAAACACTAAGTGAAGTAATGTTAGGGCCAGACGGCACCAGACACTTGTGGTTTAATGGAAAGATCCTGAATCTAGATGCAGAGCTGTACAGATGAGCTGTGCTAACACTGACGTAGTAAACAGAGCAAGCTTTAGCCGCTGTGGAGAAGCTGTTTGTTTTTTGTTTTTTATTCCATCCAGCAAATGGACAGATAGGAAGCCCACCAAACTATTCTAAAGTGAATTGTTTTATAAGGTGACTCTTTAAAACAGGGCTGTCCAAGAGAGAGATTTGCCTGCACTGCCTTCTTGGTATGCAAATCTCTCTCATGCATGTTTATTGTGGATATCCAGAAAACCTGGCCTGCCAGTAGATCTCGAGGACCGGACTTGGGCAGCCCTGCTTTAAAATATAAAAACAACACCTCCTTTATTCAAATATGAGGACATTATTACAGTATAAAACAATCGATTCCTAATTTTTGTATCAATTCAGCATCAAAACATTTGGAACCTGCTGAAGCCCAGACAGACTGCTCTTTGTGCTTTGGGAATATTAGGAAATCTCCTCAGATTTGCCCAGTCTTTGCTATTCACCATGATCTGAATAACAGCACTGCTTTATAAAAAAAAAAGAAAAAAAAAGGCAGTGATAACCCTGGTGCCAAGCCCTTATAGGAGATGCAGGGAACTTTATCCTGAAGGCTGCAATCACAGGTGTCAAAGACGGTCCTCAAGGGCCGCAAACCAGTCGGGTTTTCAGGATTTCCCCAATGAATATGCATGAGATCTATTAGCATACAATGAAAGTAGTGCTTGCAAACAGATCTCATATTCATTGGGGAAATCCTGAAAACTCATCTAGATTGCGGCCCTCAAGGAGAGACTTTGACACCCCAAGCACAAGATTTGAATGCACACTGCTTCAGCTGCTTGCAAAATTGTCAATCTTGGATCATTTTCTGCTCACCTCCCCTAACCCTACCATCCTGTATATTCCTGTGCCTAATTTAGGCATAGACAACTTACTCATTGCTGCCAAATACATCTACTATGCTCAGTCTGGCAGCAACAGATGGAGCCTATGAGCCAACACATGATCACAGAACCTATAATGGTCCACCCTTCTCACGTGCTTCTATGGTAACAGAAAGCTTAGCAGAAGGAAAGATCGGGGGCCATTACAGAGCCTGTGTGCCACTGACTGATCTCATGTCCACCAGGGGCATAGCCAGACCTGCTATTTTGGGTGGGCCCTTCTAACCTCTACCCCTATACATAAAAGCAGTTGTTTTTTTTTTAATCTTCCCCTCAGCCCCTGCATCTCTCTCTCTCTCTCTTTACTTCCATCTCCTCTGCCTCTATTTCCTTTTCCCTCTCCTGTGCCCCAAATCAGCATTTGCTCATCTGGGGGCCCATGCCTAGTATCTGTCCATCTCTTTCTAACTCCCCCTCCCCAGGTATACCTCAGAGATGCTACCTGTGATGATTCCTACAGGCAACCTTTGTTGGCTCTGCAGGCTTCCCTCTACTGCATTCCCAATCACAAAGAAACAGGAGGTGACATCATCAAGGGTGGAAACATGGTAGAGAGAAGCCTGCGGAGATAGTGTAGAATGCCTACATATGCCACTGGGAGAAATTTCTATGACGTAGATGGGGTGGGGCGGGTGGGGTAGATGCCAGGTCACAGATAGAGAGAGGAAGAGAGCGGAATGAGGTGCCACCACTGAGGTGTTTTGGGGCCTCATGGGCCACTAGACTGGGTGAGCCTAAGGCAAGAATGAGTAGTTCTGTGTCCACTCAGGCCCATCCGTGGCTATGCCACGGTTTCCCACTACTGCCTCAGATCAGAGAGGGAGAAAGAAGAACATAATAGACTTACTGGGTTAGACCAATGGTCCACCTGGCCCAGTATCCAGTCTTCACGGTGAGCAATCAAGGTCACAAATACCTGTCAAAAACCCAAATACCGTGTTTCCCCAAAAATAAGACACATATTAATTTTGGAACAAAAAAAAAGGCACTAGGTCTTATTAGCAGGAAGGTCTTATTTTTTTTTTCATTTACAATGATCAGCTCTCCTTTCCTCTCCTTCACCCCAATTCTTTCTATTTCCTTTCTCTCCCCCACATGTGCAGCATCTTTTCTCCCCTCTCACCCATCCCCTTGTGCAGTATCTTTCTATCCCTCCCTCCCTCCTCCCATCCCCCTATGCAGCAGAACCCTTGCAGCTTCTATCCCTCCCCTTGTGTAGCAGAACCCTTGCAGCTACTATCCCTCCCTTCCTCGCATCCCTTGTGTAGCAAAACCCTTGAAACTCCTATCCCTCCCTTCCTCCCATCCCCCTGTTCAGCATCTTTATATCCCTCCCATCCCCCCTTGCTGACGCACCCCCCTGGGACCCCGACCCTTTCATCTCTCCCTCCCATCCGAACCACGACCGTGAGACTGAAATACCTGGTAACAAACGGCAGCATCGGCAACACAGGCTGCATCGCGGCCTTCTCATGCCCGGGCATTCCTCTGCCGCATCACTGATGATGTCATCAGCAATATGACACACAGAACGCCTGGGCATGAGGCGGCTGCGATGCAGCCTGTGCTGCCGATGCTACCGTTTGTTCCCAGGTATTTCAGTCTCGCAGTTGGGGTTCGAATGGAAGAGAGTGTGGGGGGATGCACTGCTGCTGGTGACTAGGGCTTATTTTGGGGAGTAGGGCTTATATTAAGACCTACCCCGAAAATCATGCTAGGGCTTATTTTCAGGGTAGGTCTTATTTTCGTGGAAGCACAATAGTAGCAACATTCATTGCTACTGATCCAGGGCAAGCAGTGGCTTCCCCCTTGTCTTATTTCTTTAGAATTATTTATAACCTTCGTATCCACAAATCTAGGTGAGGAACAGAACAACATACAAAATACGCTACAAACAAACACAATAGCAGACTATGGACTTTTCCTCCAGGAACTTGTCCAAACCTTTCTTAAAACCAGCTATATTAACCACTCTTATCAATCCAGGGCAAACTGTGGCTTCCCTCATGTCTATCTCAATAGCAGACTATGGACTTTTCCTCCAGGATCTTATCCAATCCTTTTTTAAAACCAACTATGTTAACCGCTCTTACTATATCTTCTGGCAATGCGTTCCAAAGTGTAACTATTCTCTGAGTGAAAAAAATATTTCCTCCTATTGGGTTTAAATGTATCTCCCTGTAACTTCGAGTGTCCCCTAGTCTATGTAATTGTTGATGGAGTAAAAAAAATTGATCTACTTGCACCAATTCTACACCACTCAGGATTTTGTAGACTTCAATCATATCTCCCCTTAGCCATCTCGTTTCCAAGCTGAAGAATCCTAACCTTTTTAGTCTTTCTTCATACGAGAAGAATTCTATCCTCTTTATCATCTTGGTTGCTCTTCTTTGAACCTTTTCTAGTTCCACTATATCTTTTTTGAGATTAGGCAACCAGAATTAAAGGAACTAAAAGACCATGTGGGAAAGGAGACGGGGAAAAATAATGTGTGCATGGAAGAGTGGAGGATCTATACTGGACATTCCAGGGGACCACCCTCCTATATTTCCATCTTTTAAGGCATGTTTTCCCCTTCCCTGTAAGCTTTACTATATTATTTAGTGCTTTAATTGCTTGACCAATATGTGCCCAACATAACATCAGCAATTAGAGAATATGGGGGTGGGGTCAAAGATTGGTTTGTTTGGCCCATCCAATCAAAAAAGTGTCTGCTGACCCTGTTTAATTGTATTAAACACCTTTGAAACATTATTACCAGAAAATTGTTTAGTGTCTTCTTGGAGCTGTGTGTGAACTGCAGAAATTTATGCTAGCATTTAAGAGAATGTTTACAAATTTTCAGGAAATGTTTGAGTAACACAGAAACAAATAAAAAGACTGAGATGTCTAGCTTCAGCTCAAGTCTCAATGTATTTCATTGCAACTTTCCTACCTTCCATGTCCGTCTCATCATACCCCATATTTGAAAATTAAATTGATCCAATGTCTCCTCAAAGGCCCAGCTCTACACTAAGTCTGAGTCTAGATTTTCTGAGGTGTGTTACTACCATACCCGAAGAAGTTTTGTCAGCCGAAAGCTTGAAGTTATAATGTCGTTGTACAGGTCCATGGTGAGACCTCATCTGGAGTACTGTGTTCAGTATTGGAGGCCACGTTATCAAAAGGATGTGAAGAGAATGGAATCTGTTCAGCGATTGGCCAAGGACTCAAGGATCTCCCATATGAAGAACGTCTAAGCAGGCTGCAGTTATATTATCTCGAGGAACGCAGAGAGAGGGGAGACATGATAGAAATGTTCAAATATCTTACAGGCCGTTCTGAGGTGGAGGAATATATCTTTTTCCTTACAGGTCCCACGGCAACAAGAGGACATCCGCTCAAACTCAAGGGTGGGAGACTTCATGGCGACATCAGGAAGTACTTCTTCACTGAAAGGGTGGTTGATCGATGGAATGGTCTTCCATGTCAGGTAGCTGAAGCCAGCAACGTGCTCAACTTCAAGAAACGATGGGATAAACATGTGGGTTCACTCCAGGGAAATGCTTAGGGGAGGGCTCTATGAGTGGGCAGACTTGGGCCATCGGCCCTTTTTTGCCGTCATACTCTATGTATTCTACCCTCTCTTTTACTAAGGTGCGGTAGCCAGTTTAGTGCATGCTAAATGCTAATGCGTCTATAGAATATAATGGACGCGTTAGCATTTAGCACGCGCCACATTGGCTAGTGCACCTTAGTAAAAGGACCCTATAGTGTGAGCTAATGCTGTTAACACATGTTATTGGTAAATGGGTCCCGTTGCACGAACTGCTACAGGACCTTTTCTAGACCTGCAACCACGCTGTTAAAATTCAATGGTTTTCCATAATTCTAAGACATCTTAGACCCCTGAGGAAGAAGTTTCATCAAAACATGGACCGTGTCGGGTCCTGGTTTCTCATATTGAGAACTACATTGTGGGAAACAATACGTTTTGTGTCTTCAATAAAAGTTCCTGAATCACATACATCAACTCTGCAGTTCTTCATTAGATCTGAGCAATCTTTTTCCCAATTTAAGGTTCTGTTTATGACTTATTTCCTCTCTCACCTAGTGCAGGGGAGTGAGGCGGGAAGTTGTGTCAGCTGAGACATGGATAGATGGATTTTTTAAATCTTATGTTAGTTTAGTATGTATGGTTTCTGATGTATTGCATATCTTTCCTGTTATTTTTGGTGTTCCTTTCCTTCTTTTATAATTTTTTTATTTTTTATGTATACCACTTCGATCCTTGATTGGTATAGGTGGTATATCAAGTCAATAAACAACAGGACTATACGAGATGGAGGATTTCCACTCAGCTTAGAGCAGGGATCTCAAAGTCCCTCCTTGAGGGCCGCAATCCAGTCGGGTTTTCAGGATTTCCCCAATGAATATGTACTGAAAGCAGTGCATGCACATAGATCTCATGCATATTCATTGGGGAAATCCTGAAAACCCGACTGGATTGCGGCCCTCGAGGAGGGACTTTGAGACCCCTGGCTTAGAGGGAACATTGAATGTTATGGCCTTTTAGGAAATCTGCAGCTATTCAAAAGTTATAATGGGGTCACACAAAGACATCTATAAAAACAGAGAAACTTCTCTTCATATTGAATCAAGACTAAGGGCTCCTTTTACGAAGGCGTGGTGGTGGTTTAACGTGCGTAATAGCGCATGCTAAACTGTCAGCCCCACTAGCCGCTACCACCTGCTCTTGAGCAGGTGGTGGTTTCCTGGATAGCGCGGGGCTTAGCACGTGATGAAAAGTCACACGCGTTAAAGCCGCTACCGCGGCTTCGTAAAAGGAGCCCTAAAATACAGTAATTTGATGCAATATATTCTATTATTTTAAAAAATATCAATATTAAGATAGATTGGGTGCCCACTTGGTCAGAAAGGGAAAAATGCTTGAGTTCCTGAATAAATTTATGTAAACAAACAGGGAGAACAGTATAGAAAATTGAATAAAAACATAAATTAAAGTGCATATTATATGATTCACAAATAATTTGCAAAACAACTCCACTAAAATATCATCTCCAAAGCAGCGTTACTCTAAGCAAAAGAGTTTTTTAAACAGAGGAAAAAAGCCTCAGGTTAAAGAGAGCCAAACAATTGGCTTAATTTTTCAAACATCACAGGCTTAAAAAAAACCTCCAGAACGCTAATGAGCCCACTTAAGAGGAGGGAGGGACTTTGGCCCAGATTCACTAAAGATAGCAACTCAATCCCTGTTGGCAGATTCTCTGGCGATTGATTCACTATCAAGTTTGAATGCAAATGATTTGCATGGAGGTGCAAATCATTTGTATGGAAACTCCCCAACTCAATCACTCAGTGAGCGATTGATTTGGTGCAGAGCCCCAACATTACTGACAGGAGAAGCAGCCTCCTGTCACTGCTATCAGGGCTTCTGCTGTGTTGGGGTTTTTTTTCTCTTTTTTTTAATGGCACAGATATTTTGCGTGTATTACATGAAAGATATGGCAGTAAGGATGCCCATTCCCTTCTGCCGTCGGGACCCCCCCCCCACCACCACCAGCGCCATCTGCCCGTCCCGGTCCACCCCACCACCCCACCACACCACAGGCACCTTTATGTCAGGAGCAGGAGGAGTGCTCCTCCTGCTCCTCCGGCCAGCTCCTGTGCAATGTCGGCTTTAGGCCCCACCCAGTGCATCATATGATGCATGGTAAGGGGTCTGAGGCCCTGATTGGCTCAGGCACCACGGGCTCCTCCCTTGGGAGAGACCTGAGGCACATGAGGCAATCAGGGACTGCCGACGGCGATGGCAGTGGAGGTCCCAAAGGTAGGAGGGAGTGGGCATCCCTCCTGCCATATTCGCGTGGGGGAGGTGGAAGCGTCTGGTGACAGGAGGGAGTGGGCATCCCTCCTGCCATTTTGGGGGTTCAAGGAGGGGGGAGGGAGCGCTTTGTCAGGGGGAGGGAGGCTTTTTTTTTCTTTTTTTGGCCAGATATTTTGCATGTGTAATACACACAAAATGTATGCTATTGCAAAAAGAAAAAAACACAGGCAGACCAGTCAGTAACACAGTTACCGACTGATCTACAGCAGTCAGGTTTTAGGATAGTAAAACTCAATTCAAAATAGCGAAGCAAATGTTAGTGAATCAATCGCTTGGCTATTTTGCATGGGATTTCACTCATTTGCATGGATGGATCGGATCGGAAAATACACGGTGGGCCGGTTAGTGAATTGGATGGGTAGCAGCATGATCGCTCACTTTAGTGAATCGGGACTTTTGTTCTAAGAAGTGCCCACTCGGTTGCCCTTGATTTATCACACATTAGCATTCTGGAGTTTTTTTTAAAGCCTGTGATGTTTGAAAATTTGAGCCAATTGTTTGGCTCTCTTTAACCTGAGGCTTTTTCCTTCCTTTTAGAAAACTCTTGTTTAGAGCAATGCTGCTTTGGATATGATATTTTACATAGAAACATAGAAATAGACGGCAGATAAGGGCCCACGGCCCATCTAGTCTGCCCACCTTAATGTCCCTCCCCTACCTTTGCCCTGTGAATAGATCCCATGTGCCGATCCCATTTGGCCTTAAAATCAGGCACGCTGCTGGCCTCAATCACCTGTAGTGGAAGACTATTCCAGCGATCAACCACTCTTTCAGTGAAAAAGAATTTCTTGGTGTCACCTCGTAGTTTCCCGCCCCTGATTTTCAACGGATGCCCTCTTGTTGTCGTGGGACCCTTGAAAAAGAAGATATCTTCCTCCGCCTCGATGCGGCCCGTAAGATACTTGAACGTCTCGATCATGTCCCCCCTCTCTCTGCGCTCCTCGAGCGAGTATAGCTGTAATTTGTCAAGCCGTTTTTCGTATGGTAGATCCTTGAGTTTAGTGGAGTTTTGCAAATTATTTGTTTTTTCCTCCACTCCTGTTTGTTTTTGGTTTATACAGTATTATATGATTCACTGCATTTTTTTATATTATATGATTCACTGCATTTTTTTCTTCCCATAGACACCGAATGGGAATAAAATCTTTAGTCAATCAGGTTCTCAGTGATTAGGCCTCAGGGAATCGAGATCAGAAATCATTTTGCTTTTCTGAGGCTCAAATCAATCAACTGAACTGTAGTGGTAGACAGGAAAAGATCTTTCTAATGTGGGAGAGGTCATCTGTTTTGTTTCTGGTAAAAGGGAGAGGTGTGCAGGTCACTGAAGGTGAGGGGAAAAAATGTCCAGATATTTGGAATAGTTTCTTTTGTTGTGAACAGGACAATGATGGTGGCAGGTGTGTTTTGGAGGAGCTCTGATCTTGCTTTCAATACAATATTCCTGCATATACCCACACTTGCAGAATATAGGGGAGGTCACACCTTCCTCTCTGCTTCCTTCTTTCCTAATGCAAAGATGAGCATGAGCGAACAACCTTGATCCCATTCTTCAAACCTCTGCTTAAGAGTTTAATCTCTCAGTAAATTGGTTTTCCTCATTCAGGCTTCAAATAAAATCAATTCTAAGAATAGCCATGCAAAAGTTAAATCCCACTTTTCTTCTGTCTTGCATTTTATGGTAGTAGAATCTTCACTTGATTGCCTATAGTCTATATTATATTGAGAAAATTATACATTTCGACATGTCAGGCAGCCTCATGTGACCAAGCATCAAATCCCTTCTGTATACAAGAAACATAATACTGTATAATAGAATGAAGGCTTTAAAAATGCATGATTAAATCACAATTTGGTCACAACAAACTACTCTTTTTATGCTATTTTATTCTACCTGTATTTGTATTATTGATATTGTATATGTAATTTTTATGTCTTGTGAACCATGTTTTGGTCTATCACTGAGATAGATACAGGGCTGATGCCTCCATTAGAAGAATTAGGCGGTCGCCTACAATAAGAATGAGGGAGGGGGCACCTAAGGCATAGCACCAGGGCCCTTCCAGTGTCCCTGATGTCAGAACAATGCTTCTTCTCTGTCCCATCTCCAACCAGGCCCTTCAGCTGACATTTCTCACGCTGGAGTCATTGCAGTGGAGCCGCCAGGCAAAGTGGTACAGCTAGCAGAAAACCTCAGGCTCTGCCAGCCAAACATATCCAGAGCTACTTGCCTGTCCCTTTATTCCCCACACTGCTCTGCCTCTACCAAGCTGCTGGCCCTGAGTGCACATTTTATTTATTAGTCATTTATTTAGCCCAGGGGTAGGGAACTCCGGTCCTCGAGAGCCATATTCCAGTCAGGTTTTCAGGATTTCCCTAATGACTATGCATGAGATCTATTTGCATGCATTGCTTTCAATGCATATTCATTGGGGAAATCCTGAAAACCCGACTGGAATACGGCTCTCGAGGACCGGAGTTCCCTACTCCTAATTTAGCCCATCCTCCCAAAGGAGCCCAGAATGGGTTACAAGAGTACATTCACCATATAGGTCAGGACACGACAGACAAGTGATAATACAGTCTTGACGGACATAGCATAGTTAATAATGCAGCATCTCCGATTTGACACTAACAGGCATTGCTGATCTCACTAGATCATAGCAGAATGTGCTTGTCTGTGAGTTTCAAAAATTCATTTAAAACTTTTAGAAACCACCTTCCTGATACTCTCAAATCATCCAAAGTACTGTACGATCTTCATAAATATACAGTATATGCAATACACAAAACATCAATATTTAAAACATTACAAATTCTTAATAATACAGACCACACAACATGTAACCGACATGCTCCCTAGTACCTAAAGCACACCCAATTATCATAAACTATTGGGAGAATTCTGTATATAGATCACCTAATGTTAGGTGACAGGATGATCCATGCTAAGCACTAATTTTATAAAGAATGTTCCACATGGAATGGCTTTTGTAGAATACTCCAAAGCAACAAGATCACCAAATAGTTCCACAGAATAAAAAAGGAGAAACCCAAAACGAAAACAATGGAACGAAAACTGTGGAAACGATGTTTCTTTGACTGCAATTTGGTGTAGTTCACACCCGATTCTGTCAGCGTTTGGCAACCCTATTCACAGTTTTTGATGTTTTAATGCATAATTAAATTGTGTGGTATATCATGACCAGACCCCAGAAGAAGGTTATTCATAACCAAAACACAGGCCGTGTCAGGTCCAAACTATAACTCTTTTCTGTGTGTTATATTAGATTGACCTTATTTTGAATGCACCTCTTTTGTAGAATACTAGCTTAGCTCTCATTGTGGGTCTAACTTTGGGTCAGTGGCATACCTAGGGTATGTGGCACCCGGGGCCCATCATTTTTTGACACCCCCCCCCCCCATGTACAAAAATATTTTTTGTAATGACCATGAAACGGAATAAATGGTCAGAATAGAAACAGGCAGTGAAAATTTTCTTATATTCCAAACATAACATAACATAAATTATGTCTGAATTGTCATGACATCAGAAGTACATATGGAGTAGTTGCAGGTGATGCTTGTGACAGTTCTGATTGTGTTAGTTCGGTTTTATGTGTTTTTTGAATAGAAGGGTTTTTATTTCTTTTTGAAGGTTTTGCAGTCTGTGGTCGATGTCAATTGGTTGTAGAGTTGGGGGTCGAGTGTTGCAGCTCGAATGCTAGGAGGTTGTCGAACAGTTTTTTTCTTTTGATGTTTTTGGTTGGAGGGTGTGTGAATGGTGCGTGAGTTCTCCTATGTCTGTTTGAAGTGGATTGAATTATTTAGCTGAAGAAATTAGTTACCCCCTCATCCCACACACATTAATTCTCTTCCATTTTTGTTCCTATTCTAAAAAACACTGATAAGTTCCCAGAAAAAAAATACATTAAAATAAGAAGTGAAAACAAAGGCCCCTACAGATGAGAACATAACATAAGAATAGCCTAACTGGGTCAGACCAATGGTCCATCATGCCCAGTAGCCCATTCTCATGGTAGCCAATACCATGGTTAATACCATGGTAGCATGGTAGCCAATACCATGGTAGCTAATACCTGGTCAAAACCCAAAGAGTAGCAACATTCCATGCTACCGATCCAGGGCAAGCAGACACTTCCCCCATGTCTTAATAACAGATTATGGACTTTTCCTCCAGGAATTTGTCCAAATCTTTCTTAAAACCAGCTACACTATCTGCTTTTACCATAACTTCTGGCCACTTTATTTTTAAGTTTAGATCTTTCCTTTCAAACAGAGACCTTGCTAGATGTCAAATACAGCACAAGGCAACTTCACATGGACTTAGCTGTGCAGGAAATGTGAATCTCCTCATACACCCACCATATAGTGCAAAAATGTGCAAAGGTCTGTTTTTTTCTTTCGATCACTACATAGCCTAATGCCACACAAGCAGCGCTGTTACAAACATATTCTGTAGGTCAATGCTAAGGATAACAAAGTTTCCTTCCTTGGACCAGAAGGAGATACTGATAAACCACTGGAAGAGATCCCAAAACAACACCCAAAGACCCACTCAGTGTGTGAACCAGTTGAGTGGAATGGACTAACTGGGGGGTGGAAATGGGCCCGGAGTTTGCTCAGCAGAATTTCCCAGACCACCTCTTCCTCTCAATACATTGACACGCTGCCACCACCACCACTAGGAACACCTCACTGGGTAGGCCAGCTATGCTATAAACTTTATAAAACACATTATTATATTTTCTTATAAAGCACATATTTTAACTGAACTCTCTGACATCCTTACCCTTTCCATTCACAAAAATAGAAGGAAGAAAAGTTCCCATTTCCTGCTGTCTCATGTTCCTGGCCTATACAATATTTTTTTTCTGCAGACCCTTCAAAAGTCTGACCAAATCCTCGTTTCACTTGCATTATAAAGTACTGAGGATGCCATCTCTCCCCAATCCCAGGTCCTAAAGTCTAAGACAGTAGTGCAAACTAATGCTGTCAGATTCAGGAAAAAAAATTTTGATTCGATTCAGCCTATTGAATTGGTTTTTCAATTCGATTTTCCTGCCCAGTTGGGTGATTTTTTTCAAAACTCCTGGTGGGTTTTATAGCTTTTTCACCCCCTTTGGCTTCTCCTAACCACACTGGCGCTGTGGTGTAAATAAAATAAAGAAACAAAAAGGACCTTTCCTCTCTCTATTAAATCCTAGCTCACGTTTGCAGTCCAACACCACCTCTGGCAGGATACACATTTCAAATCTGACATATTATAATCACAAAACAGAAAATAAAATTAATTTTTCTACCTTTTGTTGTCTGGTTATATTTCAAATCTTGTTGGTCCAAGGCTCTGGTTTTCTTCTGATAACTTGCTTGCCAGGGTCTCCTTCTTTCTTCTTTTTGCATGCTAACCATCCATCTGCCAACTGTGTCCTCCCTTTCCATTTCCCTTCCCTCCCCAGGAAGTCTGCTATCTTTCCTTTTTTTCATCTCCCTCCACAGATCCACCTTTTCTTAACTACCCTTTCATCCGGCATCTCTCCCTACTTCCTCACCACCCCAGAGTCCACCATCTCTACCTTTCTTTTCCCAATTACCCTCCTATCCAGTATCTCTATCCCTCCTCCACACCATCCCTTGTGTCCAATTTCTCTCCCTTTCTGTTCCTTCCCTCCGTAAATCCCATGGTCCATCATCTCTCTCCCTCTCCTCTATTTTCAGACCCATTATTTCTTCCTCCCCCCCAAAGTTTGGCATATGCACGTCTCTTTGAACACCCCCTTCCCTCCATGTACTTCTAAACCAGGGTCCCCCCAAAGGCCTGTCCCCCCCTTAAAGGTCTGCCTGTCCCCCTTGAAGGCCTGCACCCCCCTAGAAGGCCTGTCACAGCCCCTTGTAGGCCTGTCCCCCCCTTGTAGGTCTGTCCCCCCCTTGAAGGCCTGCCTGCCTGTCCCCCCCCTTAAAAGCCTGTCCCCCCCCCTTGAAGGTCTGCACCCCCCCACGAAGGCCTGCACCCCCCTGAAGGCCTGTCCCCCCTTGAAGGCCTGTCCCACCCCCTTGTAGGCCTGTCTCCCCCTTGTAGGCCTGTCCCCCTTGTAGGCCTGCCTGCCTGTCCCCCCCTTGAAGGCCTGTCCCCCCCCTTGAAGGCCTGCACCCCCTTGAAGGTCTGCACCCCCTAAAGGCCTGCACCCCCCGAAAGCCTGTCCCCCACCTTGAAGGCCTGCACCCCCTTCAAGGTCTGCACCCCCCCGAAGGCCTGCACCCCCCCAAAAGCCTACACCCCCTTGAAGGCCTGTCCCACCCCCTTGTAGACCTGTCCCCCCCTTGTAGGCCTGTCCCCCCCTTGAAGGCCTGCCTGCCTGTCCCCCCCTTGAAGGCCTGTCCCCCCCCCTTGAAGGCCTGCATCCCCTTGAAGGTCTGCATCCCCCCGAAGTCCTGCACCCCCCCCTTGAAGGCCTGTCCCCCTTGAAGGCCTGCCTGCCTGCCTGTCACCCCCCTCCCCCTTGAAAGCCTGCCTGCCTGCCCGCCCGCCCCACCCCGAAGGACCGCTCGCCCCCCTGGCCTCCCCGCACCACCTATGAAGCAGCACTACCTATGCTCCTGACCTTGCCGTTCAATCCCCCACCACCCCCGAAGGACCGCTTGCCCCACTGATCTTCCTGCACCACCTGACATCAGAGGAGGGGCGGGACCGCGGCGCAGGAAGCAGCGCCCAAGCAGCGCAGGGATCGCTGACGTCGCGATCCTGCTGCGGGCTGCTTCACAGGTGGTGCAGGAAGGTCAGTGGGGCGAGCGATCCTTCGGGGGTGGGGGGGGAATGAACGGCAAGGCCAGGAGCACCCCTTCAGGGCTGGCACCCAGGGCGGACCGCCCCTCCCGCCCCCCCCTTGGTACGCCACTGCTTTGGGTACGAGTATTTACGCCTGCCAAAGGCTGGTATAAATGTCAGCTAACTATGCAGCAGCAGTAAAGTTTCAAGTTTATTAGGTTTTTATATACCGCCTATCAAGATTATCTAAGCGGATTTTACAATCAGGTACTCAAGCATTTTCCCTATCTGTCCTGGAGGGCTCACAATCTATCTATAAAGGAGTTTCACGTTGCCTGTTTCCTTCGACTATTGTTCAACATTATATGGTTCCCCATAAGCAAGACATTGAATATCTCGGATCCCTGAGGAAGGAGTGTTTTTCGAAACACAGGTCCTGTCTTCTTATCGATGAGAACCATTTTTTGGACATCAACATTTTTATGGTCTCTACTAAAGTTTCTGCGCTTTGTACATCACTTCTGCAGTTTTGTTGTTGTTGTTTTTTTTTGGGGGGGTTGTGTTTGGTGTTCTACTACTGCAGACCAGTTGGATTCTTTTTTGTTTTGGCTTGCACACTCAATTAATGACAGGTGTACAAACACAAGTATTCTAAAACACCATGGTCACATTCCCTTTGGAATGCCATGCTATTAAAAATTAGGCTCACATTAGTGTGTGCGAGAATAGGGCATAGGGCAGATCCATGCACAACTCCTAATAACTACCAATTATGTGCTTGTTAACATTAATTATTGGTTGTATCTGCAATGCAAAATTGAGTGCCTAACTTTGAGCAACCTACACAGAATCCCCCACCCCCCCATGAGGGTAATTTTTTGACACGGCAGCTATTGCCACCCAAGCAGTGAAACTAGACCACTAGCTCTCCAACCTGCTGATCACAACACCCGACTACGAAACCTTCAGGAAAGAATTACAAACCATGTTATTCAGGAAATTCGTCAAATCTAGCAAATGATCTAACTGACCTTTCAATCTATCCCCGGATCCTAACGCCTCATCTAATAATCTGTCTTGTAATTTTACTGGGCATGTCCAGATCACCTCTTTTGTAATCTGCCTAGAACTGCAAGGTATTGGCAGAATAAAAGACACTAATGTAATGTATTAAAAGTACTATCTGTGGTGCCTGTTTTAAGCAGATTCTACAAAGAAGTTTCAAGTTTCATTTTAATTTGATGAATTGCTTATTTAGATTTACTAAGCGAAATACATTAATAAAAAAAATATAAGCATATATTTAGACATACCATTTAAAATTTAAAATGATGGGGGTTAGACCAACAGACTTACAGACTAATCAATACATGAGGTAAAAAGGGACAGAACTACAATTCAATGCTTTAAAGTACAGAGGAGAACTATAAATGGAAAGAACATTAGGGAGGGAAAAGTGGAACCCTGGAAGGAAACTAATATAAAATTTGAACATAATTTAAAGATTAAAAGCATCTTTAAAAAGGAAACTCTTTAAGTTACTTTTAAAATGACTCAAATCATTTTCCTCTCTTACATGCTGAGGCAAAGTGTTCCAAAGTTGCGGAGCCATCACTGAAAATATATCATGTCGTCGAGTTCCGATAACTTTCAAAGAGGGAACTACCGTATTTTCACGCATATAACGCGCGCGTTATACGCGTTTTTACCTACCGCGCATACCCCTCGCGCGTTATATGCGTGAGCGCTGGTATACAAAAGTTTTAAAACATAGTTCCCACCCCGCCCGATGCCCGATTCACCCTCCCAGCAGGACCACTCGCACCCCCACCCCGAACGACCACTCGCACGCGCTCCCACCCGCACCCGCATCCACGATCGGAGCAAGAGGGAGCCCAAGCCCTCTTGCCCGGCCGACTCCCCGACGTCCGATACATCCCCCCCCCCCGGCAGGACCACTCGCACCCCCACCCCGAACGACCGCTCGCACGCGCTCCCACCCGCACCCGCATCCACGATCGGAGCAAGAGGGAGCCCAAGCCCTCTTGCCCGGCCGACTCCCCGACGTCCGATACATCCCCCCCCCCCCGGCAGGACCACTCGCACCCCCACCCCGAACGACCGCTCGCACGCGCTCCCACCCGCACCCGCATCCACGATCGGAGCAAGAGGGAGCCCAAGCCCTCTTGCCCGGCCGACTCCCCGACGTCCGATACATCCCCCCCCCCGGCAGGACCACTCGCACCCCCACCCCGAAGGACCGCCGACTTCCCGACAATATCGGGCCAGAAGGGAGCCCAAACCCTCCTGGCCACGGCGACCCCCTAACCCCACCCCGCACTACATTATGGGCAGGAGGGATCCCAGGCCCTCCTGCCCTCGACGCAAACCCCCCTCCCCCCCAACGACCGTCCCCCCCCAAGAACCTCCGACCGCCCCCCAGCCGACCCGCGATCCCCCTGGCGACCCCCACGACCCCCCCACCCCCCTTCCCCGTACCTTTGGTAGTTGGCCGGACAGACGGGAGCCAAACCCGCCTGTCCGGCAGGCAGCCAACGAAGGAATGAGGCCGGATTGGCCCATCCATCCTAAAGCTCCGCCTACTGGTGGGGCCTAAGGCGCGTGGGCCAATCAGAATAGGCCCTGGAGCCTTAGGTCCCACCTGGGGGCGCGGCCTGAGGCACATGGGCCCAACCCGACCATGTGCCTCAGGCCGCGCCCCCAGGTGGGACCTAAGGCTCCAGGGCCTATTCTGATTGGCCCACGCGCCTTAGGCCCCACCAGTAGGCGGAGCTTTAGGATGGATGGGCCAATCCGGCCTCATTCCTTCGTTGGCTGCCTGCCGGACAGGCGGGTTTGGCTCCCGTCTGTCCGGCCAACTACCAAAGGTACGGGGAAGGGGGGTGGGGGGGTCGTGGGGGTCGCCAGGGGGGTCGCGGGTCGGCTGGGGGGGCGGTCGGAGGTTCTTGGGGGGGGCGGTCGTTGGGGGGGAGGGGGGTTTGCGTCGAGGGCAGGAGGGCCTGGGATCCCTCCTGCCCGTAATGTAGTGCGGGGTGGGGTTAGGGGGTCGCCGTGGCCAGGAGGATTTGGGCTCCCTCCTGGCCCGATATTGTTGGGGAATCGGCGGTCCTTCGGGGGGAGGGATGTATCGGACGTCGGGGGGGGGGGCATCAGGCTTTCAGGATGGGGACAGACCTTCAAGGGGGGACAGTGCACGGAAGTCAGGGGGGGTGAACGGAGAGTCGGGACAGCGCACGGAAAGTCGGGGCAGTGCACGGAAGTCAGGGGGGGGTGAACGGAGAGTCGGGACAGCGCACGGAAAGTCGGGGCAGTGCACGGAAGTCAGGGGGGGTGAACGGAGAGTCGGGACAGCGCACGGAGAGGCGGGGCAGTGCACGGAAGTCAGGGGGGTGAACGGAGAGTCGGGCAGCATGCGCGGTATAATCGTGAGCGCGTTATACCAAAGTTTTTGTGCTTATCATCGTGATTTCTGCGCGCTATACACGTGTGCGCGTTTTATACGGGTGCGTGTTATTTGCGTGAAAATACGGTACTATGAGCTTTTGATTAGTGGACTGGAGAGAGCGCGACGTACTATAAGGGATAAGTAATTTATTAATGAATTGAGGTTCATTAGTGGAAAGGGTTTTAAATACTAAGAGTAAATTTTTAAAAGTAATAGGCACCTACTTTTCTTTACAAAATATTAACACAGGTGATAGAAAATGCAGTCCTATAACTGGTATACGGTAAATGTCTGCACCTAGCTGTTAGCCAGAACATGCATCTAGGGGTCCTTTTACTCAGCTGCAGTAAGCACCAATATGTCCTTACCACAGGTTAAAAAAGCACTACCACAGTTTTATTTTTTTAGCATGGGGTCGTGTTAGAGGTCTGCACAGGAACGGGGATCGCGGGAATCCCCCCTAACCCACGGGGACCCCCCTCTGGCCCACGGGACTCCCATGGGAACCTCCCACTAGCCAACGGGACTCCCACGGGATTGGAAGGCTTTGGCAGCAGGGTTCGTCCATATAATATAATGGACATGTCAGTCTTAGTAAAAGAGGGGGTTTATAAGTTAATTACCTGAACAGAAAACAAAAAATGGGTTCCACCAAAGAAATTCCACAAGGAAAAAGCAGCGCAAACACAAAAGAAACTGTGGAATTGATGATCCTGCCTGAAGTAATTGCTGCTTTTTATGGGGACGGGCGGGGATGGAGGTAATTCCTTGCAGGGATGGCTGGGGACGGAGAGGATCCTGACGCGGACAGGTGGGGATGGAGAGGATCCTGGCGGGCACGGGCAGGGATGGGTGGGATTTCTGTCCCCGCGCAACTCTCTAGGTCGTGTATGTATCAAAAAGTAGGCAAGCCCTTGCTAATTCATTAGTGTAGGTACATCATTGGGTGCTAACTGATTAGTGTGTGGTTAGCAAGGGAGCCTTTTCTGGTTCATAGTCAGTGGCGCGCAGGATACCAGCGCGCCGACAATCCAGCGCTGACAATTCAGCGCAAGAGAAAAGCGCGCCACCTAAAAACTTATTTTTAAAGAGCGCTGATGGGGGGTGTGGGGGGGAACCCCCCACTTTAATGCATAGTGTTCGCGCTGCATTAAAGTGGGGGGGTTTCCCCCCACCCCCCATCGGCGCTCTTTAAAAATAAGTTTTTCGGTGGCTTTCAGTGGCGTGCTTTTTTCTTGCGCTGGATTGTCAGTGCGCTGGTGTCTTGCACGCGATTATCCCGTCACCGCCTTTTCCACCTAGTAAATAGATCAGTGTGTTGCAAACATTTTAAACTGCAGCCCACTAATCTCAGGGCTGCGGCTGGAGGGCACCCGGAAATGCGTGGACATCGACGCAATGATGTCATGCACACGCGTATGCGCAGATGTCCTCCGGCTGCAGCCCTGAACCTCCTATTACCGCTGCAGAAGGAAAGGCGAGGAGAAGGCATAGAGGCACCGACGAGGAGAGGTTGCAGGCACCAGCTGACTGACTACAGGACGTGCCTCTCACCATGAGAGGCACATCCTGTAAGCGGTCAGCTGGCACTGGCGCCTCTCCTCCTTGCTGGCATCTTGCAATACACACCTGGAAACTGCCGCGGCACACAGTTTGCAATACACTGAAACAGATGATAGTAAAGGCTCATGTGATAATGGCCATGTGCTAATTGGGAAATTAGCACATGGCCATTAATAGAAAAAATAGGAAATGTGGCTATTTTACAGCCATACTAAAAGTGGCCTCAGCATATGGGAAAACCCTACGCTAATAATAACGTAGGCTACTTTTTTATGCAGATTAGTAAAAGGGTTTCATAGTATTTTATGCTTTTTTTAAATGTATGTAATTTGTTATACAAGTACAACAATATTCTTGATCTAGAAAAAGTGAGATTAAAGAAAAACAACATATCAAACAAATCTTTCCTACTATAACATCAATAATCCACTCTTCATTAAGCCCCCCCCCCCCTTACAAAGCTGCGGTAGTGGCTGCTGCCCGGCAAATGCTCCGATGCCCAGTAACTGGCAAACGCTCCGATGCCCAGTAACTGACTGCAGTCAATCACAGAGCGGCGCAACCAGGCAGGAAGCACAAAGGTCGCCCTCCTGCGTTGTGCGTCACTCTTGTAACACACAGGCAGCCGTCCAGGAGACTGCGCTGGACCATCGCCACTAAAAAAGGTACAGGGGGACACAGTGTATTTGGTTCATAAAACGCACCCCCATTTTGGGGGTGGAAAAGGTGGGTCTTATGGTCCGAAAAATACAATAATCGGGTAGTATAGCTACATTGCAATATACTAACCAATTAACGCATGTTGAGCATGTGAGCTCTTTCCGCCTACATAAGGGGTGGCAGAAAGGGTTCACGCACTAATCTGTTTTAATGGCCATATGCTAAAGGCAAAATGAGTTTATGAATAAATAAGAAAACTCCAAATATGTCGCACAAAGAGCACTGACTCACTAAAAACTCTGCTTTGGAAAAAGAAAGAAAGGTTCAGTAACTAATAGGCAAGTTTCCACTGCTCAAATTACGCCGTGATACAGAGTCAACAGCTCTGAACAGTGGATATAAAGTTACATCACGAATAATCTCTTTTAATAACCACAACACACAAATTAGTGCTCAAATAGTGTTCAGGGTCTCAAATATTCATAAAATGTTTCATCTTCGTGTCCACAAAAACATACAGGGCTCCTTTTACTAAGCTGCGAAAGCGGTTTTAGCGCACGCTCGCAGCTTAGTACAAGGAGCCCACAATAAAAATCAAAGAAAAATATCCACTTAGCTGTAAAGCGCAAAATATCATCAAGTTGCACCAAACTATTGGCCACTTAAGCCCAAGGAGGTGCCCTATTTCGACTTCTGCTTCAGGGAATTTACACGGCTACCTAAAGTACTAGGTCAAAGTACTTAAGTAAAAGTAAAGGTAAATGCATATTTTGATACTTAAATAAAAGGAGAAAGTATAATGAAAAACACTTAAAAAATTTACTCAAGTAAAAGTTAAAAAGTGCCTAAAATAATACTTTCTGAGTAAAAGTAAAAAGTACTGCAACTACAAATGTTTATGTTTGTCTATTAAGGGCTGCTTTTACAAAGTTGCGGCAGCAGCTGCTGCTGTGGTAATCGCTCCGACACCCATAGGGATTTAATGGATATCGAAGCGTTTGCTGCACAGCTTTCTAAAAGGGGGGACTACATCTGATATAGCAATAAATGCAGTTCTATCACAGCAGTGAACACAGTAAATTAACATCAATTAAAATCAAACACTTAACAGAACACTGATTGACAAGCTGTGGCACAAGTTGCCAGTGGAAATATCCATATGACAGCCAACAGCAAAGTATGATCTCAGCCGGAAGCTGAGCCAGTAGCAGAAGACCCAAACAGCTGAGCTGGCAGGAGAAGCCGGCAACTTCGGGAAGTCCTGCTGGCTCAGCTTGATAGGAGATTCCTCTGCCACGATCAGCTCAGCCGGCAGTGAGAGCATCAGCGGCAGGCAGAAGAAAACTTTTTAAATTTTGGCAGAAGGGATGAGGGGAGGAGCTGTGCCTAACGATTGCTTTTCTGAGCAGGCGCTAGGCACAGTTCCTCCCTCTTTAGCATGAAGTCATGCTGGCTCAGCTGATTGGGGATTCCCCTGCGATCAGCTCAGCCAGCAGGAAAAGCAGCAACAGTGGCGAGCAGAGGACCCCCACCCAAAATCAGCAGGATAGATCCCCACTCCCTTCTAAGGACACCCCCAACACCCCCAAAATCAGCAAGAGGAATGCCCACACCCTGTGATGCACTGGGAGGGACCTTAGGTGTCTCTGCCAATCAGAGCCTTAGGCCCCTCCTGCCAATTTCAGGTGTGGGGAGTGTTCTCAGATAAGAGTGGGTATTCCTCCTGACGATTTTGAATGTGGGGTGTGTGTTGGGAGCACCCTCAGGGATGAGGAAATGGGTATCTTTCCTGCCGATTTCTGGTGTGGGGTGGATTGGTTGGTGGGTAGGAGGGAAGGAGAGAGAGAGAGAAATCGGAGATCTCCTGTGAGTTCAGCTGATTGTGGCAGAAGAATCCCCAATCAGCTATGCTGTCAGGACAGGGCCGCCATCAGAAATTTCTGGGCCCCTTACTGAGTAATCCTATTGGGCCCCCCACGCACCCCTTCCTTCCCCCCCGACCCCCCTTTCTTCCATGGGCCGAATACACACATACTTTTCTCTGTCGCCGCACTCTTTGACCAAAAGATTTGTAAGCCTGCAACCACGTCAAGGTAGACTCTTTCAGCAGGGCCCTAGCCTAACCTAAACTAAACTAATCTATACCTATCTATTCTAAACTAACATATGTCTAATACTGAACTAATAACAAACTAACAAACATCTGCATAATAAATAACTAATAAATAATAGTGCTAGTAGCTATAATTCACTTTTGAATGTAAAATCTCATTTAAGGATTTCTTTTGACCTTTGTAGGCCAGAAGTAGATCACAATTGCACAATATTTTTAGTAACAAGTATTAAATGTGTTTTTATAAATACTGTAAGCTTAATAAATACATCAGAAAAAACTACACATCTGAGCTCATATCTGAACATACACATCTGTATGATCCCATCCTCCTCAGCTTGCCTATAGCTGCATCATGCATGTTAAAAATGTACGATATGTGCACCTTCCTTCCTTCCCATCCATCCTCCTCAGCCTGTCCTTACACATCCACAGCTGCATGTTAATGATGATGTATATGTTATGATGATAAATAAGTGCATATGAGCACATCATTAACATGCAGCTATGGATGAATATATAATGATGTTATGAATGTACACCTCTTCCTTCCCATCCTCCTCAGCATGTCACATACAGCATGTTACATTACACAGACTTTGTGTAATGTAACATGCTGTATGTGACATGCTAAGGAGGATGGGAAGGAAGAGGTGCACATTCATAACATCATTATATATTCATGAATCAATCTGATAATCATCACCACCAGGTTGTGTGTGTTATGGGATGGAGGAAGAAAGGTGCATGGGATGGAGGAAGAAAGATGCATGTTTAAATTGATCACTGCCTTACTAGTTCTGCAGCTCCTCGTGCTGCTCCTCTCGTCCTGTCCTCCTAGAGACATGGTGACGTCATCCGGCCGACCCGCTCTCGCAGATTCAGTGGCAGGCAAGTGATGTGTCTCCTGATTGGCTAGGCACCCTAAGCCCAAGCCAATCGGAGTGCAGACAGGGCGGGCCTTGGTGAAGGAGTCAGGAGACGAGAGGCACACACCTAGTATATCGCCGGCTGCGGCCGCGGGCCAGGTAGACGGATCCACTTTTGTCCGGGGGGGTGCTATCAGGAAATCGGCAGGGGACAAAAAAAAGTATGACAGCAGTGTTTATTGGTTTTTGTTGTGCACAGCAGAAGCATAATACAGGAATTTGTGCTATAGTGGCCTAAGACAGTGTTCTTCAACCTTTTTACACCCGTGGACCAGCAGAAAAAAAATAATTATTTTGTGGACCGGCAAATAACTAGGACTAAAATTTAAAAACCCCGTTTCCGCCCCATCTCTGTGAGCTCGGTCCCCACAAATCATCTGATACCATCCACACAAGCCTCAGTTATGATTTTATATTGAATGTATTTTATTAAAGTATAAAAAGAAACAATATTCTGTACAATTGTCATTTTATAAATACAAATAATTCAGAGCAAGGATCAACAAAACCCCTGTCTCCCCTCCCCTTCACATATGTCCCCTCTACTATAAAAACTGAACAAGCCAAATTATTACAGAATGCTACACAGAAATATCATGCTAACAGAATACTGCAGTCACACATGACAGGAATAGTTTTAGGGGAGTGCAACTAGGGCAACTGCCCCCTGGTCATAGAGTGCCATAAGCCAGCTGGAAGCTAAAGAAGCACTGCCTGGGTTTTGCAGTCCCCAGTTATGTCTAACACCAGCTCTAGTAGGATATATATTTCAAATCTGATATATTCTAATCACAAAATAGAAATAAAATTATTTTTTTCTACCTTTTGTCGTCTCTGGTTTCTGCTTTCAATCTTCTTTTCACTCTCTTCCTTCCAGCGCCTGCCCTCTCTGTCTCTTCAATCCAGCATCTGCCCCTTCCATCCACTGTCTGTCCTCTCCCCCTTCCATATGGTATCTGTCTTCTTTCTATGCCCCTCTCCCCTTTCCATCCAGCTTGTGCCCCCTCTCTCCTTTTTACATGATTCATTCCAGCTTCACTGCTCTCTTCATTTTTATCTCTCCTACACCGGATCTATCATCGTTGTCCCTCTCTGCTTATTTTTCTGCTGACCCCTTCCTATCATCAATCTCTCTACTTTCTCATGCCTGTGTCTCCCCTTCCCCTCCTCTAATCTCTGCCAGCTGTTTCCTTCCTTTTTTCATTCTCCCTTCCCTCCTCCTCCTGTCCAGCAGTAACTCTCTTCCCTTCCTCCCCTCCCAGCAGCATCTCTCCTTCTCCCTCTCCAGTAGCAGCTGTCCCTTTTTTTTTCCCTTGCCCACAAGCTTCCCTCCAGGTCCAGTAGCAGCTGTCCCTTTTTTTCCTTGCCCAGCAGCTTCTCAGACTCCTTTCCTTCCTTCCCTCCCAGCAGCATCTCTCCTTCTCCTTCCCTCCAGGTCCAGTAGTAGCTGTCCCTTTTTTCCCTTGCCCAGCAGCTTCCCAGATTCCTTTCCCTCCTCCCCTCCCTGCAGCATCTTTCCTTCTCCCTCTCCAGTAGCAGCTGTCCCTGTTTCCCCTTGCCCAGCAGCTTCCCAGACTCCAATAGTGGCTTTCTCCCCTCCCAGCAGCTCTCCTTACTTCCCAGCGCAGCGATTCAGGAAGGCAGTCTCGGGTCCTTTGTTGGGTCGCGCCGCCTCTGAGGAAAGAGGAAGTTGCATCATCAGAGGCAGCCGCAACTCAGCAAAAGCCCCGAGGCTGCCTTCGTGAATCGCTGCGCTGGGAAGTAAAGGAGAGCTGCAGAGAGGGGAGAAAGCCACTGTCGGAGGCTCCCCAAGATCTCTCCGGCCCAGCGCAGACTTCATCTGCAGACTTCATCTTGCTGGCCCTGCACGGACCGGCAGGAAATTGAAGGGAGTCAATCTTGCCGGCCCTGTATGGACCGGCAAAAATTTCCTGTGGACCGGCACCGGTCCGCGAACCGGCAGTTGAAGAACTGTGGCTTAGGACCCTGGGGGAGCCCGGGCCCCCTGTCAGCTCCGGGCCCCTGATTGCAGGACTGGTAGTACTGCCCTGATGGCGGCCCTGTGTCAGGACTCCCTGAAGCCACAGCTATGGGGAGTCCTGCCGGCTCAGCAGATCAGGGATTCCTCTGCCATGATCAGCTGATGGCAAGCTGCAGACTATTGTTGCAATCCCCTAGCAAAGAGGCGCACCAGAAATATAGGCCAAGGCTTTCAAGGCCTACTTTCTGGTGCCTAACTCTGTATGAATCACGTCTACGTAGACACTTTAGGCCACCTAATGCCACTTCTGGAATTGGCTACATCTACTTTGGCGTTAAACGTCCTAAACCGCCTACGTAGGCGCGATTCTGGCACCTTTTATTTAGGCACTTCAACCTTGCCATTTTTTTGCTGTTTCTAACATTTTTCAATTAATTTAGGCATTGGTAGGATGCCTACTGACGCCTAAGTTTATGTGCCGGTTTTAGAATTTCCCCTTTTGTGTCCAGGCTTCCCACAGTGGCCCATAGTGTTTGAGACTATGCCAGTCACATTAAAAAGCCTTTGTTACTTCTCAATAAGAGTTTGTCAATATTATTTTTGTTATTATTTTGCATATTATTTGAAGTAGCAGTTAACATCATGGAGCAAGTGTGCTGTTCTGACAGTGTGAGTAACATCAGTGCTATGCATCTTTAAGTCAAGTTTTCACAATTTCTTAAACTCAGGCACTGAATTAAGGCAAGACTTATGCCAACATGCTTACACAAATGGAAATCATTTTCTTGAAAGATCAGGGTCTCTGGTGTCTTTATGTTTTTTTCTCCCTGTCCAGTCGTCTGTAAAGGAGAGGTTCATTCAGAATGCCTCCTCCATCTCTAGAGTATTACAGATTACTGAGAAATGAGCCTGCTTTGCAGTCCAGACAAAACTTAGGTTTTTTTTCTCTTACGGTGAAAATTGGACATCAGAGAATCACACAACCTTAAAGAGGCCTTTTCTAGCTTTTAAATTGTACTTAATTCTCCATTGCCCCAGGTAAATTTGATACATTGTGAACACACTGGGACAGAAAGGGAAAATACTTGAAGTACCTGTATGTAAACCGCTTTGAATGTGGTTGTTTAACTACAAAAAGGTGGTATACATTATATAAGTCCCAATCCTCCCTTTCCCCTTTCTGTGCTAATTTGTGAGTCTTTAGGTTAACATAATATCAATACTGCCCTCTATCTGCAACAACCGGTACTGGCTTGCTATATGTACTGTGAATGAACCAGTCTACCTTTGTAAAAGTACTGCTACACTATTTATCATTTCTGTAGCGCTGAAAGGTGTACTCGGAGGAGCTTCCAATCTAATTTCGATAGACAGACAGGGGTTGGGGGAGTTTCTAGCAGAGAGAACAATCAGATGGACATAGGTATCATGGTGAGTGGGAGTTAGGAGTTTCTAGTATTTTAAATGTACTACTATGTAATTTCTGTACTTTTTGAAAGCATAAATAATTGATTTGTATTTACTCCTTCTACTCCACTCAGTTCTACAGACCTCTTTATATCTCCCATCACATATATATTTGTCTTTATAATATAAAAACAAGTTCTCTCACTCTGTTCTGTCCCCCCCTCCTTGTACATATGCATGTTTATCTCTTTGATTACAGCTATGAATGAACTGTTATAAATGATAACTCCAGAAGAATGAGACGCTTATCAAAGCATAATTCAGGAGCCATAATAATGAAAGACTATGGGACTGGAAAATATCCACGTTCCTTAATATTAAATAATACATTCAGGCCTGCTTTTTTGTGAAGGTCTACTAGACCTATGCCTGGGATAACACATATCTGGATGTGATAAAGTTCCACTAAACTCATATCTGCCTGGCTCAGCAATCCCAACCATAATCTGGACAGGAAATGCACAGGGACTGATTGGCCTGTCTTCTGCTCACAGGCACTATCCAGTGCGTGGAAGACTGGAAGGGGCAAGGCCATGATGATATCTGAGCTTACTACCCGTTCTCAATACACTTCTCCCTCCCTATTTGTGGGGGTTAGGGGCAGAGCCGGCCCGCGAATAAGGAAAAATTGCGAATAACTTTTGGGCCAGCTCTGACCCACCCCCCGGATCTTACCCCGGAACTCCCTGTTGTAGTCTTGTGAGACTATAGTAACTCGCAGCACGGCTCTGCACGGGGCAGGAGTGTAGGAAGAACGCTCCTGCCCCGCATCACCGCTACTCCACCAGGTAAGGTCTATGCTCCTGGGGTGGCTGCTCGCCTCCTCCATTTCCGATTGCCCCCCCCCTGCCTCCGATCGCCCCTCCTTGCCCCAATCCAAGCCCCAGGGCCGTTGTTCTTTTATGCCAATGGGCAATTCGGGGGGGGGGGGCTGGGGAAACCCCCCTCCCCCCGTAAATAATTGAAACCACGAATAGGGAGGGGGAAATGTACCTTCTATTTTCAGCACAGTGAGACTCCTGATGTTCACAAAGGTCTTCTGGGGAGAGGGAGACTTAAACTGGAATTATGAGGGGTGTCGGTAGAAAACACCTGGTTGGGAGTGATTTTCTTTTGCTTGGGTATGCTCAGTACAAATAGCATGCAAATTATATGCACGCTCCTTGTGCCGAGTATTCCAGTGAAAGGGGAGGAATTGTACCTATACCTGGTGCCTGCACATAAGACATGAGTGGTAGGCACAGCTCTTGTGCGCAGGCCCAGTGCAGTTCTTGTGATCGCCAGAGCTCTCAAGCAAGTTTATTTTTGTTTTTGTTTTATTTATTTTATTTTTTTACTTTCACATGCAATTGGGATGCAGCTGTTATGCTTGTTTAATGTGCATGTGTATTCTGCACCTATGGTCAGAATGCAGTTGTTAGGCGTAGGACACATATGCACATAATACAAACACAGCTACCGGCAACTCCAGACCTGCCGGAAAATTTTGCATGATAAGAGGTAGGCATTCCCTGCTGTACAATGCAAGGCGTGCTGATTTATTTAAAACATTTTTAATCCACTTTTAACCAAAGCGACTCACAATTAACATACACAGCATCAAAGACATACTGTATTTTTCGCTCCATAAGACGCATCCTAGATTTAGAGGATGAAAACAAGAAAAAAACCATTCTGAACCAAATTGTGCGCCCAGCCTCCCTCATTCCCTGCCAGGCTCTGCACCCAAACCCACACTCCTTGCTAGGCTCTGCACCCTGTCCCCCTCTCCCTGCTAGGCTCTGCACCCTGTCCGCCTCTCCCTGCCAGGCTCTGCACCCAACCCCACATTCCCTGTCAGGCTCTGCACCCTGTCCACCCTTCCCTGCCAGGCTCTGCACCTTGTCCACCTCTTCCCTGTAACCTGCCACCCCCTCACCTCTGGCGGTCTAGTGGTAGGCTGGGACAGGAGGGATCTGTCTCAGCTAACATTTTTTTCCTCCCCCCCAGGTACCTTTTTAAAACACCGCCCGCCCGCCCGCCCGCCCTTCCTTTTAACCCCCACCCCCCACCCCATAGTACCTTTTTAAATGCACCTTAAGCCTGGTGGTCTAGTGGTGTATGGGCCGGCAGGAGTGTGCTTTCTGCACTGCTGCCTGGGCCTGCCTCGCTTTCTGAATGACTGCACTCAGTTCTCACGAGTCCTATGAGAACTGACCGCAACCATTCAGAAAGTGGGGCGGGCCCAGGCAGCAGCCCAGAAAGCATGCTCCTGCTGGCCCATACACTGCTGGAACACCAGGCTTAAGGGGCATTTAAAAAGGTACTGCAGGGTGGGGTGTTTTAAAAGGAAGGGCTGGCGGGCGGGCAGTGTTTTTAAAGGGCGGGCGGAGTTTTAAAGGGAAGGGGGGGGTCGTCTTTGCTCCATAAGAGGCATCCACTTTTCCACCCCCTTTTTGGGGGTGGAAAAAGTGCATCTTATGGAGCGAAAAATACGGTACATGTCTACAAATATCTAAATAACAAAAGTAAATAAATAAAACAAATTAAAATAGGGGTACGTCTTGTCATATCTAGCAGAAAGGAAAGTTACATCATCATAACTAGGGAAAGTACCTCTAGCAAAACAATGCCTGTGTAAAAAGGTAAGTTTTCAGCAATTGTAATACTAATGAGCTCCTTGTAATGCATTTGCATAGTGTTCTTGGTGGTTGCTACCATGATTGGTAAAAATGTTTTTGTGCATCGGAGGCTGAGTTACCTTGCTGGCTACAAGCAGTCTTACTTGCCCAGCAAGCTTTTGAGCATCTGAGATCAGGGAAATTATCATGAGATGAGGTTACAGGGTGGAAGAATCAGGAGCAACATCAGGAAATACTTTTTCAAAGAAAGGGTGGTAGATACCTGGAATGTTCTCCTGTTGTAGGTTGTGAAGACAAAAATAGTGATGGAATTCAAGAATATGAGGAAAGGCTAAAGCGGCTAGGGCTCATCAGCTTGGTGATATGATAGAGGTTTATAAATGGGTATGGTAGGGTAGATGTGAATTACATAAGAACATAAGAAGCGCCATCTCCGGATCAGACCTTCGGTCCATCAAATCCAGCGATCCGCACACGCAGAGGCCCTGCCAGGTGTACACCTGGCGTAATTTTTAGTCACCCATATCCTTCTATGCCTCTCGTAAGGAGATGTGCATCTAGTTTGCTTTTGAATCCTAGGACGGTCGATTCCGCAATAACCTCCTCTTTCCAAAAATACTAGGACTGGGGAGCATGCAATGAAGCTACTAAGTAGTAGATTTAAAACAAACCGGGAAAAAATATTTCTTCACACAATGTGTAATTAAACTCTGAAATCAGTTAGCTTAGCAGAGTTTAAAAAAAGTTTGGATAATTTCCTCAAAGGGAAGTCTATATCATAGGACATTATTGAGATGACTTGAAACTTGTATACTGCCTTTTCATAGTTTTACAATCACACTCAAAGTATACTTCATGTACTTTTCTATCTGTCCTAGTGGGCTCACAGTCTATCTAATGTACCTGGGGCAGTAGAAGATTAAATGACTTGCCCAGGGTCACAAGGAGCAACACAGGGTTTGATCCATCAAGGGTGCTGAGGTTGTAGCTCTAACCACTGCACCACATTCTTATCCTTAGGATAAGCAGCATAAAATCTGTTTTACTACTTGGGATCTAGCTAGGTACTTGGGACCTGGTTTGGTCACTGTTGGAAACAGGATACTGGGATTGATGCACCTTCGGTCTGTCCCAGTACGGCAATTCTTATGTTCTTAAACACAGAGCATCACTCTATAGAAAAAGGATGGAATCCAATCAAAGTATAACTTAAATGACCTCATAACTGGAGTGAGCTTTGACAGTAACTTCAGAGTTTGGGAAATAAAACCAATGCTGAGCAGGTGTCTATGGTCTGGGTCACTTCAATGGCAAAGACAGATCAGCATCAAGACTGCAATGGGCTATGATGGCAACTCTAGAAGGATTGGAGCTGGGCAGACTTCTACAGTCTCTGCCCTAAAATTAGTAGAGAGAGATACAGATTAAATATACAGTGGAACCTTGGTTTACGAGCATAATTCGTTCCAGAAGCATGCTCATAAACCAAACTGCTCGTATATCAAAGCGAGTTTCCCCATAAGAAGTAAGGGAAACTCACTTGATTCGTTTCCCCCCCCCCCCCCCCGGAGGCCACTGGCGCCGCTCTACCCCCACCCCCCGCTCCCCCTCCAGCCCTCGAATGCCCCCCTGAAAACCAACATCACTCCCCCCACCCGCGAACACCTCCCCAAGAACAGGCATCGCCCCCCCCTGCTCGTAAACCGGCATCCCCCGCCCACCCAAACAGAAGCCTTACCCCATCTGGCACTGGCATGCAGCCCATAGGACGTGCCGGTGCCGGTGAACGAAGATCCTGCCTCTTGTCTGGGCCTTGAGCATCTGCGCATGCTCAAGGCCTTCTGGCTCTCGCTCTCCTCGATGCCCCTAGAGATGCGAGTCTCTGATCTTAAGGCCAAAAATTGCTTTCTTCGCTCTTGAGTGGATTTGGTAACATCCTGGTACACCCCTATTTATTTTCCATGCAATAAAATTTTTGAGGATCTGTTTCATGAATGCATCCAAGTCTTGTTGGAAAACAAAGGATACCAAAAGAGTCATTCTATTTACGGTTTCTGATATAGACTCTTCCAGAATGTTCGATATATTTTCTAAATCAAGTTGAGTAGTTTGAATATTTAAAAATTAAAAATATTTATCTTTATTTTATGTGACTGTAATTTTTTAATGAGTTAATAATGAGAACATACCCCGCCCCCTTGTACAAAACCGCATTAGCATTTGTAGTACTGGCAGTAACAGCTCCGGCGCTCATAGAATTGTTTTTGTAAAAAGGGGGGGGGGAGAGGCAAAAATAACACAATATCAGTTAAGTCTCAAATACGGTTTATTGTGCAGTAATTAATCCAAGTGAAAGGTGATTTTAAACCAGTCATCTGAGCACACAGTAGTCTCATGCTGCCAACACACAGGATTTATTTTTACAAGGTGACGTCCATCTCTGGTTACTGTTTCCATAAATTAATTTGCTCTGACTTTTTAAGTAAAAAATTAATAAATCTTGACTTTGCTGTTCAGTGGTTCTAATATACCATTACTACAAATTAATTTGCTGATATCAGCTTAAGTTACTAATGCAGTTGCACAAACCAGCAACTCTACCCATATGTCTGTTAGTGTTAGATGGCTCACCAACTCTTCTCGAATATTTTTGTTGCTTTTGTTAATATCATTGAACGTACTATTTAATTATCCTTCGAGTTTAGAGCTATGTTACCTGTAAACATGTTTCTATAAGTAGTTTTCTGAACAGAAGATATTCACATTTCAAATTTAATATACCACCTAATCAGCATACCCGCCCCCCCTTTACAAAACCATAATTTGGTTTTTAGTGCAGTAACAGCTCCGATGCTCATAGGAATTCTGTGCGCATACGGCCAGCATTAAAAAATGTACTTATTGTAATGAATAGACACCATTTTCCAGTGAAAGTATATTTGCAAATGGGGGGAGGAGGGTGGTTTATAGTTTACTGTGGGTTTAATCAAAAGAAAAAGAATATTTATATTATATATTTTTGATTAAATGTTAAAGGAAAGGGGGGATGGGAAGGGAATAAATTGATATATTTGATGTTATATTAGAAAGAAATTCAAGTTATGTATTTAATATCAAATGTTTTATTATTTGTACACTTGATGTAAGATTAAAAATGAATAAAGAATTTAAAAACAAAAAACGTACTACGGTTTTGTAAAAGGAGGGATACTGTCTTAAGCAGTTTACAAAACAAAATTTATCATAGAAAAAGTGAGAGGGAAAATATGTTACATTTCATATTAAAGAAAGTCAAGCAAGAGAGCATTGCCATTGCTGAGACCAGACCTCATGGACCACACTACCACAAACATACAGCCAATCTACGAATGGAGATCTGATCTTTTACAGGATATTCATGTGTAAGAAATTTAAAAAAGTAAGAATAGCTTATTTGTATTGGAAAGAAGCTTTCTGTGCAGAGAGAAGACAATTTTCTAAAGCTATTTATTCAGGTAGATGGTAGAGAGATTTTTGAGACACTAATGGCTAAAGCAGTAAGCTGACGGCCAGGGTTCAAATCTCACTGCTGCTCCTCATGACATTTTTTGGTGCTGTATGTATGCTTATGTGGAGGAGTAGCCAAAGGGTTAGAGCGGTGATTAAGATCCAGAGAAGGCAGAGGACTTCAAATCTCACTGTTTGCTCCTTGTGGCATACTTTAATATTTTACATTTGAATACCTGCAGGCCTGGAAGAGTAGCCTAACAGAGCAAAAGCTCCAACAACCACCTAATCTGAAATAGAAATTAATGAAAAGCAAAGCTCCCAAGAGACGCTCAAAATGAAGAAAATGGCCCATGTCACTGCAATATACCAAGCTGCAAACTGTCAGTATATCACAGGATGCCACGGTTATTCACATGGGGAAAACATTCAGCATAAGGGTTTCCTACTCATGCTCTTCTTCAAATGTAGTATATAAGTAACACTCCTTCTGGAGTGTTCCCTGGATTGGAGGGGGGGGGACTATGCAAAATAAAAGAAAATACAACCGGTTGGTGTACAGTGCATAAGGCTGAGAAATCAGCAACCCATGGTTAAATCTCACTCTCTCCTAACAGGGAGTGATTTTTGGCAATACATTCCCCCCCCCCCCCACCCCTACCCTGCTTTATCAAGCTGCGCTACAGGTTTTTAGCGTGGGCCGATGAGGTAAGTGCTCTGCCGCTCATAGGAATTCTATGTGTCAGAGCATTTACTGAGCCAGCCCACGCTAACAACCTCTAGTGCAGCTTGATAAAAGGGGACATTAATTTCCCTGTGATCAGATTCAGACTGCAGTCTTTTTAGGACAAAAAACATCTCCATGCTACTGTTCTGTAGGGGGGGGGAGTTATTAACGTGGGCTACTATTAAGTCAGGTTATTTTAGCAAAGGGTCTCATTGTATAAAATGAGACCCTGTGCTAAAATAACCCAACTTAACAACAGCTCGCATTGAAAACTTTCCCCCTTAGTGCTTCTATAGCAGTGGTTCCCAACTTCATCCTGGAGGGTCCACTAGCCAGTCAGGTTTTCAGGGTATCCCTCATGAATATGCATGGAGCAGATCTGCATGCCTGTCACCTCCATTATAAGTAAATCTTTCTCTTGAATATTCATTAGGGCTATTCCAAAAACCCAACTGGCTGGTGTTCCACCAGGACAGGGTTGGAAACCAATATTTTATAGTGTCATCTGCTAATTTCTCCAGTTAACAAATGTCTCATGGTCCATGAACATAGTCCCTTTTTCCACCCAATACTTTCACATTTCTGCTCCATTTAAACAGAATATTCCTTAGCGCCGTCCACAGATGAATCCAGAAACTAGTGGGATAGTACACATCTACCAGCAGGTGGAGATAGAGAACTGATTCGCAGGTGTATATCTTGTATGGAGTCCCTCTTGCCAGCCAGTATGCTCTATCTCCAGCAGATTGGATGGTTGCTGTTCCAATAGTTCCTGGATCTCTGAGGCTCCTGTGTGGAAGACTGTTGCTCCTCTTGCTTCGGCTCCAGTTGAGCCTAGGGGTGTCGTCAGGTTTCAGTTCTGACTTTGGGGACAACACCTGGGCCCTCCCACGTCCCTTCCCCACCCTCACCACCCGTGAAGACAGTTTCCTGGTCCGGAGGGCTTCTTTCCCATAAGAAAAAAAAAACCCTGCCGTTTGACTTGGACCAGGTTTGCCAACACAGCACTGGGGATTTGTGCTGGAGTGGGCCTTTCGGGACAGGAGCACGTGAGTACCCCTGTATTTTTCCTTTACCGGGAGGAGGAAGACATGGCAACGGAGGATGTGAAGCATTATTCGCGGTGCAGGAAGCACCGCTCTATTTCGGGGCTGTGTTCGGCCGGCTGCATGGGAGATGTTGCAGCAGCTGTTTTGGCACTGGAAGGTGCGCCTCTTCCCCGTGCCAGAGATGCGCTCGAGGAGAAGAAGGCATGGCTTTGGAGGTACGGCCGAGCACCTTGGCTGCGGCGGCAGGAGACGTGCTACCGCCGGGAGTGGCAGTACCGGAAGGGGTTGCGGCCTTCGGTAGCCTCTCGCCGGAGTTTGTGCTTCTGCTGCACAAGGATTTTTTGCAGCAGAAGGCAAGCCTGGAAGGAGGGAGAGGGTTCTGAGAGGATGGCCTAGCCCAGGGGGGCGGCATTTCAGCCACAGTTGGGTCTTAAAGGGGCCAAGATGCATAGGGAAGCTAAGGATTTGGCCTACCCAGAGAGCCCTCTACCTCTGTTCGGTTCCCGGGGGGGGGGAGCAGGAAGAGGCCAGGGTGCAGAAGATGGATGTAGAAGAAGCTGGTGGAAATGATCCCTCAGCGCTGCGCCTGTTCCATAGGGAGGAACTGGCAGCCTTCATTTCTAAAGCTATGGAATGTCTGCACATTTCCCTGCCAGATAGAGAGGGGGGGGGGCAGTGACCAATCCCCTTATGACGGGCACTAGGCAGCCGCCTATGACTTTTCCTGTGCATGAGGCCATGCGAGAGTTGATTTCTGAGCAATGGACTATGCCCGAGTCTGGCCTCAAGGTGGCATCTGCTGACAGTGCTAAGGAATGAAAAGTTATGTCCTACCTGTTAATTTTCTTTCCTTTAGACGCAGCAGATGAATCCAGAGCCCCATCCGCTAGGTATTGTTCATAGGTGGTTTTTCTCGCAGGTGCAGTCTCATAGTTGGGGGTCAGGATTATTTTACTTATGGGAAAGAAGTTGGCTAGGTTGAAAACTGCATTGTTCAGATGCTTGGACATTAAGCGATACTGGCTGGCATGAGGGACTCCATCCAAGATATACCCCTGCAAATCAGTTCTCTATCTCCACCTGCTGGTAGATGTGTGCTATCCCACTAGTCTCTGGATTCATCTGCTGTGTCTAAGAAAGAAAATTAACAGGTAGGACATAATTTTTCATTCTATAATCTATAAACTATTACAGTTTAGCAGTCGCATGCATTTACTCTGCCATTCATCAAGGAGGATAAAATAGAATCTTATTATTATTATAATGTATGTAATTAGTACATTTTCTGTAAATCACTTTGGGCTGAACTTTTGTTCAAGAAAGGCAGTATGTATATATATATATATATATATATAAACTTACAGTTTTAGGCCATAGATTGCCAGCAGAGGGCAGCAAAAGCAAGGCTGTACTTTTACAAGCTTCAGCAACATATCTTGTCCTAAAAATGGGAGTCATTGGCTCTAGCCCTCTCCAGCTCCTTTTGTCTACACACTCAAATCTGGTCAAGAGCCTTACCAAAAGGTACAAAGTGATGTGTTGACAAGCTAATTTCACATTTAAGGCTTGGTTCTAAAACAGCTCATAAATAATATTACTAGTGAGCAAGGCTTTATTCAAAATATGATTAATATCAAAGTTTACAGTATTAATCATATTTTGAATTTCTTCGGTTCTGTCTTTTAGTTTTTCTCCCTGGTCATTGGGGTTCAAGTATTTGCTGGGTTTCCAGTACCCTTCAGCTAAATTAAATGTATAGGAGCAGAATCCACAATAATGAGTTTAATCACAAGCTTGTACCTCACATCTTCCACCACTTGAGATTCTATATTCAGATAGAAGCCATTCCACTGTGCTGGCTTTCATATAGGCAACTGGAATAACTGAAATAAGCAAAAATAACTAGGGCATTTATATATATTAATTTTTTTTTTTAAAAACCCAACATTTATGCACTATCCACCATTACCAATTCCAATACTTGAATACAGATTTGCAATAAAAATCAAAGAAAACTAATAAACCTAACACTACTCACAGCAGTAATGTAAGGAAATTAGAAAGAAAAAAAATATACATTATTTAGTCCACAAAATTAAGAAGTAAAGATCCAAGCATTCGAATAAGTATAAAGAAATATACAGAAGTATACAAAACATCAATAAAAAGAGCAGCCCAGGAGACAATGATGTACAACCCCCAACAGCCTGTACTTTAAACTGCAGGAGTAGCTAACAGACCAATCACCACTACCCCCCCCCCCCTCCTTCCTTGGCCAAAAAAAAAAAACAACAATTGCTTTGGTTCTAAAAATAGAAATTTGTTTTCCTGAAGTGATACACAACATTTGGCCGGAAATTTCAATAAAAAAGATGCACCCAGAGCCAAAGTTCTGGGTTTGTAAAGCAAAAATTATTTTTGCCTCTTCTGTGTCACTTGAGTGATATCTGGAAAGATCCGAATTGCCGAACCAAAGAACTTATCATTCATATGTCTGAAATATAGTCTAAAAACCAAATCTCTGTCATGCTGTAAGGCAAACGTCACCAGGAGAGTAATCCTTTCCGTGACTACTTCCAAGGAATTCTTCAAAATGTCTGTTAAATTAATTCTTTCCATATCAAGAGGAGTTGAACTATTCTGATTCAGGAATGATGCATGGCCACATTAAGAACAGTGTGTGGTTGTGTATGCTGTTTCATCTACATCAGGGGTGCCCAAATGGTTGATCGTGATCGACCAGTAGATCGCAAAGGCAACGCGAGTCGATCGCGTTGCCTTTGCGATCTTGTTATCCTGCCTCCCCGAGCCAGGCCAGACACGTACAAGCACCGGACCCACAAGCCTTCACCTCTGACATCAATTCTGATGTCAGAGAGGAAGTTCTGGGCCAGCAAATCGCTGCCTGACTGGCCTGGAACTTCCTCTCTGATGTCAGAATTGATGTCAAGGGGGAGGGGAAGGCTTATATGAGAAATCGGTGGAATGGCTTAGGGGGCAGGGGGAGAGAGAAAAAAAGACAGGCAGGCAAGGGGAGAGAGAAAGAAAGAAAGAAAGAGGGGACAGGGGGAGAGAAAAAGAAAGACCCCCTACCCTTTTACTAAACTGTGATAGCGGCTTTTAGCACAGGGAGCTGCGCTGAATGCCCCTCGCAGCTCCCAATGCTCATAGGCTCCCTGCGGTAAAAACCAGTATCGCGCTTTAATAAAAGGGGGCCATAGTGCAAAATATAGACAGCAGATATAAATTCTCAAAACGGACACATTTTGATCACTAAATTGAAAATAAAATCATTTTTCCTACCTTTTTGTCTGGTGATTTCATGAGTCTCTAGTTGCACTTTCTTCTTCTGTAAATCCAATATTTCTTTCTGCCTGCCTTTCTTTCTGCCCCCACCCCTTTTCTTTCTGTCTCTTTCCCCCTGCATACCTGTCTTTCTTTCTCTCACCCCCCTGCGTGCCTGTCTTTTTTTTCTCTCTCCCCCTGCCCCCCTAAGCCATCGCACCGATTTCTCCACTTCCCTGATTCTCTCTCCCTGCCCCCCAAGCCACCACGCCGATTTCTCCCACTTCCCGACTCTTCCCTGCTCCCTCTGATGTCATCTGTGATGTCGGAGGTGCTGGCCGTAGTCTCATTGGGTGAGTCAGGAGAATGGGGCAGAGCTTCCCGCCTATGGGAATATTCAAATACTGAACGCCGGGGAGCATCTTCATGCTCCCAATGTTCTTATTCCCAATAATTGTCTCTGTGATCTTTTCCTAATACCAAGGGCTGGGCGGATGAGGAGGTGCAGCCTGCCTATGTTAATACATGATTATTTGCCTATGGTGATATGTATCTAATGACTGTCTTAAAGTTCTTTTGAGTTTACCAACATTATAAAGATACAACATTTTTTAATGCCTCTGCCTTCTTTTCATTTTTAGAACAAACCCACTGTTGATCGGTCATCCTCTCCTCCTCCCCCCCCACACACACTTTTTTTTTTCCACATTTTAAAACATTATCCTTCAATGGCTCTTGATCTTTTAAACATTATCTTTCCATAGCTTATGTTTTTTCAAGTTTTGTTTTTTTTAATTATATGCTTTACATTTGCACTGCTCCACAGCTCGGCTTCCTTTCTCCTGTCTCCCTCTAAAATGTAACACATCGCGCAAGCGTGCTTCTTTTTGGCACGCAAGAAGTTAGGAGACGCTGACACAGTAAGTAGCTACTCCTTCTACTCTTTTTTTAACCCGCTCAATATTTTTTCAATTTATTATGTTTTAACAGATTATATGAGGACACATAACATATAATATGTTCATATAATGATTCAAAATGTTGTGTGATCATGGCACCGAGGTACCCCCTCTTCAAACCCAGTATGCACCCAAAAATAGGGAGAAAAAGCATCAGACTAATGTAGCAGTATAGAACCAAAAGGTACAAATCAAAACTGCTTTTGATACTTTCGCTGGCAAAAAAACTCCCTCACAGAACAACTCAGGTTTAGAAAAGGGCAAAGTCATCCGGAGGCACGTTCAAGGACTTAGGGCTCCTTTTATGAAGGTGTGCTAGCATTTTTAGCGTGCGCTACAATGCTGCATGCGCTAACCCCGCGCTACATGGAAAATACTAACACCAGCTCTATGGAGACATTAGCGTCTAGTGCGCACAGCATTGTAGTGCGTAAAAGGAGCCCTTAGCTTATCCGTAGACTTGTGCATCACAATTTATCTCCTCTTCTTTTTCTTTGAGTGTTTACTGGCTTTGATTTTTTTTCTCCATTACAGCTTCACTGCTTTTTTCTAAGTGATATGCATTTTTGGCCAGTGTACAATTGGTATGCCATTTATTTTTTCATTGCTCCATCACCTCCATGCCATTATCATCCTCTGTAATATACAGGGCAGGATTAACCAATAGGCCCAGTAGGCAAGTGCCTAGGGCCCAAAATGATCATGGGGGCCCGATGAAGGAGGGCATCAACATTGTTTTTTCCAAACGGTGATGGGCCCTTCCAGCATCGATCGGCAACACGGGCCCCCACCCCCACCCCCGATCAGCAACGCAGCTCTCCCCTCATTGACGGAAAGTAAGACAAGCAAACAACGCAGGTAAGAAAGGCAACGGGAACTGTAATTTTGCAAGTGGTGCTGCTTGCCCAAAGCTTCCCTCTGACGCAGCTTCCTGTTTCTGCCTGGGTGCATGGTGGGGTGGGGCGGGGCAGGGGGCCCAGTGTACTTGTGTGCCTAGGAGCCCTCGATGAATTAATCCTGCCCTGGTAATATCCTATTTGCCTAGGTATTTAAAATTTACTATTTCGGGTTTCATTTTTCACCTCACGCACTCAGTTTAACTCAATGGCATATGTTACTCTTTCAATGTTGGTGAACTATCTCCTCCTTTTGCAAATCACTTGCCTATGCGATAAAGCTCTAAAAATACAGCCAGTTATCCATTTTATGTTGTTGCACCTTTGTTCATATTGATTTGTTTCCTCTATTGGCCTTTTTTCTATTATTATGTTTTATATACTTTCATAGTTTTATATTCTCTATATTTTACATAGATGATTTTATTTAAATTTTTTGCATTTTATTTGTACAGATGGTTTTAATATATGTCGATTTATACTTTGTTTATTTTAATGTATTCATTTTATTTATTTATTTTAATATATTCATTGTTTATATGTTTTTCTTATTGATGTTTATTCTTTATTTTCAGTTGTTTGTAAGTCCCCTGAGGAAGGCGGTTTACACTGCCGAAACTGGGATCCTAGTCAGGACCTTAGTTTGTGTACTCTAATTGACGAAACAAACAACCTTATAGAGACTTTATATATTCAATAAAATTTCCACTGGTTGATTTGGACATTTCACTTGCCTTTTCTGTTTGTGTGGTGCCTTAGAGGGAACAATGGTAGGGACAGTTGGCCCTTTTGTCAGCTGGGAGCAGAGGTAAGCAGCATGAATCTTAAAATCTACAAGTTCTGAGTTACACACTGATTCGACTTAAGAACAGCTTTAAAAACATAACTCGTTCTTAACCCGGACACTGCCCATATATGCATTTTCACTCATACTTTATGTACCATCATTTATGGATTTGGCCAGAAGCAGGTCATTGGAGACTCTAGCAAGGGCAGTTTTTTGGAGGAGTTATTTCACCCCCCAACTCATTCTCCTTTAACACAGGTCCCTTATGCAATTAAACCTAGTTAGTAATAACTGGGGTTAACATTAAATTAATATTTCTTAAAGGTAGCCTACATTGATAACTTCTCCCTCCTCCCATACATCTTCTCCCAAGCAGGTGTAAATATTTGTGCCTTCAATAACTGCAAGACTTCTGCAGGAATTTTGCTAGTATTTTATAAAGAGACATGGGGTCCTTTTACTAAGGCGTGCTAGTGCATCTTAGTTCACGCTAAATGCTAACGCGTGGCAACGTATCCATAGGATATAATGGATGCATTAGCACACGTTAGCATTTAGTGCGCTAAGACACACTAGTGCGCCTTAGTCAAAGGACCCCATAGGCGCCTATGTTTCTTTATAAAATATAGTCAGCAAAAAATAGACACCTTTCTGCCCAATTAACTTAGGTGATCAGTTATAAAATCATACTTTTTTAGATACAGAAATATAACATATTAAGCTTGAAGTAATGAATAGTCCAGGGTTTTTCTGCTTTTAACAGAGGACAGCACTGAGTCTGAATGCCTGATTACAGATCTCATCTCTACTCTCTTATCTCCCCTGTATTAATTAATTTATTTTTAAAAAATTTTGCTCGCCTAACACCTAGGTGGGTTACAATTACACATGCACAGTAGAAGGCCCAGTCTCTCTATTTCACAGAGTGCACCTGGCTCAGTGCAAAAGATATTTTTGCAGATCACTTACATGTATGAAATGAGCACCATGTGGCAGAAACTGAGCATAAAATTAGGAATCACAATCCAATGAGTTTCAGTTATCCCCTTGAAGCTATATTACAGCATATACCGCCTCTAATTGAATCAATGTGAGGAGCTAACCTTTTACTTAAATCAATCGTAGCCTCTGCCTTCTTCCAAGCAGAGATTCACTTACAAAGGGGACAAAAGAAAATGCTGGCAGAATTCACAGAATAACTTCTCTTTCCATTTATTTTTTTAACAACTACAAGAGAAACTTTGTTTCTATCATTGGAGTTTGTTCACAAGATTAACCTTGAGTTTTCGACCAAATCGCTTCCACCTCTCCCTCCTCCCATTTGCCATTCTGACCCTCCACCGACTTCTGCCACCTTTTCTTCCTTCTCTGAAATGACTGAGGAGAAAACTGCATGTTTTATGTCCTCCAAACTCACTTCCTGTTCTTCTGATCCCATCCCTACCCGTTTACTGATCACCATCTCTCCTACTCTCATCCCCTCTATCTTCAACCTATTGCTCTCCACTGTGACTGTACCCAACGCCTTCAAACATGCCTTAGTTATGCCACTTCTCAAAAAAACAATCGCTGGACCCTACCTGCCCCTCCAATTATCGCCCTGTCTCCCTCCTCCCCTTCTTATCCAAGCTACTTGAACATGCTGTTCACTGCTAATGTTGATTTTTTCATCTTGAGCTACTCCTGACCCGCTTCAATCAGACTATTGCCCTCTTCATTCTATGGAAACCGCCTTGCTAGAGTCTCCAATTACATGCTCCTGGCCAAATCCAAAGGCCTCTATTCCTTGATCTATCTGCAACGTTTGACATTGAAGATCAGAGGTTTTCAACACGCGATAGGCGCACCACTGTCAGGGGGCAAGCGTCGCCGGTGCTATATGTCTCCCAACTTCTTTCTGCTATCGCTTTCTACTTTCCCAACTGCTTTCTGCTATATGTTTCCAAACTTCCTTCTGCTGTCGCGTATCTCCCACCTTTCTCGTCTTCTCTCCCCAGCATCCCTCCACCATCACTCCTGGAGGACATTAAAACAAAATGCACAATAAAATTTACATTAGTCATCACTGTACCTTTTATACAATAAGTTAAGAACCAGAGTTTCTCAGAGACACTAACAGTAAAACCTCCACTTCTCTTTATCCCGTGACACTGCCAACCCCATGCATACTCAGCTGGACAGCACTCATTCATAATCACTGTATCAGTTTCTTACAACCATGACTCAGTCACTCCTAAGGTACTGCTGGACAGGAAGAAGAGGTACTGCTGGATATGGGAAAGGCCCAGGGGAAGGGAGAAAGGGTACTGCTGGACAAGGGCGAAGGGAAGGGAGAAGAGGAGCTGCTGGACCTGACAGAAGTACACTCCAGAGTCCTCTTTAAATGTGCCTGCTTAGCCTTCAAGATTCTACACGGCATCCTTCCTCCCGTTATTCCACTCCTTTGGAACTCCTCTAACCCTAACTCTACCAGATCTTCCCAAAAACTAAAACTATCATTCCCTTCTACAAAAGGTATATCCCGCGCAGGAAAACTGGGAACATCCCTCCCCTTTAGAACCACAGAACTCTGGAACAACCTCACATCCCCGCTCAGAAATTCAAACTCCCTCCAATTCTTCCGCAAACACCTGAAAACTTGACTCTTTTCAAAAATCTAACACCTCCTGCTCTCTGGGACACTTGTCCCTCACTTTCTTCTTGTTCCTTTCCTATAACCCTTCATTGGAGTTCCTTTCTTTCTAACTCTGTAAACCGTGCCGAGCTCTACGCCTGTGGAGATGGCGCGGTATACAAACCTAAGGTTTAGTTTAGTTTAGTTTAGAAGGGAACGGGAAGGGAAAGATGCTGCTGGATTTGAAGGAGAAGGGGAGGGAAAAGAAAGGTGATGCACACTGGAGAGGAGGGTGAGATGGTGCATGGGCAGAGAGCATATTAGTTGTGAGTGGGTTGGGGGGGAGAGAAGGAAGGAAAATTGTTGCAGGATGAGTGAGAGTAATGAGAGAGGGAGAAATGGACATGGTGTGGAGGAGAGGGAGAAATGGGGCATGGGGAGAGAACATGTTGTGTGTGGGGTTGGGGAGAGAAGGACTGGGTTGTGGGAATCTCACACTTGAGGGAAGGGGCGAGGAGAAAGAGTACAGAAAGTGTTGGACTCATAGAAAGATAAAGGGAGAGATGGATGGGGATGGCAGAAAGGGGGGAAGGAGAAATGTCACACTCGGGAAGGGGGAGAGTGCAGAGAGTAAAAAAGTTGGACACATGGAGGGAGAGAGAGATGGTTGGGATTGGGAATAAGGACTGGAGGAGAGGAAGCATGCAGGAGGCAGAGAGAAAGAGATGACCTTTAAAACTATGCAAACTAATGCCCCGGCATTCATAGATAGACTACTGATCCCCTATGACCCTCCCAGAACATTAAGATCAACCTCACAGCATTCCCTTAATGTCCCATCCCTAAAGATAATTGGTACTTGTCGTACCCTCATTTTTTCAGTCACCGCCCCTTTAATTTGGAACGCTCTTCCTCTATACCTTAGAACTGAACGAAACTTGCAGAAATTCAAAAGCAGCCTAAACTGCTTACTTTTTAAAGATGCCTATAACTGATATTTATACACGTATCTACTTCAGCAATTTTTAACTTTTTCCCTTTTCTTATTGTATTTTCCTTTTATGTATTCTTTCTAATCAAAACTTAAATAAACTATGAAACTATGTTAGACGGTGACAGGTCAAATGCGCGCAAGACAATAGCGCGCAGACAAAAACGCGAAGACAACTCAGCGCAGACAATACCACGCAAGACAACTGAGTGCAAGGATAACTCCGCGCAAGACAATTCAGCGCAACCGTAACTCAGCGCAAGACAATTGAGCACAATGACAATTCAGCGCGCCTCAAGATGGTGGCTGGCGAACGAAGGGCACGCGTACGTTCAGCATGTTAACATGTGATCACGTCACCAGTTATCAGTATGGTTGCCTTGACTCTTTGCGTTTTGAATATAAGTCACGTGAATGCATTTTCATTACTATGGTTACGTTTCCGATCACGTCACCAGTTATCAGTATGGCTGCCTTGCCTCTTTGTGTTTTGAATATAAATCACATGAATGCATTTTCATTACTATGGTTACATTTCCTCTTTATATATGTGCTCCGAACAGGCCGCCTTCCTTTCGCTGCCTGACCGTGTCCGTTATATGTAAAGATCTGGTTTTGCTAGTACTTCATCTATAATGAATATTTGTCTTGCGCGGATTTTTCTCGCCTCTAGTGAGAGCGAACGTACTTCCACATTTCAGATTTCTTCATTTACAGGTATGTTTATATTTTTATGTCGTTCCTTTTTCAAGCTATATAAGATACGCGGTACACAATCGCAAGAAAAACGAGGGTATAATAATAAAACTTTGAGCGTAATTGACTATGAACCATTTATATGTTCGGTATTTATATTTCCGGTTCACTATGAACCATGTTAGACTGGTGGAATGGAGGGAGAAATGTTGAATGTGGCAGTAGAGGGAGTTGGAGAGATGCACTGTACAGTGTGCTTTGTGGTTTTTAAAAAAAAAATTTTGTGGTTACCATTATGTATTAATAAGATTATATTGTGTGTATTTGAAAAATGGCTTGAAGAAATTCCAATTCAATTAATACTATTATTATGGGGGTGGGGTCAGAGGTGGAGCTTAGGTGGGTTTGGGGTGGTGCTTGGGTGGGGTATCCGGTTGATATTTGTTAGACTTAGGGGGGTACTTGGCTTGAAGAAGTTGAGAAACTCTGCTGTAGATCACCACATTTGATGCTGTAATAGATCATCGATACGTTGTCCTCAGTTGAGTTTCAGGGCTCTGTTACTTCAGAGTTTGCATATCTTTCTAGTTGAATTTTTTACATAAGCTCTGGAGGATCTTTTTCTACATATATATTGAACTAGTCGTTAAGCCCGTTACATTAACGGGTGCTAGAATTTATGTCTGTCTGTATTTTTCTTTCTGTCTCTTTCCTCCCTCCATTTCCCTGTGTAGTGCTGTCTCTGCTTTCTTCCTCAGTCTGCACTCTCAAGCTGTAACATTACTGCTTAGCTTTTTCTCCCTGCAAGCATCTCTGCTCTCTTTCTCATCCCCAGTCACTTTGCTATTTTTCTCTTCTTGCAGGGGTCTCTGCTCTCCTTTCTCTATATGTTCCTGATTCCTGCAAACTTCTGTTTTCTCTGTATGCTCTTGATCCTGTGTTTCCCTGTAGGTGTCTTTTCCTTTTTTTTTTTAATTCCTTCTTCATGTATGGTTGATTTATTTAAAGTTTTTTTATTTTTCCTATTTGTTGCATGCCTGTCTCCTTGGCCGCTGTATGTTTCTCTTTTTTTGCTTTGTGTGTTTGTTTGTGTTTTTTTGCTGATTGTCTACTTGGTCGCTGTCAGTCTGTCTGTCTCATTGGCTGCTGTATGTCTGTATGCCTTTTTTTCTGTCTAACTCCTTGGCCACTGTATGTCTGGAAGGTTTTTTTTCCTGAATTTATCCTTGGGCATTGTATTTTTTATTTTTTTCTGTTTGTCTCCTTGGCTGTTTGTATTTTTTTGCTGTCTCTCTGTCTGTCTACTTGGACGCTGTATGTAAGTATGTCTGTCTCCTTGGCTGCTGTATGTCTGTTTGTCATTTTTTTTCCTGTGTCTCTCTCTCCTTGTCCTCTGTGTTTTGTTATTTTTTCAGTCTGTCTCTTTAGCCCCCTGTCCTTCTGTGAGTGTCTATGTCTCTCTCTCTCCTTGTCCTCTGTGTTTTGTTATTTTTTCAATCTGTGTCTTTAGCCCCCTGTCCTTCTGTGACTGTCTGTGTGTCTCTCTCTACTTGTGCACTGTTGTTTGTTTGTTTTTTTCAATCTCTCTTTAGCTCCTGATCCCCTCTCACTGACCCTTGCGCGACTGCATGTAATTCCGGTTAGGTTTCCATGGCAACCCTGCTCGCGGGTCTGTGAGTGTAGGGCCGTTTTGTCGGGTCTGGCGGCGCCGGGTAGGGAAGAGTCCTGGCTCCTTTTTTGGTTTGGGCCCGTGCAGAGGGGCTCAACAGAGCACAACCACCTTTCCTTCCCTCCCTCCATCAGGTGCAGTGCAGCTCCACCAATGTTAAAAGCAGCCGTGTCGAAATCGGAGCCCTGCCACTGCCGTAGCACTTTCCCCTCTGCCTTGGTCCCGCCCCTTCTCTGACATATGGGACCGCGGCAGAGGGAACGTGTTATGGTGGCGGGAGTGAGTTGTTCGCCTTCCCCTATCTGGGGAAAGCGCCGTGCCGAGCAGAGGCGTGAAGGCGGGAGTGAGCTGATCGGCTTTCCCTATCTGGGGAAACCGCCGTTGCGAAAATGGAGGGAAGTGCCGCGTTGGTAAATTTGTCAGCTTTGCGTAGGGCCGTAGTAAGAGCGGGGCATGCTGCACTCTTGGCGGCCACGGACATACAGATCATGGAAGCACGCGGATAAGAGTGTGCATGCGCCGCCTACGGTTTTATTATATAGATAGGTTCTTCCTTACTTGGGACTTTGTAAAATCTTGACAACAGAAATACAGTGCTCCCCCGTGAATTCACGGTCCCAGTCATTCGTGGTATTTTCAGACCGTGAAGGGGAGGCAGGAGAGGGCAGCTGGAGCACCGGCGAGTGAAGGAAATCAGCAGCTCCTGATTGGTGAGGCCTGACTTTAGTACAGGAAGAGGCGGTCGGAGCATACAGTGAGTGATTTCCTTCACTTGCCGGCGCTCCGGCTGCCCTCTCCTGCCTGTCCAGCTGCCCTCTCCTGTCTTCCCTGCCTAAAAACCGTATTTGTGGTTTTTCGACATTCACGGGGGTTCCTGGAATGGAACCCCCGTGAATATTGGGGGAGTACTGTATATATATATATATTTTGTGAGAATGAATGAGTGAATGGTTTGGTATTCTTTTAATTGGGTCTGTCCTATAATTGTTGGAGTTCTTTTCTAAGTACTTTATCGTATTTTAAATATTGTAAACTGCTTAGACCTATCGGAAGAACAAATGGTATATCAAATTTTAATAAAAGTAAAACTACTGCCAGTCGGCATACCTCGGGCTCTATCCTAGGACCTCTTCTTTTCTCCATTTACACTTCTTCCCTTGAAGCTCTAATCTCCTCCCATGTCTTCCAGTACCACCTCTATGCTGATGACTCGCAAATCTACCTCTCTATGCCTGAAATTTCTACAGGAATTCAGGCTTGAGTCTCAGCCTGCCTGGCTGATATTGCTACCTAGATATCTCGCTGCATCTAAAATTAAACATGGCCAAAACTGAACTCCTTATCTTTCCTCTTAAACCCGCCTCTCCCCTTCCTGTGTTCTCTATTTCAGTGGATAACGCTTTCATTCTCTCTGATTTGTTGGCTCATCTCCTTCTTTCTCTTTGTATAGCCAACAGACTACAAAACTTGCCTTTCTTTGTCTACATCGCTAAAATCTGGCTATTCCTTTCTAAGCACACTGCCAAGACCCACATCCACGCTCTTGTCACCATTCGCCTGGATTATTACAACTTGCTTCTCACAGGTCTTCCACTATGTCATCTCTCTCCCCTCCAGTCTGTTCAGAATTCTGCTGCATGTCTCATATTCTGCCAGTGTCAATATGCTCACGTTACCCCTCTCCTCAAGTCGCTTCACTGTCTCCCTGTCCATTTTCATATACAGTTCAACTCTTCTTACTGATCTACAAGTATATTCACTCTGCAGCTCCTCAGTATCTCTCCTCTCTTATCTCTCCCTATACTCTGCTCCGGGAACTCCATTCTTCAGGTACGTGTCTCTCTTGTTGGTACCCTTCTCCTCTACTGCCAACTCCCGACTCTGTCCCTTCTACCGTGCTATACCATATACCTGGAACAATCTGCCTGACTTGGTACAGCATGCTCCATCTCTAGCCCACTTTTTTGAAGCTGCATTTAAGTCCTACACCTACCAACTTGTAAAGCACCCATTTCTGTTTGTTATTCCCTCTATAGTCCCCCCACCTTAACCGCTTCATCAGACCCCTTATAATTCCCTACCTGAGCAGCATGTATAGATGGATGTCATATAGAATCTAGCTTTGTCCTGTGTATTCGTCATAATTAGATTATAAGCTCTCTCAAACAGGGACCATCTCTTAATGTACAGCGCTGTGTGTCTAGTAGCACTATAGTAAGAATAAATAGTAATAGTTGATTTAACACATGTGAGTTGCTGTGGGGTGGCACTGGATGGCAAATACCACTCCCAAAAAATGGCTTTTGCCACGCCTTTACTACCCCAATTTCAAATAAGCTATTTCCTTGTCATCAACAGCAGATGAATCCAGAGACTAGTGGGATTACATCCATCAACCAGCAGGTGAAGATAGAGAGCACTGAGTTGTCCTCAGGTATATCTTGGATGCACAGCCAAACAGTATAGGTCTTCTCAAAGCAGTTGAAATAAAGCACATAAAAGGCATGAAACATAATCCCACTAGTTTCTGGATTCATCTGCTGTGACTAAAGGAAAGAAAATTATCAGGTAAGGGCATAATTTTACCTTCCTCCCCTGTTTTCTGGCTGCATTGATGCTTCTTCCTCCTGTGCTGTCCATTGAATATTTACAGATCATGCATGTTTCAAGCGACACACTGAACAACTACTACTACTTAACATTTTTATAGCACTGCTAGACGTACGCAGCACTGTACATTAAACATGTCAGAGACAATCCCTGCTCAACAAAGCTTTTACAATCCAATCAAAACAGACAAACAGGACAAGGCTAGATTCTGTAAATGGCACCCATCAATGCTCAATGTTATTCTACTGCATAAGGGGCACTTAAAGATGAGTGCCCATTATAGAATTAGCATTGAGTGTATACATGGATGAATTTACTGTGCAGTAAAAGGACTCAACACATTTTGTGTTTTAGCCACAAGGCCTGCATCAGGAGTCTAAAAACAATGAGATCAAATATATTTTTGTATAAATTAAAAAATTTTAATGTTAAATAATTAAACAAATGAAATCCCTTTCATCAAGCTGGGCTAGAGGTTTTTAGCCCAAGCTGGTACAGTAAATGCTCCAATGCTCATAGGATTCCTATGAAGGTTGGAGCACTTATCTCGCTGGCCTGCACTAAAAACCTGTAACGCAGCTTGATAAAACAGGGGGGTGGGGTAATGAACAATTAATTTTAATACACAAAAGCCATGCAAGAGAAATATAAGTCCTCTTTTACTAAGCTGTGGTAGAAATTTCTACAGCAGCCCAGGGCACTAAATGCGCCAACACACATAGGAATTCTGTGAGCATCAGAGCAGAGATGGAGCATTTAACATAGTAACATAGAAGATGATGGCAGATAAAGACCCGAATGGTCCATCCAGTCTGCCCAACCTGATTCAATTTAAATTTTTTAATTTTTTCTTCTTAGCTATTTCTGGGCAAGAATCCAAAGCTTTACCCTGTACTGTGCTTGGGTTCCAACTGCCGAAATCTCTGTTAAGGCTTACTCCTGCCCATTTACACCCTCCCAGCCATTGAAGCCCTCCCCAGCCCATCCTCCACCAAACGGCCATATACAGACACAGACCGTGCAAGTCTGCCCAGTACTGGCCTTAGTTCAATATTTAATATTATTATTTTCTGATTCTAAATCCTCTGTTTTCATCCCACGCTTCGTTGAACTCAGTCACAGTTTTACTCTCCACCACCTCTCTCGGCATTCCAGGCATCCACTACCCTCTCTGTAAAGTAGAATTTCCTAACATTGCCCCTGAATCTACCACCCCTCAACCTCAAATTATGTCCTCTGGTTTCCTTTCTCTGGAAAAGATTTTGTTCTATGTTAATACCCTTCAAGTATTTGAACATCTGAATCATATCTCCCCTGTCTCTCCTTTCCTCTAGAGCAGGGGTGTCGAACTCAATCAGAGAAGGGGCCAAAATCTAAAATCCAGCCTAAATCGCGGGCCGAATGGTTTACTGAACAGTCATAAACTGACAATGTTAACCAAAAATGTGAATTTAAAATGAGTGGAACAATCTTTTCCTTAACAGTGCTGTTAACCAACTCACATGCTATCAAGCAAAACAGTAATATTGGTATCAAGCAAAACAGTAATATTGGAATGTACCTAAAATGCTCATTGTTTTGTTTTCTGGCTAGATGTCTGACACCGTTTTCCCCGTATCAATGAGTCAATGTTCGGTTTTATTTCTTGGGCTGTAGCAACCCGCAAAACAGCATGAAGGTTGTCATCGGTAATGCGTGATCTGTGCTTGTTTTTGTTCAGATTCATTATTGAAAACATCTGTTCACAAAGATAGGTGCTCCCGAACATGGATAGAATACGGGCAGCATGAAGTCGGAGCTCTGGCATTGAGTCAGGGGGCAGTAGAGGGTAGAAGTCCTCAATTTCAACATCCTGAAACCTTGATTTCAGGCCACTGTCAGACTGAAGCTCGATTATCTCCATCTGAAGGTGATGGGGCACATTGTTGACATCAACTGTAAAAGGATTGGCAAAGATGTCAAAGCCTGAGTGCTGTGTTCTAAAGTCAGAGAAGCGCCGCTCAAATTCACTTAGTAAACGGCTAACTTTGGTAGCCAGCCGACTGCAAGGAAAAGTACCAGAAATAGTGGTTGAGATACTCAAACAAACGGGAAAGTGGGCAAGATTGTCCTGTTCCAGTTGGGACTTCCATAGTTGAAGTTTATGCTGGAATGCTGTGATCATGTCAGACATCTTCGTGATGACTTGTTTGCGTCTCTGCAGCTTCAGATTCAGTTGGGCGAGATGCTCGCATATGTCACACATCATAGCAAAATCACATAGCCAGGCGGGATCCGACAGTTCAGGCAAGGGCTTTCCTTTACTTTCCATGAAAAGAGCAATTTGTTCTCTGAGCTCAAAAAATCTTTTGAGGACTGCGCTCTTGCTCAGCCATCTTACTTCTGTGTGGTATGGCACGTCTCCATGCTCTGCACCCACCTCCTGTAAAAACTGCTGGAACTGGCGATGATTCAGGCCACGTGCCCTAATAAAGTTAATAGTTTTAATGACTGTGGTCATTATGTCATTCATGTCCAGAACTTTTCCACACATAGCCTCTTGGTGGATAATGCAATGATAAGTAATCAAGGGTGTGTGGCAGTGACTTTTTTGCATTCTTTCCTTCATTAGTCCAACCAAGCCTTTCTTTTCTCCGCACATTGAAGGTGCGCCATCGGTAGTTAGCCCCACCAACTTTTCCCAGGGTAATTTAAAATTATTTATAGATTTCTCCACAGCCTCAAATATATCTCTACCAGTCGTCGTCCCATGCATGGCAGCTACATCCAAAAGTTCCTCAGTGACAGAGAGGTCGGTCTTCGTAGCACGTATAAAGATGGACAGCTGCGCTGTATCAGTGTTGTCTGTGCTTTCATCGATAGCAAGTGAAAAAGCGAGATAACTGCATGCCTGTTCGGCCAGCTGTGATGATAGATTTCCTGAGAGTTCTTGAACTCTGTCTGCAATGGTGTTTCTTGACAAACTGACAGTTTGAAAACTCTGTATCTGGTCTGGGCATACTTTCTCACACACTTTTAGCATGCATTGCTTCAAAAAGGCACCCTCTGAAAAACACCTTGAAGTACGGGCAATTTCTTCAGCCACTATAAAGCTTGCTTTCACTGCAGCATCATTTTTCGCTGTAGCCTTTGTAAACATTTGCTGCTGTGATTGTAGTTTGCCTTTTAGTTCTTTAACAATTTTATGCTTTTCTTCCAAAGTATATTTGCCATACTTAACATTATGTTTGGTGTCAAACTGATGACGTATATTGTACTCTTTCATCACCGACACTGTCTCATAACACAATATACACACTGGTTTGCCCTCACTAAGCACAAACATGTATTCATTTTCCCATTTGTCATTAAATTGTCTGCCTTCACCGTCAACTTTTCTTTTCCTGGACATTTTGGGATCAATATTGGCAGTAAAAGATGTAGTTTATTGGAAATCTGCGTTAGAATGAAAAAGTCAGTCAATAAATGCCTGGCTGGGTACAGATAGCAGATTCTGTTGCGATTTTTATGCCTACACTTTATGCCAGGAACTGGCAACTTCTGCTGTGTATTTTTTTTACATAGTTCCCCCCCCCCCCGACGTCCGATTCACCCCAAGCAGGACTGCTCGCACGCACCTGCACCCCCACCCCGAAGGACCGCCGACTCCCCGACTCCCAACACGATCGGGGCAAGAGGGAGCTCAAGCCCTCTTGCCCCCCCGACTCCCCGACACGATCGGGGCAAAAAGGAGCACAAGCCCTCTTGCCCCGCCAATTCCCCAACTCCCCGACAATATCGGGCCAGGAGGGAGCCCAAGTCCTCCTGGCCCTGGCGACCCCCCCCCCCCGCTAGTTGTTCGGGCCAGGAGGGAGCCCAAACCCTCCTGACCACGGCGACCCCCTACCCCCACCCCACACTACATTACGGGCAGGAGGGATCCCAGGCCCTCCTGCCCTCAACGCAAACCCCCCTCCCACCATCGACCGCCCCCCAAGAACCTCCGACCCCCCTGGCCGACCCCCACGACACCCCCACCCCCCTTCCCCGTACCTTTCTGTAGTTGGCCGGACAGACCGGAGCCAAACCCGCCTGTCCGGAAGGCAGCCAACGACGGAATGAGGCCGGATTGGCCCATCCGTCTCAAAGCTCCGCCTACTGGTGGGACCTAAGGCTCCCGGGTCTATTCTGATTGGCCCAGGCGCCTTAGGCCCCACCAGTAGGCGGAGCTTTGAGACGGATGGGCCAATCCGGCCTCATTCCGTCGTTGGCTGCCTGCCGGACAGGCGGGTTTGGCTCCCGTCTGTCCGGCCAACTACAGAAAGGTACGGGGAAGGGGGGTGGGGGTGTCGTGGGGGTCGGCCAGGGGGGTCGCGGGTCGGCTGGGGGGGCGGTCGGAGGTTCTTGGGGGGGGCGGTCGATGGGGGGAGATAGATAGCAAGTACGGCCAGCGAGATCACAAGCCTCCTATGTCACCGCGCGTCATTGTGATGGAACGCAGCGGCGTGCAGTGACGACAGCGCGGTGCGGGCCACATTGCAAGGCCTGGCGGGCCGGATTTGGCCCGCGGGCCTTGTGTTTGACACATGTGCTCTAGAGTATGCAATAGAAACATCTACCACAGCTTAGTAAAAGGGGGGATAAAGAAATATAAATAAATAAATATAAGATATGTATACTAAACAAATAAATATAGACAGTAACAATAATTAATAATAAACATTCAAAAGTTAATATTGGATAGTTTGAAAGGTCACTTGTGCAGACACAAAACCAGAGACATGAAGAAAGTACAAAAGTTTCTTTATTCAGCATATGCAGGACTCCTGTGCAATAAAGGTTCTGCCTCAGAAGTGTCCAAATGAGGAAAAGCAAGTTCCTTTATACCACTCATATACATATTGGATGCTACAAGGGGGTTTCTATAGATTAACTATTGACAGTTTTATAATTCATGATTGGTCCTAATACAAAGTATACCATTGGTCATCTGGGTGTCCTTATGAGCCTATAGTAAATATACAACTTATCTATGCATTGCAGTTTCGATTGTTACATGTCCAGGAGGGCGAGGTACATTATAACTTTCTTACAGTAGAAACAGAAATGCAACACGTGATTTCCCAGAAAAGGCATCCTACTAAGGAGATGAAACTTATGCACAGCCAGTTTTTTTAAATAATGAGCAAGGCCCACATTCCTTCAGCCAAAGTAATTCAGTTATGATCATAATGAGGGTGCTGACCCCTTCATTCCAATCATAATAGAGGTCGCTGATCCCTTCAAGTTAACTTTTGAACAGGTATAAAAATACCAAAGCTAAAGCAAGAGTAAAAAAAACCTGCAGTATGTATAACTAAATATCAAATGCAGAAATATAGTATATCATTAAAACAATATATAATAAACCTCCTATAAAAACTGAGGGCTCTTTTTATCAAGCTGTGCTAGAGGTTTTTAGCTTGAGCCAGAGCGGTAAATGCTCTGACACTCATAGATTTCCTATGAATGTAGGAGGACTTACCTTGCCAGCTGTGCTAAAATCCTCTAACGCAGCTTGACAAAAGGGGGGTGAGTAAAATATTTAATGTCAAATGTTGTATTATTTGTACACTTGATGTAAGATTAAAAATGAATAAAGAATTTTAAAAAAAAAGAAAAAAAAAATTTAAGAAAAAGTAGAAGCATAAAACTAACTAAACACTAAAAATATGTGAAATTATAAAAATTACTAAAGTATATAAAACAAAGAAACTACTTAAATAAAATGACTAAGGGCTCCTTTTACAAAGATGTGCTAGCATTTTTAGCATACGCACAGGATTAGCGCGTGCTAGCTGAAAAATTACCGGCGGTAGAGGCTAGCGCATGTGGCATTTTGGTACATGCTAAGTGCATGCTAAAACCGCTAGTGTGCCTTTGTAAAAGGAGCCCTTAGGGGACCTTTTATTAAGGTGTGCTAACCAATTTAGCGTGCACTAAAGATTAGCGCATGCTAAGGTGCCCATAGAATATAATGGATGCCTTAGCATTTAGCATGTGCTAATCTTTAGCATGCGCTATATCGGTTAGTGCACCTTAATAAAAGGACCCATAAATGTATTGCATATCTCAAACTATCTTTATATTTATTTGTTTAATATTCATTTATATTTCCAAATATATTTCTCTTGCGTGTTATGTTTTTTAATTAATTGTTCATTATTTGTTTATTTAACATTTATGACCCTCTTTTACTAAGCCACACTAGAGGTTTTTACTGCAGCCTGGAGCACTAAACGCTCTGATACTAATAGGAATTTTATGAGCGTCAGAGCATTTAGTGCTCCGGGCTGCAGTACCTCTACCACGACTTAGTAAAAGGGGAGGGGGAATATTTCAATTTGTATTTGATCTCATTTTTTAGACTCCTGATTCAGGCCTTGTGGTGGAAACATAAATCATGTTGAGTCATCCTTTTACGTCCGGTAGATAATTCCCGGATGTGACGAAAGACGCTGTGAAGTTTTAAGCGAGGTTAAAGAGTTCGAAGTCTCTGAACCTGTCATATAATAGTGTTTCATAAATAGTGCTGATAAAACCAACTATAGTGCTCCTGAAGAAACTCTGTTGCAGATTGAGAGAGCGAAACGGAGATCTTCCGTCGTTTCCAGATGGCTGTGTAGTAATATACTCACAAGCTAAGTACTATTAGAATAATGAAATAAGAGGATACTTATATTAAACAGCCAAGAATAATTACATTACATAGTAAAAAGCTACAGCAAAAGTAAAAGTAAAATTCAAAGAGAACAATAAAAGAGTAAAAAGGACCGATGATAGCTCACATTAAGGTTATACGCCAAGACGTGTTTTAATGGCAGTATAACTGTGAGCGCTTGAGTTCTATAACACTGCATACAAATTTCAAGACTGTCTCAACCCTCTCATGCACTTCCCATGGCTTCACCCCCTTTTTGATTGCATACAGAAGATTTGGGCGCATATTGTTATAGAATAGTGCATAGCAAGATGTGGGTGCAAATTGAAATTGGTACCATTTAGTGCCAATTAGCAGTTAGTTAGACACACTTCTTGGATTGGCAACCAATGATGAGTGCCCAATTTTAGGTGTAATATATACAATCTGGCAGATGATGGATGGAGCTGAGGTTGGTGACAGATTGAAAGGCAGCCAAATATAGATGAAGGTGAAAGGCAAAGGGAGAAGGGTAATATTATGGATTAGGTGAGTGGGAGAAGGAAAGGAGGTGAGAGTTGGAAAGGGAGAGACTGAAGGACAAGGAGATACGAAGGCAGGTGAAATGTGATTGGCTGGAAAAGCAAATGCAAGAAATGGAGAAAAAAGGCAAAAGAAAGATCTGAATCAGATAGAGGTAAAGTATGAAAATAAGAAAGGAGGAGACAGAAGAAATGGGAAGGCGATTGTAGAACAGACCTAGATCAATAAAAGGAAAGTGTAAAAGAGGGATTGGAACCAACTCAACTGCCATATTTCCACCCAAAAAAGACACTGTCATATTATTTTTGGGCCCAAAAAAGGCACTAGGTCTTCTTTTTGGGGTAGGGCTTCTTATTTTCATGTACAATGATCATCTCGCCCTTCCTCTCCTCACCCCAATCATCCTATTTCCTTTCTCTCCCCCACATGTGCAGCATCTTTCCTCCTCTTTTGCAATGTCTTTCTATCCCCCCTCCCATCATCCTGTGCAGCAGAACCCTTGCAGCTTGAATCCCTCCCTTCCTCCCTCCCATCCCTTGTGCAGCAGAACCCTTGCAGCTTATATCCCTCCCCCCGCTGACCCTTCCATCTCTCCCGCCGACGAGACCAAAATACTGTACCTTGTAACAAATGGCAGCGTCGCAGCAATGTAAACAGGCTGCTTCATGGCCTTCTCCTGCCCAGGCGCGTGTACTGCGTTGCTGATGACATCATCAGTGATGCAACAGAAGAATGCCCGGGCAGGAGAAGGCCATGAAGCAGCCTGTCTACATTGCTGCCATTTGTTACAAGGTACAGTATTTCGGTCGGCGGGAGAGATGGATGGGTCAGCGGGGGGCAGGGGGGTCAGTGAGAGGGGGGTGCGCAGGGAAGCGCTGCTGCCGGTGACTAGGGCTTATTTTCGCTTATATTAAAACCTACCCCGAAAATCATGCAAGGGCTTATTTTCAGGGTAGGGCTTATTTTCAGGGAAACACAGTAGCAAACAGTTGCCCAAAGGTAGAAAAATAAGTTTCTTTTTCATTTTTGTTAGTGATTAAATATATCGGCTACAGTGCTGTGCATTTCTTATATCTATATATTTGCACTGATTAGGCAGAAATGCATTTCTGTTTCTGTTTTTCCAGTGCTGGACTGCATGCAGTGTCTGGCTTCTCAGTATTTCCATGTTAGTCTATCTGCATGTGTTTCTAATTTGTGATCCTTCATACTAAATTAGGCGAGGGCTGGTATGTGCTCTACATGAGTGATCAATACAAGGTATTTTACTAAAGTTTATTTTTTTGTGTAGGAATTTGGTTGGGTCTGTTTTTCCAACAGGAGGTACATATATAGGTGTTCTAGAGTCTGGTGTAATATTTGCAGATAGGGTTCTGGCAGTGTGAGCCCTTAGAATTAACTCCATCCCTTCCAGTATTCAAATCTAGGCTAAAAGCCTACTTTTTTGAGGTTGCTTTTAACTCCTAACCCCCAGTTGATTGTAAAGTACCCATGCCTGAGAAGTTCCTTGTTTGTTGGTTTGATTAGATTGTAAGCTCTACTGAGCAGGGACTGTTATGTTATTTGTGGAGTTTGAGGTAGGTTACAAAAGTAATTATTGCAATAATAGCTTAAATGTACATTTTAGGATACAGTTTGGTAGTACTCCTAGCATAGATTACATATATAGTAAGCTACAGACAGTAATGCTTCATAATGTTAGCCAAAGCAGTGAAAACTCAAAAAAGTCGGCAACAATATGGGGAGAGGAGGACACCTCTTCCCATATATTGAAGAAAGGGGGAAAGATGAATGAGAGAATGAAGAGTGAAATGCTACTCAATAATGCTAATAAATGTAAAACCTATAAGTGAGAAGCTTCAGAGACTTCAGTATCAGGGAACTGTATATAATCAAATGCTCTTAAACAGTAACCCCCAGGCTGACAAATACATGATGGCTATTGAAGCCCAAGTGAGTTCGCCCGATACATCATATTGTCCCTAAATAATAAAGTGTGCTTCAAAAACTCAAAATTCAATAAATGAAAAAGTGAAACATTGTGTGACAATTCATAATTTATTTATCTAGCTCTTTCAGCGTATCCTCAAAGTTCAAAATATGTTCAATGAAAGAGTGCCAGCATCGTGTATAACAATAAATACCATGAGAATTCAATGAAGAATTAGCACAAGAAAAGTCCAACTTATCTGGATTCAAAAAGTAGGAACTATCCGTGACTCTCTAAGGTAAGTCCGTGATGTACCCGACAGAGTTCTGTTTCGCTGTCTTCTTCAGGAGCAGAACTTCCTCCGATTTGAAATCTTTCAACATCATTTAGCACTCGACAATGAATCAATCTAATTCAAAATGAAATGTGAGAGATAAATACTCGAAGAGGTTTTGTTATCTCTGCAGCCCACAAAGCATTAAATGACGACTGAACGGTGAGGCTCAATTTAAAAAGCCACGCAAAAAGGCAACGCACTCTTTGTGACGTATTGATGTTAACAATACAACTTTATTGAAACTAACAAGTTATAGAAACCCTGATGATTAAGTTATATAAAGTCCATGGAAGATCAAGTTACAAAGCACCGATCCACATGCACGAGCATTTTATACCAGCTCTATGGCTGATGTAAGTGGTTGCACCTAAACTTTGCACACACATTTAGACTATTGCACTATTATTCTGAAAAGGCCTGTTCTTTCCTTGAATGAATAAGGTTCGGGGATAATTCTATAACTTAGCACCAAGATGTAGGTGCCACAATGAGGTGTGCTTAATACTAATTTGATAACGGCTTCACGGTATGCCTGTTATTGTAGCATACTAGGGCAAAGCTGTGTTGGTACACCCATTTACAACTGCCAATGGCTAACATAAGTTGGCACACCTATGTACTCCATGCAATGCATGCAACTGATAGTATTCCATAAGTTGCATACATCACTAGGCAACACATATCCATTGTAGTTACAGGCTATGCAATTTTGGCACATAATTTATAGAATAGCGCCTAGCATTTAGGAGCAGAACTGCCAATTATTGGGACCTCAGACACATTAAGTGCTATTATTCTATAACATATGAATGCATTGACGCTTAACATTAGAATCCAAGGGATCAGTGTCCATCCTATATAGACTTCATATTTCATTCCATACAGGGGCAGCCCTATAATGAGGCCAACTGAGGCGAGGACCTCAGGTGGTTATGGGTGGCAAAATTTTACTTCCCTCCTAAGTCTCTCCCTCTTTAATCAGGAGCTTTAGCCACTGCCTCCGCCACACCTCTGCCCTGGCATCTGTCTTCTTCCCTCCAAGCTGACATCTCTCCGTCCCTCCTTCCCCCCCTGGCACCTCTGCTACAGAATTTACTTTATTTGCATTTCAGAAGTTACCGGTGGCAGCTATTCACATAGGCCGCTGACCCCAGCGTCTCCTTTCTACTACTGTGATCCGCCCTCTGACGTAACTTCCTATTTCCTCAGGGGCAGGGGCAGTAGTAGGAGATACTGGGGTCAGCGGCTTATGTGAATAGCTGATGCCGGTAACTTCTGAAATGCAAATAAGTTATATTCTGCAATAGTGGCGAGGGGGGGGGGAGGAAAGAGAGATGCCATCCGGGAGGGAAGGACAGATGACGGTACAGGGGTGTGGTGGCTGAAGCTCCTAATTAAAGAAAGAGAGACATGGAAGAGAGAAGTGAAAGGAGGGAAGGAGGAAAGTGGAAGGAGGTTGAGGAATGAAGGTGCAAGATGTCAGACTGTGTCCTGGTGTGATGGGGTAGTGTGGAGGCAGTGGGGGAAGAGAGTGTGAGTGAGTGTAAATGAGTGATTCTGGATTGGAAGCAGAAGGGAGGGATGTTGGCTTGGAGGTGCTAGAAAGCAGGGAGGAAGAAATGGCAGACTCAATGAGTGGAAAGGAGAAAAAGACAAATGGCAGACTTGAGAGAGGGTCTAAAGGGAGAGAAGGACTCAGGAGAGGGGATGGCAGAAGGGAGTAAGAGATGTTAAACTCAGGGATGAGATAATAGAAGGAAGGGAGGGGTGGGAGAGATGAGTTTGGAGCAGGGCGGAGGGAGGTGGTTAGGGGACAGGGAGAGATGGGGAGAATGGAGGGGGAGGAAGAGGAAGAGATGGACTCACAGGAATGCAGGGGCAGAAAAGGGAGTGAAAGAGATGTTCTCAGGAGGGCAGAGGGGGTTGAAGGCATTGAGGGAGAAATGGACTTGGGAGAGAGCAGTGGAGATAGAGGAAGAGGGAAAGATGGACACAGGAGGGTGAAGGAACAGAAGGGATAATGAAAGGGGAGGTCAGAGGAAGCAAAATGGGGGAGGGAGAAGGAATTGGGGGCAGAAGGGGGATGGAAAAATGTCAGACTCAGGGGAAGAGGCAGAAGGAAGGAGATCCTGGATTACAAGGGTGAAAGGGGTAAAGGAGGGAAGATGCTAGGAATGGTGGATCCATGTGGGAGAGGCTATGGGAGGGTTGTCAAAGAGATGAGTAAGAGGAGGGTAGTTCATGCAGAGGATAGAAATGAGGCAAAGGGGAACAGATGAAAGATAAAAAGGCAACAAGAGGCTGAGAAATGATTGAGATGGGAAAATGCGAGAGGAGATATAAAGTTAAGAAGTAGATGAAAAATAAAAAGGAATACAGGCAAGAAGGTAAACTTTGAGTAGACAGAAGCAGAAAAAGAAAAAAAAACCAAAACCCAACAACAAAGGAGAGAGCTTTAAAAGAAAGGTTAATATGTCAGAAGCATGTATAGTGAAGGAATACCACAAAATTTTACTTCCCTCCTAAGTCTCTCCCTCTTTAATCACGAGCTTTAGCCACTGCCTCCGCCGCACCTCTGCCCTGGCATCTGTCTTCTTCCCTCCAAGCTGACATCTCTCCGTCCCTCCTTCCCCCCCTGGCACCTCTGCTACAGAATTTACTTTATTTGCATTTCAGAAGTTACCGGTGGCAGCTATTCACATAGGCCGCTGACCCCAGCGTCTCCTTTCTACTACTGTGATCCGCCCTCTGACGTAACTTCCTATTTCCTCAGGGGCAGGGGCAGTAGTAGGAGATACTGGGGTCAGCGGCTTATGTGAATAGCTGATGCCGGTAACTTCTGAAATGCAAATAAGTTATATTCTGCAATAGTGGCGAGGGGGGGGGAGGAAAGAGAGATGCCAGCCGGGAGGGAAGGACAGATGACGGTACAGGAGTGTGGTGGCTGAAGCTCCTAATTAAAGAAAGAGAGACATGGAAGAGAGAAGTGAAAGGAGGGAAGGAGGAAAGTGGAAGGAGGTTGAGGAGGTGGAGTACCACAGGGCTCAGTCTTGGGCCCAATCCTATTCAACATCTTTATAAGAGACTTGGCAGAAGGGCTTCGAGGTAAAATAACATTATTCGCTGATGACGCCAAACTGAGTAATGTAGTGGGCAAATGCACAACAGACGAAGATTCAGTGCCCGACAACATGATGCACGACCTACTCCTACTGGAGCGATGGTCTAGGACATGGCAACTCAACTTCAATGCCAAAAAATGCAAAGTTATGCACCTGGGCAGCCAGAATCCATGCAAGTCTTATACCCTTAATGGCGAGATCCTAGCAAAAACGGTAGCAGAACGAGACTTGGGGGTAATCGTCAGTGAGGACATGAAGGCTGCCAATCAAGTGGAGCAGGCTTTGTCCAAGGCAAGACAAATCATGGGCTGCATACGAAGGGGTTTCGTCAGTCGTAAGGCGGAAGTCATTATGCCATTGTATAGATCCAAGGTGAGGCCCCACCTGGAATACTGTGTGCAATTCTGGAGGCCGCATTATCGCAAGGATGTGCTGAGACTGGAGTCGGTGCAAAGAATGGCCACCCGGATGGTCTCGGGACTCAAGGATCTACCATACGAAAAACGGCTTGACAAATTACAGCTATACTCGCTCGAGGAGTGCAGAGAGAGGGGGGACATGATCGAGACGTTCAAGTATCTTACGGGCCGCATCGAGGCGGATGAAGATATCTTCTTTTTCAAGGGTCCCACGACAACAAGAGGGCATCCGTTGAAAATCAGGGGCGGGAAACTACGAGGTGACACCAGGAAATTCTTTTTCACTGAAAGAGTGGTTGATCGCTGGAATAGTCTTCCACTACAGGTGATTGAGGCCAGCAGCGTGCCTGATTTTAAGGCCAAATGGGATCGGCACATGGGATCTATTCACAGGGCAAAGGTAGGGGAGGGACATTAAGGTGGGCAGACTAGATGGGCCGTGGGCCCTTATCTGCCATCTATTTCTATGTTTCTATGTTTCTATGAATAAAATAAGACAGAAGGAGAAATAACAAATGGATAGTGACCACTGGAGACAGAATTAGCAGAAGAGAGGAAAGCAGCAAAGAGAAACAGAGCAATGTGATGGAAAAATAAAATGCCCAGACACGCACAGGAAGAAAAAATATATTTTATTTTGAATTTATTAACTGGAATATGCTTTGAGAAATGTGCATTGCAGTACATAAAGGAAATAATGCATTTGTTTTGTTTCTCTTGTTGAGTTTAACTTTTGCGGATTTGGGGGGGGATTTCTATTTTCTTATCTCTAGTTTGGGATCCCTTGTTCTGTATTAGGTAGGGTTCTTGCTGTTTGAATCATAGCATTAGTGTTACTATTGTATGACATAGAAATATAGAAAATGATGGCAGTTAAAGACTATATGGCTTATCTGTCTATCTGTATTATCCCACATGCCTGTTTCTTTGGGGTTCTACTGCTCACAGTCTGGTTTCTTTTGTTTTCTATTTCATTTTTTTTTGTCTACATTACATTCTAGTTTGTGATCTCATATATTTTTTTTTTGCTAAGTGGTGGCCTGTATTTTCCTTCTTTCACTCCCTCTTCTGCCCTCTACCCCTGCCCCATCTTTTCCACCTGGAAAAGAGCTCTTCACCCCTGTGTTTAATAAAAGACTCACACCCCGATCCCTGGAGGTGTGCTGGTGTTTAGATACTATTTTATTCGGTACAGCAATGAGAGCAAAGAGTCAAATTTCGTCACATAATAACAAACTTTTATTCATATTGACTTGAGTAGCAATTCAACAAATAACATATAACTGGAAAAATTATGACAGATTAAGTTATAACTTTTGGTGGAATTCTGTATGCCATATATATAAAATGGAGCGTACAATTTTGGTTATTTTGGTAAATTTCAGAAGATCTGGGAACCATTAACAGATTTTTGTAATGACTGATAACATTTTCCCATAATAAGATATTTGTTAAGAGGGGATGTGGGTGGGTATTATTTTATTCATCTTATAATATGTATGAATTAATTAATATTTGTGCTGTCCTCCGCCGCGGACCCGCCCCCCTCCTCTGATGTTAGTGGAGGGGGCGGGACGGACGCCGGAGCACCCCCTCAGGGCTCGCACCCGGGGCGGACCCCCCCTTTGGTACGCCACTGTAGTCAGGGTTTTTAAAAATTATTATTATTATTGATTAGGTATTTTTCTTGTAATGTTTTTTAGAAGCCAACCAAAACTGTAAACACTTTCAGCCAAAACCGAAACTACAGTCAAAACTTATCATCTGGTTTCAGTCAAAGCCAAATCCGAAACCTAAAGATTACTTGTGTGAATGTGAACCAATGAGGCCCACCGAGGATTGTCAGAGCTTGCAGTTGGCAGCCCTTTGCTAAACCCACAGAGACCCTTTGGTCCCAGGAACTGCAAAGCACAGGATCACAACTGGGAAAGTCATTTTAACAAGGACATGTCAACAAGTCTGACACATTTAGGTTCCCAAGTCAGTACAGATACAATTAGATATCCTCTGAGACAGGAACTTTGTGAGAATGTGTAAAAAGAAATCATGATTGCCATAATTTTATTCTTATCCTAACTATGCACAAATAACATGAGAAAGTAGCATTGAAACAGGGCCGGCTCTAGGGGGTGGCAAACAGGGCAACTGCCCTTGGCCCCAAAGCTCTGGGGGATCCCCTGTGGACCAGCATGGCTTCCTCCTTCTGTCCATGCCGGTCTGATTTTGCCCTTACCTTCAGTTTCACTGACAAATCCATTTTTGTTGCAGGAGATTGCTGACCGCAGCCGTGATTCTGAAGCACTGCCTGTGACTCCTCTTCCTGTTTTCCTACTGCTGCAGTCTGCCCAGGTGGAAACCAGAAGTTGCATCATTGGGGATGGACCTCAGCAGAAGAAAGGTAGGGATGGAAGCAGGCAGGAAGAGCATCAGAATTGCTGCTGCAGCCAGCTCCCTCTGCAACAAAAATGGATGTCAACCATGGATAGAAGTGGGATAAGAGGGCTTAAGATGAATTTAAGAGGTGATAGGCTCAATAGGCTCAGGAGTAATCTAAGGAAATACCTTTTTATAGAAAGGGGTGGAAGATGCATGGAACAGTCTCCCGGAAGAGGTGGTGGAGACAGAGACTGTGTCTGAATTCAAAAAAGTCTAGGATAGGCACTTGGAATCTCTTAGAGAGAGGAAGAGATAATAGTTACTGCTGATGGGCAGACTGGATATGATTTGGATTTAGCCTTTATCTGCCATCATGTTTCTATGTCAGTTTTACCGCATATTGTTTCTTTTTATACTTTAATAAAATGATTTCAATATAAAATAGCTAGTCAAAATTTTTGTGGATGGGATCAGAGTCCACGGGGATGGGGCGGGGATGGAGACAGAGTCTGAAGGAACAGGGTGGGAAAAGAATCCAAGGAGATGGGGCGGAGAAGGTGACAAATATTTTCCCCGCATCATTCTCTACTGTGGAGTCCACAAACCAGTCTGCTAAAGGCTGGGTGAATTCGAGCTTTCAACCGCTCTGAATGATCTCTAGTACTCAACGGGGAATGCATTGAAACTACCAAGTAATAAATTTAAAACAAACTGAGGAAAATATTTTTCACTCATTCCCAAATTCTGTATACGTTGCCTTAAGTTGTGTGCCCAAATTGATGCACACAGCTGATTTGCACAGACAATTGATTGGCCTAAATGACAATTAACACCTCATAATTGACACTATTACTACTATTCAGTCGTGTTCAAACCTTGGATACTGTAGTCCAGTCGTCGCCATGCTTCCCTGTTTTCCATGGCTTCTTTCAATTGCTTGATGTTCATTCCTGTGTCATTCTTGATGGTATCCAGCCAACGAGCCTTTGGTTTCCCCTGCTTCCTTTTACCACCTCCTTTTCTAGTGAATTTGCCCTCATCAAATCTCCAAAATAGGTCAGTGTCTGGTAGACTTAACATGGTCAGCGTATTCAGAATCAAAAGATTTGCTCCAAAAGGCCTCAGAGCTTGGAGCTGTACGCTTAGTCTTGTGGAACAAATCTTTTGATTCCGAATAAGCTGACCTTGTCAAGTCTATAAGACTAAGCATACAGCTCCAAGCTCTGAGGCCTTTTTCCCTGAGACATAAATAAATATATAAAGACAAATACACTAACTAGTGATTACTTAAGGTATTCCCATACAATAGAGTGGAATATATTCTACTAGTATTTTAGCCTGTTACATTAACGGGTGCTAGAATATATGTCTGTCTGTCTTTATTTCTGTCGCTCTTTCCCTCCCGCTGTCTTTCTTTCTGTCTGTCTCTCTCCCTGGCCCCCTTTGTCTGTCTTTCTGTGTCTCTCCCTGCCCCTGTGTCTTTCTTCTTTTCTTTCTGTCTCCCTTCCTCCCGCTGTCTGTCTTTCTTTCTATCTATCTGTCTCTCTCCCTGCCTCCTATGCAGCAGCATTTCTCTCTCCCCACTTCCCTGTGCAGCAGCCACAGCAGTATTCCCTCCCCCTCCATTTCCCTGTGCAGCAGCCACAGCAGCAGCATTCCCTACCCCTCCATTTCCCTCCCCCACACCACTTCCCTGTGCAGCAGCAGCGTTTTCCCTACCTCCCCTTTCTCTTCCCGCGATCTGGCCGGCTCCCTTACTGCCCCCCCTTCCCGTGGTCCCGACAAACCTGCTGATTCCAGCAGCGTGTGCAGCACTCTACACTCGCTGCTTCAGGGTCTTCTACTGCCCTGATTTACTCTGGCACGTCCCTGATGACATCATCAGAGACGCGGCAGAGCAAATCAGGGCAGTAGAAGTCCCCGAAGCAGCGTGTGTAGAGTGCTGCACACGCTGCTGGAATCAGCAGGTTTGTAGTCGGGACCGCGGGAAGGGAAGGGGGGGGCAGTAAGGGAGCCATGTCTCTGTCTCGCAGCGGGCTTGCTGGCTCCGGCCAGCCAAAGTTCATTTTTTAGTTCAAAGCCGACGCTGCGTTTCCTCTCTCGATCCCCGCCAGAGTCGGAAGTCTTCTCCGACTCTGGTGAGGTTCGATAGAGGAGCCGCGGCGGGGGCTTTGAACAAAAAAATGAACTTTGTCTGGCCGGAGCCGGCAAGCCCACTGCGAGACAGAGAGATGCGTGGTAAGTGCGCATGCACACTCTGCTGGCCACGGAACTACAGATCAGGCAACACGGCATTAAGAGTGCGCATGCACGCTTAACGTTTTATTATTATAGATGGAAGTTATATTGTTTATCTGCACTTGGTCAGACAAATATTGAGAGATAGTGCTACTGTTTTTATATGATCATGAACAATTTTGTTGGTGAGCCTAGCTGTCCATGGGATTCATAGAAGTCTTCATCAGCACCACAGCTCAAAGGCATTGATTTTTCTTCTACCTGCTTTTGTTACATGCACAGCTTTGAAAACACAATTCTATATAAAATATGCACCAGTTTCAATGCATGAATTTGAAAAGGGGGTGTGGCGTGGCCATGGCAGATCATATTTTTTTAATTACTCTGAGCTCTTCACAACTTCTAAGTATTCAATTTTTTAACAACTTCATGAGCCTCAGCCCCACCACTCACCGCCTCACAATCCTTTCATTATGGCAAGCTTTACGTGGTTGTTTCCTCATTGGCTCCTTGTAACATTTATTTTTCCTTTTCAACTGCTTTAAAGTGCATGTGTGCCTTACATAATTGCACTTCTCCCTACATTTGTATATTAAAGTGCTCCGTGCTTACTTATTTCATTCTTTTATAAATATTTAAATAAATATAAATAAAGCAATAACTTAGCTTAGTTTTGTGCTGATTAGTTCTTTACATATCTCCTTTCTTGAACCTTCAGTTTAATTTGTTCGGCTTGGGAGGGTTAGACCCGACATGTTTTGCCCAATGCTGTTTCAAGGGTCCTCCCTATTACAAACCCTTGAAACAACAAGAATCCAAAGCTCTGCCCGGTACTGTTCTTAGGTTCCAACTACTGAAGTCTCTGTCAAAGCTCACTCCAGTCCATTTATACCCTCCCAGCCCATCCTCCCCCAAACGGCCATATAAAGACACAGACCATGCAAGTATGCCCAGTACTGGCCTTAGTTCTTCTCTATTTACTATTATTTCCTGATTCTAGATCCTCTGTGTTCATTCCACGCTTTTTTGAACTCCATCACCATTTTCCTCTCCACCACCTCTCACAGGAGTGCATTCCAGTCATCCACCACCCTATCCATAAAGAAGAATTTCCTTACATTGCTCTTGAGTCTACACCCCTCAGCCTCAAATTATGCCCTCTTGTTTTACCATTTTTCTTTCTCTGGAAAAGATTTTGTTCTACGTTAATACCTTTCAAGTACTTGAATTTCAGAATCATATCTCCCCTGTCCCTCCTTTCCTCTAGGGTATACATATTCAGGGCTTCCAGTCTCTCCTCATGTGTCTTTTGGCGGGAATTGAGAGATGTCCTGGCAGAACCATTAGCTGAACTTTTCAATCTTTCCCTAAGTAAGGGAAAGGTTCCCTTGGACTGGAAAACTGCCAATGTTATTCCGCTCCACAAAAAGGGATGCAGGGCTGAGGCCGAAAATTACAGACCGGTGAGTCTCACATCAATAGTATGGAAACGTTGATCAAAAACAGATTGGACACGATTCTGGATGACGAAGGACTAAGGGATCCCCACCAGCATGGCTTTACGAAGGGAAGGTCTTGTCAATCCAATCTGATAAACTTCTTTGACTGGGTAACAAAAAAACTGGATGGGGGAAAATCCCTTGACATCGTATATTTGGACTTCAGTAAGGCTTTTGATAGTGTCCCACACTGTAGGTTATTGAACAAGATGAACACGATGGGCTTAGGAGAAACACTGACTGCATGGGTAGAAGACTGGCTTAGCGGCAGACTTCAGAGGGTGATGGTAAACGGTATTCCCTCAAAAACGTCAGAAGTGACCAGTGGAGTGCTGCAAGGCTCGGTCTTGGGCCCGATACTATTTAATATCTTTGTAAGGGATCTGCCTCAGGGACTTTGAGGCAAAATTACGTTATTCGCCGATGACGCGAAACTATGCAAAGTTGTGGGCAGCGCAGCAGAACCCGATAGCGCTACCATGCACGACACTATGGAGCAGGATCTACTTTTACTGGAACAGTGGTCCAATACTTGGCAACTGAATTTTAATGCCAAAAAATGTAAGGTAATGCACCTTGGTAGCGGTAATCCATGCAGAACATACACACTGAATAGTGAAAACCTAACAAGAATTGTAGCAGAATGGGACTTGAGAGTAATCATTCGGGAAGATATGAAAGCTGCCAATCAGGTGGAGAAAGCTTCAGCAAAGGCTAGATAAATGCTAGGTTGCATCAGAAGGAGCTTTATTAGCCGAAAGAACATAAGAACATAAGCGTTGCCTCTGCCGGGTCAGACCAGGGGTCCATCGTGCCCGGCAGTCCGCTCCCGCGGCGGCCCCCCAGGTCCATGACCTGAAAGTGTTCCCTACCTAACTTAAAATACCCATACCCTGTTCACTCAATGTCCTGTAAGGTAAATCTCTATCTGTACCCTGTTATACAGATCCATGGTGAGACCTCACCTGGAGTACTGTGTTCAGTTTTGGAGGCCACATTATCAAAAGGATGTGAAGAGAATGGAGTCAATTCAGCGAATGCCCACCAGGATGGTCTCAGGACTTAAAGATCTCCCATATGAAGAACGCTTGAGCAGGCTGCGCTTATATTCTCTCGAAGAGCGCAGAGAAAGGAGGGACATGATAGAAACATTCAAATTTATCATGGGCCGCATTGAGGTGAAGGAAGAAATCTTTTTTCTTACGGGTCCCATGACGACAAGAGGGCATCCGCTAAAACTCAGAGGGGGGGGGGAGATTTCATGCGGACACCAGGAAATACTTCTTCATCGAAAGGGTAATTGATCGATGGAATAGTCTTCCACATCAGGTAATCGAGGCCAGTACCACACTCGACTTCAAGGGACGATGGGACAGACAGGTGGGGTCGCTCCAGGGGAATGCTTAAAAGATGGATTCTCGAGGGAGGGAGGGTTCTTGAGTTGGCAGACTTGTTGGGCCACCGGCCCTTTTCTGCCGTCATACTCTATGTTTCTATGTTAAACCGCCTATCATTTTCGTCACCCTCCTCTGGACCACTTCAAGTCTTTTTGTATCCTTCGCCAGATACGGTCTCCAAAACTAAACACAATACTCCAAGTGGAGCCTCACCAACGACCTGTACAGGGGCATCAACATCTTCATTTTTCTACTGGTTATGCCTCTCTTTATACAGCCCAGCATCCTTCTGGCAGCAGCCTGTGCTTTGTCACACTGTTTTTTTGCCTTTAGATCTTCGGACACTATCACCCCAAGGTCCCTTTCCCCATCTGTGCATATCAGCCTCTCCCCTCCCCTCCTTCTGATTATTAATCCCCAAATACATTACTCTGCATTTTTTTGCATTGAATTTTAGTTGCCAGATTTTAGACTATTCCTCTAACTTTTGTAGATCCTTTTCCATGTTTTCCACTCCCTCCTCGGTGTCTACTCTGTTACAAATCTTGGTATCATCTGCAAAAATGCAAACATTTCCTTTTAACCCTTCAGCAATGTCACTCATAAACATATTGAACAGTATCGGCCTCAGCACCGAACCCTGAGGGACTCCACTCCTTACCTTTCCTTCCTCCGAGCGACTTCCATTAACCACCACCCTCTGGCTTCTGTCCGTTAACCAGGTTCTAATCCAGTTCTCCACTTTGGATCCTAACTTCAGCCCTTCAAATTTGTTTAGGAGCCTCCTATGAGGAACCGTGTCAAAGGCTTTGTTGAAATCTAAGTAAATTACATCTAGCATATGTTCATGATACAGTACTCTGGTCACCAAATCAAAAAATTCAATCAAGTTCGTGTGGCACAATTTACCTTTAGTAAAGTCATGTTGCCTCAGATCCTGTAATCCATTAGATTCTACGAAGTTCACTATTCTTTCTTTCAGCAACACTTCCATTATTTTTCCAACAACCAAAGTAAGGCTTACCGGCCTGTAGTTTCCTGCTTCATCCCAGTGACCACTTTTGTGAATAGGGACCACATCCGCTCTCCTCCAGTCCCCAGGAATCACTTCTGTCTCCAGAGATTTGTTGAACAAGTCTTTAATAGGACCTGCCAGAACCTCTCTGAGCTCCCTCAGTATCCTGGGATGGATCCCGTCCGGTCCTATCGCTTTGTCCACCTTTAGTTTTTCAAGTTGTTCATAAACACTTTCCCCCATGAATGGCGCAGAATCTACTCCATTTTCTAGTGAATTTTGCCAGACAATCTCGGTCCTTCTCTGGGTTTTTCTTCCATGAACACAGAGCAGAAGTATTTGTTTAACACGTTTGCTTTTTCTTCATTACTCTCCACCTATTGGTTCCTAGCATCTTTTAGTTTAGCAATTTCATTTTTCATCTTCTTCCTTTCACTGATATATCTGAAAAACTTTTTGTCTCCCTTTTTTTACATTTTTAGCCATTTGCTCTTCCACCTGCGCTTTCGCCAGGCGTATCTCCCTCTTGACTTCTTTCAGTTTCACCCGGTAGTCTTTCTGTACTCTTCTTCTTGTTTTTTTTTTTTAGATTTCAGGAACGCCAGCTCTTTTGCCATTATTTTCTCCGCCAGTTTCCTTTTTCTCTTGTTTTTATTTTCTTCACATAAAGTTCTGCAGCCATTTTTATAGCTCCTTTCAGCTTAGACCACTGTTTTTCAACTTCTCTTATGTCCTCCCATCCTAGCAGCTCTTTCTTCAGGTACTCTCCCATTTTATTAAAGTCTGTACGTTTGAAATCTAGGGTGTGTGTTGGATAAAGGATTTGAGAGAGGTGTCTGCTCTGAAGGGATGTCTATGTGTCCATTTTTCTACAAATAATGCCAGACAGATGTTTTTGTGCTGCAGCTTTGCGAAGAGAAGTGCAGCTGGGAGGCGGGAGCTGGCCAGAGGAGGTAAACACCTGCAAGAGGAAGGGAGGTACAAATTTGGGATGCAGAACAGAGGGAGGGAAAGACTACGAGGGTTGCATAGGACACGGAAGAGAGGAGGGGGTTCGTGTTGGCACAGGAAGGGAGGAGATGGGGGCACGTTGGTACAGGAAGGGAGAAGCAGGGTCACATTGGGACACGGAAGGGAGGGAGCACAAACTTCGGACAAAGGATGGAAGGAAGGAATAAAAAAGGGAGGGAACATGAACCTGGGACGCAGAATAGAGGGAAGGAGGGGAGCATGAACTTGGGACAAAGGATGGAAGAGTGGAGGGAGTGAGGGAAAGTGATGCTGAGGTGGGGAGGGAACAGAATGGGAGAATTGGGCATGGATGTCTGAGTGAGAGGGAAAGAGAGATGGTGCACATGGGGAAATGAAAAAAAGAGGTGAATTGTTGGGCATAGGGAGTGAGAGAGAAATATTGGACATGGTGGTGGGAGAAGTACAGATGCATGGAGAAGGGAGAGATGAGGAAAAATGTTAGATGTGGTGGTGAAGAGGGAACAGTGGGATGGATGAAGAACAAAAAAAAGTGGAAACTTCTATCTTTTCATTTTATTTAAACTACAGTACTTTATTTTGAGGACTGTCTTTAATGTTTAATGTTTTTATAGACTGTGTATGGTATAGGATCCGAGTTACATATAAATTCAACTTAAGAAAGGTATAAAAAATGGAACTCATTCTTAACCCGGGGATTGCCTGTAGTATAGTGAAGACTCTGTTGCCAGCTCTGAGTATCAGCCCCTCAGTGCTACCAGCTAGTGTACCAATACTGATCACTGTTTGCATTTGATCAGTGGTTTCCAGATCTGTTCTGGGGGAACTCATCCAGTCAGGTTTTCTGGTTATCTACACTGAATATGCACGAGATAAATTTGCATACAGTGGAAGCAAATCAATCACATGAATATTAATTGCAGACATCCATAAAACCTGACTGACTGGGGTTCTCTAGGACATGTTTAGAAACCACAGGGCTCGGTCCTGGGTCCACTCCTTTTCAACATATTCATAGGGGATCTGACTCAAGGGCTTCAAGGTAAAATAACACTATTCGCCGATGACGCCAAACTATGTAATATAGTAAGTGAACGCAGTTTACAGAATTATATGGCGCAGGGCCTGCTTACATTGGAAAGTTGGTCCTCAACCTGGCAGCTAGGCTTCAATGCTAAGAAATGTAAGGTCATGCACCTCGGAAGCGGAAATCCATGCAGGACATACTTCTTGAACGGAGAAACTTTAACTAGGACTTCAGCAGAACGAGATTTAGGAGTAATCATCAGTGCAGACATGAAAACTGCCAATCAAGTGGAGAAGGCTTCATCTAAGGCAAGGCAGATATTGGGTTGTATCAATAGAAGTTTCGTCAGCCGAAAGCCTGAAGTCATAATGCCGTTGTACAGGGCCATGGTGAGACCTCATCTGGAGTACTGTGTGCAATTCTGGAGGCCACATTACAGTAAAGATGTGCGCAGAATTGAATCGGTTCAGCGAACGACCACCAGGATGATCTCGGGGCTCAAGGGTCTCTCGTACAAAGAGAGACTAAACAAATTGCAGCTCTACACTCTCGAGGAACGTAGGGAGAGGGGAGACATGATCGAAACATTTAAGTACCTCACGGGACGTGTCGAAGTGGAAGATGATATTTTCTTTCTCAAGGGACCCTCGGCCACAAGAGGGCACCCGCTCAAACTCAGGGGCGGAAAATTTCATGGCGACACCAGAAAGTATTTCTTCACAGAGAGAGTGGTTGATCATTGGAACAAGCTTCCATTGCAAGTGATCGAGGCAGACAGCGTGCCAGACTTTAAGAATAAATGGGATACCCATGTGGGATCCCTATGAGGGTCAAGATAAGAAAATTGGGTCATTAGAGCATAGGCAGGGGGTGGGTAAGCAGAGTGGGCAGACTTGATGGGCTGTAGCCCTTTTCTGCCGTCATCTTCTATGTTTCTATTTTTCTATGGTACATTTAATTCTATCTATGTTTTACTTATTTGTTTATTGTTTTTAATTTGTATGAATGTTTTACTTGTTTGATTGTATTATCTTTCCTTTTTAATATTGGTGTTCTTTTCTATAAGATTGTATTTTGTAAGCTGCTTTGACCTATTGCATTAAGTGGGGTATCAAATTAATAATAAACATAAACAAAAGGAAAAAAAACCCCAGGTGACCTTGCTAGTAAGAAGAAATCAAAGAACTCCTTGGGCACTTTGGCTTTCCCTACCCCTACTAATACCATGTTTTCCCCGAAAATAAGACCTACCCCAAAAATAAGCCGTAGCATACTTTGCGGGGTAGGTCTTAATATAAGCCCTACCCCAAAAATAAGCCCTAGTCCTGGGATTCGCTGGCAGCAACTGTTTAGACCTCCCGCCCCCACTGCGCAGTCGAACCATTGCTGACCCTCCATCCTTCCCTACCCGCTGACCGCAAGTGAACCCTACCTTCATCAAAAGCAGCGATGGGCCAGCAGCATTCTAAACAGGCTGCTTCGGCCTTGTCCTTAGGGAATTTCACTCTGCTGCATTACTGATGACATCATCAGTAATGCAGCAGAGTGAAATCCCCAACCGACAAGGCCGAAGCAGCCTGTTTAGAGTGCTGCCGGCCCGACGCTGCTTTCAGTGAAGGTAGGGTTTGTTTGCGGGCAGCAGGGAGGGAAGGATGGAGGGTCAGCAGGGGTTCAGCTGCACAGTGGGGGCGGGGGTGTATGTGTGCACAAGGGTTCTGCTGAACAAGGGATGGAGGGAAGGATGGATAGAAGCTGGGCAAGGGTTCTGCACGAGGGATAGGAGAGTGGGAAGGATAAAAGCTGGGCAAACTTCTGTTGCACAGGGGTATGGGAGGGAGGGGAGGAAAGAAGCTGCACATGCAAGGGAGAGAAAGGAAAGAGGAAGAATTGGGGTGAAGCGAGAAGAAGGGATGATCATGTGCTTACCCCGAAAATAAGACCTAGTGTGTTTTTTGGGCCCAGAATTAATATGACACTGTCTTATTTTCAGGGAAACATAGTACACAGTTGTGAAACCTGTGCCACATACTCTTAGACATAGACTGGGGAATTTATGTAGTAACTCTTCTTGTACTACTACTACTACTAATCATTTATGTAGTGTTGAAAGGTGTATGCAGCTCTGTATATTTTGACATTTATAGTTGGTCCCTGCTCAGAAGAGCTTACAATCTAACTTGGACAGACATGACATATAGGGTTGGGAATGCAAAACCCAAGATGAGAGTCAAAAGCACTCTCGAAGAGGGCTTTTAACTGGGCCTTAAACATTGTCAGAGATGGAGCCCGCTGTAGGGATTCGGGCAGCTTGTTCCAAGCATACAGCACAGCAAGGTAGAAGGGACAGAGTCTGGAGTTGGCAGTTGAAGAGAAGGGCACAGATAGGAGGGACTTACCAGCTGAGCAGAGCTCACGGAAGGGAACAAAGGGGGAGATAAGTAAAGAGAGATAGTGAGGGGCAGCTGAGTGAGTGCATTTGTAGGTCAGTAAGAGGAGTTTGAATTGTATTCCGAAACAGATGGGAAGCCAATAAAGTGACTTTAGGAGAGGGGTAACATGAGTATAGCGGCTCTCCCGGAATGAGTTGTGCAGCTGAATTCTGGATGGATTAGAGAGGGGTGAGATGGCTAAGCGGAAGCCCTGAGAGTAGCGAGTTACAGTAGTCTAAGCGCAAGGTGATGAGGGCGTGGATAAGTGTTTTGGTAGTGTGCTCAGAGAGGAAGAGTTGGATTTTGGTAATATTATAGAGCAGGGGTGTCAAAGTCCCTCCTCGAGGGCCGCAATCCAGTCGGGTTTTCAGGATTTCCCCAATGAATATGCATGAGATCTATTTGCACGCACTGCTTTCATTGTATGCTAATAAATCTCATGCATATTCATTGGGGAAAACCTGATTGGACTGCAGCCCTCGAGGAGGGACTCTGACACCCCTGTGGCAGGTTTTAGTGATATGTTGTATCTGGGCGGTGAAGGAGAGAGAGGAGTCAAAGATGACCCCAAGATTACGAGCAGACAAAACAGGAAGGATGAGTGTGTTGTCCACAGAGACAGAGAACAAGGGATGCGAAGAGGTGGGTTTAGATTTTTTAGGGTTACCATATGGCTCCAGAAAAAAGAGGCTGGATTGAGACATCCGGGTTTTACTTCCACTGAAAGCAATGGAAGTAAAACCCAGATGCCTCAATCTATCCTTCTTACTAACATTGCTTTCAGTGGAAGTAGAACCCGGATGTCTCAATCAGCTCTCCTTATTCTGAAGCCATATGGTAAGCCTATTTGTGGATCAATGCATCTGAAAACTATGTTCAAGTTGCCATCAATCATCTTTCAGCTGCACTAAAAAAGTAATTGCTCAACCTTTAGTAAAGTAATCATTATCACTGTCATTGCACTCCATTGTCTTTGTCCTTTCCGATCCCGAGTCACAAATGTCTCCTTGGGGTGGTTTATTCTTGGCATTAATGAAAAAGATACAGACACCTCAGCCCCAAGAAAGCTGCAGCTAAACCACTTTACCTGGGGGCGCCCGAGGCCAACAGACAGCTGCATCGTGCGCGTGCCCGTCGACCGCTGGGGAAACCAGCGCTGCGCCTGCGCACGCGGGCCGGGGAGTGGGAGCTGCGTGCCACCTGCAGCATGGCGGCAGCCGGGTTCCGTGTGAGGGCAGCGCCCTTCTAGTCTCCCTTCTGCCGGTCTATGGAGAACCAGCGGCTGGCTCTGCGCAGGGAAAACGGCGCAGCCAGGCCGGCGGAGCAAGGCAACGGAGCCTCGAGAGAGAGGGAGGCGGAGCACGGACGGGCGCCGAAAGTTTTGCGACTTGGGTGAGTTGGTGAGTGGCGCGGCACTGGCCGTGTGTGTGTGTCCGGTACCCTCAGCCCAGTGCGCTGGCAGAAATTGCCTGCGTCTGCCCACCTGATGCAACGTCGTGCTTTCGGTTTTAGATCTTAGGAGCAAACAGGTAAAAATTTCCCTGGTGGTGAATTGATGGGCATCTCTCCATGTAGTGGGGTAGTTAGCTGTGAATTTCTGATAGCCTGAGGATATTATCGCCTATTTGGTGTCATAGTTTGGGTTGGACTATATAGACTCTATAAGCACTGTAAGTGTGTGCGAGCCTGCACGCGTACTGCAGCGACCGTCTTGCGCTGACCGCGGGATCTCGAAAGACTTCTTCTTCCCATATTTGCTGTTTGCTGAGGCCGGGCGGTTAATAGAGTGTCAGAATAGAAAGACAATGAAAAAAAAAAAATCCGTATCGTTTGTATCCAAAACGCAACAGACTCCCAAGAATCTAGCTAATGGTTTTGGACTCGGGTTGTGTTCGAGCTGGTGAAGCAAAATTTCATTTAACTGTAGGTGCTGAGAATTTGCCTCTAAGCTGGGGAGTGTTGAGACCTGCAGTATCACTGGAGTTATTTGCCTGGCGTTCTACCTATCTATCTGCCTTACCGGACACGGGTACTGGTGCTCCTTTTTCCCTTGTCCCCAGGAAATCCGACTGTTTCCTTCTAATAAGCAGCTCGAATGATATTGTAATTATAGCTAAGTGGAAGGCGGTAACGCCTCCTTACTAAAATATTATGGGTCATCGGCCCTCCAGACTTTTCGTTGCCAAATAAAAGCTGATTTTGTACTTTCCTTTTTTTTTTTCGGGGGGTGGGGGGGGGGGTTGTGGTATGAACTAATGTGAGATCCTAGACTTATGCAGAGGTAAAGGGAGGTTGAGTAACCTAAACTGACAGAAACTTATGAAACTCAAGTAGGCTCCTTAAAAGAAAATATATTCTTTAAGAGGTGGAAAGAATGAGTAGTTTATAGACACAGAGGGATGGTGGGAAATAATAATAATCTTTATTCTTGTATACCGCCCAACCATAAGTTCTAGGCGGTTCACAACAAAGAAGGACTGTACAATCAGTGAAACATACATATAAACAGAGACGCAACAATAATCAAATTTTAGAGACTCTTGTGATTGCATTTAAAAACTTTGAGCCTATTACTTCCTTTCTGGCTTTCCTAAACTAACCACTTTCCAGTTCTTCACCCCTCTTGGAGACTAATTTCCCCCTTGATCTTTTATTACATGCCAACATTCTCATATTCTTTTCTCATATCTCTCTCCCTTTATGTACCCTTCTTTATTCACTCAACCCTTGCAACTGATAGGGAAGGGGTAAAACGCGGACCTCACGGACCTGACGGATCTCGCAGATCTAAAACCGCAGGTCCTTAAAAATCTGAGGTCTGTGTCACTTGTAGTTTCTGGCTCTGACAGACCTCGACAATTTAACTCTGACGGATCCGTCTCAGCATAGGGAGGGAAAAGTATTAGGATACGTCAGCGCTAAAATGTCATAGAGGTCTATCAGCGAGACAAGTGCTGGAGCAGCTCTAAAACGAATCCTTTAAACCGGTTTCCTGGTAAAAGAAAGTGAGAGGTGGTTGTGCTTGCTATATCCCTATCCCACCCTGCCTATGGGGGGTCTGCTTAAACCCGCTGTATCACATTGGTTACTGTTGTTTGTTTTCAGTAAATTTAAAAATCTGAGGTCCGCGCCACTTTTAGTCTCTGGCTCTGACAGGACCCTTACCCAGCTTCTATCCTTCCCTCCCTACATACCTCCCTAAGCAGCGTCGGTAATGCGGCAGGTGGTCTGCTTTACTGGAAGTTATGATGGCAGTCTCCTAGTTTAGAAAACCACATTAGCTTCTTGTTTCTCTAGTTTATAGTAATTTTTTTCTCCTTTTTTTAAGGAAAAAGGTTATCTTGGTTTATATTTGAGTATATACGGTAATTTGCAGGAGCTTATGACTCAAGCTTCTGCAAGTTACCATATATACTTGAATATAAACTGAGGTAACCTTTTTCCCCTCCAAAAAAGGAGGAAAAAGAGTTGATTTGAATATAAACCAGGGGAGGGGGTGGGAGTTAATAGTCAAGTGCAGTGCCCTGCCAGGCTCTGCACCTAGCCCTCTTCCCTCCCTTCTAGGCTTTGCACCCTGTCTGCCCTCCCTGCTCTGCCAGGCTCTGCTTCCAGCCCCCTCCCTTACTCTCTCACCTGCCATGTCAGTCTCTGCACCCAGTCCCCCTCCCTCCCTTCCCTGTCGGTCTCTGTACCTAGCCCCCCATCGTCCTGCCCTGCCAGGTTTTGAACCCTGTCTCTCATTCCTCCTGATGCCTTACAGGCCTCCACTGGGCCTACAATAAGTCCTGGTGGTCCAGCGGTGGTCCAGGACAGGAGGGATCTCTCCCGTCTCCTGTCCCAGCCAACTTTAACAATTTTTATCTTCCTCCTGCCACCCCCTCCCTCCACGTACCTTTTGATTCCCTGGTGGTCCAGAGGTAAGCCGGGACAGGAGGGATTCCTTCTGTCTCCTGCCCTGACTGACTTTGGCAGGAAGGAGATAAAAATCGTTAAAATTGGCTGGGGCATGAGACAGGAAGGATAGCTACTGTTCTGGCCCACCGCTGGATCACCAGGTCTTACCACAGGCCCAGCAAAGGTCTGCAACAGGTTTGGGAGAAGGTGGGTGCTGACCCAAATATAAACCGAGACCCCCATTTTTGGGCCATTTTTTTTGGCCCAAAAATCTTGGTTTGTCGAGTATATAAGGTAACATTACTTCAGATTCAAAAATTTGTTGATGAGAAAGGTTTACTAGATCAATACCAGTTTGGCCTTAAATTTAAACATAATATTGAGACTGTTGATCTTGGATGATATTACATTACATTAGTGATTTTTATTCTGCCATTACCTTGCGGTTCAGAATTGGATTTAACTCAGTAAAGATTTTTGTTGGTCACATTAAAATATTAGTGCAACATTTGATATGATCAACAATCAGTTATCAAAGAGTCTGCAAGCATTTGGTATATCTGGACAAGTGTTGAAGTAGTTTACACATTTCTACAGGATTGTCAATTCCAAGTGAAATTAGTACCACAAAGGTTGTCAGTTTCCACATTTTTATTTAACACCACTTTGTAAAATTCTGAGTTGCTTGAGTTGCTTGGGCGTTTATCGGGTATATGCTGATGATCAGTTTTACTTTCAAGTTCTTGAGTCGACTTCAGCTACATTTTCATTTTTGACCTTATATCTGAATACAGTAAAATCTCAATTAACCGGTATTCAATTAACCGGCACTCTCAAAAAAACTGGCAAAATATTGTCTGCAGAAAAAAAAGGCTCCTGTGCTCCTCGGACAAAGTCAAAAGTGGTGCTCCTGACCCAACAACCCCCCTCCCTCTATCCAGTCCCAGAGGCATCAGCAGCAGTCACATATCTCCCTCCTTCCAGCTTCCGAAGCATTGCGGAAGCCACAAATCTCCCTCCAGCTCCCGAAGCATCGCAGAAGCCACAAATCTCCCTCCCTCCAGCTCCCGAAGCATCACAGAAACCACAAATTTCCCTCCTTCCCTCCAGCTCCCGAAGCATCGCAGAAGCCACAAATTTCACTCCCTGTGTCCTTTCTTCCAGCTCCCGAAGCAGCTGGCAGCCGGTCCAGAAATCCCCCCTTCCTCCCTCCGTTCCCAAAGCAGCCGGCAACCTCCTCTCCCCTCCCTCCATTCCCGAAGCAGCAGGCAGCCATAGCCACAAATCTCCCTCCCTCTGTCCTTTCCGCCAGCTTCCGAAGCAGCTGGCAGCCGGTCCAGACAATCCCCCCTCCCTCCATTCCTGAAGCAGCCGGCAGCTGGTCCAGACAATCCCCCCTCCCTCCCTCCGTTTCCGAAGTAGCAGGCAGCCGGTCCAGACAACCTCCTCCCCTCTCCCTCCGTTCCCGAAGCAGCCGGTCCAGACAACGTCCTCCCCTCTCCCTCCATTCCCGAAGCAGCAGGCAGCCGGTCCAGACAACCTCCTTCCCCCGCCCTCTGTTCCCAAAGTAGCAGGCAGCCAGTGAACAGAGGAAGTGCTGGTTAACAGGCTGCCTACGACCAGCCCCTTCAGGGCCTTTCCTCTGCTGCGTCGCGTCCGACAAGGCAGAGGAAAGGCCCTGCCTGGGCTAGCCAGAACTGCCTATTTACCTGCTCTCCCTCTGCTCGGCAGCTCTGCTACAACTTTGGGTGAGGGAGGAGGGTGGGGTTGTCAGTACCGGCTTCACTTCAGGAATGGAGGGAGGGTTGTCAGGACCAGCTCTGCTACTTTGGGAATGGAGGAAGTGGGGGAGAAAGAATGGAAGAACAGATGCTGGACCTGAAAGTGGGGTTGGGTGGATGATAGAGTGAGGTAGGATGGGAGGCCAAACTTATTTTTACAGTAACTCAAGCAGACCACAGTTATCTGGCATCCACCAATTCCCATGGATGCCAGATAACTGAGATTCTACTGTACAATTAAATCTTGCCTATCTTCTAATAAATTGCTATTAAATCCATCACCCCCCCTAGATATTATTATTTCAGGCAGATTGAATTTTCCATTTCCTGTTTCTTTTTCATTTGAAAATACTGAGACCCTGTTTCAGGGGAAATTAAATATCTTGCTCCTTGATTCTTCATTATCTATGAAGCCATTTGTAAAATCAATGATTCAGAAAATATTTAAAATGGAAACTGAAATTGATACGTCCTTTGAAGGAATTGTTGAGCCCTATTAATTTTCGAACTATAGTTCAGGCTTATGTATATCTACTCTTTGATTATTGTAACTCACTGTTTATAGATAGGTTTACCAAAAAAAAAATAAATCTAAGAGTTGTACAGATTGCGCAAAATGCTTCTGTTAGACTTATTTTGGGATGCCCTCGTTATGGGTTATATTACTCTGACATTGGCTATCATATTTCTCTGACATTGGCTATCTATTTTTTGGCGTATTCAGTTTGATTGTTGACACAGATTTTTTAAATCATTCATGAACAGCAACCTTTGTTTGGTTGCAACTTTAAAGACAAGCTTTACATTCAGGTAATCAGGCTTTACTCGATGTCCCAGATTTCAAACAAATAAGACTTGACATGTATAGAGATTCTATTTTTATGTTTGTGGGTCCTCAACTATTGAATGTGTTTCCAAAGAGTTTAAATTTGATTTTAGAAAATCTTTAAAAACATCTTTTCTCAGGCATTTCAGTGATATGAAAATGTTTAGTTATGATGCATGCGCTTCCAAAGAGCGATCTCGACTGAATGTTTGAATGATTGTAGAAAATCCTAAAACACATTTTAGTGATGTGAAATATAGAATGATACAGTGACAAAATTCATTACCATTTTTGTCCCCGCGAATAATTGCAGGAAACCATCTCCATGTCATTCTTTAAGGAGAGAGGGAAGAATCAGAGTATGAATGGTGACAACCACTGACCCTCAAGCCTTGCATTAAAAAATTCTGGTGTAGAAGAACTGAGATTAAGATACACTGAAAAATGACATGGGATCATTTCCGCATGAATGGGAGCGGCGATAAATTTTGTTATCGTGCCATTCTCTAATGTGAAATTGTTTAAAAACGATTGATGTAAATCATTGTCTTGGCATTTGTATGTTTTAAGAATGTTATGTTTTAATGTGAAATTCCTTAGCAGCAGCAGCAGATGAATCCAGAGACGAGTAGGATAGCACACATCATCCAACTGGTGGAGATAGATTAACTGATTAACAGGTGGTTGGTCCTATTGGCTGGCACGCCTCCTGTATCTTCAGTATGCTCTATCTCCCAGCAGGTGATGGTCGCTATTCAACTAGCTCCTGGATTCTGACTGGCTGGGCAGTTATTTTCTCCTGTTGAGGTTTCTCTTCAGTGAGATAACAATTCTATTTCTCCTGTTGAGGTCTCCTCTTCAGTGAGACAACAATTCTGTTTCTCCTGTTGAGGTCTCCTCTTCAGTGAGACAACAATTCTGTTTCTCCTGTTGAGGTCTCCTCTTCAGTGAGACAACAATTCTGTTTCTCCTGTTGAGGTCTCCTCTTCAGTGAGACAACAATTCTGTTTCTCCTGTTGAGGTCTCCTCTTCAGTGAGACAACAATTCTGTTTCTCCTGTTGAGGTCTCCTCTTCAGTGAGACAACAATTCTGTTTCTCCTGTTGAGGTCTCCTCTTCAGTGAGACAACAATTCTGTTTCTCCTGTTGAGGTCTCCTCTTCAGTGAGACAACAGTTCTGTTTCTCCTGCTGAGGTCTCCTCTTCAGTGAGACAACAATTCTGTTTCTCCTGCTGAGGTCTCCCCTTCAGTGAGACAACAATTCTATTTCTCCTGCTGAGGTTTCCTCTTCAGTGAGACAACAAAGACGATCAGAAAAAATGTCACAAGGCGGTGAGGGATGCCAAAAAGGTCTATGAGGAGAAAATAACACAAGAGACCAAAATCTTCAAGCCCTTTTTTAGATACATTAAAGGGAAAAAACCTGCAAAAGAGGCAGTGGGTCTGCTGGACGACCAGGGAAGAAAAGGGTACATCAAAGAAGACAAACAAATTGCAGACAGATTGAACTCCTTCTTTGCGTCTGTCTTTACAAAGGAAGATGTTACATCAATACCAGAAGTAGTGAGAGTGTTCAAGGGAGAAATAGAGGACAGCTTCACCACAGTAGAAGTGGATTTGGACCAGATTTACCACCAGATCGACAAACTTAAAAGTGACAAATCCCCTAGACCGGATGGAATTCAACTGAGAGTATTAAAGGAACTGAAGGTAGAAATCGGAGAACTACTGCAAAACCTTGCCAACCTGTCAATTAGAACTGGACAGATACCGGACGACTGGAAGATAGCAAACGTCACCCCAATTTTCAAAAAAGGATCCAGAGGAGAACCGGGCAACTACAGACCAGTGAGTCTTACGTCTGTCCCTGGAAAGATGGTCAAAGCACTGATTAAAGATAGCATAGTCCGGCATTTGGATACACACAACCTGATGAGAGCCAGTCAACATGGCTTCAGGAAAGGGAAGTCATGCTTGACAAATTTACTATAATTCTTTGAAACAGTAAACAAACAGATTGGTAACGGGGAACCAGTGGACATAATATACTTGGATTTCCAGAAAGCATTTGACAAAGTAGAAACATAGAAAGATGACGGCAGAAAAGGGCTATAGCCCATCAAGTCTGCCCACTCTACTGACCCACCCCATTAAGTCTGAGTACTAATGACCTAGTTCCTTAACTCGACCCTCGTAAGGATCCTACTAGGGCAGCGATGGCGAACCTATGGCACGCGTGCCAGCTGTGGCACGCGAAGGCCTTGCAGCTGGCACACGGGAAGGTCCGCAATAGAGAGCTGCACGGGTCGCGGGGATCCCGTGGGGACGCCTCCGAGGGTCGCGGGGTTCCTGCGGGGCTGGATGTACTAAGTCGCGCGGCTTTTCTCCCTACCTGCTCTGCTTGCAGCACAGAGCCGAACGGAAGTCTTCCCAACGTCGGCAAACAAAGCCCTCCCTCCCTCCGACGTCTGCGCTGACGTTGGGAAGACTTCCGTTCGGCTCTGTACTGCAGGCAGGGTAGGTAAGGAGGAGTAGCCTCGCGGCTCGAGTGGCTTCCAAGGGAGGGGGGCGGTCCGCCCTGCCCCGCCCCGTGTGCAGCACAGCCGGCCAGGTCCCCTTACGTTTGTGGCGCTAACCCGACCGACCGACAACAGCCCTGGTCCGACAAATCTCCCTGCCCTTAACCGCGAATCTAAATTACCTTCTTACAGCAGCTGTAAGAAGGAAATTTAGATTCGCGGTTATGGGCAGGGAGGTTTGTCGGACCGGGTCTGTTGTCGGTCTGTCGGTCGCGGAAGCGCCACAAAAGTAAGGGGACCTGGCCGGCTGTGCTGCACCCGGGGCGGGAGAGAAGGAGGGGGGAGAAGGACGCTGAAAGCACTGGGGAAGACAAAGGGGTGAAGAAGGACGCTGAAAGGCCTTGGGGAAGACGGGGTGGGGAGGGAAGGACACTGAAAGCATTTGTGGAAGACAGAAGGGGGAGAAGGACGCTGACAGGACATGGGGAAGACGGGGGGGAGAAGGACGCTGAAAGCACATGGGGAAGACAAAGGGGTGGAGAAGGACGCTGAAAGGACATGGGGAAGATGGGGGTGGGGTGGAGAAGGACGCTGAAAGGCCATGGGGAAGACGGGTGGGGGAGGGGTGGAGAAGGATGCTGAAAGGCCATGGGGAAGACAGAGGGGGGAGAAGGACGCTGACAGGACATGGGGAAGATGGGGGGAGAAGGACGCTGAAAGGAAATGGGGAAGAGAGAGTGGGGAGAAGACGCTGGCAGGGAAGAAGACAGAGATGCCAGACTATGGGGGGAGCGGAGGGAAGAAGATGGATGCCAGACCAATTTGGAAGGGGGGAGAAAGGGAGAGGCACAGTAACAGAGCAAATGGAAGACGCAGAAGGAAGAGAGACAGTGGATGGAAGGAACTGAATGAGAACATGAGGAAAGCAGAAACCAGGCAACAAAGGTAGGAAAAGAATTCTATTTCTTTTTTTCTTTTTTTTTGCTTCAGGATAAAGTAGTATATTAGTTGTGTTGATAAAAATTTATAAACAAAAGAGGCTCTGATAGAAACCCGTTTACAAAGTGTGTATTCTTCCCAATTAATATTTCCAAATTAATAAAGTCTTTTTGCTTATTTGTAAATGGGTTTCTACCAGAGCCTTTAATTCAGTAGCATAATTAAATAAAATAACTATTTCTGAAGTTTATAGGGACGGGCGGGGATGGAGGACATTCCTCACGGGGACGGGCGGGGATGGAGGACATTCCTCACGGGGACGGGTGGTGACGGAGGGATTCCTCACGGGGACGGGTGAGACTTTGGTGGGGACGGGTGGGATTTCTGTCCCCGCGCAACTCTCTAGTTCGCAATTAAGATATGCGGCGCGGCGGGAGGCTAGTGTGCCGGTGTCTGCTTTGCAGCTCACCTGGCAACAGGGCCGGACTGGCCATTGGGAGGACCGGGCATTGTCCTGGTGGGCCGCGGCCCATCCTCCTGTGCTGGCTGCAGTCCTGTGAGTGGATGTTTAGCCTGCCTGTCTTCCCCTTAGTATCCTATGAGCCAGGCAGTGTGTGAGGGGGAAGTGGGGGGAGGAAGAGAAGCTTCACACTGAGTCTGTCACAGGAACTCAGTGAGGCTGTAGTGTGACTCCACATGTGCCATCTGTAATCAGGAACAGTTCCTAGTGCTCCCATGCTAGAGAGGTGAGGATATGGGGGGAAGTTAATGTGTCTAATAATGTGCTCCTCTGTAAAAACCTCTGTATCTTCCATGGGGGACATGCTAAATTTGAGGAAATAAAAAAGCTGCTTATGATGATTGCATAGAGAAGTTCAGTAAGCTGAGAGGAGGGCTGGGCTCTCTGTGAACAACCAACACACTAATCCTCTGCGCTGTACATTATGGAAAACTCAATATAGCAAAAAACAGTAAAGTGTATATGTGGCCCTTCACAGTGCTTTTGTAAACATCATAATAAAATAACAAAGGCTCCAATAATGAAAAATAAAAGTCCTTTTCCCATACACTCAGGTTGCACAAGTCCGGTTTTCACCCGGACAATATATTTTTTGACCAAAACGGATGTCTACAATTAGTAAAATTCCCCAATCACATATTTTTTTATGGGGACAGATTTGTATACAGCACTTCATTAGATTTTTTTTATTATACAAATTTTATCTTTTTGTAGACTTGAAGTCTTGAACAAAGAAAATGAGTACAGCAAAAAAAGCAAAAACAGATAGTGGAAGACCATTCCAAGAGGCCTGGACAGAGTACATATGGAGTGATTGAACGCAGTGGGAAAGCATTGTGTATTATGTGTAATGAAAGTGTTGTGTCTCGCACATCAAGTGTCAAACGTCACTTTGAGACCAACCATAACAGTGTTGCTGAACTTGGTTTAGCTCAAAGAAAAGAGTTCCTTGTAGGAAAATTAAAGAAATATCACTCCCAGTCTCTTAGTTTTAGCAACTATCTTTCAAAAACTAATCATCTTACAGTTGCCAGCTTTCAAATTTCACTGTGCATGGCAAAACATGGTAAGCCCCTCTCTGATGGAGATTTTATCAAAAAGGCAATTTTGGCTGGGAGTAATTCACTCTTCCATGATTTCCAAAACAAGGATAAAATTGTGCAGCGCATCTCTGAGATGCCGCTAAGCAGAAATACTGCAAAAGATAGGGTTCTGCGAATGGCTGCTGATGTTAGTCAACAGCTTACTTGCGACTTACAAAAAGCACCCTTCTACTCCATGTGCTTGGATGAAAGTACAGATATTACTAACCATGCAAGACTAGTGCTCATTTTGCATTATGCTACTGGTGACATCATGAGAGAAGAGCTGGTAAAACTGCTGTCTTTGCCTGGAAGAACACAAGGGAAAGATATCCACAATGCTGTGATGGAGGCTTTTTCATCACTAGACATAAGTCCAGAAAAAGTAGTTTCAGTTACTAGCGATGGAGCACCTAGCATGGTGGGGACAACATCAGGATTCATTCATTTCTTTGCTAAGGAAGCAAAACATCCACTGATTCAATTTCACTGCATAATACATCAAGAGGCTCTCTGCGCCAAAGAAAGCAGCAAAAAACTTGACGATGTCCTCAAAGATGTAACAAAAATGGTGAACTTCATCATGGCGCATGCTCTTAATTTTTGACAATTTCAAGCCCTTCTTGATGAGGTTCAGGCACAATATAACACTTTACTGATGTACAATAATGTCCGGTGGCTGAGAAGAGGATGAGTGTTAGAGAGATTTGTGGCCTGCTTGGAAGAAGTTAGGCTATTTATGAACGAAAAGGGGGAAGACTATCCTCAACTCACCAACATGGCCTGGCTTACCAACCTCATGTTCTTTACAGATTTTACTAACCACTTTAATGTACTAAACAAAAAATTACAAGGCATGGGAAAAACAGCAGAAAGCATGTTTAGTGACATAAAAGCTTTTGAGAGAAAATTGCATGTTTTTGAAAAAGACCTTGAGAGTGGACAGCTAAAATATTTTCCCAACCTAAAAATACATTTGGATAATTCTACAACATTTGTGGACAGTCATAAAAAACACCAGGAAATCCACAAAGCATATTCCACCATTGTAGCCGAAGCAAAGGAGAATTTTAGTAAAAGATTTTCTCAGTTCCGTAAGATGGAGACAACCCTTTCATTTATAACTTCCCCAGAAAAGTCCACATTTGAAGATCTTGATCTTTCCTGCTTACAGTGGTTGGATATTCAAAATTTGGAAATGGAGCTACTGGAATTTCAAGAAAGCTCTATCTGGAAAAGTAAATTCAATGACCTGTGTGCGGCTCTTGAACGTATTGAGTGTGAAAGGGTGACAAATGAAATCACTGCTAGCAGTTCTGAAAATGAAATCCTAAAAGCGTGGAATTCTCTGCCAGACAATTTTAAGTCCATGAAAGCACTTGGGATTGCTCTTCTTACTTTGTTTGGGTCATCCTATGCTTGTGAGCAGCTGTTTTCGGCTTTGAATCATATAAAATCTGATGCTAGAAACAGATTAATGGATGACATGAGTGCTGCATGTGTTGCTCTGAAATTAACGCACTATGAGCCAAGGATTGACAAGTTATCAGCATGCATGCAACAACAAAAATCACATTAATTTTTTTCAGAGCATGCCCAATGCATATGTTTACATGAAGCAGTGTTTTCAGTTTGCAGTTAAGACACTTTCTAAGTTATTTAAATATTATTTAAAGATGTTATTTAAAAAAGGGACTTTACATGGCCCTGTTGTATTCCAATCTGGAATTTCCAATAAAAACGGTTGGTTTAATTGAAAGCTCTTTTGTTTTCTTTACATCATATTATTAGAAATGTAATGATTTAACTATTTTCTAATTTGATTGTAAATTTTACAAAAAAACATGTATAGACTCTTTGGGAATGCACACCGAGTCTTGACACAGTTAACAGTTTTAAGAAGTTTATCTTTTTTTTTACTCAGGATACATTTGACATGTTATGTGAATAATACATTTAAAATATATTGTGTAACTGAATCAAATTCTTCCTAAATTCATTAAATTGAATGAAATCATTAAAACATTATAAATTGCCAATAAATTGAAATGAAAACCAAAGGATTGTGAATCAAATTGATTCTCTGACAATACAAAGATTCCAACCTTTAAAAATGATGTTACATAGTTCAGGCAACTTTATAAAGAGTTTTTAGATACTAAAATCTTGTTATTAAGGTTTAATTGACATGCTGGCACTTTGAGGAAATTCTTTGGTTTTGTGCGGCAGTTTGGGCACTCGGGCTCAAAAAGGTTAGCCATCACTGTACTAGGGCATCCCATTTATTCTTAAAATCAATAACGCTGGTGGCCTTGATCACCTGCTCTGGATGCTTGTTTCAGTGATCTACAACCCTTTCTGATGAAGAAATGCTTCCTTATGTCACTATCGAATTTCCCTCCTCTGAGTTTGAACGGATGCCCCCTTGTGACCGAGGGTCCCTTGAGAAAGAAGATGTCTTCTTCCACCTCGACACGTCCTGTGATGTATTTAAATGTCTCAATCATGTCCCCCCTCTCCTTGCGCTCCTCTAGAGTGTAGAGCTGCAATTTGTTTAGTCTTTCTTCGTACGAGAGACCCTTGAGCCCCGAGATCATCCTAGTGGCCATCCGCTGAACCGACTCAACTCTAAGCACGTCTTTACGGTAATGTGGCCTCCAGAATTGCACACAGTACTCCAGATGAGGTCTCACCATGGTTCTGTACAGTAGCATTATGACTTCAGATTTGCGGCTAACGAAGCTTCTATTGATACATCCCATAAGTTGCCTTGCTTTGGATGAGGCCTTCTCTACTTGTTTGGCGGCCTTCATGTCTGCACTGATGATTACTCCCAAGTCTCTTTCTTCTGAAGTCCTAGCTAGTGTTTCTCCATTTAAGGTGTAAGGTTTGCATGGATTTCTGCTACCGAGATGCATAACCTTACATTTCTTAGCGTTGAAGCCGAGCTGCCATGTCGAGGACCAGTTTTCCAACGTAAGCAGATCCTGCGTCATACTATCCTGCAGATTGCTTTCACTTACTATATTACATAGTTTGGCGTCATCAGCGAATAGAGTTACTTTACCCTGAAGCCCTTGGGTCAAGTCCCTTATGAATATGTTAAAAAGGAGTGGACCCAGGACCGAGCCCTGTGGCACTCCGCTGGTCACCTCCGATGTCTCAGAGAGGGTGCCGTTGACCACCACCCTCTGAAGTCTTCCACTCAGCCAATCATTGACCCATGCAATTAGTGTCTCACCTAACCCCATCGATTTCATCTTGTTTAATAGTCTACGGTGTGGGACGCTGTCGAAAGCCTTACTGAAATCCAAGTACACTATGTCCAGAGACTCTCCCGAGTCTAGCTTTCCTGTTACCCAATCAAAGAAGCTAATAAGATTGGATTGGCATGACCTACCCCTAGTGAATCCATGTTGACTAGGATCCCTTAGATTCCCCTCATCCAAAATCGTGTCTAATTTACATTTAAGTAGTGTTTCCATGAGTTTACACACTATTGATGTGAGACTCACTGGTCTGTAATTCGCAGCCTTCGCTCTGCAACCCTTTTTGTGCAGAGGAACGACGTTAGCTGTTTTCCAGTCCAGGGGGACTCTCCCCGTACTTAGGGAGAGATTGAAGAGCCACATGAAAGACTTCTCAGGAAATTACAAAGCCACGGAATAGAGGGAGACATACTAAGGTGGATAGGCAAATGGCTGGAAAACAGAATGCAGAGGGTGGGCTTAAATGGGAAATTCTCAAACTGGAAGAAAGTGACTAGCGGTGTGCCCTAGGGCTCGGTTCTTGGGCCCATCTTATTCAATATTTTCATCAACGACCTAGAAGACGGACGTCCAGTGAGGTCATCAAGTTTGCAGACGACACGAAGTTATGTCGGACAATCGGATCACAAAAGGATAGCGAGGAACTACTTAGAGATTTGAGCCAGTTAGAGAAATGGCAGATGAAGTTTAATGTGGAAAAATACAAGATAATATATTTGGGCAGAAAGAACAAGGAGCACGAGTATAGAATGTCATGTGCAACTCTGGGTAAGAGCGAACAAGAAAAGGACCTGAAACCGTTGGCACACTGCACGACAGCGGCAAAGAGAGCAAATAGAATGTTGGGCATGATAAAGAAGGGAATCACTAGTAGATCAGAGAGGGTCATAATGCCGCTGTATAGAGCAATGGTCAGACCACACTTGGAATACTGTGTCCAACACTGGTCTCCCTACCTAAAGAAGGATATAAAACTGCTCGAGAGGGTGCAGAGGCGAGCAACAAAGCTAGTTAAAGGTATGGAAAACTTGAACTACAAAGAACGACTTAAAAAACTGGGTCTATTCTCCCTTGAGAAAAGGAGACTGCGAGGGGATCTAATTGAGACTTTTAAGATAATAAAAGGAATCGACAAGATAGAGCAGGATAAAAAGTTATTTACGATGTCAAATGTGACCAGGACAAGAGGTCATGGACTGAAGCTGATGGGGGACAAGCCAGGAAAAACGCCAGGAAGTTCTGCTTCACGCAGCGAGTGGTGGACACCTGGAACGCTCTCTAGGTTGCTGCGGAACCCACAGTTCTTGGTTTTAAGGGCAAGTTAGATGCACATCTCCTCAAAAGATGCATGGAAGGATACAGGTGACTAACCTTTTTTTTTTTTCTTTCGCCAGGTTACACCTGGCTGGGCTTCCGCGTGAGCGGATCACCGGACTTGATGGACCTAAGGTCTGATCCGGAGATGGCAGTTCTTATGTTCTGTTCTCCTGTTGAGGTTTCCTCTTCAGTGAGACAACAATTCTATTTCTCCTGTTGAGGTTTCCTCTTCAGTGAGATGGGGTGTCCAGCTGAACGGTACTGGCTTTAGAGGTTACACCTGGGCCCCCCCCCCCCCCCCAGTTCCCTGCCTTACCCTCCCTCCAGTGATTGAGGGTCTGACTGGGTCTCTATTTTTTCTTCTTTCCCTTCATTGTAAAAAAAAAAAAAAGACCACAGTTATTAATGGCATTTATGTCCTGCTAGTGCTGAGCAACTGGCATTTACCGGCACTCCATGGAGTTGAGTTGTTTGGACTCAGAGTTCGCAGAGTTTTTTTGTTTTCGAAGTTTGTTTTACTGCACAGCAGTTTTATTGAGGGGAATCCATTATGTTCCTTTGGGCATTAGTAAAGGGAGACTTAATTCTATCCTCTGCTGCCCAGGCTTGTTTCTGGTCTGGGTCAGCAGAAGGCGAATCACCGCAGAGTGTGATCAGTGGCAGGAGAGTACTCTGTTTTTAGTGCAGGTATCTCCTCCTTTATCCCAGGGTCTCTGTATGGTAAGGATATTCAGCAGACTGGTAAGAATATGCAGGTTGTCCTGTTTTATTCTTCTTTGTGCATCTGTACAGCGCTGCATGCGGCTGGTAGTGCTATAGAAATTATTACTGGTAATACTAGTAGAAGATTTGTGTTGGAGGAGTTTCTGCTGGCAGAGCAAGGTGACTTGGCAGAACTTCTACTCTTCCTGCAGTCTGTCTTTATCTATTTCTCAGGTGGCAGGGCCTCCAGGTTTCGGAGACTATCGGACAGAATTTTGGGGCCGCTGTCTTCTCAGGGCGTGTGTTTAACAGCCAACCAAACTGACTAGAATGGCTGCATAGATGCCTGTGACCCAGAGCAAGTCTCTTAATCAGACAGACCTACCACTTTGGATGACAAACCCATTGTAAAAGGCAGTATACAAGTTCCCATTCCTCTTTCCACATTACCATGCTACCTCTTTTTCGACTCCGAGCCACAAAGCAGGCAGGTCTCAGAGTGGTGAAGGATGTGTGCCAGTTGGAGTCTTCCCCAAAGTTCTCATTCAAGATTTAAGCCTGGTCTTATAGACATCAAGATGCTGCTTCTAGATTGCGCTTAGTGCGCATTCACTTAAAGGGTAGTTGGCTGTATTCTAGTCCTTTGGATATTATTCAGGGTGAGCGCAACTTTGAATCCTTTCAGATTCATTCTTGGGATCACAGTATATTGAATAGCCAAAGTGACGTTGGTGTAAGACCCTCTTCAGGAGTTACTGGAACTCGGCGTAGTAGTTCTACTTCGTCTAGAACAGGGATGTCCAACCTGCGGCCCAAGGGCCGCATGCAGCCTCATGAAGTATTTTGTGCAGCCCTGGTTGAGGGCGATGCAGTGTTTTCCTCTGCTACCCCCGGGTGTTTACCATCTTGCCGGCTTCCTCTGTCTTGCTGCAGCGTTTCCCAGAAACATTTTTTTTTGCCAATATGGCCCAGGGAAGCCAAAAGTTGGACACCCCTGCTCTAGAACAAAGTGGCAAGGGAAGTTATTCCTTTTACTTTATATAGTGCCCAAGAAACTGAGATCTCATATGGATCAATTAGTTTCTCAAAGTGACATTTCCGCATGGAAACGGTGAGATTGGTTATTGCAGCAGTTCAGCCAGGATAATTCTTACAGCGCTAAATCTCAAGCCTATTTACATATTCCCATTTGGCCACCGCATCAGTGGTATCTTCGTTTTGCCATTCTCGGACAGCATTTTCAGTTTTGGCAATTATGCCATTTGACCTAGCCATGGCTCCACAAACATTTTCAAAGGTGATAGCAGTAGTGGTGGCATTTCATGACAAAAAAAAGGGGATTAAGATACATCTTTTCTTGGATGACTGGTTAATTCAGGTGTCTTTCAGACAAGACAGTTTGACAGTGACACAACAGCTGATTTCTCTTCAATTCTCGAGGTGGATCTTCAAATTTCCAAAGAGCTCTCTTAAACCTGTTCCAATCATTGAAACATTTGGGAGTGTTATTCAATACGAAGTTGGGGAATGTATTTCATTCCAGAGACCAGGGTGACAAGTTATATTCTTCAGGTTCGCTTTCTTCTTCAGACTGAGAATATGGGATTATGTACAGGCTCTAGGATCCATGGTAGCAACACTGGAAGTGGGACTGCTGCAACAGTCGCTTCGGTCTCAGTGGTTCCTGGTATATCAAGATTACAATCTTAGTCTCTAGTGGACTCCTTAACCACACTCAGTATAATTTGGTGGTTCAGTGAGATCAATCTGTTCAAAGGCATGCCACGGTCATCGCTGGACTGGCTTCTAGTCACCAAGAATGCCAATCTATTGGGTTGCGGGGCTTAGTACCTTCAATCCTCAGCACAAGGAGTCTGATTTCAGGAGCAGATTTAGTGCTTGCTCAATCTCCTATAGTTGTGGATGATCAGGCTAGCGCTTCAGGCATTTTAGGCATGCTTCAAGGCTGAGAGATAAGGTTCTTTTATTACAAGTATCATGGGGGTGGCCTCTAATAGAAAGCCTATTTCTACACAATATATTCTTTAAGCAATCACTCTTGGCTGTCATTGTCAGTAATATCACTTCCTACTGAATCTTCTACAAGGGTATCGAACCTGTATCCAGGCGTAGTGTAAGGCCACCACATTATATCATTGGGGCTTGTTTGCTTCAACATTTACCCCTCCAAAACCTTACATTTTGGATGGGGTCTCATTCTTACACCATGGAGGTACGAGAAGTCCTCAGTTGGCAAGCAAAGTACTGGTTATACTTCAATGGGCGGAATTTCATTTGACAGCTCATTTTACAGGACAGAAAAAGGGTTTACTTTAGACAGACTTCCTCAGTAAACATCTTCTACATCCCAGAAATTGGGAACTGTCTGCTCAGGCGTTCCAGCTCTTTGTATAGAGGTGAGACCTCCTAGAAATAGACCTCATGGCCTAGTCTCGAAATGCGAGTTTTGTCAGTTCTTCAGCAGATTCAGGGACTGGGAGTTAGAGGGAGTAGACGCGTTGACTCTTTAATGGCTTTTGGCTCGTCTTATTTAAGTATTTCCCCTTGACCAATGATTGCATGTGTGTTCCATCTCATGGCTCGTGTTCTTGGCATGATAATCCTGGTAGCTCGGGGGGGGGGGGGAGGAGGGTTTCTGCGCTGTCCATGATAAGTGGATCTGAGGAATTTGTCTGTGGGCGAGCCCTTGTGGTTCCCGATACCTCCGGAATTACTCACATAGGGTCCAACAAGGAAATTCGTCCCACTTTGGTATTACGGCATAACTCTTTAAAAGTCAACGCTGAGACGTAAGAGGTATTCGGAGCAGGTTATTTCTACTCTTCTCCAGGCAAACACATGTCTACATCTGTGGCTTATGCTAGTGTCTGGGGTTTTTTAGATTCTTGGGTAAGTTTTCAGGATATTTCGCTCTTCCAGACTTCTCTATCCTGTATTCTTAACTTGTCGCACGAGGGTTTCGCCAAGTGCTTAGTATGTAATTCCCTTCAGCTTCAAGTGGCAATCATTGATTGTTACAGGTGCCAGATGTCTCACTCTTTGCTTGTTTCTCAGTCTGCGATAGTTTGGTTCCTGAATGGAGTATAGCATATTTGTCCATCGGTTAAGAACTCCTGTCTGGACTAGAGTCTTAAGATAGTTCTTGGCAGTTTACATAAGGCACTCTTTGTACCTTTCTCTAATGATGCAGACCGGTGAGTTTCTGAGTTGCAGGCCTTGTCCTCCAGGGATCCTTTTTTGTGAATTATGGATTCTGGGGTGTCACTTAGGACAGGACTATTGTTTCTCCCTAAGGTGGTATTATCATTTCATTTCAGCCGCTCTCCCTCTTCCTTCCTGCTTTCTAGGAGGAGGACTGGGGGGATGTGCTTCTCTTTACTGCGTTTCTAAGATCTTTGAATCTTCCTTTTTGTATTATTTGCAGAATGCAGCAAAAGTATGGCAGCGTCCAAAGCATTCATCACTTGATGGGTGAAAGAGCCCTTTGCTTCTGCTTACTGGATGGCAGGGAAGCAGTTGCCGGAAGAGCTGCATGCCCATTCAACCAGGGCGATGGCTACATCCTGTGCTGAGTCCACAGGTTTTTACTTAGAGGAAATTTGTCATGAGACTACTTGGTCTTCTAAGATACCTTTTCTAAGCATTACAGGTTACAGGTGGCAGCGCGTATGGAGACTGCTTTTGTTGCTTCGGTAATTGCGGAGATGGTGTTTACTCCCCACCCAGATTGAGGATTGCTTTGCTACATCCCACTGATCTCTGGATTCATCTGCTATTGTTGCTAAGGAAGGAAAAATTGTTCTTACCCGTTAATTTTCTTTATTTTAGACGCAGCCGTTGAATTCAGAGCCCCAACCTTTCTGTATATTTCTGTTGGTCTAAGTTTCGAGATTGTTTGGAAGTTTTGTTATGGTTGGTAGTTCTATTCTGTGTTATTACCTTTGAAATTTGTTATGGGAAAGAAATTATGGGCTAAGCATATGACTAGTTCCAGATGCTTGGGCAAGGAGCGATACTGAAGATACAGCAGGCGTGCCAGCCACTAGGACCAGCTGTTAATCAGTTTCTCTATCTCCACCAGCTGGTACATGTGTGCTATCCCACTGGTCCCTGGCTTCATCTGCTGCATCTAAAGGAAAAAAAATTAACAGGTAAGAACATAATTTTTCCATATTTTATGTGTAATTTTTGTAAACTGCTTAAAATTATAGATTTGCAGTATATAAATTTTTGTTAATTAAATTGTTAAAAACAAGAGTTGTAATGCTAGTGTTACACTTACTCCCCCCCTCTCAAGATGTTTTTAGCGCTGGCTGATGCACTGAATGCTCTGCACTGCTCCGACAGTCATAGAGTTCCTATGAGTGTTGGAGCAGCGCAGAGCTTTCAGCACGCTGGTCAATGCTAAAAACCTCTTAGTCGGTTTTGTAACAAGGGGGGGGTAATTTGTTTAGGACTTCTTTTAGCACAATAGTGCATTACAGCACAACAAATGTACTGAAGCTCATAGAAGTCAATGGTCCATTTGTCGTGCGGGACTTGCCACCATGGCTTGGTAAGAGGCTTTTACCTCCCCCCCTTCCTTTTACAAAACCATAGCACAGTTTTTAGCGCCAGCTGCGGCAGTAACAGCTCCGCTCATAGAATTCCTATGAGCGTCCACTGTGGCCGGCGCTAAAAACCGCACTATGATTTTGTAAAAGGGGTTAATGAAATGTTTGGCTATTGCTGTTTTAGTTTTGAAGTGCATTGTTTGGTATTGATCTCTGATTACAGGTTAATTTTCTGTACACTCTTTGATGAGCATAGCATTTGATCTTTGTATTTACATATTTATTGTTGATACCCCTCTTTTTGAAATACTTGCCTCCTCTTTTATGAAACTGCACTAGCAGTTTCTAGCGCAGGGAGCCACGCTGAATAGTCTGCACTGCTCCCGACACTCCTAGGAACTCTGAGCAGCGGGGGCCATTAAGTGCGGCTCCCCATGCTAGAAACTGCTAGTGCAGTTTCGTAGAAGAGGGGGTTGGTGAAAAACATGACTAAATATCAGAAAATAAGTAAAAATTAGCCTGCTTTAATATAATTTAATGCATGTTAAACACAAGCTCCATTAGTTTCAATGTGGCCTAGTTTATGTATGTATTTTCTACATTTTTTATTCTGCACTATCCAAAGTTCTAGGCAGATTACAACAGATATGCACAGCATTAAATGAAACAATAGACAATGAATAGTTAGTGATAAAAACACCGAACCAAGACAGACAGTGGGTATAGTCTTGAGCTTTTTCTTGAAAGGTCCAAAGCTGGACAATGTACGGAAAGTCGAAGGCATAGTTACTAATTAAACACACGTCATTAGAATGTCATGCAAATTCTGGGCTATGTTTACTAAAGAATAATATGATGCACTAACTCACAAACTGTAGAAGCTCTGGTTTCCTTTTTTTAAAAAAAACCAACCTAAATTGTTTATAGGGAATGTAGACTAGAATCCCTTCAGGAAAGACAGATCAGAAAGAAACACGAAGATTCAGAATGAAGAGCCTTTTTAAATCATGCTGATAGGAAATCTTATCTTGCCCTCCAAAAAAAGGGAACATGATATAATTAATAGTCACACAGACACTTTTATTCTTTATAATTTATTAGAGAAAAGGAAATCCTGTTCCCTCAGGTGCTGCTCCTTGAAATCTGTGAAATGTTGTTTTCAATAAAACTGCATGATTTTTATTTTTGTCCTATGATTGTTACTTGCCTCCCATTGGAGCTGATGGGAGGCAAGCAAGTATGACAATATCTGTGACAGTCCTACATTACATAAAGCATAGCTTATTTAAATTAATACACCTAAGATATTGAATATATTTTCCATCACCTCACCTTCACAAAAGCAAGCTGCAGAATGGAAAAAGACATACAGTACTAAAGTTTCAGGTTTATTTGCAGTATAATTATACATGAGTGTGAGGGTACAGGGTGTAACTACAAAGTTCTGATAGGAAAGGGGTGTGTGTGAATAACATGAGGGTACACCATTGTTTTTGCGGAGGCCCAGTCTTTAATGGGAGAGAAGTACGGTATATGCAAGAGAGCACAACAAAATGGGGAATGAGTTCCATAGCCATGGACTTGCACTGAAAAAACTACAGATTGTTTTTGCTCATGAATTATTTTGCGGTAAGTGGGGATGGTGAGATGGTTCTGACTTCCTGATCTAAGTAGTCTGGACAATATGTATTGTGTGTGTGTGTGTGTGTGTGTAAGTCAATGGGTGAGCTAGGCTGGTTCTCCCGAGTTAAGTACTTTATAGATTAGTAGTAGTATTTTATAGGATATCCGGTGAGTGATAGGGAGCCATTGGATTAAGTAAAATATACTCAATACTAATACACACTACAAAATTGGAAGGCAAATGTAAAAAGTAGGTAGGGAGAATGAGAGGGCACTCTCTAAAATTGAAAGGGGATAGATTCCGTACGAACATAAGGAAGTTCTTCACGCAGAGAGTGGTAGAAAACTGGAATGCTCTTCCGGAGTTTGTCATAGGGGAAAACACCCTCCAGGGATTCAAGACAAAGTTAGATAAGTTCCTGCTGAACCAGAACGTACTCAGGTAGGGCTAGTCTCAGTCCAGAGTTTTGCCGCGTGAGCGGACTGCTGGGTATGATGGACCACGGATCTGACCCAGCAGCGGCAAATCGTTCTTACAAAACCATTTGCAATATACAAAACTGCACAAGAGAGTTTTAGCGCCGGCAGTGTGCTAAATGCTCTGTGCTTCTCTGATGGTCATAGAGCATTGGAGCAGCGCAAAGCATTTAGCGTGCCGGCCGGCACTAAAAACCTCTTGCACAGTTTTGTAAAAGGGGGGAGGGGATAATGTGCTGCAAAATATTTTAAGGGTGCTTTTATAGAAATTTTAAGGTGTGGAGGGAATGGAAGTACAGAGGAGCAAAACATTAGAAGCAAAGTAAAAGAAAGATAAGTAGGATGCCCTAATCCAGTGTTTTTCAACCGCTGTTAGTGTGCCGCGAGATGTTGCCTGGTGTGCCGCAGGGCCGCCATCAGGGCAGTACTACCAGTCCTGCATTCAGGGGCCCGGAGCTGACAGGGGGCCCAAGGCAGGGGCGCCAGTAGCTCGCCAAGGCAAAGTGAGTCGATCACCCAGGACTCACTTTGTCTTGGCGATCTAATCTATCGAGCCGATAATTCTTCTTCTCCCCGACGTCAATTCTGCAGTCGGAGAGGAAGTTCGGGCCAGCCAATTGCTGCCTGGCTGGGCGGAACTTCCTCTCCGATTGCAGAATTGACGTCAGGGAGAGCATGCGTCGACGTCGGCTTTGGGGCTTGTTATCCATTGGTGGGTCCTGTTCCCCGATGGCAGTGGCTTGGGGAACGGCAGGGAGAAAGAAAGAAAGGGAGCAGGCAGGGAAACAGAAGGAAAGAAGAGAAACAGAAAAAAAGAAAGAAAGGTCAGGAAGAGAGGAAGAAAAAGTTGGGGGATGAATGAGGTGTGGAGGAGAGAAAGCATACAGGCTGATAGAAGGGAAGAAAGATTGGATGCACAGTCAGAAGAAGAAAGTGCAACCAGAAATCACCAGACAAGGTAGGAAAAATGATTTTATTTTAAATTTAGCAAAGTGGAGGCAGTATTACCACAGTTTTCAAAGGAATTTGCCCAAATAACTTAATAGTTAACTGGGTAAATTCCCAGAGATGAAAACTTCCCTTCACTTACTATGCACAGTTCTGAATTTATATCTGCTGTCTATATTTTACAATATGGTCACCTTTTACTAAACCGCAATAGTGGTTTTTAGCGCAGGGAGCCTATGAGCGTCAAGAGCAGCGCTGGGCATTCAGCGCAGCTCCCTGTGCTAAAAACTGCTATTGTGGTTTAATAAAAAGGATGGAGGGTATATTTGTCTATTTTTGTATGCTAAAAACTGCTATTGTGGTTTAATAAAAAGGATGGAGGGTATATTTGTCTATTTTTGTATGCTATAAAAACCAAATACAGAGAGAGACTGAGAGCTGTTGACGAAGAGCTACGTGTGTGTCTTTCTTCGATTCCAGCCAGAATATCAGCTTTGTGTTCAGCCAAACAGGCCCAGGTTTTGCACTGAATAAAGTATTTTATAATTTTTCACTATTCTGTTTACTTAATATTTCATAATTATAAAATACTTTCTTTGTGTTTATTTGATTCCTATTCAAGAGAATTACTTTATATATAGTCAATATAGGCACAGAGTTAAATTTTTTAACATTTTCTAATGGTGGTGTGCCTCGTGATTTTTTTCATGAAACAAGTGTGCCTTTGCCCAAAAAAGGTTGAAAAACACTGCCCTAATCAATCAGTGTGTTGCAAACTTTTTAAGCTGCTGGCGCAGTAATCTCAGGGCTGCAGCTGGAGGGCTCCCAGAAATGCCCGGATGTCGACGTGATGACATCACATGCATGCGTGGATGTCTTCCAGCCGCGGACCTGAGCCTCCTATTACTGCCAGTAGGGGGTGCTGCAGAAGGAGAGGTGAGGAGAAGGAGCAGAGGTGCCAGTGGACTGGATACAGGATACAGGATGTGCCTCTCGCAATAAGAGGCACGTCCTGTAAGCAGTCAGCTGGCGCTTCTCCTCGCCAGCATCTCAGGGCAAACCTGGAATTCTCTGGTGCACACTAGTGTGCTGCAGCACACAGTTTACGATACACTGCCCTAAATTGAGGTAAGTAATGTCTGCAAACCACTTGTCTGTTGAAGACAATTAGTAAACATGCCTGTATCAGTACAGTCATTCTTTAATATTGCTCTTAAGGGAGCTGATCAAACCTTTTATTCCATCTGTCTTGTATATGTTGGCTTTATGCGTATAAGTTAACCCGAATTCACTAATGTGTTTATTTTAGGAATTTAAGCATAAAAGTTTGGATGGAGTTTTTTCCCCCCTACATTATATCTGCAGCAATAGTTATCTCTGAAAGCAGTTCTGCTGTTCCTTTGAGGACATACTCTTATTTTGTAAAAATCTCTGAAGGAAATACATTTGGTTGATAAATGAGTTTTTTTATAGTTGTTTTACACATAACTGGCATTTTAATATCTGTTGATACTTGATAAGAAGTTTTATGAGTACTGGCTTTATGACTGGGCATAGTAAGGTTTAGCTAGATCCACTTGATACTCTGTTGACTCTTTAATAATAAGATGTACCGTATTTTTTGCTCCATAAGACGCACTTTTTTCCCACCTAAAAATGGGTGGAAATGTCGATGCATCTTATGCAGTGAAGATACCTTTTTTTTAAACACCCCACCCCATCGTAACTTTTTAAATGCCTGCGCCCGATACGGCTCTCCCTAGCATCGGTGAGCGCTCGGCTGTCTTCCTTGGCTTCCCCCTCAGCGTCCTCTGGATTCCCCCCATTAAAGCTAATTACGGCTGTCCAGATCCAGCGTCCCACCTAGGCCCTCACAATGGGCGGGGCCATACCCCTAAGCTGCTTCCTGCATCCAGCGAGAGAGGTCGTCTTCCTTGCTGTGACCGCCACTGAGCTAATTACGACAATCTGCAGAGCGAACCTATCAGTTTCTGAAGCACGTTCCCTCTTCCGCGGTCCCGCCCCTGATGTCAGAGGAGGGGCGGGACTGTGGCAGAGAGAATGTGCTTCGGAGACCAAAGGCAGCCTGATAGGTTCGCTCTGCAGGCTACCGTAATTAACTTAGTGGCAGCCACAGCGCGGGAGACGACCTCTCTCGCTGGGTGAGGGAAGCAGCTTTAAAGTAGGGCCCCAGCGGGACACTGGATCTGGAGACCGGAGGAGGGGGGAGACAGAAAAGGACCTTGAGGAGGGGCGGGAAAACAGACTTGAAGACAAGGCAAGTGCTGGCCTAGAGGGGGTAGAGAGGGGAAACACACTCAAAATGTTAGCAGAAGGAAGATAGAGAGAGGGAAAAACCTGAACCAAAAGGGAGGCAGAAGAGAGGGGGGCACGTGAGTTGAAAGTGTCTTGTTCTCTGCTCTGCACTTTGTTATTATCCTAGGACAGGGGTAGGGAACTCTGGTCCTCGAGAGCCGTATTCCAGTTGGGTTTTCAGGATTTCCCCAATGAATATGCATTGAAAGCAATATTCATTGGGGAAATCCTGAAAACCCGACTGGAATATGGCTCTCAAGGACCGTAGTTCCCTACCCCTGTCCTAGGACAAGCAGGTAGCATTTTCTCACATGTGGGTGACGTCATCCACGGAGCCCCAGCACAGGCTACTTTAAAAGTGCATTGCCACTTTAAAAACTTAAGAAAGTTTGCGAACTACTCGCACTGCACATGCGTGAGTGCCCTCCCACCCGATGCCGCTCGTGGCTCCTCAGTTCTTAGTTTTCCATGGAGCTAAGAAGTTGTGTTTTTTGAACGTTGTTCAGATTTTTGCTTTCCTGCTCAAGTGTATTTTTTATTTGTGTTTTATCTGCGTATTTAATTTGAGTGAAAAAACAAAACAAAAAACAGCCGAGGACATTTTTTTCTTCGCTGTTCTCACCTCGTGGGCTTTGCCCATTGAGGCCTCTCAGTTTTCTTCAGCCATTGAATTCAGTTTGGCTGAGGTGGTTTTTCTGTCGATGTCCCGGCCGCTAACTGGTTTTAAGAAGTATTGTAGGTGCCAAGGGCAAATTTTCATCACTGTCCCACAAAGCTAATGCTCTGAACACAGTGTTGAGTCCTGTGTGCAGTGTTCTACCCTGCAAAAACATACTATTAAAATTTGCAAACGCCAACAAGAGAAGTTCGGCACCGGTATGAACACCAAGAAGACATCACAGCCTTCTACATCGAAAGCATCAACTTTGATGTCGGAGTTGGGGGACATCGCTCCATTGGGTAAGCCAGCTAAACAGGTCTCGCAGATCAACATTGCATTGAGTTCCTTGATGCCGACTAAGTGACGACCACTCTTACGTCTGGCCTCTCCATCGAGGTGTGCATCTTCTTCACTGTTACCTTCTCTGAGGCCAGACAAGGCACCGATGGTACTGGCAGAACGCCAGACGGTACCAGTGCTCTTGTACCGGGAAAAGCTGGAAGTGCTGTTCCAAGTCAGTGACATGTTCAAACTCCTTACTCCGACACTTATTCCAACAGTACCGACCCAGCCTGAGCATAAGGCCACCAGGTCCTATGGTACAGATACTAGATCTCCGGTACAGCGTTGATCTTCCACGTACAAGCACCGCTCATATAGAGTCCATTCTCCATCCAGTTCCTTGAGGCATCAGCGTTCTTCCTCATCTTGACGATCTAAGTCCACTCAGCATCGTTCATCCTCAGCTACTTTGAAACATAAGCATTCTTCTTCCTGCTTTACAAAAGCGTACAAGGAAGTCACATCAAACATTGTCTTCATTGGATCGGCACTGGGCTGTATGTTGACATTGATCTTGATGCACCCCTTCTCCAAAAGACTTTTATGATTTGGACTTACAGTCTGACTTGGTGGATGGTGTCTCTGACTTGGTGGATGAAGTCCACTACAGAGGCTTATGACATCTCTTCTGAAAAGTCTTCTCAAAAGTCTCCACAAAGAACTAAGTCTCCTATTGAAAGGCTTTCCTTCACAAAATTTATTTGTCAATTAGGTAAAGAGCTCCCAGTCAAATTAGAAGCTGATTCTACCTACAGTACTGAATATTTGGAGGCTTTGGACTATGATGAGCCTCCTAAAGAACTTCTTCGATTACCATTACAAGGAGAGTTTTCATAAGAACTGGGAAACCCCCACCCCCCCTTACTATTACTGTGGCCCCCAGAAAATTTGACTCTTTATACAAAATAATTTCTTCTCCTGGTTTTGACAAACTGCAACTCCAACATCAGTCCCTGTTGGTAATCGACTTTGATAAAATCTACTCCACTCCATCCAGAGTCTTTATATCAGTGCCACCAGGATGTGAAGGGCTCTCTATGGACAGATTTGGCCGTCGGCTGTACCAAAACTCCATGTTGGCTAACAGAGTCCTAAACTACAATTTTTATATTTCCTGCTATGTCAAGACTCTGGTTAAGAAATTATCTTCTTTTGATAAGTACATTCCTTCACAGCAATTACAGGATTTTCGTTACTTTACAGCAATTACAAGATTTTCATCACATCTCTTGCACCCTTGCCCTGGCTAGAAGGTACATGGCGAGATCGGCTTATGCTGCCTTTGAATTATCTTCTAGAGCCTCAGCTGTGTCAGTGGCAATGAGATGTTTGGTATAGCTCAGAATCTCCAATATGGATGTCAACTTCCAGGATAGATTGGCTAACATTCCATGCTTGCGTAATGAGCTATTTGGTGACTGTTAAAAATGCTACTCATAAGCTTACTGACCATGAGAAACATTGGGATGCTTTAGTCAAATCCAAGCCTAAGCCTTCAACTTTCAAGCCTTTTTCTTCCTATCGGAGGTGTTTTTCATCCAAACCTGCTGCTCCCCCCTAGACCACAGCAAAAGAAACAAAAGCAACAGCGTCTTAAAAAAAAACCTCAGACAGCAGCTCCCCAAAAGCCTGCTCAGTCTTTTTGACGAGCTTCTCGCGAGCATAGCTGCTGTTCCTCGACCCCAGCCTCTCCCTCAACCCTTTGGAGGATGGCTTCAACTGTATTATCCTTGCTGGGAACTGATTACCCCAGAACTCTGGGTTTTAACAGTCATTCAAAAAGGATACTCTCTTCACTTTATCGACATTCCTCCAGATCATCCTCCAAGAGAGTTTCCTTTTTACCATCAGCAGACATCTCTTTTTCGGGAGATAACATTGAGAAGGATAAGGGATTCTATTGAAAGGGTTCTTCCTGCACAGAGAAACTGGTATTTTCTTGTTCAAAGAAGACGTGAGGTCTTTGTCCAATCTTGGATCTCAGGGGTAGAAAGTTGTGCGGGGACAGAAATCCCACCCATTCCCGCCCGTCCCCGCCAGGATCCTCTCTGTCCCCACCCGTCCCCGTCAGGATCCTCTCCGTCCCCACCCATCCCCGCAAGGAATTATCTCCATCCCCACCCGTCCCCATAAAAAGCAGCAATTACTTCTGACAGGATCATCAATTCCACAGTTTCTTTTGTGTTTGCGCTGCTGTTTTCCTTGTGGAATCTCTTTGGTGGAACCCTTTTTTTGTTTTCTGTTCAGGTAATTAACTTTTAAACCCCCCTCTTTTACTAAGACTGACATGTCCATTATATTATATGGACGATCCCTGTGGGAGTCCCTTGGGCCAGAGGGGGGTCCCCGTGGGAGTCCCGTGGGTTAGGGGGGGATTCCCGCGGGACCCCCACGGGAACTGCAGGATTCCAGCGATTCGCGTTCCTGTGCAGACCTCTACTCAGGGGTCTCAACAAGCTTCTAATGAAGGAAAATGTTTCGGATGTTATCTCTGGCAACTTTATATCCCCTCTTAGATTGCAACGACTAGCAATGCTCTCTGGATCTGAAAGAAGCCTACACTCACGTTCCAGTGCATCTGGCCTCCAGGCAATTCCTCCGTTTTCAGGTGGCTCATCACCATTATGGCTCATCACCTTCTGGTCTCGCTCTTTCCGAGATTTTCAGATTCTGAATCTTGGAGAGAGCGAGACCAGAAGGCCTTGAGCATGCGCAAATGCTCAAGGCCCAGTCCAGCCCAGCACAGGCAAGAGGGAGGATCTCCAACTCACTGCCCAGCCCAGCCCAGAAGAGGGAGGATCTTCGGGCACCGGCACGTCCTGTGCATTGGTGCTGGTGCCGGTGCCCAATCGGGGTAAGGGATGTCGTTTCAGTGCTCGGAGGGGGGATGTAAGATCGTGGGGGAGGGGGGCGACACGAGCGGGGGGGGAGGATGCCTGTTCGCAGGGGGGATGCTGGATCGCGGGGGGGGGGGGGGTATGGAGCAGCGTCGGTGGCCTCAAGGGGGTATGGAGCAGTGTCGGTGGCCTCAAAGGGGGGGGGGGGGAATGGAGCAGCACAGTACAGTGCACTGCCTAGCCAATCTTGGGAGGGAGACCCGGGGGTTTGCCCTCAGAGAGAGAACGTTCTGAAGGAGCTGGCAGGCAGGCAAAGTGGGGGATGGGTGGAACAGCCTGAAGTTAATGGGTGGAGAAACAGCCGTGGCTACAGGACTAATGACTGGGAAATGAGTAGCCTCCCTGATGAGAGTGAATCCGGAGAGGATATGGATATAGGAGGGAATGAAATATGAAAGGTCCTTCCTGTCTTATGGGAAATCCAGTCCTGGTGGTTTGAAAATCCTGAGCTAGTGCAAGGCTGTGGACAGGGCAGAAGCAGCTCTGCCTAATTAAAAGAAAGTATTTTTTTGAAGTCCGTTTGCCATGCTTTCATGAAAACCAAAGCGTGAAAGAAAAGTTATGAGTTTTTCTCCTTTTGGATTGAAGCAATAAATGAGAAACCAGAGGGCCAGCACAAGGGGGTGCCCGGCTGTATGTGAGAAGGAATAGTGGCTGGGAAATGCCAGCCATTCCCCAGGAGGGAAACTTTGGGTCAGAAAAACTAAGGACACATTTGAATTCTTGTTTTGAATATGCCTTTTCTCTGTTTGCAAGAACTGTTTGGGTGCTGATCCTAAAGCCCAGGGCAGGTTGCCTGGACTCGAGCAAGTGTGATTGCATTAGTGAACCTTGAGAACTAATTACCAGTTTGAACCATTTTTTTTTTTCTTTTCCTGAAAGTACCAATAAACGTGAGTGCAGTTTTCTTGGAAATCCATTTTCCTGGTTTTTCTTTCTACCAACCACTCAATGGCTAAAGTAGGCAAAGTCTTCTTAATCAAAAACAAGTGCAACAGTCAAAACTGAAGACTAATATAAAGAGTTCTTGCTCATATCGCTATACCGCTCTCAGAGACCTGTAAGGTTAAACACAGCTGTGTTCTAAAACCACTTTGACAGGTGATAGGTGTCATTCATTGAGCCGGTAAGTATATATCGTGTATTTTTGTGCAAATTACTGCAACCAGCTATACAGCTCCAATAAAGTGCAACGTGTAATAAATATTTAAAACGTATATGAAAAATATATATCAAAAAAATTTTTAAACATTTGCACTTATCTCATATAAGCTGGTTCGTAGTTAACGAATGGCTAAACGCCCTACGGGACCCGTTTCACCATGTATATAGGCTTCTTCAGGGGTCATAACATTGAAAAAGTGCGGCGTGAATTACGTCTGCACAAGACGTCTGCGCCATTTTTTCTTGTGCAGACGTAATTCACGCCGCACTTTTTTCAATGTTATGACCCCTGAAGAAGCCTATATACATGGTGAAACGGGTCCCGTAGGGCGTTTAGCCATTCGTTAACTACGAACCAGCTTATATGAGATAAGTGCAAATGTTTAAAAATTTTTTTGATATATATTTTTCATATACGTTTTAAATATTTATTACACGTTGCACTTTATTGGAGCTGTATAGCTGGTTGCAGTAATTTGCACAAAAATACACGATATATACTTACCGGCTCAATGAATGACACCTATCACCTGTCAAAGTGGTTTTAGAACACAGCTGTGTTTAACCTTACAGGTCTCTGAGAGCGGTATAGCGATATGAGCAAGAACTCTTTATATTAGTCTTCAGTTTTCTTTCTACCAGCCATATAAAAGGCGCTACATTAAATCTACCTGTGGTCCGAGCCAGGCTTCCCACCTACTCAGGAATCGGCCCGGCCACACAGCATATCCTGGTCTCCTTTTTCAGGATCCAGTGACTATGAGAGATCCAAAACACTTTTGATTTAGGGCATTGCTGTTGAGCATACACATTTAACTTGCCAAGGTTACTCAGAAGTAGTGATTTCTACCCTTCTTCAGTTTAAGAAGCCAGCGCCAGTGTTGGCATATGCAAAGACTTGGAAGACCTTCTGAAACTGGTGCGTCAAGGGGTCCCGGGATCCTTTTTGGCTCTGCTTCCAGCAGACTGGACTTGGCCTTCCTTCAGAGTGGGCTAGAGAAAGGCCTTGTGGTTGGCTCCTTTAAAATACAAGTGGTAGGTCTGTCATTTAGGGACCATGTAGGCAGTGTTTTTCTGGCTTGTCACCTGGACATATTGAAATTCTTGAAGGGAGTGATGAGGCTTAGGCCACCTCTTTGGCCTTTCCATGAGTGGAACCTTAACTTGGTTCTAAACTCTTTGTACAGGACTCATTTTGAGTCGATAGAGCAAGCATTGCTTATGGATCTTATGATAAAGATGGTCTTTCTGGTAGTTATCTCCTTGGCAAGGAGAGTATTGGAGTTTCAAGATCTGCCATGCAGGGAACCATTCCTCCATTTCACCGAGGCTGGTATGGTACCTTCCTTTCTGCCGAAGGTCGTTTCTATCTTCCATGTGAATCAAGAGGTGTGATTATCCTCTTTTCAGGCTTCAGGGTTGAAGAAATGGAACAAGGTTCTGTCCTGGCTGGATGTACACAGGGTTTTGCTGCGTTACCTAAAGGTGATGAATCCCTTTCATCTCTCAGATCATCTTTGTTTTCATGAGTCATAGCCGCCAGGTACAGCTGGCATCTAAGACTTCCATATCCATAGATCTGGGAGGCTATTTCCATGGCTTATATTGGGTGTGGTAAGGAACCATCCTTCTCTATGCAGGCTCACTTCATGAGGAGTGTGATGACTTCATGAGCAGAAGCAAGAGCAGTGCCATCTGAAGAGATCTGTAGAGTAGCTAAATGGTCCATGCTGCACATTTTTTTCAAAGTTCTATACAACAAATAAAAATGGGGAGACCCAATGATCCACAGTGAAAATAATCCACCAATGAAAACAAAAACTTTGGATACAGATGTTCTGGAGATAATTTATTAAACACTGACATATAAAACCATAAAAATTCAATTAAAAAAGTACAATGATAAAAAATACTGTGATAAAAATCCAACCGGACCCTACACGATCCGTGTTTCGGCGAACACGCCTTCCTCAGGGGTCCAATGGTTTGCAACCTCACATATAAAGAATTGGATTGAAAATGCATTTTTTTGCTACTTCAGCTTGTCTGCGGTGTTCTTTGCTCACATGTTTAAAGACAATAGACTGTTTTCAGTCCAATTCTTTATATGTGAGGTTGCAAACCATTGGACCCCTGAGGAAGGCGTGTTCGCCGAAACATGGACCGTTGAGATAGAGTGAGCTTACACGAATGACCTCAACCCTTTTCCTACCACTTCAAAATAAATATGGTCTTGACAGTGATTCATTCCCCAAAGGCTTTATTTCCATTGGTCATTTATGATAACATATGGATAAGTGTAGGATCACTTTTGAGCACCTCACGATAGCTGACATTTTGACCAAATGTGCTGTGTTAATCATCCTAGGTTAAGTTAGTGTCATCTCACTGCTTATTCTTGTGGTCTTGGGTTTATCCCAAGACAAGCAGGCAGCATATTTTCACATGTGGGTGACATCATTCACAGAGCCCCGGTACGGACATAAGAACATAACAATAGCCTTACTGAGTCAGACCAATGGTCCATCAAGTACAGTAGCCCCTTCTCACGGTGGCCAATCCAGATCACTAGTACCTGGCCAAAACTCAAGGAGTAGCAATATGAGGACCTGCTTACATTGGAAAGTTGGTCCTCAACCTGGCAACTAGGCTTCAATGCTAAGAAATGTAAGGTCATGCACCTCGGAAGCGGAAATCCATGCAGGACGTACTTCTTGAATGGAGAAACTTTAACTAGGACTTCAGCAGAGCGAGATTTAGGAGTAATCATCAGTGCAGACATGAAAACTGCCAATCAAGTGGAGAAGGCTTCATCTAAGGCAAGGCAGATATTGGGTTGTATCAATAGAAGTTTCGTCAGCCGAAAGCCTGAAGTCATAATGCTGTTGTACAGGGCCATGGTGAGACCTCATCTGGAGTACTGTGTGCAATTCTGGAGGCCACATTACAGTAAAGATGTGCGCAGAATTGAATCGGTTCAACGGACGGCCACCAGGATGATCTCGGGGCTCAAGGGTCTCTCGTACGAAGAGAGACTGAACAAATTGCAGCTCTACACTCTTGAAGAACGTAGGAAGAGGGGAGACATGATCGAAACATTTAAGTACCTCACGGGACGTGTCGAAGTGGAAGATGATATTTTCTTTCTCAAGGGACCCTCGGCCACAAGAGGGCACCCGCTCAAACTCAGGGGCGGAAAATTTCATGGCGACACCAGAAAGTATTTCTTCACAGAGAGAGTGGTTGATCATTGGAACAAGCTTCCAGTGCAGGTGATCGAGGCAGACAGCGTGCCAGACTTTAAGAATAAATGGGATACCCATGTGGGATTCCTACGAGGATCAAGATAAGGAAATTGGGTCATTAGGGCATAGACAGGGGGTGGGTAAGCAGAGTGGGCAGACTTGATGGGCTGTAGCTCTTTTCTGCCGTCATCTTCTATGTTTCTATGTTATGCTACCGATCCAGGGCAAGCAGTGGCTTCCCCCATGTCTTTCTCAATAATAAACTATGGACTTTTCCTCCAGGAACTTGTCCAAACCTTTCTTAAAACCAGCTGTACAAGTGCACCGACACTTTAAGAATTTTAGAAAGTTTGCAACTGACTGCACTGCGCATGCACAAGTACTTTCCTGTCTGATGTAGGCGTGCGGCTCCTCCATTCTTAGTTTCCCATGGAGCTAAGAAGTTGTGCTTTTGAGCGTTCATTCTTTTTTAGCCTTTGCCTTCCCGCTTGCGTGTTTCTTTTTTTCACTTTCCTTCTTTTTTTTTCACTTCATTGCGGGATTAAAAAAAAAAATTTTTCTCTCCTTGTTTTTTGCCTTTGGGCATTCCAACAACGGGACCTCTGTTTTCACCTCAGCCTTTCACTTTTGATTTGGCTGGGGCTTTTTTTCCATCGATGACCTGCCCGTTAACGGGGTGTAGACAAATTGCAGGTTGTATGCTTGGAGATTTAAAATCCATATAAATCACATGCAATATATATTATTTAGCATCACTGCTCGCATGGTCTTAAGTGTTTTATCTTGGTTTTCTACATTATTGAATTTGTTTAGGCATGCGCAAGACCTGGTTTGTATGAAGATTTGCTTTTTTTGTAAGTGTAATTAAGATTCAACCTGTTAAAACTCGATTGTGTTCAGAATTAATTTAAAATAGTCAATTTTCACATATCAGATTCAAGCCTGAAAATGTTATATGTGGGGTTTTTTCCTTTTTTTATAAATTAGAACTGGATGCAGATATCATTGTCATGGTTGACCATGCAGTATGAATTTTTTTAGTCTTCTTTGGCTTTGGTCACCAGGCACATTCAAAAGCAAGTAACCTTTCTCATTACATTTTTGGGTGTGATGATTTTGGTCTCACCACACCTGGAATGATTACAGCACTTGGGTGTTTGTGCCTCCAAACTCCAATAGGCGTGGTGTTATGTTGTAATACTAGTTTACTCATGGCTGATGGCTTCTTTCTCTCTTGATATTGTGAGTTTGACAAAAAAACTAGTTCCATTTTTTCCAAACCAACAGATATTGGAATGACATCATATATAAGAGGTTGGGAGCAAGATAACTCTGACAGTTTAATGCAGTGGGACTAAATATGGCAAGGAGCATAAACTGGTGAAAAAGCATTTTAGATTTGAAAATGAGTCAGATGAGACCATGGGTTCTACAAAAATAAATGCACTCCTTTTTCTACCAAATGACCTAATATATTTGTAGTTTGTCATATACACATCAACCTTATTACTTTAAAGAAATTTTTCAGATCTTCAGAAGTGCTTCTCATAAGCTTTTAGTAGACTCTGTTAACTGGCACCCATGGGGATTGATAGATGCCGGATAAATGTAGTTTCTGGTTGCTTGAAAGTTACTATTAAAAATAGGCCTAACTAATACTATACCTCATACTATGCCATACCATAAACCAGTGTTTCTCAACTTCTTCAAGCCAAGAACCCCCTAAGTCTACCAAATATCAACCAAGTACCCCTGCCCAAGCTCCACCCCCATAATAATAGTACTACACTGTCAACACAAATGGCACCATGTCTGTTCCTTGGACACCATCTTGCAGTGTCACTCAGGGATCACCCCTATCCCCTATTCATCTATATGTCTTCCCTGAAACTCCTCCAATTATCCCCCCTTGAAACAATCTACACATACGCTGATGACATCCTTGTCCTCCTTGAGACAGACCAGAACCTCACCAACCTTCACGAGAACATTACAGCTTGCATAATGAGACTCCATTCCTGGTCCTTCTCGGTACAGATGAAATTGAATGAATCAAAAACAAAATTACTCTGGCTTGGCCCAAAATTAGAACACCTGCCCACCCTCTTCGCACTACCCTCAGGCGCTGCATTGCAGCTTGAGTTCTCAAGCAAGGTCCTTGGCATCATTATCGATTCTTCTCTCTCCCTCAATGACCACCTCAACTCCTTGGCTAAATCATGCTTTTTCAGCCTCTACATGCTGAGGAAAGTAAGATCCTATTTTCGCCAACAACATTTCGCCGTCTTTGTCCAATCCATCATCCTCTCCAGACTAGACTATTGCAATGCCATCTACTTAAGTCTATCAAAAAAAAGTCTTCAAAGACTCCAGCTAATCCAGAATACTGCAGCCAAGTTGATCTTTGCAAAACGCAAGTCTGACCATGTCTCCCTACTCCTAGCCAAACTTCACTGGCTCCCAGTGATTTCCAGAATCCATTTCAAATGCTCCTGCCTGGCTTTTAAGATCATTCACGGCATCCTTCTTCCCTTAATCCCCCTATCTTATAACTCCTCGAGTCCTGACTCTACCAGACCCGCCCAAAGGTATAAACTATCCTTCCCCTCTCTACACGGTATTCACTATGCAGGCAAACTGGGAAAATCCCTTCTCTTTAGAATCACAGGTCTTTGGAACGACCTTACTACCCCGCTGCGGAACCTGGGCTCCCTCCAATTATTCCGCAAGCAACTGAAAACCTGGCTTTTCACTAAAATGTAATTCTATCCCCCCTTACTCTTCTCTTCTATATATAAGTTCATGTAAACTTTTTGTTTTTTCCTTCTCTTCCTATATTTTAAGTTCTTGTAAACCGTGCCGAGCTCCACATCCGTGGAGATGATGCAGTATATAAACTTAAGGTTTAGTTTAGTAATTGTAATGAAATTTCTTCCATTCATGTTTCATATACACACATTCCTTAGCAACAGCAGCAGATGAATCCAGAGACCAATGGGATAGCACACATCTACCAGCAGGTGGAGATAAAGAAACTGATTAACAGGTGGTCCTGTTGGCTGGCACACCTCCTGCATCTTCAGTATGCTCTATCTCCCAGCAGGTGATGGTCGCTATTCAACTAGCTCCTGAATTCTGGCTGCAACTGGAAAATTATTTTCTCCTGTTGAGGTTTCTCTTCAGTGAGATGGCAATTTTATTTCTCCTGTTGAGGTTTCTCTTCAGTGAGACAGGGGTGTCTGGCTGAATGGTGCCGGTTTTAGGGGTTACACCTGCCCCCCCCCCCAGGTCCCTGCCTCACCCTCCCTCCAATGATAGAGGGTCTGACTGGGTCTCAATTTTTCTTCTTTCCCTTCACTGTAAAAAAAAAAAAAAAAAAGAAAGACCACAGTGACTATTAAACAATTCTGCCCTCATAGTGCTGAGCAACCGGCATCTCCTGGCACTATCAACAAAGTTGTGAGTATATGTTTTATTTGAACTTCTTTTCTGGTTTCTGGTTGTGGTGGAGCTGTGGGTTTGGTGTGAGTCTACAGAAGGAATATGTTTTTTATCAAACGCTATATTTTGTAGAATTGTGGAAATGGTTTAGTGACTGACAAGTAAATTTACATTTGTATGAAGTTTATTCAGTAAAGGGCTTCGGGTGTATGGATAGAGCTCCGTTGATGGAACTTCCCGCGTGTTTTGTAGATGCACGCTTGATTTCATACTCTGGCAGCAGCGCCACAGTGGTAGTGGGATTTCTCCCCAAGGCGGACTTTGCTTGGCAGTTCCCGCGGCCGGGTGGAGGTAAATATTTGGATGGCTCCGGGTGTGTTCTTCACATAGCCGGTTCTTGACTGAGCGCATAAGGCGTGTGCATATTTTCCTAAGTTGAGAATGAAGCAGCATTCATTTATTTCTCTCCAATGTTTATTTTAAGCATTTTATACCATGACAGTGGGAAAAATATTTTAATGGTTGGCTCCGGGTAGGTTTTTTTAATGCATTGTTGATAGAGCCAGCTCATTTCAGCATGAAACAGGCACGCGCTTGGGTCTCCGGTGCTAGCAGGAGCACCGCAGCGTTCAAGGAGTTTATTTTGCAGCTGACTTAGGTCACTATCCTGTGGCTTCCCTGTTTTCCGGGTTCTATGCGTCAGGAGTGTTTCAACAGCTTTTGCCACTGTTGCGGTGATATATCTTGTGTGTGTGTTTCCCCACTCTCTCTGCTTGAAAAGACTTAACTACTTTAATTGCGACTGTACTGTTATGCCTCACGGTGCTTAAGAAAGAGATTCTGCCTTGTGCTCAGCCGCCCAATCTCGGTTTTTTTTGCTGTTATGGGTCAGCAGAAGGCAAATTGCTGCACAGTGATGTCAGTGGCATGAGAGTACCCTGTGTTTCATACGGGTATCTTCTTGTCTCTCTCGGTGTCCCTGAAGGCTGAGTTTATGTAGGTTTAGAGATTTTCTTGTTCTTTGTACCTCTGTGCAGCATTGTGTGTGTCTAGTAGCACTAAAGTGCTGTGTGTGTCTAGTAGCACTATATAATTGATTTCTGAACTGTCTTTTCTATTTCTAGTGTGCCAGGGACTGCAAGTTTCAAAGCTTCTCGCACAGATTTCTCAGGTCGCCATCTTCTCATGGCACCTGCTAGACAGTCCCTCAAACTGGCAGGAAGAGCTGTGTTGCTCCTTCTAACCAGGGACAAGTTATCTATTCTCCCAAACCCACAGAGTAGCAAATGCTATGTGGCTGTTGGAATCATCCCTGAAGCTCTCTTTAGGGATGTGAGCTTTATCTGATAACAATTAGGGTGCAGATTGTTTCCCATGGGGCGGTTAATGCTGCTTCATTTAGATCATTTAGATCACCTCTTTTTCAAGGGATGCGACAAACGTATGACAGTGTCCAAAGCCTCCATCGCTCAAAGGGTCCAGGAGGACATTCTTTACGCTTACTTGGCGGAAGAACTTCATGACCATTCAGCCAGAGCAATGGCTGCTACTTGGACATAGTCCACAGGTTTTTTTCTTGGAGGAGTTTTGCCATGTGGCTACTTGGTCTTCCAAGAATACTTTATCTCAGCATTACCGGTTGGATGTGGGGGTGCATGCGGAGGCAGCATTTAGTGCTTTGGTTGTTGTGGATTGAGGATTGCTTTGCTTCATCCCATTGGTCTCTGGATTCATCTGCTGCTGTTGCTAAGGAAGGAAATATTATGTTCTTACCTGTTAATTTTCTTTCCTTTAGACGCAGCAGATGAATCCAGAGCCCCACCCTTTGTGGATATTGACTGTTGGTTTTTCTTTTGCATCTTTTGAAGTCTGTTATTATTGATAGTTGTATTCTGTATTATTACCTTTTGAAATTTGTTATGGGAAAGAAGTTTTTTACATGCTAAGCATATTGATGGTTATGGATGCTTGGGCAAGGAGCAATACTGAAGATGCAGGAGGTGTGCCAGCCAATAGGACCACCTATTATTTAGTTTCTCCATCTCTACCTGCTGGTAGATGTGTGCTATCCCATTGGTCTCTGGATTCATCTGCTGCGTCTAAAGGAAAGAAAATTAACTGGTAAGAACATAATTTTTCCATATAATCTTATCAACAATACAAAATGATAACCACAAAATTAAAAACCACTTAGAAAATGTTAATTATCATTTATATTCATTTTTTTCAAAGAGTTCAAGGCAGATGACTTAAATTTTAAATATGCAATCTCAGGAACAGGTACAAAAAGATAGACAAATATAGTGCAAAATATAGACAACAAATATAAATTCTCAAAACTGACGCATTTCGATCACTAAATTGGAAATAAAATAATTCTCCCTACCTTTGTTGTCTGGTGATTTTATTAGTCTCTGGTTGGATTTCTTTCTTACTGTGCATCCAACATTTATTTCTTTCTGCCTTCTGCATGCTTCCTCTTCTCTGGACCTCATTCCCTTCTCCAACCAACATCTCTCTCTGTCCCTCCATGTGTCCAACGTTTCTTCCTCTCTCCTCTATCCCTATTGGCAACATGTCTCCCCCCTCTCTCTCACTGTCCCTCTGTCTTTCTCTCATTTTCTCCCTTGCTGCAAAGGAAGTGGGGAAAGAGAGAAAGAGAAAGATCCATAGTGCATCTCTCCCATCTCTTCTGCTGCCACATTCAACATTTATCCCTCTCTCATCCCCTGGATCATGTGCAGCATCTTTCACCACTGCCCACCAGCCCCATGTCCAACATTTCTCCTTTTATCACCCCTCTCCAGCACATGCCACATCTCTACCTCTATTCCTTCCACCAATATGTCCAACATTCCTCTCCCTTGCATCCATTTTAATTTTTCCACTGTTCCCTCTCCACTACCATATCCAGCATTTCTCCCTCTCACCCTTCTCTTCCCCATGCATCTCTACCTCTCTTCCCTCTCTCTATGTCCAACAATTTTCCTCTCTCTCTTCCTTTCCCCACGTGCACCATCTCTTTCCCTCTCACTCACACAATTCTCACTTTCTATTCCCTTCCTCCATCCACATGCATCTTTTCCCCTCTTTCTTTTCCCATCTTGCCATGTGCATCTCCTCTCTTATTTCTTTCCATTCCAGTTTATCCATGTGCACCTTCTTCTTTTCCTCTTCATCCATGTGCATATCTTCCCTTTCTCTTCAGTGCCCCTTCCCTCTCCTCCATCCATATGCATGTCCTCCTCTTTCTTCCCTTCCTCTCCATCCCATAAGAAGCATATCCCTTCTCCTCCATCCTTGTCCAGCATTTCTCCACACTGAAACAACCAGCCTTACCAACTCTCTCCTTACCAACACTCTCCTCCTTCCCCCCCCAGCAAGTAAAGCATTTCTCCTCCTCTAACCTTCCTCCTTCTGCTGCCCTACCACTGCCTGATCCAGAATCTGGATTCAACACAAGGCCCAGCAGTGGCGCTAACTTCAACAAAGAGCCTTCACTTGCACATGCTCGGGAAGGCACTGTTGACGCCACCCATTTTGACACATTTGCATCAAAGGGCTGGTACCAACAAAGCCTCACGAGCTGATAGACCTGAAGGCTCGGTGTCAGTTAAGCTAGCGCCAGTGCCTGACCTTGTATAATAATAATAATAATAATAACAGCTTATATAGACTCCGGAAACATTGCTATAAACTGTTTCAGACAAACTGCCGGACATGTGGTAGGCAAAGTGTGGGCGTACTCAGGTGTGACGTGCCAAGTTTACACTTAAATTTCTGCCAGAAATTGATTTTATTTTTATTTAAAGTATTACAGCATTTCTTATCTCTTTTGCATGAGAGTTTTCTGTTAATTGAGTGCCAGTTAATCTAATCTTCTATTTGTGAGTCACACAAACCTATACAACAGAGTCTATTGTAAATTAACTTTTGCCACTCTTCAAGTTGGCAAAGCGGCATAAGTTAAATTAATTTATGAAAAGTGAATGAGAATAGTGGTTTTATGTATAAATGGAAATTACAGATCAAATGATTTTAGTGCATATGTTCTTATGAGGCACAATTAAATGCTTATGAGAAGCACTTCTGAAGATCTGAGAAATTCTTTAAAGTAATAAGATTGATGCTGTGTATCTGACAGACTAGTTTTAGGGTAACAGCATTTAATTTTGAGAAGTTGGCTGTAGAAGAATGACTAATATTTCTATGCATAAACATTAATACATTGAAACATAGTAGGAAATTGTTCATTTATTATCATCCAGTCCAGATGAGTAGGTTGTATTTCAACAGAAAACACTGACTTTCTAGCATAAGGAATGGTACAGCCCTAACACCTGCCACTAATTTTGTGCCTCCAGAAGATGGTGCAGGTGAACTGGTAAAGCAGGATAATTGTCTTTTGCAGTCTAATGGGTTCAGTCTGCAGCAAGTTATTAGCTGAGGGAGCTTTCCGTTTATCAACTGATGGAGTTTTGTCCTGAATGAGCAGGAGGGAGTTCCCTCCAGTTCAAGCTATAGCCTTGTTATAGTACTTTATTTTGCTGAAGCTGTGATTGGTGTCATTACTGTAGGGCCATACCAGGTAGGGTAGCAGTCTGAAACTCACGACCCATGGGCCGCATGCGGCCCGTCAGGTACTATTTTGAGGCCCTCGGTATTATAAAGAAGGATTCTTAAACTTGTGCCTTAAGGCCCTGATTCTGCAAAGGCTCCCGATTGTAGGCAGCTGTAGGTGTCCTACAGCTGTCTAATCAGCCAATCGGGAGACACTTTTTCTAAAAAAAAAATGCTCCTCAGGCAGGCCGCCTATATTGCAGGCGCCTCCAGGGAGCCTAGAGAGGCCCGCAAGCTTGCCTAAGGCTAGGCGGTAGCCTTAAGCGAACCTAGGCGGCCCTACGCATCTCCCTACCAGAAAGGGAGATGCTTACAATGTAAGCTAGCAAAATGCTGGCCTACATGGTAAGTAGATGCGGCCGCTGTACCTAATCGCGGCAAGGATCTCCCTGCCGTGTTTAGTATAGTGGCCGTGGCTACAGCCGCAAGTCTCCCCTCCCCCCAGCGAATGTGGCAGGAGGGTGCCCAACCCCTCCTGCCGACCCCCCCAACGGGCCTCCCAACAATCGCGGCAGGAGGGTACCCAAACCCTCCTGCTGACCCCCCCAATGGCCCTCCCGACAATTGCGGCAGGAGGGTACCCAGCCCCTCCTGCCGGCCCCCCCTCCAACGGCGCCCCCTAAGATCGCCGACAGGAGGGGCCTTAGGTGCTTGGGCCAATCAGGCCCTAGGATCCTGTGGGTTGGGCAGGGGAGGGGAGAGCCCACCTCATTTGGACGGAGGCGGGCCTGCTGGGCGGACATGCGAGGAGCCATCTGGTCCAACTTGAAAGTAAGACCAAGGGGGGGTTCCGGGGTGGGGGGGGGTCATTGGGGGGTCCAGCAGGAGGGGTTGGGCACCCTCCTGCCGGCGATCTTAGGGGGGCTGTTTAGGGGGCCGGCAGGAGGGGTTGGGTACCCTCCTGCCATGATTGTCGGGAGGGCCATGGGGGGGTCGGCAGGAGGGATTGGGTACCCTCATGCCGCGATTGTCAAGAGGGCCGTTGGGGGGATGGCATGAGGGGTTTGGTTACCCTCCTGCAGCGATTGTCGGGAGGACCATTGGGAGGGGTTGGCAGGAGGGGTTGGGTACCCTCCTGCTGCGATCGTCAGGGGGGTCGAGTTCTGTCGGCAGCAAGGGCTGAACATCTTCCTGCTGGCGATCGTCGGGGTGGGGGGGCGGGTTCTGTTGGCAGGGAGGGTTGAGCACCTTCCTGCCGGCAATCATAGGGGGGTCATTGGGGGGGTCCGGCAGGAGGAGTTGGGCACCCTCCTGCCGGCGATCTTTGGGGGGGGCATTGGGGGGGTCTTGGGAGGGGGGTTGGGCATGTTAAACCCGATTCTGTAACCGGCATCTGCAACATGGACGTCAGTTACAGAATCTGGTTAACTTTGGGTGTAGGCCCGATTCTGTATTAGACGCCCGGGACTGGCGTCCTATACAGAATCTGGGCTTAAATGTCCGGCGGTTGCTGTAACCTCATGCAAGCGCTTTCCTGCGTCTGTACGCGATTGTGAGATGGAATGGAGAGGCCATTCAAAATTAATGTTCAGAACCGGCGCAGTTGTTTATACTTATCTAATGTCTACGTTGACTCCTCATTGTTTGTGACCTGTATTTCGATTCAAGTCATAACTGTACGAATAGTCATGGCACATGACATGCACATAGGATTTGCATTGAAGCTTTGCAGCCAATTGGAAGCAAAGATATAATTACACAAAGAAATGATATTAGTGCTTTATATAATTTTTGGCCGTTATTTGGATGCAAATATCTCAACTGTACATTGAACAATTTTTAAATATTTTCAAGTTTTATATACCGCCTATCAAGGTTATCTAAGCGGTTTTACAATCAGGTACTCAAGCATTTTCCCTATCTGTCCCGGTGGGCTCACAATCTATCTAACGTACCATTTGCTATGAGTGATCTGCATGGGACAGAAGCATAGGAAGATCGCTCCTGCCCCGAAAGCCCACTAGACCACCAGTAAAGTCTGGGATGCTGGGAGGGAGGCGGGAAGGTCCAGAATGAGGCGGGGGTGGGTCAGAGCTGGCCGAAAACTTATTCATGATTTTTCACACTTCGTGGTCTGGCTCTGCACCCAACCCCCGCGAATACCGAGGGAGAAGTGTATGCCTAAATTTATGCACACAATTTTTAGCGCTTTTTATAGAATAAGATTGCTAGTGACTTAATTGTGTACTACCAACTAGTAGTGGAGAATTTTAAAAATACCTTTTGTTTTGGGATAGTGGCACTCCATAATTAAACTGAAGAAGTCATCCTTTGAAATCTGTTGAAAGTGACTTCTAAATGGTTTCATTTTATTCTTTCCAAACCAACAGAAGGTTAGAAAGTCTGAACTTAGCAATACGTTTATTCTTCCCTTCTAGATCAGAGAGACAGTGATAGCACAGCTATGCAAATGGCTAGGAGCAGGAGATAATTCTGTTTTCCTTGCAGTCTTACTATGAAGTTTATCAGAAAGGTTGCTTTAGAGAAGTTAACAGCTGGATTAACACCCCAAACAATGTGGCACATTTCCTAGGTGTTTCATAATATATGTAGTATGCTTTTTGTAAGATGATGATCTTTATGGTTCAAGCCCTTGTGAATTTACATGCCTTAGAGGCAGCAGACCGTTGGAAATGCACTCACTCATTCTCAGATCAAGGGAAAAAAATAGTTCAGTAGCATAGCTGTGAATCCTGATCCAACATGTTACACCAGGAGTGAAACAACAGCTTTCATGGTAAAACCAGGTTGCTCCATGTTCTCTTTGCCAGGTAAGACAAAACACCTAAGAAAAATTGAGCTTTGAGCCCTACTTCTTAAAGTTTATTTTTGCTGCTAATGCATGCTTTTATGGCTTCTGTGCTGTTATACTCATAGGTATTTTTTGTTAATATTTATTTACTACTTTTTTGAAGAAATTTACCCAAGGAGTACAACAAGAATAAGCAGGACAAAGGTGATAAGCAGTAAAAATATTCAAATAACGGTACACATTATGATATAGTATGCTACTTGAAATAACAACACAGGGCACATTAAAACATCTTAATAGACAGCATAGGTTAAGTGGAAGTGGACCAATATACGAGGGCTGATTGAAAAGCAGATAGTGTTTTTTGTAATTGGAATCAGGTGACCCCTCAGGATCTGAACATTTATATTTTTCAAAGTAGTGTCATTGCATTCAATGCAGTTTTTTGCAGCATTTCAAAAATGTACAGTAGACTTTTATGACATCACTTTTAGCGCTGTAGCGTTTTTCATGTCGTCTGAAGAGAACTTCTTTTCGCACAGTTATTTTTTCAGGGTTGGGAACATTTAAAGAGTTCATTACCACTCTTTCCAAGTTTAACACAAAATTCAATTGCACATTTCTGGCGTTTTCTCACACATATCTTCCTCATCTGCCATGATGAAACATATGAAGTTCTTCCTGTCGCTGTGACCCAGCTGTAAAGACCGTGGCAGTCCAATTGCAGGTTCATAAACTTTGTATGAGCTTCACAAGAACCAGCACAGCATTGCCATTTCTACTTTTTGGAATGAAAAACAGAGGCAGTCTCTTTACTTTTCAATCAGCCTGCATAGGTAAGCCTCATAAGTGGTCACTGAACACGAAGGCAGTACAACAAATTTTCTCTACATGGGGAACCCCTCAAATCGATCTCTTTGCATCTCCTATCAATAATAAACTTCCACAGTTTTGCTCCAGACTATACTTGCCCCACCGTCTGGAATCCAATACCTTCCTACTAGTCTGGAAGGACAAATTTTTCTATGCCTTCCTCTCCTCTATGCCTTAATAGAAAACTTCTTTTCAAACTGATTCTTATCGCTCTGAGGTAGCCAAGACAGCCCTGGATTCCCTCTTCTATTTCAACTCAGTGTCAAAAAACCCATTCCTCTGCAGATTTTCCCAACTCTTCTCATTCAGAACGAGGGGCTCCTCCATCCAAACCTACACTCACTAGCACTCGCAGCCTGGTACCTCTCTCCAACCGAATAGCTGAATTTGATCTCTCAGCTCCAGTTTCAGCTGTAATAAACATTGCCAGCACTGTTATCATTTCATGTGGTCCGGTTTTGCCCTATGGTGTAACCAACAATCCTTACTTCCAAATACATGTCCTCTGACATCAGTATTTGGACTACCTCTTGCATCTTTCCAACTATGGACTAAAGACCAGTTCAGTGAGAGTGCACATCAGTGCCTTTCACATTCCTCTTAATGATAAACCTCTGGCTTACACACCCGTTGGTTTCCAAATTCATGAAAGGGCTTTTCCACTCAAAACCCCCAATCAAGCCTCCTACAGTTGCTTGGGACCTCAAGTACTTTCCACTCTCATGAAGTCACCATTTGAACCACTGGCATCTTCATCCCTCAAGTATCTCACGTGGAGAGTAGTCTTCCTGGTTTGTATCACTTCAGCTTGATGAGTCAATGAGCTTCAAGCACTGGTTTCAGATCCACCTTATACTACATTCTTCCATGACAGTGGTCCTTCATACTTATCCAAAATTACTACCAAAAGTAATTTCGGATTTCTACCTCAACCAGTCTTTAGTTCTGCCTGTATTCTTTCCAAGAACACATTCCCATCCTGATTAAGCTACACTCCACACATTGGACTGTAAACATGCTTTAGCCTGCTACCTGGATCAGACAGTCTCACAGAGCCTCTACTTAGCTTTTCCTTTTATTTGATCCTAACAGACTGTTTCCAAGAGAACCATTTTTAATTGGTTGGTGGACTGTATCTCCTACTGTGTTTGGACTGAGTTACCGTTGGAAGGTTGTGTCACAACACACAAAGTGGGTAACAATTCCCTACCCTAATGTTCCAATCCAACTTGTTTTTATTTTTCTTCAATACATTGTAGTTCAACTCGCCTGCCCTATGTTTGTTGTGTATTGTCAGTCTAATTTATACTATGTTTTATTGATATCTTGATTTTATACTTGTAAATCACTTGAAATATGATATTGCGATTGATTCAATTTTTTAAATAAACTTGATAAATTTCAGCCCAGCAGGTACCAACATTAAATATGTAATTTTTTTTTTTTTTAAAGAGCGGAAGGGGAGAAAATTGCTGCACTGGGCGTCTTCTTTCTCTTCATCAAATTCTGCCTTAAATCTGCTTCATTGGGATAGCATTTTGTTGATATGCCAACCCCAACCAACAGGGAGGAAGAAGGAGTATTATTTTATGCCTCTTCTGGCATACATCTGACTTTGTTTTGAATTTTCTGTAAAATTCAATTAAGTGTAAATTCAAAAGTGTCAGAAGCAATTGCTGCTTTTTATGGGAACAGGTAATTTTTATTTGGGGGAGGGGGGCAGGAATGAGGAGATACTGGCAGGGATGGTTGGAATTCTGGCGGGGACGGGTGGAATTTATGTCCAGTGCAACTCTCTATTTTGTAGCAATCTGTACTTTTAACTGCTTCCTGTAACAAAGATCCAAACCAACAAAAAGGATTAAAAATTTAAATCTGAGTTACATAGTTGCATTAATAGTATGTTCTGTCTTGGAAATCCCCTCCCTCTCTCCCCAGCAAACTGATTGAAATGATCAACTGAATATTCTGGAATTATCATAAAAGAAAAAAAGGGTGATTGACCATTATGAAATAACTAAACTAAACCTTAGGCTTATATACCGCATCTTCTCTATAAAAATGAAATAATCTTCTTTTGGAATACAGCTAATTATCCTTAACTTGCTCTCTCTTTTTGCTGCTTTTATTGCCATTGTACATGCATAGCATGAGTGTTATGAAGATTCTTGTCCTCATGTGCCTTAGATTTCTTCAGTTTCCTTTTATGTCTACACCCTTCATGTTATGTAAGCCTTCTAAAAATCATGCAAGGGTTTCTTAGAAGATAAGGTTGCACCAGACAAGGCTGCTTATCCTAAATCCTTCCTCATTTCTGTGTTCTGTCCCATCTATTGCTCTGGTTGATAAATCCAGTGCAGCTAAACATTCTGTCGGAATTTTTGTGCAACAGCAATTTTGTTGCTATTCTATATGGTTAGATTCTGTTTGTGGTACACTGCCATCTACTGGTCATTTTAGGAACCTGCATCCACATAGGTTCCTTGCTATTGGGGCTTGGAATCCGACTCTAGGATCCTGATTGGTGGATATCTGTTAGATAGGAACTAGAGAATCATGGGAATTTTCTGTGAACTGGATTTTTCCATTTTGTGTACTAGAACTCTAAAAGCTCTATAGCTCAACCTCATCTGCCAGCATTTCCAGAGTCTTCAGATAAGCATTTAGTTTTAAACAGCAAATCAGCACAAGTGGTTCCATAAGTCAGCAGATATACCGTATATACTCGAATATAAGTTGATCCGAATATAAGTGGAGACCCCCCATTTTCCCCCCAAAAAAGGAGGTAAACTACTGTGCCCTGCCCTATCCTGTTAGGCTTTTCACCCATCCCCCTTCCCTCCCTCGCACTCCACCTAGCTCCTTCCCTTGCACTGCACCCAGCCCCCTTCCCTCCCTCCCTTTTCAGGCTCTGCACCCAGCCCCCTTACTTCCCTACCCTGTCAGGCTCTGCCCCAGCCCCCCTCCCTTCCAGGCTCTGCACCCTGACCCCTCTCCCTACCCTGTCCATCGTATCTCTGCAGATCACTGGTGTTCCAGAGTTGCGGTGGGCAGGAGCAAGCTTTCCGCACTCCTGTCCCACTACTAACCTGGTCGGTGGCTGATGCGAGTTGTGTTTTCTTCAACTGCTGAGCTGCACCGAACAAGGGCATGCTTTGGCGCTGCTGCTCGGCACTGAGCGGCTTCCTGACTGACTCCTGAGAATTCTCACCATCTAATCCATCAAATGATTCCATCAATTCCAGGGCAAGCAGAGGCTTCCCCCACTACCGATTATAAAAATGTCTCACTAGTGTATGAAGACTGTACCTACCTTGTTGCTAACCTGATTATGTAACCCATTCTGCGCTCTTTTGTGTGTGTCTGGACAGAAACCCACCTGGGTTTCAAGATGCAGGCTGCTTTTCATGCCTTTGATTGTGTGGCAGAGGATCCGTGGGTGCGTAGGTTGTAGTCAGTCTCTGACCAGCTAGCAATCCGAAGATCTTCATTCCTGTTCATTTCTGAGGCAGAAAGTCCTTTTTCTCCAATCAACTGCTTTAAAAATGCTGACAGACAAAGGCACTACAGAGATGTGAGTACCTCTATTATTTCTATGGGAACTTCGGGGGTGGCTTGTGGATTGATTTAAACTTAGTTTTTCCCAGTCTCTGTAGGTAGGGTTCAGGTCCCCCAGAGCCCAAATCACTATTTTTTTATTTTTGTTTGTTTTGAGTGTGAATTTGTGACAGCGGCCATCTTGGATTTTAAAAACGATCTTTTTTTTTTTTTTTCCTTCTTTATTTATATTTTGAACATATTATCAAGAATAAACTTCTTGTACAGAATATGATTGAGTCAGCATAATATAAAACAAATGAAGTAACAACTATATGACAAATTTACTATTTACTCATCAAAATTAAAGTCCCAAAATTGAGATCCAAGATGTTCCTGAGTGAGAAACTATTAAAAGAAAAAGAATAAATTCAAATTGCAATTAGGCGGTCAGATGAGAATGGACCAAGAGTAAATTTATACATTGAGATTTTCTTTATCCCCTTCAAGGCCCCTCCTGGAGAGAAATCCTGTCAACTGAGAGGGTTCGAAGAAAATATAATTACAAGATTTGTACTTTACAATGCATTTGCAAGGGTATCGTAAAAGAAATGATGCCCCCATTGCAGTGACCCCAGGCTTAAGAAGCAAAAATTCCTTCCTTCGTTTCTGAGACTCCCTTGTCACATCCGGAAATATTTGAACTTTATGTCCAAGAAATTCTTTATGTCTATTCTTAAAATAAAGCTGTAATATCCAATTTTTATCTGGTGGTAAAGCCACCGTAGCCAATAGGGTAGCTGGAATAGCTACCTCCCTCATTGAAGATTCCAATAATAATGTTATATCCATTTGTTCACCCTGACCTTGTTGTTCTAGTGGACGCTGTTCTTCTGAATTTTTTGATGTTGGCAAATAATATATTTTGGAAAAGGGAGGAAAGGTATCATTAGGAACATTAAGAACTTCACAAAAGTACTTTTTCAGGAAAGGCATCATTAGGAACATTAAGAAAAAACGATCTTTTTTTTTCCTAACTGATTTCTGCCTCAAAACCCCCTTGATTTATCTCAAAATTGATTGGGATGGACTGCCCAGCCCCTCATCCTTCAGTTAAGAACTGTCGTTACAATAAATTTTTGAATAGGACATTTGCCTTTCAACTAGGCAAACTGAACTCTTGGTTAAGCCTGCTTATTTGTCAAACAGATTTTTTGTTTTTAGAAAATTTTTAAAAACACATTTATTTGATAATTTTGTTAAATAACTATGTATTTTTTTTAAAATCTTGTCACTCATTTTTATTAATTTGATGTACCTTTCACTGATTGTACAGTTCTTCTTTGTTGTTAACTGCCTGGAACTTCGTGGATGGGCGGTATACAAGAATAAATTTATTATTATTAATAATGTTGACATTGATTGCGCTGGATCAATGATTGTGTACTGCATACTGTAGCACACCGGGGGAGGGGGCGGGAGCTTCGGACTTTGCCTCCTTGTCCTATTGGGCTGGGGAGTTGGCCTAGATCTGTGCCTTCTGAAGAAAATCTTGCCCAGCAGCCATTCTGGAGTCTAGCGCAGTATGCCTGCATTCTGAGTCTGGGGACTCTTGACGCGACACATGGTTGCGGAGTGGGCCTTTTCACTGGATTTTATTCAGCTCCTCTGAACGACGTATCCTCAGTCCCCACTTGTTTGATGTAGCTGGCGGGCGTGTAGGTGCTTTTTCAGTCTATGGCGTCTGTGGAGAAGCTTCCTTTTTGGGATCTCTCTTGTCTGGCCATGCCAAACCTCAATTGCAGTTGTTGTCATGCAGATTTTATGTTTCTGTCTCCTGCCACTGTATTTAATTTGGATCCGGCTGATACCTTTGCTGAAACTGGTCTCCTCGGCTGCCCTGAGAGTCCAGACTTGAAGATGCAGATCCTTCTTCACATTTTCAGCACCTCTTTATAGTTGATGTTCTGAAAGAGCTTTATTTAGATTTTCCACCTTCCAGGCTTCGGTCCAGGACTGTTCTGTGACTTTTCCATTCCGTCCACAGCTCCTGGGTCTGCTTTAATGGATTTTCCACCTTCCAGGCTTCGGTCCAGGACCGTTCTATGACTTTTCCATTCCATCCACAGCTCCTGGGTCTGCTTTCACGAACAATGTGATTCCCTGAAAGCTTTCTGATCTGCTACAGCTATGTCTACGCTTTATCACCTGAATCTTGCCTTTTGGTAGGTTTGAACAGCCTGAGATAGAATCCACGTGTTTTTCAGTGCGCATTCCTCCCTAGTGATGGGGAGTGAAGTTTCAGGACTCTCAGGTCACAGGAGGCTGTTAGGTTACAAAATATTTTTTTCTAGCATCCTCAGGTAGCTGAATAGTGGTAGCCACTTCCTTTATGGCGTGTACCTGTCAATCCAGCCTGGGCAGTGCCTCCTCTGTGGAAATACATACCTTTCCTCCACTGGTGCTGGTTGGTGTGACTGCAGTGGCGGGCGAACTTTGATCTCATTCGAGTTTTTAGTACATTTTTTACAGGTGCAGAATCTGAGCATTGTACTCTTCGGATGCTGCCTTGAGGATCCCCTTCAGCGGCTGTCTTTTCTAGGCCAGATTCTTGTTGGTATAGGTCTGGATGACCGCTATTCAGATGTTGTGAACGCCACCGTATGTTGCTCCCTCTGAACCAGTTTCGCTAGACATCAGGAGGGAGCATTGTTCTCGTCGTTCCTCCTGCAGGTGTCATCAAGGATACTCAGGTTTTTCCTCCCAGAGTCATTCCCAGGGTTACGATCACACATTACCCCAGTTCCAATTCCAGGCATCCTCGGGTTCCTGTGCAGTGGCTATGCCTAAAAAAAAAGAAGAAGGCAAGACAAAAGCGCTGATTTCACCTGGGGCGGGCGTGGCTTCCTCACTTGCTGGCTGTTTTTACCTTTTTGTCAGGAGTGGACTCAACTTCATCGGACACTTGTCCCCTTTTGCCTGCCTCCAACTTGGTGTCTGGATTTCAGCAAATTGACAGCAACAAGAGTCCAGGGTCTGAGATATTCTATAGCACCTCTTAGTCTTAGGCAGGGATCTCAAAGTCCCTCCTTGAGGGCCGCAATCCAGTCGGGCTTTCAATATTTCCCCAATGAATATGCATTGAAAGCAGTGCATGCACATAGATCTCATGCATATTCACTGGGGAAATCCTGAAAACCCGACTGGATTGCGGCCCTCGAGGGACTTTGAGACCCCTGGTCTTAGGGATGCTGAACCCTGTTCCAATCCACAAACGGGGGCTTAGGCAGATACTCCTTATTCTTCCTCATGCCAGAAGGTCTCGGAGAATTGGAGACATATTCTGGTTCTACAGTCGGTTACCCACTTCTTGCGAATTCCCTTTTTCCAAATGAAGTACACGGTGCTCACTGCTGTATCCAGAGGAGTTTCCAGTGTCTTTGTATCTCCCAGAGGTTTACCTCCGTATTTCATTCTGCCCAGAGCATCGTAGGTTTCTGCGTTTCCATGTTCTGCACCTGCATTTCCAGTTTGCATCTCTGCCCCTTGGCCTCATAATGGCTCCCACACTTTCGTCAAAGTGATTGTAGTTGAGGGCTCTGTCTCGGGTGTATGAAGGCATGGTGGGGATGGTAGTGTCTCTGCTGAAGGCGTTGACAAGTTCAGGAAGAGACACTTGATGTCCTCCCAGTCCCTGGAGTTTCTGAAGTTTATCTTCGTCTCCAGGCAGGAATGTGTGTTTCTTCTCAGGACAAGTAGACAGAACCTTCGTCAACAGATAGAATTCTCTTGGACTGTCTGGTTCTCTCGGTCGTGTTTTATCTGTAGGTTTTGGGTCTCGGGCAGCTTCCTTGGAGGTGATTCCCTGGTTCAGTGCACACATTCGCCCTTGACCAAAGATTGATTTGTTGTTCATTATCTCTCCTATTCTGTATACTGAATTCATTGCTTCTTCAATGTAACTAAGTCACTGACTGTCCAGCTCTTCTTATTGTACTTGCATTGATTCTATATTGTAACTATGTTGCTGATTGTCCAGCTCTTCTTATTGTAAACTGCCTCGAACTATCATGGCTTTGGCGGTATATAAGAAATAAATTATTATTATTATTATTGACAAGAGTCCCTCCTATCTTGGTGATCTCCGTTAAGTTTTTCCCCCTTCAGTGGCTGCTCTAGATGGAGCCAGCTAGCAGCAAGTTGAGCTGGTGGCTTCAGGTGGTGGCTCTTGGTCAGGGCTAGTTTCTTTGAATTTCAGAATGAATAACTCTTCGCACGGATGCTAGTCTGTTGGGTTTCAGGCTGATTGTGGAGTCCGCTCCATTCAAGAGTAGTGGACTCCTGGTCTGCAATGTTGGTTGATATATATATCTGGAGCTTCGGGAAATTTGGATAGCATTACTCGCTCTCCAGCCTGTTCAGAAAGACCAGCGGTACAAGTTTTTTCGACACCACAGCAATGGCATATGTACTTCATGAGGGAGCTATAATGCTCTCTCTCATGGACCGGAAAGCTCAGCGGCGTTCCTCTGGGTGGAAGAGCTTCTATCTTTCTTGGTGGCCCATGGGGCCGGAGTTGACAATGTTTCGGCAGTCTTCCTTGGCTGATAGTTCCTGGTCTCAGGAGCATGGTTCCTCTCACAGGAACCATTCTGTCTACTCTTAGAAAAGCTGGGGTTTGCCCCAGAGGGTCTTGTTGGTTTCCACAGAGATCGTGAAGGCCGGGCACCTTTTCAAGCGACAAACAGTGTGGAAGCTAGGGCCGAATGCCTTGGTTTGGCCCTGGGTGTTTCATAAGCTCCTGTATGATTTTCACTCCATGGTCTCTGGTTGTTTGGGTCTTCTGCCAGACAGCGACACATCCCGGCCTGGTGTCTCTATTGTAGACATGGGCAAACTACGGCCTGTGGGCCATATCCAGCCCGTTTAGTTTTTTAATCTGGCCTGCCTACCATCCGAATCCCGCTGACCGCAAGCCCTACATACCTTTCTCCAGAGCAGCGCCGGACAGGCAGCACTCTAAACAAGATGCTTCGCGGCCTTCTCTCGTCAGGGAATTCCCTCTGCTGCATCACTGATGATGTCATCAATAATGCGGCACACAGAAGGCCCCGATGAGAAAAGGCCGCGAAGCAGCCTGTTTGGAATGCTGCCAGCCTGACGCTGCTCTGGAGGGAGGTATGTAGGGCTCGTGGTCGGCAGGGTTCAGATGGGAGGGAGGGATGGGTCAGCTGTGCAGCGGGGGTGGGTGCTCAAGGATTCTGCTGCACAAGGGATGCAAGGGAGGGAGAGAAGGATGAAGCTGGGCAAGGATTCTGCTGAGGGAGGGAAGGATAGAAACTGGGCAAGGGTTCTGCTGCACAGGGGGATGGAGGGATAGAAAGATGCTCTAGGTTTGGCCTCTGTCAAATTTAAGATCCCATTGTGGCCCACGAGTCAAAAAAGTTTGCCCACCCCTGCTCTAGTAGCTCCAGTTTGGCCTCGCCGCATGGTATGCGGTTCTCATACGTCTTTAGCGGGGCGAGAGGCTCAAGTCTCCTTTTCTTCAATATCCTCTCAGTCAGAGACCGGTGTCCATTGAGAACCCTCGGCGTTTTGGTCTTACGACATGGTTCTTGAGCGCTCAGCCTTGATGATGAGCGGTTATTTGGAGTAGAGACTTGCGCGGGGACAGAAATCCAGCCCATTCCCACCTGTCCCCGCCAGTGTTCCCTCTAAGCGGGCGGGTGTTGTGAGCAAACTTTTTTCACTGTGAGCTAAAAATATCGGGCGCCAGCAAGTTATGAGCCAAATAAATATGTTGCTTTCTACCACAGAACTTCCTTACGTTTGTATGGAATCTATCCCCTTTCAACTTTAGAGAGTGCCCTCTCGTTCTCCCTGCCTTAGCTACTAAGTCTATTCCCTTCAGTACCTTGAATGTTTCTATCATGTCCCCTCTCAATCTCCTCTGCTCAAGGGAGAAGAGGCCCAGTTTCTCTAATCTTTCGCTGTACGGCAACTCCTCCAGCCCCTTAACCATTTTAGTTGCTCTTCTCTGGATCCTTTCGAGTAGTACCGTGTCCTTCTTAAAGTACCAGTGCTGGACGCAGTACTCCAGGTGAGGGCGTACCATGGCCCGGTACAGCAGCATGATAACCTTCTCTGTCTCTTCAGTCCAGCATCTGCCCCTTCCATTCACTGTCTGTCTTTCCCTGCCATCTCTCCTCCTGCCCCCCCCCCACCCCCCAATTTGGTCTAGCATCCATCATCTTCCTTCTGTTCCCCTCATGGTCTGGCATCTCTATCCTTCCCTCCCCCCTGTGGTTTTTAGCATATCTCTCTTCTCATTTCCTCCACTCAGATCTGATCATTCTCTGCTCTCTCTTCCCTTTTCTTCTCTGGTCTTCCTTCTCTATTTTCTGCCTCCATCTAAATTAAATTCTTTCTTACTATTTAGTCCCGTTTCCCTCTTTTCACTGTGTCTACACACAGCTTGTCACCCCTTTCCCTCACCCCTCCATTATCTTACTATTTTCTTCCCCCTTTATTTATCTCCTCCTTCCATCCAGTATGTGTTCTTTCCCCACTTCCATTCAGCATCTGCTCTCCCTTCTCAACTGACATCCATCTGCCTTCTGCTCTCTCTCCCTTCTTCTCACTTCCATCATCTGTCCCCTTCTCTCTCTCTCTCATCTCCTCCATTCCATCATCTGCCCCTTCTCTCTCTCTCTCTCTCTCCCCCCCCCAACTTCCATCATCTGCCCCCCTTCCCCTCACCTTTGTGGGTCACTTTCTTTCCCCTGAGGGTGGCTCATGTCACAGGGGAAGCTTTGGCCGAGCAGAACCGCTTGATTGACAGTGGAACTTACTTGATTGATGTCGATGCTGGGGCCCGTTGCCGTTTGAAGGAAAAAAAAAAAGGTGGAAAAAAGAAACCTGTAAAGGCGAGAGGAAGGGAAACCTCCAGGACAGCTGCTTTTTGCCCTCCTTCAGCGGCCCAAGAGTTCAGACCAGCAGCGGCAGCTCTGTATGCTTTTAACTTCGGCACAGAGCTGCCCCTAATCACTAGTTTAGCGCGGTTTCATGAGGCAGCCTCGGGGCCTTTGATAGCCGGCCCGCTTCGATGATGCGATGTGGGCCGGCCTAGCAAAGGCCCCGAGGCTGCCTTATGAAACCGCGCTAAACTATTGATTAGGGGCAGCTCTGTGCCGAAGTTAAAAGCATACACAGCTGCCGCTGCTGGTCTGGAGGTGCGGAGACAAGGCAGGAGGCAAACGCGGTGGAAGGCAGGAGTCCCGGCGAAGGCAGGAGTCCCGGCACAGCGACTGCAACAGGAAGTTGCAAGTCAGCTGACGCCGGCCTTTCGTTGCGGCGGGGACCGAATCCTTCGCGGACCGGCAAGATTTTGTTTGCGGACCGGCGGTTGAAGAACTGTGCTCTACACTGTGTGCGCTGTGACGAGAAACATGTGCGCTGCGAGGTAATATTTTGTGCACCAGCGCACCCCAGCGCAGCTTAGCGGGAACACTGGTCCCCGCCATAATGTCCTCCATTCCCACCCGTTCCCGCAAGGAATCCTCTCTGTCCCTGCCCATCCCCACATAAAAGTTATCTTCCCCATAAAAAGCAGCAATTACTTCTGACAGTTTTGATATATTTTTTTAAGGTCTTAGTTTATTTAAATCAACAATAAAATACAATATAAACAAATAACAGTGAACAAAAATAAGAGATGCATACCTCACCAGAAAGAATTAGAATAGACATTAGGTCATGTGACAAAGTAAGATCATAGGGCAGGGGTGTCCAGTGTCGGTCCTCGAGGGCCGCAGTCCAGTCGGGTTTTCAGGATTTCCCCAATGAATATGCATGAGATCTATTAGCATACAATGAAAGCAGTGCATGCAAATAGACCTCATGTATATTCATTGGGGAAATCCTGAAAATCCGACTGGACTGCGGCCCTCGAGGACCGACATTGGACACCCCTGTCATAGGGTCAACCATTTCTTGTTAACAGAAATAAGAGTTGGATTTTTTGGCAATATAAAGCTCATATCTATAGAGCAAATGAATCTGGTTCCATAATATGGCATAGGCAACTTGTGAGAGGTCCTTCCAGGATCTACAAATGATTTTTAATGTAGCAATGAGTAAAGGATCAAACAATACAGCATCAAAATCATTTAAAGCAGAATTGAGAGAGACATTTTTTAGGACAATGGTTCCATAAGAAAAATGTGCAGTAAGTTTAAAGAACATAAGAATTGCCGCTGCTGGGTCAGACCAGTGGTCTATCATGCCCAGCAGTCCACTCACGCGGCAGCCCTCTGGTCAAAGACCAGCACCCTATCTGAGACTAGTCCTACCAGCGTACGGCTTTGATCATTATGAACTTGTCTAACTTTGTCTTGAATCCCTGGAGGGTGTTTTCCCCTATGACAGACTCCGGAAGAGCATTCCAGTTTTCTATCACTCTCTGGGTGAAGAACTTCCTTACGTTCATATGGAATCTATCCCCTTTCAATTTTAGAGAGTGCCCTCTCGTACTCCCTACTTTGGAGAGGGTAAACAACCTGTTCTTATCTACTAAGTCTATTCCCTTCAGTACCTTGAATGTTTCGATCATGTCCTTTCTCAATCTCCTCTGTTCGAGGGAGAAAAGGCCCAGTTTCTGTAATCTTTCACTGTACGGTAACTCCTCCAGCCCTTAACCATCTTAGTCGCTCTTCTCTAGACCCTCTCGAGTAGTACCGTGTCCTTCTTCATGTACGACAACCAGTGCTGGATGCAGTACTCCAGGTGAGGGCGCACCATGGCCCGGTACAGCGGCATGATAACTTTCTCCAATCTGTTTGTGATCCCCTTCTTTATCATTCCTAGCATTCTGTTCACCCTTTTCGCCGCCGCCGCACATTGGGTGGACGGCTTCATATTCCAGACTTGGTCCAAAATTTGGAGATGGAAGGACACTCAAAAAGAAAGTGTTTAAGGGTACCAATATAGATATTACAATATAGATAGTCAAACAATTCTTGGAGTAAGAGGAATTGATTACATAAGACTTCAAAGGGGTACAGCTATTAAGCCAGTGAAAGCTATTTTTATATCTGGCTGTTATCTCTAGTGACATCTGAAAATGCCCTATGTAGTCTCAAAGGTTATAAACAACATCATCACTAAATAAATATTATGTTAGTTCAATGCAAGGTAGAACAGCCCCTGTCCACCCATTTTGGGCTCCAGCCCCTCCCCCCAAAATTAGTTTTGTGGCTATGCCACTGAATAGAATACAAACTCTAGCTCTGTCTCCCCAACTGATGGATGTATGGCAATCAACAACTGGATCGACGGAACATTAGGTAGATCTCAGGAACCCCAGTTCCATCCCCATGAGAATCCCATGGGCCTGGGGGAGGATCCTCGAGGGAGTCCTGTGAATCTTGGGGGAGCCCTGCGGGAGTCCTGTGGATCTGGGGGGTGCCCTGTGGGGTTACCGCAATCCTTGTTCCTGTGTAGATCTCTAATTTGGAGGTAGTTTTCTCGACTCTTTTGCCCTCGAAGTTCCCTCTATTATGGCTTCTTCTGCTCAAGCCTGGTAGGCTTTCTCACAGTGGAGTGCTAGGAATCTGGTGGAACCTGAGAAGGCTCTCAGTTAGGTAGTTCTGGCTTTCCTTCTGGAGGTTTTAGACAGAAGTTTGGCATCCCTGAAAGTTCAGATTACAGACTTTGTATGTTTTCAAGCGCGCTGAGGCACTAGTTCGCTTACTGCTCTTTCAGATGTGACCAGGTGTATGAGAGGGGCACTTCATCTGTGTCCTCCCTTGTGTCTTCTTTTTCCCTTTGTGGAATCATAACATCGTTTTACAGGGCCTTAGTGAGGCCCCCTTTGAAAGACAGTTTTTCTGGTCACCATTGTCTCAGCGCAGTGTATTTTGGAGCTTCTGCTCTTTCGTGCAGGGAACCCTTTCTCCATGTTTCGGACACAGATGTTTTTGTCCATACTGTGCCACCATCCTTGTCGCAGGTGGTCATGGCTTTCCAAGTCAATCAGGAGGTTAGGTTGCTGGCATTTCATCTGGCAGGTTCGGAGCACACAGATCAGATCTTCTGCCATTTGAATGTCCGGAGGGTCTTGCTCCTTTATTTGGAAAGGACAATTGAGTTCAGGCTGTCTGATCATCTTTATGATCTCACTGCTGCGCCTCACTGTAGTGGGCCGGCTAAGTCCTCAATCATTGATGGATTAGAATGGTCATTTCCTTGACTTCCATTGTCTATAGCACTGTTCTTCAACCGCCAGTCCTCAAAAAATTTATACCGGTCTGCGGAGGGCCGGCGAGATTGACCCGGTTAAATTTCCTGTCGGGCATCTCTTCTCCTTTCTCTTCCAGGGCTGGCGTTAGGATCGGCTGCGGTACTGCTACAATGGACAGCAAAAAGAAACACAGAAGCCGAGGGACTTTTCCTCTTGCCTGCATCACTATAGGCTCTGCTGATTCTGATCCCGTCCCCCTCTGAAGTGACTTCCTGTGTTTGAGGGGCAGGATTAAGACCAGCAGAGCTTGTAGCAAATAACAATGCAGGCAAGAGGAAAGCTCCCTCGGCTTCTGTCTTCTTTCTAGCCATCTGATTTAGCGGGACCACAATTGAAGGCAGGGCTGATAGCAGTCAAGTTCGGGAGAGACATCCCTAAGCCCCAAGGAATGGGTGGCTCCCCTGCCACTGCAGTTCAGCGCTTGTCTGAGGAAAGTACCAGCGAGCAAGGGAGGCAGACAGCAGCATTATTTGGCTTAACTCTGAATGAAGAGCAAGCCTTTCAAGTTGCTTCCAGACTTCTGGGCAAGGGAACTGTAAGTAAACTGATGCGAGTTAAGAACCAGGCTGCTTCCGATTTAGTGTCAGTTATGGTGAGAGCAGCCATTGTGACACTGGAGTCATTCTGGGGCCAGCAGCCAAGAGAGGGAATAAGAGATGCTGGGAAGGGGATGGTAGACCCAAGGGGGGGATTGGTGTGACAGAAGGGAGATGTTGGATCCCCTTGGGGGAGGATAATTATTGGAACTAGGTGGGAATTGGAAGAATAGGGACACAAAGACAGATGCTGGACGTTGCAGGGGGCAGAGAGACATGGAAAATGCTGAACAAGAGGAGGGTGGAGTATGAAGACAAAAGTAAGATGTTGGACATGGGTAGAGGGAGTAGGGAGACAGAGGGGATATGCTGGACATGGTAAAGGGAGAAATAGGGAGACAAGGAGAAGATGCTGAATAAGGAATGGAGGGAATAGGGTGATGGAAGGTATCTGCTGGATTAAGATGGGGAAAAGAGGGGAGGTACTGGAATACGTTCAATATAAAATCATAACTGAGGCGTGCAGGTGGGATCAGATGGTTTGCGGGGATTGAGCTTGCAGAGATGGGGCGGAAATGTGTTTTTCTTATTTCAGTCTTAGTAGTTTGCCGGTCCAGAAAATAATTCTTTTATTTCTGCCGGTCCACGGGTGTAAAAAGGTTGAAAAACACTGGTCTATAGCAAGCAAACTACCGATCTCGTTTGTAGCATTCGACGAGAAGTGTGGCTGCATCGTGGGGAGCGTCTTGCACGATTCATCCTGATGAAATTTGCAGGGTGATTTCTTGGTCCTCTCTTCATACTTTTGTCTGGTTTTACCGAGTTGTTGTGGCAGCACGTTCTGATGCCATTTTTCAGGACCTCGGTTTTGAGGGCAGGTTATTCTGTCCCTCTATAGCTACTGTGGCTGTGGAACGTCACTTAGTGTATAGCATCCAGAAGGGACGTAACAGAATAGAAGATTAGGTTTATATCTTCGATAATCTTCTTTCTCTTAGTCCCTGGAGGATTCCATACGACCTGCCCCCTCTGCCATCACTCAGTTGTTAGAGTAGCCTGTTCCTGCCGTGGCCACTCTCTTTACAAGTTTGAAGTTTTTCCAGTCAGTTGGCAGATCCTGTGGGGAGTTTCTGTGAGTATACACATTACAGAAGGCATTTATTGGGGTGCTCGCTGCACACAGCAGGTTACTACTGCATTGTTCCTCAATGTTTTTTCTGAGTTGCCTTTGTGCCCGTTTCTCACTTGTTAATATTTTGCAGAGCAAGCCAGCTCATAATTTACTTGTGTTGATGAAGATTCTTCCCCGTACCCCCTTGTCCTGGATTTGCAGGTATGTGATCGGCTTTGGGACTGAACTAAGGTTGTTTGCTGACTCTCAGCCTAGGGGGTGGAGCATGTGTTCAGAAAAGATGTGGATTTCTGCAACGCCTGGACTGTGGATTGGGATTGAACACTTAGTGTATGGAATCCTCCAGGGACTAACAGAAAGAAGATTATCGAAGGTATAAACCAATCTTCCATTTAAACCCAACTATGCTATCCACTGTTACCACATCCTCTGGCATTGAGTTCCAGAGCTTAACTATTCTTTGAGTGAAAAAATTTCCTCCTATTAGTTTTAAAATTATTTCAATTTAATTTTGTTGAGTGTTCTCTAGTCTTTGTAATTTTTGATAGAGTAAAAAAATGATTCACATTTACCTGTTCTACACCACTCAGGATTTTGTAGAACTCAATCATTTTTCCCCTCAGTTATCTCTTTTCCAAGTTTAACAGCCCTAACTTCTTTAACCTTGCCTCATATGAGAGGATTTCCATACTACTACTAGTACTACTACTTAACACTTCTGTAGTGCCGAAGGACGTACACAGTGCTGTACATTTTGACATTAGAGTTCCATCTCCTTTATCATCTTAGTCACTCTTCTTTGATCCTTTTCTAATTTTTTTTTTTTTTTGAGATACAGCAATCATAATTGAATGCAGCACTGTAGGTGAGGTTGTGCGAAGGAACAATACAGAAGCTTGCATAATATTTTTGGTTTTATTTACTATCCCTTTCCTAATAATTGCTAATATCTTGTTTCTCTTTTGGCTGCCGCTGCACATATGGTGAAAGGCTTTAGCATATTGTCTACAATGACACCTAAATCTTTTTCTGCGATTTATGATTTTGTAGAGCTCAGTCATATAGCTCCTCAACCATCTCTTTTCCAAGTTGAAGAACCCTAACTTCAGTCTTTCCTCATATGAGAGTTCTAGCCCCTTAATCATTGTTGTCACTCTGAAGACGATCTTCCATTTAAAGGTGGGGAGGGGGGAGGCGCTTGGGGGTTGCAGCAGAAGGGAGTAGGCTTATATATATATATATATCTGGTTTCACGGTGCTTGGTCCGCCAAACAATTCCTGCCGTTGACCAAATTTGCCCCACCGTTCCTTCCCTTCCTCCATCAGGTACAGTTCAGCTCCACCAATGTTAAAAGCAGCCGCGTCGAAATTGGAGCCCTGCCGCCACCGTAACACGTTCCCTCCGCCGCGGTCCCATATGTCAGAGAAGGGGCGGGACCAAGGCAGAGGGGAAAGTGCTACGGCAGTGGCAGGGCTCCGATTTCGACGCGGCTGCTTTTAACATTGGTGGAGCTGCACAGCACCTGATGGAGGGAGGGAAGGAAAGGTGGTTGTGCGCTGTTGAGCCCCTCTGCACGGGCCCAAACCAAAAAAGGAGCCAGGACTCTTCCCAGCCCGGCGCCGCCAGACCCGACAAAACGGCCCTACACTCACAGACCCGCGAGCAGGGTTGCCATGGAAACCTAACCGGAATTACATGCAGTTGCGCAAGGGTCAGTGAGGGGATCAGGAGCTAAAGAGAGATTGAAAAAAACAAACAAACAACAGTGCACAAGTAGAGAGAGACACACAGACAGTCACAGAAGGACAGGGGGCTAAAGACACAGATTGAAAAAATAACAAAACACAGAGGACAAGGAGAGAGAGTGACACAGACACTCACAGAAGGACAGGGGGCTAAAGAGACAGATTGAAAAAAATAACAAAACACAGAGGACAAGGAGAGAGAGACACAGAAAAAAAAATGACAAACAGACATACAGCAGCCAAGGAGACAGACATACTTACATACAGCGTCCAAGTAGACAGACAGAGAGACAGCAAAAAAATACATACAGCCAAGGAGACAAACAGAAAAAAATAAAAATTACAATGCCCAAGGATAAATTCAGGAAAAAAAACCTTCCAGACATACAGTGGCCAAGGAGTTAGACTGAAAAAAAGGCATACAGACATACAGCAGCCAATGAGACAGACAGACTGACAGCGACCAAGTAGACAATCAGCAAAAAAACACAAACAAACACACAAAGCAAAAAATTAGAAACATACAGCGGCCAAGGAGACAGGCATGCAACAAATAGGAAAAATAAAAAAACTTTTAATAAATCAACCATACATGAAGAAGGAATAAAAAAAAAAAAAAAAAAGGGAAAAGACACCTACAGGGAAACACAGGATCAAGAGCATACAGAGAAAACAGAAGTTTGCAGGAATCAGGAACATATAGAGAAAGGAGAGCAGAGACCCTTGCAAGAAGAGAAAAAATAGCAAAGAGACTGGGGATGAGAAAGAGAGCAGAGATGCTTGCAGGGAGAAAAAGCTAAGCAGAAATGTTACAGCTTGAGAGTGCAGACTGAGGAAGAAAGCAGAGACAGCGCTACACAGGGAAATGGAGGGAGGAAAGAGACAGAAAGAAAAATACAGACAGACATAAATTCTAGCACCCGTTAATGTAACGGGCTTAACGACTAGTATATATATATATATATATATATATATATATATATATATATATATATATATTTTTTTTTTTTTTTTAAGTTCAGGGGTGTAGACCACCGTCAGGGTGGTGGTGGTAGTGAGGGTCCCAGCACGACTGAATGGACACAGATGTGCGTTCCTGCCCCAAACAGTTGAGCGGCAGGAGGCTGCTTCAGGGCATGTGCCTCTGTGCATGTGTTACTCACTTTCTCCAACAACTGGAATTACGATGGATCTCTGGGAAACTCATCTGCATGTGAAATTGTTTCAGCATCGATCGCTGTTTTCAAATCAGATCATTTACTGGCACCACAGTGACCCACATAATTTTAATTGTGCCTGTAGTTTTAAAGATTGGAAATTGTCAGCTTCAGAACATTGGCACTTGCAGCAGTACAGTAATTAGAAATAAGTCTTTTATAGTGTTTTCTGGAGGTACATCAGTTGCTTTTTCTTTTAAAAGTCAAATGTCCCTGAATGAATTAGCACAGATTAAAGTTTGTTTATTAGAATCTTTATATACTGCATATACAGCCAAAAAGGATCAATCAAAATTATGAAAACTAAACTAAACTAAGCCTTAGGTTTATATACCGCATCTTCTCCACTGAAAAAAAGAACTCCATTTAAAAAGAAAAGAAAAGAAAAAAATAAATATTTCGAATACATATCCTATAACATCCAAATTAATTTAAATTAAAAACTAGTTAATTAATACAAATTAAAGATTATAAAAATGTATAAATGAAGACTGCAATCCCAAATTCATATTCCATCAATTTGAAAAGGCCAGTTGAAAAAATATGCCTTTAACCCCCTCTTCTACGAAACTGCGCTAGCGGTTTTTAGCGCAGAGAGCCATGCTGAATGGCCCGCGCTGCTCCCGACGCTCATTGAGTTCCTATGAGCATCGGGAGCAGCGCGGGCCATTCAGTGTGGCTCTTCACGCTAAAAACCGCTAGCACGGTTTCGTAGAAGAGGGGGTAAATGTCTTGAAATTTTGAAAAGATTCTTTCTTTCTCAATTCTACAGACAAGCGTAGTTAACTTTCTTAATCTTTTAGTCAGTTAATTTACTGCAGATCTTTTTAAATAATGTATTTAAAATTGGTGAGGGTTTATTATAATTAGAGCTTCTGTTTTTAAATATTTATAAAATTCAAAATTTATCTCTTTATTGTCCTGCTAATCAGGACGTCTTTAAAGATATGAAAAAAATCACTGCTTTCTCATCAGTGATTTCTCATCTTAGATACAGTTGCTGGGCATGTTTTCCAGAGGAATGTGTTATGTAGTTTTCATGTAGGAGTTGTCAGCACAGAAGAAGCACAAAAATCAGAATACAAGACAAACCAGGAAGTGGCTGCTCAGATGTTCATGGTAGAGCGGAACTCTACATGGAACTAGCACAGATAACTTGCTACTGCATGTTGAAAGTAATGAATATATAAATTAATGCAGTGTTAAAATTGTGGCAGCTGCTCAGGCTTCAGTGATAACTATTTCCTCTTGGTGCCTGAATGAATGATGATTGTCTCAGGCACTGACAGGAAAGTTGACTTTAAAAAAAAAGCATTTAACAGCAAGCTGTTTACCCCCAACTCTTCCCCCCCCTCACCCCTGCGCAAATATATCCCTCATTAACATGTATTTTAATGCAGTCGGAGCATTCAGCGCACAGAATCTTTTTGCAAATCTGGCATTATAACCCCCTTTTAGTGCTGATGTTAGTTTTGCACATTGTCCCCCAGGAGTGAATTGAGAATTCTAGGGTAAGTGGTGGTTTTCTAGTGTTTGCTCAATAAAACACCTGTTTAATTTCTCCTTTGCATTGGGGGTGTTTTGTTTCAGTTTAAACCTAAAATTAGAAGCCATCAAGATCTAACATTTTTTAAATTATTACAAGGAGCAAGTAAATCAGTAATTTGAAAGTATATGAGGATTTTACTCATATATTACAATACCCACTACTCACATCAACCTATAGATGCTATAGTTATGCCATCCAACCAAACCAGCACCTGGCTTATTTAGTAATCACATCATCTGCTAATGAATCTGATCTGTTCTATTTTTTTAATTTCTTGTAAACATTTTGTAAAGCTCCTATACATTTGGTTGTTTACTCACGCTTAAATTCACAATATCAGCATTATTACAATATTCATGACATATTAGCTCTTAAATCTACTACTGTATATAGTTACATTCCTGGCATCTGGAATTAAGCCAAGTCAGTGATCTGTGTATGCTTGTACTGTGATGTGTGTACACAGACTTAAGACAAGACAAAACACCTGCCCATATTTAGTTGCCACACTGCTTTCTTTGAATATGTTCCAAGTCACTTAATTAGTAGGCATACTAAACAGCTACAGTAACCCTACAGATGGCTAGCAGGACTGAAGTCGAGATGGATGTGCATGCAAACTTGTGAGAGAAATTGAAATTTAGTTAGAAGAAAGCACAACTGGGAACGGAACATATTTATTTGATTTTTGTGCCCAGAGCCTTGGAAATTATTATTCAGGTGCATCTCAAGGCTTTATTAATAAAGGCATTCCAGAGAGAAAATAATAGTATGAGTACATACAAAGAGAATTACAAACGGTATTCATTTTTCATCAAGACAGACAGATTTTACAAGCTTTAATATAATCATTTATAAATCTTATCAAGGCAAAAGATAAAAATGAATCACTGAATATAGTGTAAGCAGTAAAACTAGAGATATAATGCTTCATAAGTTGAAAAGGTTAGAAAGGTGAGTTTCTCTGTAAAATATATAACATGTTCAGAATTGTTTAAGATAACGGTAACTAATGTCTTCTTTATCTTTACTCATGGGGCCAGGAGTAGTCTGGAACAGCCACATGATGCATCAAGCCTTCATTCCCTTTTCCATAAGGCTCTGAACATTCTTCAGAGAACAGCAGGACACTTTTCAGATTGGAGTTTATAAATTATGTATGATACTGATAAAGCTGGATGAAAAGGGGTGGAAAAATATTTTGAGAACACAGGGGTATGTTAAAACGTTATTTTCCCAACACAATAGAAGTTACAATTGTATAAAAGGGGGTGAGAATATTCATCTGTATGGGGGCAAAATAACGCTCAGAAAATTTAATAGATTGGATTTATTATACTTAATATACTACTAAATCAAATGTGTTAAGTAGTTTACAATACTATAGTAAAATTACAAAATCACAATATCCAGCAACAATTGACCAGAAAATTTCTTCATATACCCCAAATCAATAATGTTCAGGTCTATAATGTTGTTGAAATAAAATCAACTTTAGTTGTTTACGAAAAGCATAATAAAACAAATCATACAGAAGCCATCTAATAATGAGTTCTACAAAGCTGTAAAAGCCATCTAACAATGACAAAGCTGGCCCAGCATAAGAAAAAAGCCCTTTCTGATTAACTCCAGTTTGATTTTTCTTGGACCAGGCATCTGGCACATTATCTGGGTGTGTGTGTGTTGGGGGTGGGGTGGGAGGAAGATGAGAAAAGGTTATGGAAATGATCTAGATTGGACTGGGGGAACCAGAGAAATAAGGCCCCTGCATCCTCAGTTGTTTGGATGACAGTGCTCAAGGACTTCGTGTGTGGTTAGCTGTATAACAGCCTGGTTTAGGATGCTGTTTAAATTTATAAAAGTGATTTAAGGTTCCTCCTTAAGACTTGAATAGAATATAACATCAGTGAAAATAAATGTGCCTGTTTGTAATGTGCCATGAGCTCAGGTTTGGCAAGTTATTAAATCTAAATCCAAGAAGGAGTTTTGCGGAGCTGAAGAGCGGATGTGAGTAAGCAGAGCTCCCTAGCTCTGTTTTCATATCAGCTCCCTACTTCACCATAGAGGTTTATTTTTAATAGTTTTCTTTTATTGATCTGTGTGAGGACAGAGACAGTGCTTTGGAAGCGACAAGCAGGAATCATGGCATAAAAAAAAATTGAGAAAAGAGAAAGACTGTAGTCACATGGGAGCACATAAGATCGCGGAGGACGACATGTAGGCCAGTCTTTAGTGGCCGAAATTGTAATTGAAGTAAAGGCATGGCTCAAGTCCTCAAACGATAGCAAGTTGCAAAACATAGAAGCCCATATGGTATCGGTTGATACTAAAATGGAGTCATTAAAGACAGATTTTCATGCCTACCAAAAGTGAACATAAGAATAGCCCTACTGGGGCAGACCAATGGTGCATCAAGTCCAGTAGCCCATTCTCACAGTGACCAATCCAGGTCACAGGTACCTGGCCAGAACCCAAGGAGTAGCAATATTCCATGCTACCAATCCAGGGCAAGTAGTGGCTACCCCCATATCTTAATAACAGACTATGGACTTTTCCTCCAGGAACTTGTCCAAACCTTTCTTAAAACCAGCTAAGCTATCCGCTCTTACCACAACCTCTGGCAATGCATTCCAGAGCTTAATTATTCTCTGAGTGAAAAAATATTTCACCTATTGGTTTTAAAAGTATTTCCCTGTAACTTCGAGTCCCCTAGTCTTTGTAATTTTTGACGGAGTGAAGAATCGATCCACTTGTACCCATTCTACTCCACTCAGCATTTTGTAGACTTTAATCTTATCTCCCCTCAGCCGTCTCTTTTCCAAGCTGAAGAGTTCTAACCATTTTAATTTTTCCTCATATGAGAGGAGTTCCATCCTCTTTACCATCTTGGTTGCTCTTCTTTGAACCTTTTCTAGCGCCACTATATCTTGAAATAAGGAGACCAGAATTGAATGCAATACTCCAGATGAGGTCGCACCATGGAGCGATACAGGGGTATTAGAACACTCTTAGTCTTGTTAAATATCCCTTTTTAAATAATTCCTAGCATCCTGTTTGCTTTTTTACCTGCCGCCACACATTGGGCGGAAGGTTTCATCGTATTGTCTACAATGATTCTCAGATCCTTTTCTTTGGCGCTAATCCCCAAGGTGGACCCTAACATCCGGTAACTTGTGATTCAGGTTATTCTTCCCAATGTGCATCACTTTGCATTTATCCACATTAAATTTCATCTGCCATTTGGACGCCCAGTCTTCCAATTTCCTAAGGTCTGCCTGCAATTTTTCACAATCCACATGTGTTTTAACAACTTTGAACAGTTTAATGTCATCTGAAAATTTAATCGCCTCATTCATCGTCCCAATTTCCAGATCATTTATAAATAAGTTAAATAGCACCAGTCCCACTGTTTAAATAGCACACCACTGTTTACTCTCTTCCATTGAGAAAAATTACCATTTAACCCTACCCTGTTTTCTATCTGATAACCAATTCCTAATCCACAACTGAACTTTGCCACTTATCCCATAACACTTTAATTTTCTCAGAAGCCTCTCATGAGGAACTGTATCTGAAAATCTAGATACACTATATCAACCGGCTTACCTTTATCCACATGTTTATTCACACCTTCAAAGAAGTCAAGCAAATTGGAGAGGAAAGATCTCCCTTGGCTGAACCCATGCTGACTCTGTCTCATTAAATCATGTTTATCTACGTGTTTCAAAATTTTATTTTTTTATAATTGTTTCTACCATTTTGCCCATCACTGAAGTGAGGCGTACCAGTTTGTAATTTCCCATATTTCTCCTGGAGCCCTTTTTAAAAATCGGAGTAACATTGTCCACCCTCCAATCTTCAGGTACTACATACGATTTTAGTGATCAGCAATTTCACGTACGAGTTCTTTTAATACCCTGGGATTATCACTTTTTAACTTGCCAGTTTGGCTTAGTACATCTTCCAGATTCACCGAGATTTCTTTCAGTTCCTCCATATCATTACCCTTGAATGCCATTTCCAGTTCAGGTAGATCTCTTACATCTTATTACATTAGTGATTTCTATTCCGCCATTACCTTGCGGTTCAAGACGGATTACAAATGGAGTTATCTGGCCATTTCTAGAGGAATTAAAGAGTAGAGCGGGTTGCTTCAGAGAATTGGGACGATTCTTGCGGTATTAGTTTGTCTTCAAGGATTTCTTGAATAGCAGGGTTTTTATTTCTTTTCTGAACGATTTGTAGTCTGGGATCGTTATCAGTAGATTGGAGAGTTGGTAGTCTAGTTTTGCTGCTTGTGTGGCTAGAAGGCCATCGTACAGTTTTTTTCATTTGACATAAGAACATAAGAAGTGCCATCTCCGGAACAGACCCTAGGTCCATCAAGTCCGACGATCCGCACACGCGGAGGCCCCGCCAGGTGTACCCTGGCATAGTATTAGTCCCCATATCACTCTAAGCTTCTCATAAGAGATGCGCATCTAGCTTACCCTTACCTATGTCACCTTAAGCCACCCTTACCTATGTCACCTTAAGCCACTCATAAGGAGGTGTACATCTAACTTACCCTTAAACCCTAGAATGGTGGATTCCGCAATTACCTCTTCTGGGAGAGCATTCCAGGTTTCCACCACTCGTTGCGTGAAACAGAACTTCCTGATATTTGTCCTGAACCTGTCCCCCCTTAGCTTTAGTCCATGTCCTCTTGTCCTTGTCACATTGGGCATTGTAAATAGTTTTTATCCTGCTCTATTTGGTCGATTCCTTTCAGTATTTTGAAAGTCTCGATCATATCCCCTCACAGTCTCCTCTTCTCAAGGGAGAACAATCTCAGTCTCTTAAGTCGTTCCCCATATTCCAAGTTCTCCTTGCCCTTTATTAGCTTTGTTGCTCGTCTCTGCATCCTCTCGAGTACTTTTAAATCCTTCTTTAGGTATGGAGATCAATGTTGGACGCAGTATTCCAAGTGTGGTCTGACCATCGCTCTATAAAGTGGTAGTATTACTTTCTCCGATCTACTCGTGATTCCCTTCTTTATCATGCCTAGCATTCTATTCGCTTTTTTGCTGCCGCCGCGCATTGCACCAACGGCTTCAGGGTCCTATCGATTAATACGCCCAGGTCCCTTTCCTGTTCGGTTTTTCCCAGAGTTGCACCTGACATACTGTACTTGTGTTCCTTATTTTTTTCCCTAAGTGCATGACTTTGCATTTATCCACATTAAACTTCATCTGCCATTTATCTGCCCAATTTTCCAATCGGCTCAAGTCGCTCTGGAGTTCCTCGCTGTCCTGCGATTTGATTGCCCGGCATAGCTTTGTGTCGTATGCGAACTTGATGATCTCACTGGATGTTCCATCCTCCAGGTCATTTATGAAGATATTAAATAAGATGGGCCCAAGTACCGAGCCCTGGGGCACACTGCTAGTCACAGTCTCCCAGTCTGAGAATTTCCCATTTATGCCCACTCTCTGCCTTCTGTTCTCCAGCCATTTGCTTATCCATCTTAGTATGTCTCCTTCTATTCCATGGCCTTGCAGTTTCCTGAGGAGTCTTACATGTGGAACCTTGTCGAACGCTTTCTGGAAATCCAAGTACAGTGGTACCTTGGATTATCCCAGGACAAGCAGGCAGCTATTCTTGACTGATGGGTGACGGCACCGACGGAGCCCCGGTACGGACAATTTTAGAGTGATTGCACTCTAAGAACTTTTTAGAAAGTTCTAGCTCGGCCGCACCGCGCACGCGCGAGTGCCTTCCCGCCCGACAGAGGCGCGCGGTCCCTCAGTTTCTTAGTTTCCGCGGAGCTAAGAAGACGCGTTTTCAACGGCTGTTGAAATTTTTTCCATAACTTGCCTTCCCGCTCGCGTAAACGTTTGGCTTAATTTGCCTTTTTTCTTTCTTTTATTTTGTAAAAAAAAAAAAAAAAAAATCTTTTATTTTTTTCTTCAATTTTCGGTTTTCCCCGGCGGGGCCTTCTGCCACCATCGAAGCCTCGGCCTTCGATTTGGCGGAAGCCGTTTTTCCTTTCATGCCCCCTCAACCGGGTTTTAAAAAGTGCCAGCGGTGTGCTAGGCCTATATCTCTCACGGACCCACACAACTGGTGTTTACAGTGTTTGGGTCCTGAGCATCAGGCCTCTTCTTGCACCCGCTGTGCTACTTTGAAAAAACGAACATTAAAAAATCGCTTAATTCAACAGCGATTGTTGTTCGGTGCCGAGATGTCCGACCCCGTTCCTTCAACTCCGGCTTCGGCACCGATTCAGTCGGCACCCTCGTCTTCGACGCCGCGTGATTCCACACCGGCATCCCAACAGTCAGGTAAGCCGACTAAGAAGCCTTCCCCGCTGGAACGTCTTCCGGCCTCGAGTGCAGTGAGCCCAATCCTGCCGCCGGTTCGACGCCAGCGGAAGCGCTCCGCCCCTATAGAGGTGAGTCCCTCGACATCGGGCTCCTCATCTCCGGGGCGTCGAGCGGCACCGCAGGTACCGCAGAAGAAAAAAGCGGTACCGGTGCCATCCCTCGATGACCGCATTACGGCCATCCTTCAGGTGCAGCTTAAGGAGCAATTAGAACGACTCCTTCCTGCTATCATGACACCGAACCTTCCGGTGCCAGTTCGCACCGAGCCATCGGTACTGGTTGTTGAACAACCTGTATCGGTACCGATTGTGGAACCTGTTTTAACCACTTCCACTGTTTCGGTACCGCTTCACCTAACCTCATCGGTATCGATGCCAGTCCTTGCACCGGAGCCGAGAGCTCACCATCAATCGGTGCAGACTTCGGCACCGGTGCGTCCGATAACTTCTCCGGACACGGTATCGATGAGGTCGGGTAAGTCGATGCGCAAAACCCGACACATGCAAACGTCGACACCTGAGTCTCGGGACCATTCTTCCCATGTAAGGGACCCTGATCTGTGGGGAGACTCAGAGGAACCCTTTCTTTCTGAGGGAGAATGTTCCTCAGAGGAGGAGGATTCGGCTGTCCCTGACCCATCCTCCAAACAGGCCACTTCCTCTTTCTCTAGTTTTTTGAAAGAGATGTGTGAGTCCTTGTCCATTCCTTTGGAGGCTGAATCCAAAAAGTCTAAAGCTTTTTTGGATGCCCTTGATTTTGATCAGCCTCCAAAGGAATTTTTGAAACTTCCCCTTCATGACATCCTGAGGGAAACTTTCTATAAGAATTTAGAGACTCCTTTGACTGTCCCAGGGGCCCCACGTAAACTGGATTCTCTATATAAGGTAATTCCCATTCCTGGGTTCGACAAACCTCAACTACCACATGAATCCTTATTTGTCGAATCCACCCTTAAAAAGACTTCAGGAGCCAGTGTATATGCATCTGTCCCTCCTGGCAGAGAAGGAAGGGCCATGGATAAATTTGGTAAGAGGCTCTACCAAAATGCTATGTTAGCTAATAGGGCTAGTAATTATGCTTTTCATTTTTCTTTTTATTTAAAGCATCTCCTTACCACCATGGCTTCTTTCGAGAAATATCTTCCTTCACGAAAGCATTCCGCTTTTCACACATGCTTGTCGTCTCTTCTCCAATTGCGTAAGTTTATGGTAAGATCCATATATGACACTTTTGAACTTACATCCAGAGCGACAGCAATGTCAGTAGCTATGCGTCGTTTGGCCTGGCTTCGGGTATCCGAGCTTGATGTTAACCATCAAGATCGGTTAGCCAATGCCCCATGTCTAGGGGATGAGCTCTTTGGGGATTCCATGGACTCAACCACACAAAAGCTCTCTGCTCATGAGACGCGCTGGGATACCCTGCTCAAGAATAAAAAGAAGCCTCCTCCGCCAAGACCATACAGGCAGCAATCGGCCTATCAACGCCGTTTCACAGCCCGTCCATTGCCTACCACTGCTCAACAACCTAGGCGTCAGAGGCAACAGCAACGTCAGCCTCCCAGACAACAGCAACAGCAACAAGCTGTAAAACAACCTCCTCAGCAAAAGTCACAGCCCTTTTGACTTCATTCTCCGCAGTATAGCCAGTATTCCTATTCCTGCTCTCCTACCTCAACCAATAGGAGGTCGACTTTCTCTGTTCCTCAGCCGGTGGGAAGTAATCACTTCGGACCAATGGGTCCTCAACATCATCCGCCACGGCTATTCTCTCAACTTTCAGACTCTCCCACCTCAAAGCCTGCCAAAAGAGTCTGCTTTGAACAGTCCTCAATCAGCCCTCCTTATTCAGGAGGTCCAATCCCTCCTCCTTCTGAACGCTATAGAGGAAGTTCCTCTAGATCAAAAGGGGCAGGGATTCTACTCCCGTTACTTTCTAGTTCCCAAAAAGACAGGAGATCTCAGACCCATCCTGGATCTTCGCGATCTCAACATTCATCTAGTAAAAGAAAAATTCAAGATGCTTTCTTTAGCCATCCTTTATCCCCTTCTAAATCAAAACGACTGGCTATGCTCCCTCGATCTCAAAGAGGCTTACACTCACATACCGATCAATGTAACCTCAAGACCATATCTCCGATTCATGATCAATCATTGTCATTACCAGTACAAGGTGCTGCCCTTCGGTCTTGCCTCATCTCCAAGGGTATTCACCAAATGTCTCATTGTGGTGGCGGCTTTTCTACGCTCTCACCACCTGCATGTATTTCCTTATCTGGACGATTGGTTGATCAAAGACACTTCTGCCCAAGCGGTCCTTCTGGCCACCAACCAAACCATCCAGTTTCTACAACTTCTGGGATTCGAGATCAATCTACCCAAATCCCATATCATTCCCACTCAGAGACTTCAATTCATTGGAGCGATCCTAGATACACTCCTCATGAGAGCTTTCCTGCCATCCAATCGTCTTCAGACCCTTCAGTCTCTATGTCACCAGGTACTTCCTCTGCCGTCCATCTCAGCAAGGCAAATGATGGTGCTCTTGGGACACATGGCATCCACAGTTCATGTCACACCTCATGCCCGTCTTCACCTGCGCACTCCTCAATGGACCCTTGCGACCCAGTGGTCCCAAGCGTCGGACCCTTGCTCACGACACATATCTGTGACATCATCTCTTCGTCAGTCTCTGCAATGGTGGTTGGTATCCTCAAATCTATCCAGAGGTCTTCTGTTCCATCAGCCTCCTCATCGACTAGTCATCACCACCGACGCCTCTCTGTATGCATGGGGAGCTCACTTGAACGAGTTCCAGACTCAAGGTCTTTGGTCAGCCCAGGAGAGGAAACATCAAATCAATTTCCTGGAACTCAGAGCGATGTTTTACGCCCTCAAGGCTTTCCAACACCTTCTCTTTCCTCAGGTCCTTCTGTTGTGCACAGACAATCAGGTTGCGATGTACTACATCAACAAACAGGGTGGGACAGGCTCTCGCCTTTTATGCCAGGAAGCTCAGAAGATCTGGACTTGGGCCATAGATCACCATCTATTCCTGAAAGCTATATACATTCAAGGGAAACAGAATTCCTTAGCGGACAAACTCAGCAGAATTCTCCAACCTCACGAGTGGACACTCGATCCCGTAACTCTGCACTCTATCTTCAATCAATGGGGCACTCCTCAGATAGACCTCTTTGCAGCTCCTCACAATCATCAGCTGCCCCTATTCTGCTCCAGACTTTACTCTCCACACCGTCTAACAGCAGATGCTTTTCTCCTCGACTGGTCGAATCTGTTCCTGTACGCCTTCCCTCCTCTGCCTCTCATGTTGAGAACCTTGTTCAAGCTCAAGAGGGAACGAGCCACCATGATTCTGATTGCTCCGAGGTGGCCCAGGCAACATTGGTTCTCCCTTCTACTTCAACTCAGTTCCAGGGAACCTTTTCTTCTTCCTCTGTTTCCTTCTCTGCTTACGCAACAACAGGGAACCCTTCTGCATCCCAACCTCCAGTCTCTACACCTGATGGCTTGGTATCTCTCGGGCTGAAATCGACTGATACTCTTTTGTCTCAGCCCGTTCGTTCCATTCTGGATGCCTCCAGGAAACCAGCCACTCTACAATGTTACCATCAAAAGTGGACAAGATTTTCTTCCTGGTGTCTTCTTCATCATCTTGATCCCACTTCCCTAGCAGTGGAGACGTTGTTGGATTATCTTCTTTCTTTGTCTGATTCTGGCCTGAAGTCCTCTTCCATTAGGGTCCACCTCAGTGCCATTGCAGCTTTTCATGAGCCAGTCCATGGAAAACTTCTTTCAGCTCATCCCCTGGTATCCAGGTTCATGCGTGGGCTTTTCAATGTGAAACCACCTCTTAAAGCCCCTCCGGTTATCTGGGATCTCAATGTGGTTCTTTCAGCTTTAATGAAGCCTCCATTTGAACCTTTGGCTACTTCTCATTTCAAATTTCTCACTTGGAAGGTACTTTTCCTTATTGCTCTTACCTCTGCCAGGAGAGTCAGTGAGCTTCATGCACTGGTTGCAGATCCACCTTTTACGGTCTTTCATCATGACAAGGTGGTTTTACGTACACATCCAAAGTTTCTCCCCAAGGTTGTCTCGGAATTTCATCTTAACCAATCCATTGTTCTACCGGTTTTCTTTCCCAAACCTCATTCCCATTCTGGGGAACAAGCTCTGCATACTTTGGATTGTAAAAGGGCTCTTGCTTACTATCTGGAGCGTACGAAACCCCACAGATCAGTTCCCCAACTTTTTCTGTCCTTTGATCCGAACAAATTGGGACGTCCTGTTTCTAAACGCACGTTGTCTAATTGGCTAGCAGCGTGCATTTCTTTCTGTTATGCTCAGACCGGACTGACACTGGAAGGTTCTGTCACGGCCCATCGAGTCAGAGCAATGGCAGCATCTGTAGCTTTCCTCCGTTCCACTCCTATTGAGGAAATCTGCAAAGCTGCTACTTGGTCCTCAGTTCACACTTTTACATCACATTATTGTCTGGATGCATTCTCCAGAAGGGATGGTCACTTCGGCCAATCTGTATTACAAAATTTGTTTTCTTAATGGCCAACCTTCCCTCCATCCCTCTTTTTGTTAGCTTAGAGGTCACCCATCAGTCAAGAATAGCTGCCTGCTTGTCCTGGGATAAAGCACAGTTACTTACCGTAACAGGTGTTATCCAGGGACAGCAGGCAGATATTCTTGCGTCCCACCCACCTCCCCGGGTTGGCTTCTTAGCTGGCTTATACTAACTGAGGGACCGCGCGCCTCTGTCGGGCGGGAAGGCACTCGCGCGTGCGCGGTGCGGCCGAGCTAGAACTTTCTAAAAAGTTCTTAGAGTGCAATCACTCTAAAATTGTCCGTACCGGGGCTCCGTCGGTGCCGTCACCCATCAGTCAAGAATATCTGCCTGCTGTCCCTGGATAACACCTGTTACGGTAAGTAACTGTGCTTTACGAGCATAATCCATTCCAGGAGCATACTCGTAATCCAAAATGCTCGTTTATCAAAGCGAGTTTCCCCATAGGAAATAATGGAAACTCGCTTTGATAGGTTCCCCCCCCCCCCCGAGGCCAGCAACGCTGCTCCTCCCCTCACGAGAACCGGTATTGCGCCCCCCGAAGGCCCTCCCCGCGAACCGGCACCCCCCCCCCGCCGCGACCTGAGGTCCCCCCAACCCACCCGAACCCTCTTCTTACTTTGCTGTAGCCTCCGCAGCGGCACCGGCACCAGCATGTCCTGTGCATGGTGCCGGTGCCTGAAGATCTGCTTCCTGTGCTGGGCCTTGAGAGTTCACGTTCGACGTGAGAGTTCACGTTCAACGTGAACTCTCAGGCCTTGAGCATGCGCACATGCTCAAGGCCCAGCACAGGAAGCAGATCTTTAGGCACTGGCACCACGCACAGGACATGCTGGTGCCGATGCCGCTGCGGAGGCTACAGCAAAGTAAGAAGAGGGTTCAAGTGGGTTGGGGGACCTCAGGTCGCGGCGGAGGGGTGCCCGATGGCAGCGAGGGGGTGCCTGATGGCGGTGGGGGGGGGTGCTCGATGGCGGCAGGGGGGTGCCGGTTCGCAGGGGGGGGGGGCGCTCGCAAATCGAAGCGTGCTCGGTTTCCGAGGCGCCGATTTTGCGAATGTTTTGCTCGTCTTGCAAAACACTCGCAAACCGGTGCACTCGTAAACCGAGGTACCACTGTATACAATATCCACCGGTTCTCCGCTATCAATTTGTCTGTTTACTGTCTCAAAAAATTGGAGTAGGTTCGCCAAACATGACTTCCCCTTCCTGAATCCATGCTGGCTGGCTCTCATCAGGTCGTGTGTGTCTAAGTGCCGGGTTATGCTATCCTTGATCAACGCCTCAACCATCTTCCCAGGGTCCGACGTGAGACTCACAGGTCTATAGTTGCCCGGTACTCCTCTTGATCCTTTTTTAAATATCGGCATGACGTTTGCTATCTTCCAGTCGTCCGGTATCTGTCCTGTTTTGATTGACAGGTTGGCAAGTTTTTGCAATAGTTCTCCGATTTCCACTTTTAGCTCTTTCAAGACTCTTGGATGAATTCCATCTGGTCCAGGAGATTTGGCATTTTTGAGTTTGTCGATCTGGCGGTAAATCTGGTCCAAGTCCACTTCTACTGTGGTAAGGCTGTCTTCTGTTGCTCCTTTGAACACTTTCACTGCATCTGGAATTGTTGCAATGTCTTCCTTTGTAAAGACAGATGCAAAGAAGGAATTTAGTCTGTCTGCGATTTGTTTGTAATCCTTGATGTACCTTTTCCTTCCCTGGTCGTCCAGTGGGCCCACCGCCTCTTTTGCGGGTTTTCTCCCTTTCACGTATCTGAAGAAGGGCATGAAGTTTTTGGCTTCCTGTGCTATTTTCTCCTCATAGTCCTTTTTGGCATCCCTCACCGTCCTGTGACACTTCTTCTGATCATCCTTGTGTTTGTTCCAAGTTTCGGTTGTTTTCATGCATTTCCATGCTTTGAAGGAGTCTTTTTCTTTTATGGCTTCCTTAACTTCTAGTAAGCCATGCCGGCTCTCTTTTGCCATTTGTTTTCTTTGCTTTGGACATCCGCAGAATGTAGAGGCTTTGTGCTTCCGTGATAGTATTTTTCAGAAGGGACCTTGCCTGTTCTACCGTTTTGACTTTGCCCATTTTTTTCTTGATCCATTGTTTCACCATGGTTCTCATGCTATCGTATCTCCCTCTTTTAAAGTTTAAAGTCGTGGTTGAGGTTTTAGTGCCTCTCCCCTTCCCGACATCAAGTTTGAAGTTGATCCTGTTGTGATCGCTCGTCCCCAGCGGGACTGTGACTTCTACATGTTTAGCCGGCCCTGTAATGCTATTTAGGACCAAGTCCAAGGTGACTTGTTCTCTTGTCGGCTCCCCCACCAGTTGTCCCAGGAAGCAGTCCCCTAGCACTTCCAGGAACATTGCCTCCTTGCCACAATCTCTGATAGGAGGGTGTATGAATGGTGTATGGGTTCTTCTATGTCTGGTTCTGGTAGTTTGGATTAGGCGGTTGTTCAGGTAGGCTGGGCTGTCTCCGTTTATGGTTTTAAATAGTAGTCAGTAGACCCTGAATAGTATTCTTGTTTGTATTGGGAGCCAGTGTGAGTCAAGGTATGCCGCAGTGATATGGTCGTGTTTCCTCAGTGAATAGATAAGTTTTAGAGCTGTGTTTTGAACTGTTTGTTGTAGTTTTGTCATGGTTGCGGGGCAGGGGAGATAGAGAATTTTGCAGTAGGCTAGAAGACCTAGGACTAGGGACTGGACCAAGAGCCAAAATTGTGTTCTGTCGAAGAATTTTCAAACTTAAGTTTGTCATGACCATGAATGATTTTTGTATTGTTTTGTTGATTTGTGGTTGCATGGTACAGCATCTGTCTATCGTCATTCCTAGAAGTTTTAGAGTGGGCTGTATGGGGTATGTGATTGAGTTTATTACTAGATTTGTTATGGTTGGGGTTTTATTATTTTCGAGGAGAATGAATTTTGTCTTGTCTGGGTTCAGTTTCAGTTTATGATTTTTCATCCATGTTGCTACTGTTTCAAGTGTTCTGTGTAGTGCGTCTGTCATGGAGGACGTTGGTTGGTCAAAAGGAAGGAGAATGGTGATGTCGTCTGCATAGCTATAGGAGGTTAAGCCTAATTTGTCCAAGCAGGTGCCGAGGGATGCAGTGTAGAGATTGAAGAGAGTTGGGGATAGTGGAGATCCTTGGGGTACGCCGCAAGGGTTGGACCAAGGTTCTGATTTTTCTTTGTTCAACTTTACTCTGTAAGTTCTGGACTGTAGGAATCCTTGAAACCATGTGTGTATCTTCTTCCGTAAAGACCGAAGCAAAGAATTCATTCAGTCTTTCCGCTATGGCCTTATCCTGCCTGAGCGCCCCTTTTGCTCCTTGATCATCCAATGGTCCCACAGATTCTGTCACAGGTTTTCTGCTTTTGATGTATCTAAAAAAATTGTTGAATTTTTGCCTCTTTTGCAAGTTTCTCTTTATATTCTTTCTGAGCTGTCTTTATCAATGCTTTGCATTTAACTTGCCAATTCTTGTGTTTCTTCTTATTTTCTTCATTCAAATCCTTTTTCCATTCTTTAAAGGATGTTTTTTTGGCTCTACTAGCCTCTTTCACTTCACCTTTAACCACGTTGGCTCTCGTTTCCTCTTCTTTCCACCTTTGCTGAAATGTGGAATACATCTGGTCTGGGCTTCCACGATGGTATTTTTAAATAACATCCACATCTGGTTTACAGTCCTAACCTTTGCAACTGATCCTTTTAGCTTCTTTCGGATATAGAAGAAAATGTACATTGGCAGGGGATTTGACACACATATGCATGTAAAGTTAGAGAAAGTGGAGTCAAAATTGGACGATTTGGAAAACACGTTGCGCTGATTTAATCTTCAGCTAGTTGCTCTATCAGAGTCAATTGAGGAGTCAGAGTTCCATAGTTTCCTGGAAGTCTGGATCCCTGAAGCTTTGCAACTTAATACTAAGGCAGGAGATTTGTGCATTGAATGTGCACATTGGGATTCCCCCGAGGTAATGATTCATGTCTGAGCATTGTTATTATGAAGCTGTAAAATTTTGTTTATAAAAAAATGATTTTGAAAGCAGTAAGATCTGTAGGACATGTGCAATATGAAAAACACCAAATTCTTTGTTTTCAGAATCTCTCTACGGCTGTCTCCTCCAACCACAAATGTTTTGCGATGGTGTGCAGTAAGTTACATAATAATATTCCTTTTGTATTGATATACCTGGTAAAACTATGGATTAGGTTTGCAGGCAAAACTCAATTTTTTTGAGTAAGCTGATGAAGCCCTGCAGTTTGTGCAATGATTACCAGATATAGTTAATTCCTTACAAGTAGTGCTGCCCGATTCAGGAAAAATAAATTTGATTTGATTCAGCTTACTGAATCGATTTTTTTGATTCAGTTCGATTTTCTTTCCCAATTGGGTGTTTTTTTCAAACATCCTGGTGGGTTCATTTTATAGTCTCTTCATCCCCTTTGCCCTCTCCTACCCATACTGGCACTGTGGAATAAATAAAATAAACAAAAAAGACCTTTCCTCTCTCTGTTAAATCCTAGCTCACGTTCACGGTCTAATACCAGCTCTGGCAGGAAACACATTTCAAATCTGACATATTGTAATCATAATTCAGAAAATAAAATTATTTTTTCTACCTTATGTTGTCTGGTCATTATTCAAATAATGTTGGTCCCAGGCTCTGGTTGTCTTCTGATCAGGGTCGTCTTCTTTCTTCTTTCTCTGTGCTAACCATCCATCTTCCATCTCTATTTTCCCCTTCTGCTAACCTTCTCTGGAGGTCTGGCATCTTTCCTTTTTTCATCTCCATCCGCCCCCCCAGCTGTAGGGATGGACCCCACCATCTCCAGATCCACCATCTCTCCTTTTCTCAACTACCCTTCACCCAGCATCTCTCCCTCCTTCCCCACCACATCAGGGTCCACCAGTTCTCCCTTTCTTTTCCCAACTACCCTCCTATCCAGTATCTTTATCCCTTACCCCCCTCCACACCATCCCTTGTGTCCAACTTCTCTCCCTTTCTGTTCCTTCCTTCCCTAAATCCCATTGTCCTCCATCTCTCTCCTTCTCTGTTTTTAGACCCATTATTCCTCCCCCCCCCCGTTATAGTCAAGTATCTTTGAATCCCCTCTTCCCTCCCTCTACACCAGGGCCACCCTCCCCAGAAGGCCTGCCCCCCCCGAAGGCCTGCACGTTTACCAGCTTCCTCACTCTTACCTTACATAATACAGCAGCCTACAGGATTGCCGGTGCTGCAGCGATCCTTGCAGCTGCTGTCCTCAGCAGCACGTTCCATCTGCCACGGTCCCCCCCTCCTCTGACGTCAGGTGCAGGATTGCGGCAGAGGGAATGTGCCACTGAGAATGACGGCAGCTGTAAGGATCGCTACAGCACTAGCGATCCTGTAGGCTGCTGTATTATGTCAAGGTAAGAGCGGGGAAGCTGGCCAAACATGCAGGCCTTCGGAGGAGGAGGATGCAAGCCTTTGGAGGAGGAGGGGCAGGCCTTCCTGACTTATCGTCTCCCCCAAAACAGCAGTGGACAGCCAAGAGGCAGTGCTGCAGCTCCTGCACAGGGAGGAGGGTCGGTTACTGAATCAAGAGGCCTATTTTTTTTTTTTTTTAATAAAAAACGCAAATCAATTTGAATCGGAAATTGGGCAGTACTATTTACGAGTGCTTCACAGGCTCTTCATTTATGATGCTGGTTGGTAACTTTGTGCGGCACTTTTGTGTTCAGGATTGTATTAGACCTTGATTTATATGTTCTACAATGTCGCCTGTTTTTGGTGATACTGGAGGCCATTATTGTCCTACTATGATTTGTTCCTAAGACCAGGGGTAGAGTGTTCACAGTTGTCTGGACTGGAGTGGAAAACCCTGCTACTGTTTCTTTTTTCCTCATGGATTTGATTGTTTTGGTTGGTAGCCTTATAGACCATGGACAGTCTTGTTTACCTATGGTCAGATGTACTTGATCAGTTGGAGAGAAAGACTGGCCACATCCACACTCTTTGCACAGGGACGTTACACTCCCATGGTGTGGTTTTTTTTTGGTTTTATTTTAAATAAATGGGAGTGTATTTATGATTTCTATATTTTAGTGAGTTTATATATATGTTTACTATGCTTCATATTCAATGTTAGTTTTGAACCTCAACACTTTAGAATTGTCTAAAATTGAAACTGCAGATATTGGAGCAGTAATAAATATGTATTTTTTTTTAGTCAGGAGGAAGGTATGACTTATTAAATAGAGCACTGCATCAGTGGTTCAATTGGGCAATTCTCAATGCATCACTTGTATATTGTTTTGCTGCAGTTGTGCATTTGTGCCCCTTTTTGGAATTTTGCTTAACATTTATTATCAAACAAATGCTGAGTGATTTTTTTTGGGTTAGGTTCTCTACCTTTTTGAGAGTTAGAATGGGACATTCCTTTTGAGATTTATTGTTAAGGGGTGTGTGCGTGTGTTAGTTTGGAGTTTGCTAGGATTTGCATGGGAGAAATGAGACCCGTGTGACTCGAGTTTTGGTGACTTCAGCCCTATTAGGGGATGCTGATCACTGTAATTTTGGGGCTTAGGGAGGGAGAAGAGGGAAGGGTAGGTTGGTGGGAAGTAAAGATGATGGGAGTAGCAGCAGTTGTTTTGGGTATTTGGTAGGTGTCTTTTTAATTTAATATATGTTATCCCAGGACAAGCAGGCATGATATTCTCACATGTGGGTGACGTCATCTACGGAGCCCCGGCGCGGACAGCTTTTCAAGCAAACTTGATTGAAGTTTCAAGTTTGCACACTGCACCACGCATGTGCATGCCTTCTCGCCCACTAGAGGGCGCATCCCACCTCGTGGTCCTCAGTTCAAATTTTTCCGCGGAGCAAGAAAGCCCTGTGGATCTGAGCTCCAGTGTTTTTGCCTTCTAGCTGCCGCGTTTAGTTTGTTTTCCTTCGAATTAGTTCGCGGTGCTGTTTTTTTTTCTCTTTTCGTTTCCTTTCAAAAAAAAAAAAAAAGTCTTTCGTTTTTCATCGGACTCCGGGGGCTCCCGGAATCCGTGGCCGCGGGACGTCGGTACGTTCCCGGCCTTCTTCTTTTCTTCGTGGATGTCCCGTCCTGTTACGGGATTCAAAAAGTGCAGCCGGTGCGAGAGGTTGCTTTCCATCACTGACCCTCACCGGTGGTGCATCGTCTGTCTTGGGCCCGAACATCCGACAGACTCGTGTGATCGCTGTGCTACCTTCCAAAACAGGGCCCTCCGTCGCCGTAAGGCAAGAATGGCCGAATTGTTCGCCGTCGACGCACCGCCTAAGGCCTCGACGTCGGCCTCGGCTTCGGCCCCGGCCTTGACCTCGGCCTCGGCGTCCTCGGGGGCCTCGGCCTCGCCTCGGCCCTCTTCCTCGAAGGCGTCGTCAGTGAAGCAAGCTTCGGGTAAGTCCTCTGTTCCATCCCCTTCAGCAAAGAAGCCATCCTCGAGTCAGGCCAAGGCGGGTGGGTCGACCCCGGCCCCGCATCGGACCTCGACTCCGCACACCCCGAGGGAATACTCGAAACCGAGGTCGCCCTCCAGGGAGTGTGCCCCGGACTCGGAACTCCCCACCTTCGTGGGGATTCCGGCCTTCCAGGATCTCCTCCGAGCTCTGATCTCATCGGAGCTGTCGGGAGCCCTGGAAGTGTTGCAGCGTGCTGCGGTTCCGGCGGCCTCGACCTCGGCCGGGACGCCTTCGGTCTCGGAGGCCCCGGCCTGGGCTCCCTCGGGAGCCCCGACCTCGGCGACCTCGGTCTCGGGTACGGTGGCCCCGTTCACCTCGGTCTCGGCCCCGCCCCGGACCTCGACCTCGGGGGAACCCCCTGAGCGGAGTGTAAGGCCCAAGGAAAAGTTGCGCAGAGTGCGCCGTCTTTCCTCCTCTTCCTCCGGGTCTTCCAGACACGCCTCGCCCTCGACGCGACCTCGGACGGGGCGTCGATCGAGGAAGTCTAAGCGGCCCCGAGGCTCGCCTCGGCGCGACCGTTCCTCGTCGTTCGGGGGCGAGGCGCTGCAGGTGTCGGAGTTGCGCCTCGACAACCCGAGGCTCCTCCGCTCACCTCATGGGAAGTCTTCCCGGGCCGCCTCGCCGAGGAAACGGGAGAGTGTCCCACGAACCCCGGGGTCCTCACCCAAGGGTTCTGCGAGGAGGACAACTTCCCCTTCCCCCTCGAGGGCCCTCGAGAGGGGATCCTGGGATTCGGGATCGGTTAGGGATCCTCATTATTCCCATGAAGCCTCCCCCCTCTCCTCGGTGGGGCGGTCGAGAACCCCGTCCCCCCAGGCTAGGCCGTCCTCATTTTCATCCTTCGTTCAGGACATGGCCCAAGCCCTGGGGATTGACCTCATGGTAGGCTCTCGGTATTCCAAAGAATTTTTGGAGGAACAGGACCTCCCTACTCTTCCTAGGGAGGTGCCTAGACTCCCTCTCAACAGTGTCCTTCTGCAAACCTGGCTGAATAACTTGTCAAGCCCTCTTACAGTCACGTCTGTGCCTTCAAAAATGGAATCGAAGTATAGGACGATTCCCCCTAAAGGGTTCGATAAGGCGCAGCTCTCCCACCAGTCTCTTCTGGTGGAGTCTGCTCTTAAAAAATCACAGCCCTCACGGGTTTCTGCGGCGGTTCCACCAGGCAGGGAGGGGCGGACCCTGGACAAATTTGGCCGTCGCCTCTATTCAAATTCCCTGATGGCCACCAGGGTTCTAAATTACGCCTTCACCTTTTCCTCCTATTTGCGTGGTATGGTGAAGGATCTTCCTCAATATCGAAACTCGTTACCGGACTCCCAAAGAGCAGGATTCGATAAGTTTATGTCCAACCTGTCTCAATTGCGGTTGTACCTATTCCACGCAGTGTACGACGCCTTTGAGCTGGTTTCGAGGGTGTCGGCCCTCTCGGTGGCCATGCGCCGCTTGGCCTGGCTTCGCACCCTCGACATGGACCCAAACCTGCAGGAACGCCTGGCTGACTTGCCTTGTGTGGGGTCCGAGTTATTCGACGAGTCATTGGATGCGGCGACCAAACGCTTGTCGGAACAGGAGCGCTCTCTAGCATCCGTGGTCCGCCCCAAACCTAGACCCCCGCCGCAGAAACCCTTTCGGCCTCCGCCGCGCCGATACCCTCAGAAGTCGACCCCGGCTTTCTCGAGACCGCCTCCGAGACGTCCGTCTCAGCGAGGCAGAGGGGGACAAACCCAAGCCCAGGCGCAGGGCCCTTCTAAGCCCGCGCCTTCCTTTTGACGGGCTGAGCGGACGGGGCGGGTTCCCCTCCGCACTTTCACAGGAACCCCTTCCTATCGGGGGCCGTCTGCGGTCCTTCCGGGAGGCATGGACCGGGATTACCTCAGACGCTTGGGTGCTCCGGATCGTCTCCGAGGGCTACTCGCTCAACTTTGTGTCCTCGCCGCCGGACAGTCCCCCAAGTTTAGTCCCCTGCAACCGTTCGCAGCTACCGACCCTTATAACCGAAGCCAAAGCTCTCTTGAAGCTTCGGGCGGTCGAGCCGGTCCCCAAGGACCAGTGGGGTACGGGGTTTTACTCCCGCTACTTTTTGGTCCCAAAAAAGACCGGGGACCTGCGCCCCATACTGGACCTCAGGAAGCTCAACAAATTCCTAGCCCGGGAGAAGTTTCGAATGCTATCTCTCCCGGTTTTGTACCCCCTCTTGGGGGAAGGGGACTGGATGTGCTCCCTCGACCTGAAGGAAGCATACACCCATGTTCCGGTGCACCCCGCCTGTCGAAGATTCTTACGATTCCAGGTGGGGGACCTCCACCTCCAGTACAGGGTACTGCCCTTCGGCCTGGCCGCGTCCCCACGAGTATTCACGAAGTGCATGGTGGTGGTTGCAGCAGCCCTCAGGTCACGTGGACTCCATGTGTTCCCTTACCTGGACGATTGGCTCATCAAAGCCCCGACCAGGGAGGGGGTTATCTCAGCGACCCGACAGTCTATTGCCTTCCTGCAAACTCTCGGGTTCGAGATAAACTTTCCAAAGTCTCAGTTGAGGCCGTCGCAGTCTCTTCAATTCATAGGTGCGGTGCTGGACACGGTGCGCCTACGCTCCTACCTGCCGACCCAGCGGTTGGAAACCTTGGTACGGATGAGCCGCCAGGTCTCTCAACTATCGAGGGTATCGGCCAAGCGCATGATGATGCTGCTGGGCCATATGGCCTCGACGGTACATGTCACGCCGTTTGCGAGGCTACATCTGAGGATCCCTCAGTGGACCCTCGCGTCCCAGTGGCGTCAGGAGTGCGACCCGGTGTCTCGCCTCATTTCGGTAACTCCGCCCTTGCGGAAATCGCTGCGTTGGTGGACAGACTCTTCAAATCTGTCCATGGGGCTATTGTTTCGCACTCCGCCTTTTCGCAAGGTCCTGACCACGGACTCCTCGGAGTACGCGTGGGGAGCCCATCTCGACGGTCTTCGCACGCAGGGCCTGTGGTCGACAGAAGACCGTCAGTGTCACATCAACGTGCTAGAGCTGCGAGCCATCTTCCTAGCACTTCGAGCCTTCGTTCACATATTGCAGGACCAGGTGGTCCTCGTCCGCACGGACAATCAGGTGGCAATGTATTATGTGAACAAGCAGGGAGGAACGGGGTCATGGCCCCTCTGCTCCGAAGCTCTTCGCCTCTGGGAGTGGGCGGCCTCCCGGAACATCTTCCTCCGGGCGGTCTACATCCAAGGAGAACGGAATTGCCTGGCGGACAAACTGAGTCGACTTCTGCAACCGCACGAGTGGACTCTACACTCAGCAGTTCTACGCGAGGTTTTCGCTCGCTGGGGAACGCCACAGGTGGATCTGTTTGCCTCTCCGGAGACACACAAACTACCACTATATTGTTCTCGGATGTACTCGCAGGACCGTCTGGAAGCGGATGCCTTCCTACTCGACTGGGAAGGGAGGTTCCTGTATGCATTCCCTCCGTTCCCTCTGATCATGCGAACGTTGGTACACCTAAAATCGTCCACGGCCACGATGATTCTCATAGCACCTCGATGGCCGCGCCAGCACTGGTTCTCCCTGCTGCTCCAGCTCAGTGCCAGAGAGCCTCTTCCCCTGCCTGTCTCTCCTTCTCTGCTGTCTCAGAGTCAAGGATCCATGTTACATCCCAATCTGCAGTCATTGCACCTGACAGCCTGGTTTCTTGTTCCCTGACTCCTCCGGACCTGTCTCAATCGGTGAAGGAGGTGTTGGAAGCCTCCCGCAAGATCTCGACGAGGCTTTGCTATGCGCAGAAATGGACCAGGTTCTCCACCTGGTGCTCGTCTTTCCACCTGGATCCGGTATCAGTTCCGGTATCCTCGGTTTTAGAATATTTGTTTCATTTGTCGCGCTCCGGCTTGAAAACCACTTCGGTGCGGGTTCATCTCAGTGCGATTTCTGCTTTCCACCAACCTCTGGAGGGACGCCCTCTGTCACTCCATCCCTTGGTGACACGCTTCATGAAAGGGTTACTCAGGGTTTGTCCCCCTCTTAAGCCTCCGTCCGTCGTGTGGAATTTGAATGTGGTTCTGGCTCAACTGATGAAACCCCCGTTTGAGCCACTCAACAAGTCCCCCTTGAAATTTCTGACTTGGAAGGCGGTGTTTCTAATTGCCCTCACCTCCGCCAGGCGGATTGGGGAGTTGCAAGCCTTGGTTGCGGACCCTCCTTTCACTGTCTTTCATCACGACAAGGTGGTCCTCCGCACCCATCCTAAGTTTTTACCTAAAGTTGTTTCTGACTTCCACCTCAATCAGTCCATTGTCCTTCCTGTGTTCTTCCCGAAGCCCCACTCCCATCCGGGCGAGACGGCGCTTCACACGCTTGACTGTAAGAGGGCGTTGGCATTTTATCTTCAACGCACCAGGCCTCATCGGAAGGTTCCTCAATTGTTTTTGTCCTTCGATCCCAATCGATTAGGGCATCCAGTTTCCAAGCGCACTCTGTCTAACTGGTTGGCCGCTTGCATTTCCTTTTGCTACGCTCAGGCCGGCCTTCCTCCCCCGGGTCGAGTCACGGGGCACAAGGTCCGAGCGATGGCAGCTTCGATAGCTTTCCTCCGATCCACTCCGATGGAGGACATATGTAAGGCTGCCACTTGGTCTTCGGTTCATACATTCACCTCTCATTACTGCCTGGACACTTTATCCAGGAGTGACGGCCGGTTTGGCCAGTCAGTTTTGCAAAATCTGTTTTCCTAAATTGCCATCCTCCCACCTGCCCTTTTTTGGTTAGCTTGGAGGTCACCCACATGTGAGAATATCATGCCTGCTTGTCCTGGGATAAAGCACAGTTACTTACCGTAACAGGTGTTATCCAGGGACAGCAGGCATATATTCTCACAACCCGCCCGCCTCCCCGGGGATGGCTTCCTTGCTAGTTATGGAACTGAGGACCACGAGGTGGGATGCGCCCTCTAGTGGGCGAGAAGGCATGCACATGCGTGGTGCAGTGTGCAAACTTGAAACTTCAATCAAGTTTGCTTGAAAAGCTGTCCGCGCCGGGGCTCCGTAGATGACGTCACCCACATGTGAGAATATATGCCTGCTGTCCCTGGATAACACCTGTTACGGTAAGTAACTGTGCTTTATAGTAACATAGTAAATGATGGCAGATAAAGACCTGAATGATCCATCCAGTCTGTCCAAATGTACATGATATATAAATTAATGATTTAATTTAAATTGTCCTTTTTCTTAGATATTTCTAGGCCAGAAACCCAGAACTCTGCCAATACTGTGTTAGGTTCCATCTACTGGAGTCTGTCAAAGCTCACTCCAGCCCATCTAAACATTCCAGCCGTCAAAGCCCTCCGCAGCCCATCCTCAACTGAATAGCCATATAGTATAATCTTGTTATAACGGACTTCAAGGGACCTGGAAAAATGGTCCGTTATATCCAGAGTCCATTATATCCAGAGTTGCATTTTTTTAAAAACTTTATTTAGGTCAACTTGAAACAACGTACAATAAATGAACAACAGTCACTGCACAAGCATATCAGTACCATCAATAACAAAACTCAGCAAAACATTGGTATGGCACGAAATGATTGCAAAACCAGAACACTAAAAGATGTTCTAAAGCAGGGGTGCCCACACTTTTTGGGCTTGCGAGCTACTTTTAAAATGACCAAGTCAAAATGATCTACCAACAATAAAAAAAAACAAAACAAAAAATCACAAAGCACACTGAAAGGCAGAGAAAATGTTAATTATTATTCATATTCCGGGATTTTTTCCAAAGAGGTCAAGACAGATGACTCTATGCAATGTTACCTCAGTAACAACTATACAAAAATAGACAAATATACCCCCTCCCTTTTTACTAAACTGCAATAGCAGTTTTTAGCGCAGGGAGCAGCGCTGAATTCCCCACCCTGCTCTCGATGCTCATAGGCTCCCTGCGCTAAAAAACGCTATTGTGGTTTAGTAAAAGGGAGCCATAGTGCAAAATATAGACAGCAGATATAAATTCTCAAAATGGACACATTTTGATCACTAAATTGAAAATAAAATCATTTTTCCTATCTTTGTTGTCTGGTAATTTCATCAGACTCTGGTTGCATTGTATTCTTCTGACTGTGCATCCAATATTTCTTCCCTTCTTTCAGCCTCCTGTATGCTTTCTCTCCTCCAGACCTCATTCTCTCCCCCAACTTTTTCTTTTTTTTTCCATCCCCCTTCTTTCTTTCTGTCTCTCTGTTCCCCCTTTCTTTCTGCTTCCCTTTTTTCTTTGTCTCCCTACCCTCCTTCTTTCTGTCTCCCTGCCTGCCCCCTTTCTTTCTTTCTCCCAAGCCACTATGTTTGCCACCGCCGCCATCGGGGAACAGGTCCCCAAGCCCTCCCTGCAGAAGCATCGCGCTGACCAGCATTCCCCTCCCTGACGTCTATTCTGATGTCAGACAGGAAGTTCCAGACCAGCCAGGCAGCGATTGGCTGGCCCAGAACTTCCTCTCCGACGTCAGAATTGACATTGGGGAGCGGAATGCTGGTCGGTCTGACGCTTCTGCAGGAGAGCTTGGGGCAGCGGTGGGGGACGTTGGGGAGAGGAAGGCTGATCGGCCGGTACATTGGGACGGCAACGTGAGTCTATCACGGAGTCCAGGATGGGCTCTGCGATCGACTTGCATTGCCTTCCTAATCTACTGGTCAATCACGATCGACGTATTGGGCACCCCTGTTCTAAAGCATTATGTTGTACTGTACTGGAAAGAATAATAATCTGTCATTTTCTTCTGGATTGCATTTTGATACCATATCACCGGCACGCCATGCGTCTTTTAGGCGGAGCCTGCATGTTGTTATAGCTGAACAAAACTACAGCTAAAAGCAACTCTGGGGACCGTTATATCCGAAAGTCCGTTATATGCAAGTCCGCTATATGTGATGATTTTCTGCATGTTTATAAAGGTGCTCGGCCGGGACCAGCAGACCTCGTCCGCTATAGACGAGGTTCCGCTATAGGTGAGTTTTATTATAACAAGATTATAGAAACATAGAAACATAGAAATTGACGGCAGAAAAGGGCTATAGCCCATCGAGTCTGCCCATACCAATGACCCACTCCCTGATTCTTACTCTCCTAGAGATCCCACATGAATATCCCATTTTCTCTTGAAATCTAACACGCTGCTGGCCTCAATCACCCTCTGAGGCAGCTCGTTCCAATGATCTACCACCCTTTCAGTGAAGAAGTACTTCCTCGCATCACCCTGAAATTTCCCTCCCCTGATTTTCAGCGAGTGTCCTCTGGTTACTGAGGGCCCTATAAGACTGAAGATATCATCTTTCACCTCTATACGCCCAGTAATATACTTAAAGGTCTCAATCATGTCCCCTCTCTCCCTTCGTTCCTCCAGTGAGTACATCCGCAGTTTTTTTAACCTTTCTTCATACGTGAGTTCCCTGAGCCCCAAAACCATCCTGGTAGCCATTCGCTGAACCGACTCAATTCTCAACACATCTTTTCGGTAGTGTGGTCTCCAGAATTGAACACAATACTCGAGATGAGGTCTCACCATGGATCTGTACAGCGGCATTATGACTTCAGGTTTTCTGCTGACAAAACCCCTACGGATACAGCCCATCATTTGTCTTGCCTTGGACGATGCCTTCTCTACTTGATTGGCAGCCTTCATATCGTCGCTAATGATCACTCCTAAATCACGTTCCACCGTGGTCCTGGACAATGTTTCACCATTTAGTGTGTAAGTTCTGTGTGGATTTTTTTTGCCTAGGTGCATTACTTTACATTTTTTAGCATTGAAGCCCAGCTGCCAAGTTGATGACCACTGTTCAAGCTGTCTTAGGTCCTGCGTCATAAAGTCAGGCACACTGCTTTTGCCAACTATGTTGCATAGTTTGGCATCGTCGGCAAACAGTGATACTTTTCCTCTAAGTCCTTGGGTCAAATCTCCTATGAATAAATTGAATAGAATCGGCCCTAAGACGGAGCCCTGAGGTACTCCACTCATCACTGCTGACGTTTTGGAGGGGGTACCGTTTACCATCACCCTTTGAAGCCTACCATCTAGCCAATCCCTTACCCATGTTGTGAATGTATCCCCTAATCCCATCGATTTTAGTTTGTTCAACAGCCTGCGGTGTGGAACGCTATCAAAAGCTTTGCTGAAGTCCAAGTATATCACGTCAAGGGACTCACCGGCATCCAGATGACTGGTCACCCAATCAAAGAAGTCAATCAGATTAGATTGGCAGGACCTTCCCCTGGTGAATCCGTGTTGCTGTGGATCACATAGATTTTCTTCATCTAGAATTTTGTCAAGTTCCTGTTTGATCAGTGTTTCCATGAGTTTGCACACTATGGATGTAAGACTCACCGGTCTGTAATTTCCTGTCTCCGTTCTGCAGCCCTTTTTGTGGAGTGGAATTACGTTAGCTGTTTTCCAGTCTAGGGGTACTATTCCCGTGCGCATGAAAAGATTGAAGAGTACGGATAGTGGTTCAGCCAGAACTTCACTCAGCTCTCTGAGTACCCTGGGGTGTAGATTGTCTGGCCCCATAGCTTTGTCTACTTTGAGTTCCATATATTGTATATGGAACACAGACTGTGTAAGTCTGTCCAGTACTGGCCTTAGTTATTCAATATATATACCCATTATCCTAGGATAAGCAGGCAGCATATTCTTACATGTGGGTGATGTCAACCACGGAGCCCGGTATGGACAGTGGTAAAAATGCATTGCTACTTTAAATTTTTTAGAAACTTCATGACTGCCCACACTGTATGTGCACGAGTGTCTTCCTGCCTGATGTCGGCTCGCAGTACCTCAGTTCTTTGTTTTCTGCAGAGTAAAGTGCTATTTTTTTTTTTTTTTTTAACTCTGTTCAAAGTGCATTGCCTTCCCACCAATGGTTTCTATTTTTGGCCATCGGCTTTCTTTGTTTTATTTTTATTCTTTAGTCTGTAAAAAAAATAATAAATGAAGTTATATTTTCCTTTTTTTTTCTCTCTCTGTGTGCCTTAGTCGGGTTTTTTGGCCCTCTTTTTTCCTAACTACCTCGGCGGTTCTCTTTCTTATTTTCATCATTGAATTTTTTTACCTCACCACTGAGATTTTTCCATCCATGTCTAAACCTTCGAGTGGTTTCAGAAAGTGGTGTCAGTGCCAGTGGCCTTTTTCAATCATCGACTGACAGAGTTGGTGCTGTGTTTGGGGCCTGAGCATCGAGTAGGCACTTGTACTTGTTGTTCTATGTTATAGAAACGCTTGTTGAAGGCTCAATGTATCCAGCAGGAGAAGCTGTTCAGTTTGACCATGGACTCCGGTGATAAATCTGAGCCATCGGAAGCTGTTCCTTCATTGGGCGAGCCCGCTAAGAAGCCATCCTCTTCCCAGCAAGCATCACAGGCCTCCACAGCATCGAGTCCCTTGATGCAGGCCAAGCGTCAATGCCAGCGATCTCCGTCAGTACAGTCTGTGTTTCCTACAGGGTATGCATCCTCATCGAGGTGCCCCCATCCTTCGACACCCTGCTGCACCAATGGTACCAGCTGTTGAGCCAAGGGTACTGGTGCAAATCTTCAAGGAACAACTCAATAAGTTTTTCTGGAGGAAGCTCAGTGACCTATTTAAGTTACACTCGACACTGGTGTTTACATTGACTTCCTCAGTACTGGCCCAGCCTGAGCATAGCACTCCGAGGTCACACGGTACCGATTACAGGTCTGCATTGAGGTACTGCTCTACATCGTATCGACGTTCTACATTGACGCATCAACACTGCATCGAAGCATCTATGTTCTGCATTGCAGCATCAACGTACATCCACATCCCATGCTTCCAGATTCAAAAGATCATCGCGTCGCTTGTTATCGGATCGGTACTGATGTTGTCGAAGAAGCTTTCAAAGTTGAAACCATTGGATATTGGCTGAGAGTTTGGCAATGAGAAACATTGAGAGTCTTTACTGTTACTGTTGGATATGCATACAATGCCTACATTCAGTGTTCTCCCTAGCGACTTTCAGCCAGGCGCTCCGCCCAGCTAATTTAAGTGAGCTCCCGGCTGTGAATTTCAGACATTCAGTCTGGAACGGCACTTGTTAAATACTGAAACCACAACTACCCTTCAAAATCTAGTTGAGGGGACAATACTAGCTACAGCGGTTCTCATTACAAGAGCTCACAAATCTCTCCGCTTTATTGGGCTACTTTTTGGCTGGGTCCAGACCGCCTATTGCTGAGGGTTTTTTTCCATTGGTTCAGCTGCAGCACAACAGACCAATTACAAACGACTTTAGAATTCTGAGGTCGTTTGTGATTGGCCTGTTGTGCCTTAGATGAGCCAATGAAAATTCCAGTGCCGCAGCAGGCGCTTCAACTTTGAGAAAGAGCTGTGCCGCCGTCGGTACGGGAAGAGCGCCCACACTAGCAAGCCCGCCATGGCCAAAGAGGAGAGCAATAAACCTTTGGACAGACCCGCGTCGACTGGAAGCACTTAATTTACAACCTGTGGAGTAAAGAGGTCCTGGGGCGGATGGCCAACAGCTGGGGTAGGAGCCTGAAGAGTGAGGGAGGAGGTTTGGAGGTGAACCGGTGGGTTATTTATTTATTTTTTACCAGTAGCTTTCATCAGTGTGAGAGGCGTGTGTAGGTGTCTGTGTGTGTGCACGTGCTGCCGCCGACTGTACCGTCTGTGTTTCCTTCCCTGAGCGGTGACAGCCTTCGTGTAATGAGAGAATGCGCTGGCGATTCAGATCCTATTCTTACTAACTGCCTCGCCAGGAGAGATTTTTCTTGTACAGTCTTTTTTTCCCATCTCCCACCAGTTTTGGTTAAAAAAAAAAAAAAAAAGTCAAAATTCGTAGCATAGGGAAGCCAAAAAGAAAGTTGTAAGGGAAAGGGAGAGGGAGATGAGCTGAAGACGGAATGCAGGCCTCCTAAGGCAGACTGATGGGCCGCTGACTTCTAAGTCCGATCCTGCATTTATTTAAATTCTGTTCAACCCCCCCCCCCTCCTTTTTAGTATTTTGCATGTAGAGGGGTCGAATGGAAGATAATTGAGGAGGAGGAGGAGCTATGGCAGTGAAACTGTCAGCCACCCCCTTTATTTAATTCTGCGGGACAGCCTCAGCGGTTCGGTGGGTTTTGTAAAGCTCTCTAGAGTTGAACCTGCCAATCCATGTAAGTTATCCTCTCACTGTGCAGATAATCTCTCTTCCCCCACCCCATGAGCTCCTCTTTTTTTTGGTGTGTGTGTGTGGGGGGGGGGGGGTAGTTATGTTTTACTTGGATTGGAAGTATACTATACTTTATTCTTTTCCCAAATGGGGGATGCTGTGTGTATACCCCATGTCTTTTTGAATTGCATAAAAACAAAAGAATAGCCTCTTTGTGATATGTGCAGTGTATAAACAGTTTGTATTTGGCAACCATGACTCAAATCAAAAAGAAGTTGTACACTACAGCGCAGAAGTTAATGTAATATAATTTATTTCTTATATACCGCTAAATCCGTTAGGTTCGAAGCGGTTTACAGAGAAATATACATTAAAGGATACAATAAAAATAAGAATAAATAAAGAATAGGTACTTGGAATTCCCTTACTGTCCCGAAGGCTCACAATCTAACTAGAGTACCTAGAAGACAGTTACTGAGCAGTAGGAGTAAAAATAAAGACAGAGATAATAAACAAGATATGAAACATCCTAACAAGAGCACACTGATCTCTCTAAGGCCATAATTCTTTTTAAAGTAAAGTATACATCTCAGTAATAATTAAATGGGTAAACTAAATTAAATAAAATTAGATTTGTTTGAATTAAAACTGAATATGGAAAGTTTTAAAGAAAATATGTGGACATAATAAATGTGAAAAAGAATGAATAACAAGGGAATATGAGTGGAAAAACAAAACCGTTGAGCAATGGAATTCTGAAGAAAAATTTAGAATAAAGATATAAAACAAATAAATAAAAAACAGTAAAATTAAGATATGGTAAGCATGATGAAATAAGAGTCAAAAGGGACTAGCATCACTTCAGTCAGACCAACAAATCACTGTCCCAAGCACTTCAACCATTATGTCCGATCAGCCGCTGTTATCATCCGATGTACACCAACCACAGGATATCTCCTCCGATGAAAAGAAACATCTTTAAATTTCCAGGTCGACAACCAGTGCGCTGGACAGTCCAACCTCCACACAGATCTCGCCGACCTCAACTCTCCGCTACTAGGTCCAGTAGCGATCCTTTCCGCTAGCCCCCGCAGCTGCCGACACCGCCTCTCATTACACCACTCCCATGGCTGGCAAGAATCTGACGTGGTGAAATTTCAGATAGACGAGACGGCTCAGCGGACCTCCCATCCTGATGGTGTCACTCCGTTAGTAGAAAACGTGAAGCTGCCACCTCTCTGACTTCCAGTGTCATGCAAACCACCTCAGACATGGCACCTCCGAACTCAACAGCCAGCCGATTCAAGAAGTCTCTGTCACCCCCGCCGACCTCAGCGATGTTCTCCTTGTGTCTCTCCAACATCAGCACTACTCGCTGTGGCCCAGCTCAAACCTTCCTGAAAGGAGCACATCAGTGTTTCATCTACGCTCATCATGCCACCAGCATTATCAAACTCGCCACAATAATTTGGAGCTGAAAAAAGGGTAATCAGCTGTCGTTTTGCAAAAAATTCATATCCATCTTCAACAACCTGATGAGCTCGACAAATCAAGTCAAGATCATGTCTATTCAGGAACTTGCTGACCACATCAGCACCAAAAGTGAAAGAGACCCCACGATCATTCTCACCCCATCCTTGCACATCTTTATCTGGATCAGACCACAATAAGCGCTCAGAGGAGCATATGTTGCTAAGTATAGGGTGATTTTGTGGTACAATTGGTTGTTTCCATGCTCGGGGAGTTTCAGAAAGAAGAATGTGAGTGGGTTTGGGGGTGGGGGGGGTTTATGGTTGATATTACAGGGGAAAGGGCATATGAATTTGTCAGTAACTTTTAAAAAAACTTTTCAGAGACGCTGGATCTGGACATTAGGGGAGTGAGGAGAGGAAGAGGAGGAGACAGAGATAGAAAAGGACCTTGAAGAGGGGTGGGAAAGTAGACAAACCAAAAAGGAGGGGGAAGACAGGGCAGATGCTGGACTAGAGGGGTATAGAGGGAGAGAAAGAGACTGCAGAGAGGGGAAACACCCTGAACCGAGGAGAGAGATATGCATATACCAGGTCCTGGGGAGGTGGAAGACAGTGAGAGTGAGAGATACAGAAAGACCTGAAACAAAGGTGGGAGGACTCGAAAAGTTAGCAGAAGGAACATAGAGGGAGAAACCTAAAACAAAGGGGAGGCAGAAGAGAGGGGGGCAGATGTTGAACTTGGGGGTGTATAGAGGGAAGAGAGAAAGAGATTGCAGAGAGGTGGAAAGATTCTGGATCAAGGAGGAAGGAAGGAAGTAGAGAGAGAGAGTCAGAAAGACCTGGAAGAAAGGAGAACAAATGCTGGGGATGGAGGGTATTTGTAAGCAACAGAGAGACAGAGGCCTGGACCAAGGGGGCAGACTGGATGGGCCATTTGGTCTTTATCTGCCATCATCTTTCTATGACATGAGGCAGATGCTGGACTATGGGAGGTGCAGACAGAGAAGAGACGTGGTGGGGGGGGGGGGGAGATGAGACCCTGAGGAAGAACAGAGAGATGCAAGATCATAACAGAGGAGGGAGAGAAAGGGAGACATGTTGACAATAGGGGTAGAGGAGAGAGGAAGGAAGGTTACTCATGGAGGGACAGAGAGAGATGTTGGTTGGTTAAGGAATGAGGTCCGAGGAGGGGAAGCATGCAGGAAGCAGAAAGAAAGAAATATTGGATGCACAGTCAAAAGGAAGTGCAACCAGAGACTCATGAAATCACCAGACAACAAAGGTAGGAAAAATGATTTTATTTCCAATTTAGTGATCGAAATGTATCAGTTTTGAGAATTTATAATCTGCTATCTATATTTTGCACTATAGTTGTTACTGAGGTGACATTGCATATTTTAGTCATTTGCCTTGACCGCTTTGAAAAATAAAACAAATATAAATGATAATTATCATTTTCTCTGCATACAGTGTGCTTTGTGTTTATTTTGTGTTGGTTTTTTTTTTTTTTATTTGTGGTTACCATTGTGAATTATTAAGATTATATTGTGTATGAATGGAAGAAATTGCATTACAATTAGTACTATTATAAATGGGGGTGGGGTAAGGGGTAGAGCTTGGGCTGGGGTACTTGGTTGGTATTTGTTAGACTTAGGGGGTACTTGACTTGAAAAAGTTGAGAAACACTGGTCTAGGTGACAATGGAGTTCACGTAGTAAGGGTCCCTTTTACAAGGCCACAGTAGCAATTCTCCCATGGCAAATTCACCAAAGTCCATTCAATTCCTATGGGCTTCATTACATTTGCTGTGGCAGAATTGCTATCGCAGCTTGCAGGAACTACTGTCTCTGTGCTATGTCTTAAACAAAAACCATATTGACGGGGATGCAAAGCATTAACTGATTCAACATGAGTTTGAAGTTGGTTGAATATCACTCTCTCAAGTACGGTAGCTTTGAAAGAAATGGAAGGTTTGATACTGGCCAGTAGTTATTTGGAATAAAAGGATCTGCATTACTTTTTTACAAGGTTGGCTTAAATGCTACTTAAACACTGCCTAAGTGTCAACCCTTAAAAAAGGGAGTCATATTGAGCATTGGAAAATAATAATAATAATTAATAAAAATAGTACAAATTTAATTTTCCACACCACCAAATTTCCCCATCCCGCCCCACCCGGCAACTTTTTCATGCCACCCGGCTGGAAAAAATTTTTGGGGAGAACACTGCCTACATTACTTGTAATTTAGGATGTTGACCCAAATATTTTGCTAAGAAACAAAATAAACAGGGCACCGGCATCTTTCCACCTCTCGGCTCTCCATGTACCTCTTGAAATGTTCATTGGCACAAGCAGCATCTTCCACTTGCTGCTCACACCGACCTTGGCTCCCTTCTGACATCATTTCCTGGTCACGGGATCAGGACGTGACGTCAAAAGGGAACCGAGGCCAGCATGAACAAGTGGAAGATGCTGCTCGTCCTGGCAACATTTCAAGAGGTACGTGGTGGTCAAGCGGCAGGGAAGAGTTAGGGAGAAGGGGGGGCGTATGGTGCGGTGATACAGAATACCACCACTCCGGGCATCAACCTCCCTCGCTATGCCACTGTGCTAGGGTGTTTTAACAGTGTGATTAAAATTGTGAGATGGCTGTGTAAATGATTATTGATCTCCTAACTATGGGTAAGGAAGGGCTATTTTCATTTAGCTTGTATGTTTGGAAATACAGATTATACAGAAAAGGGAACCTATGACCTAGTGGCAGTGAGAAAATAGATTAAAAGGAAGGAATTTTTCCCTCCTTGTACTATAGTTAGCAAGTGCAAAATGATTCAGATGTCAGTATGTCTCAGCTTTAATGTACTGGAAATTGGAAGAAACAAAGCTATGCAAAACAGATTGGTTAATATGAACTCTGCCTCTAAGTTCTATAAATAAAACACTTTGCATCCACAGAAACTCCCCTAACAATGGATACAAAACAGAACTACTATTTCCTTTTAGGTGTCATCTTAGATGTTATAAAGAAATAAAATTCTGGTGTTGCCTTAGTAACAGCAGTACAGACTCTTTTCACTGTGAGACAATATGCAAAGTAACATAAAGTCCTCAAAAAAAAATAAAACAAACAAACAAACAAACTCCCCTACAATATACAGTATACTCAATATCTATATAGCAACCGTAGTACCAATTCATAGGATTCAGTGAAGCAACAACTTTATTTGCAGTGCTGCCTTTTCAAAAATATTATAGTTGGAACTTGAGCATGAGTTCCCAAAATTTATTTTGTTGACATCAAAATAAAGCAACCATCTCTTGATGATAGTACCATTTTTCCTTAAAATACTCTGTAATAAACTTCATCTGTGGTAACTAAAAAAAGATTGCATTTGATACACTAAACTAGAACACCAGTACACCGCCTGTTGAATGTTAGATTAACCCTCCATTGCCTCAGGTATAAAATTAGATAGTAAGCCCTCCAGGAGTTGGGGACCCCTCCCCCCTTTTTTATGAAGCTGCATCAGGTTGTTTTTTTAAATCACCAGCTGTGCTATGTGCTTCGGAGCTAATACCACCATGGCCAGAGATTTTAAAAAGCCTAACGTGGCTTTGTAAAAGTGTGGGGGGAGGGGGGAATGTACCTGAATATAACTGCTGTAAAAGATATGAGATAAATCCAAATAAATAAGTGTAGAATACTGTGAATCCTTTGCAGAAACTACAAGCTGGCAAAATATTTCACTGTAATGAAACAAGTAGAATAAGGGCCTGCCTATACAAATTTAGAATAAAGACCCAAAAATTAGAATAAGGAATGTACAGAAAATGTCTGACATCAAAATCTCAAGAAGCCAGACTCTTTTGTTCATTCACCTTTACACATCCATGGGGGGTGGGGGGTTGGAGGGAGGGGAATAAATATTGATGGTGATATTTGGGTAACTTTATTCATTTATACTATATATTATGTTATTGTTATATGTAGGAAAACTGAAAATCTTGAGTGATATATATGTTACCTGTACAGATATTAGTGTAATGTATGTAATACCTGCTGTTTGTTCATTTGTATGACACTGTTTTAGATTAAAAATCAATAAAGATTTTTTAAAAAAGAAGCCAGACTCTGTATACAGTGAAACACTGAAGAAATAGAAGCAGAAATGCAAAGCATAAAGGCTCCCTTTTACTAAGTCACAGTAGAGATTTTTACTGCAGCCTAGAACGCTAAATTCTCTGATAGTGCTCCGATGCTCATAGGTATTCTATGAGCATCAGGGCAGCTTTGGAGCATTTAGAGCTCTGGGCCACTTAGAAAAAGGGGGGAAGAGATGAACCAGCTTCAGCTTTTTGTTGTCATGTCATGAATATGAGCCAATGCCTTGCAGCACAAAAAGCATGCTACCCTTGAGGACAACCTACCTGACTACTTTTATCTGAAGTATTCTGTCTGATCAGGCAAGACTAAAGTGGTTTGGTGACTTTATATCTGTTCTATTAATGCTTTCTGGGAAGGTTCATGGTGCGGCACTTAGCTCTGCCTACTCTGACATACGCTTTGCAGCATACATGCATGCTACCATTGAGGTGCATCACCTCAGACACACTGCTAAAGGGACATGTCAGGGGCATAAGATACCCCTTATTTGTGCCCTTTTGCGGGTAACTTTTAGGGGTAGTTTAGAGAACTTAATTACCAGATAATTGTTATTTCTCTGCATTTTTGCAGTATTTCAATGAATCATCTTGATTAATTTTTGTTTGCTATTTCTGGTGGTATAGTTGGTTAATAGGTTTTGTTTTCTTCACAAAATTTTTGAACTTAGTTTTTATCAAATTTTCTACTGCGATCTTCTATATTGTAGCTCCATTATTTATAAAACCATTGAGATTATCATTATACATATTGAGATACATATACAGATATTGAGATAATCATATATACAATTCCTTGTGTCTTATTTCAGTGCTAGGTTAGGGTGTAATAAGAGACCTAATTGAGAAGCTTTACTTTGATTTTGCATTTATTATTGAGACTTGGCTTAATACTGACTCTTCCATCTTAAATGATCTTTGTCCACCCAGCTATATCTTGAGGTCTCCTAGATTAGAAAAGGAGTGGTGGCTTCTAAAGGATTTTTTAATATTACTCTAATTGACCTATTTGCACTCAAGAACTTGAGTTATTTTCCTGTAAATTGCTTGTCTGTTCTTTTTCAGGATCAGTTGGATTTATTTTAGTTTATTGACCTCCAGGTCAGTGGAAAAGTGTAAAACAGTTTTTATTACAACAATTAGTAGACCTTGCGTCTTTATTATTGCAAGGGGATATAAACCTTCATTTAGAAAATAAGAATGACCATGATGCTGTTGATTTTATTTTGATTTTTTGTCAGTATTGGATATGTTCTCTATAAATATATGTGATTTATAAGCTACTCATGAGAAAAGACATGTGCTTGATTGCTTAACAATTTTTAGTGGCTCCCCCTCACATTTGAAAATTAGAGAGATTGATTGGAAACAAATTCCATGGTCTGACCATTATTTGTCAGAATTTATACTCTGACTTTCAATGCCTCTCATTCAATCTAGTTCAACTTCTGTATTTACTAGATGGAGATTAGAACCAGCTAGCTTTTGGAATAAATTTTCTTCTTGATTAGACCTTAGCCATGTATCAGATCACTTAAAAAAATGACATCATATTCTTTCTTCAGTTGTTGATACCCTATCCCCTTTAATTTCCAAAGTGAAACTGGTTTGGCATCAGGTTCCATTGTATATTAAAGAATTAGCTGAATTAAAAAAAAAATAAAAAATCTTGCCAAAAATTAGAACATTCACAGAGGAAAAACAAATGCATTGTAAAACAGACTTGGAAACAGGCTTTTAAGCAATGTAAGGCAGCCATTCAGTCTGGAAAACTTACATATTATGCTTCTCTAATAGAAGATAGATTAGAAAAAGCTTTTTCGTAAACTAGCATCAACTACATCAGACCTTCTGATTTAGATTTAATATTTGATTTTTCTGATCAAAACATTGCTGAAATGTGTCCAGCCGATAAATTATGGGCTGTCTTTCTGACAATTCAGCTTTCAAACAAGTCTTTCTCTGTTAAAGAAATTATCTACATCCTCGTGTTTACTAGACAGTTGCCCAGCATATCTAATGATGGACCCTCCAAGCCAAATAGTGCAATAGTTTTCTCTTTTTAAAAATAATTTTTTACAAGCTGGTCTCTTTCCATCTACTTTAGGAGATATCATTTTAACTCCTATCCTTAAAAATGCAAACTTTGGATGTAAGTCAACCTGTGGCAAGTACTTCTTTACTCACTAAGCTATTGGAAATATATGTTTCTGTTTTATCTAATTTCATAGTTGACTTTAATGGTTCACACCCTTTGCAGAATGGCTTCAGGCCTTTTCATCTGACCGAATTGGTTTTATTAGCTGTCACTTCAGAAGCTAAAGCATTTTTTTGCTTGCAATAAGATAGCTATTTTATAGTTAGATCTTAACAGCTGCTTTCAATATCATAAATTATGATATTCTGTTATCAACTAAGTTCTGTCTTGAAACACCTTGACATTACTCAAAATCAAATTAGATGGACTCCTCAGGCCAGGATACTCTGGATTCATGCCAAATTTGTGGTGGATGGCTGGCCATAGACTTCCGTGTTATATGTGCACTGCAGCACATGAAGGGGAGGGGCAGGAGCTAGGGGCTTAGCCTCTGGTGGTTTGGGATCCCAGATATGCCCGGTCGCAGGTCAGAAATCCTGTTCAGAGCTGGGAAATGCCAACAGTGCAGCCTCGTTTCATGCATACAACAGGGATATTGTATCTTATATTGAAAGTCAAGTTTCAAGTTTATTAGTGTTTTTGATTAATCGCTTAATCACAATTCAAAGCGATGGACATAAATAATAAACAATAAAATTACAGTATTAGGGAATAATACAATACTTAACATAAACTTAAGTCCGAACAGGACTATTAACAAACTTAACAAACAAGAAAAAAAGGGGAAAAAGGGAATTGAACTACAAAATAATAAAAATAGAATAATCAAGGAAAAAACACAAGGTAGGGGATGTAAAATTCCATAGTCATAATCAACTCAATAAATAAATCCAAGAGGGATAACTAATAATCGAAAGCATCTTTAAAAAGAAAAGTTTTTAAATTAGTCTTAAATTTATCGAGGTTGCGTTCTTCTCTCAAATAGATAGGAAGAGAGTTCCAGACTTGAGGGGCCGTAACAGAAAAAAATAAGTTGTCGTCGTGTATTAATGATCTTGAGATATAGAAACAGAAACATAGAAATAGACGGCAGATAAGGGCCACGGCCCATCCAGTCTGCCCACCTCAAAGACCCTCCCCTACCTTTCTTTGTGAATAGATCCCACGTGTCTGTCCTATTTGGCCTTAAAATCAGGCACGCTGCTGGCCTCAATAACCTGAAGTGGGAGACTATTCCAGTGATCAACCACCCTTTCAGTGAAAAAGAATTTCCTGGTGTCCCCATGCAGTTTTCCGCCCCTAATTTTCCACGGATGCCCCCTTGTTGCCGCTGGACCCTTGAAGCAGAAAATATCTTCTTCCATCTCGATGCGGCCCGTGAGATGTTTGAATGTCTCTATCATGTCACCCCTCTCTCTGCGCTCCTCGAGTGAGTATAGCTGTAATTTATCCAGCCTTTCTTCGTACGGGAGATCCTTGAGTCCCGAGACCATCCGGGTGGCCATTCTTTGGACCGATTCCAGTCTCAGCACATCCTTACGATAGTGCGGCCTCCAGAATTGCACACAGTATTCCAGGTGGGGCCTCACCATTGACCTATACAATGGCATAATGACTTCCGGCTTACGGCTGACGAAACCCCTCCGTATGCAACCTATGATTTGTCTTGCCTTGGATGAAGCTTGCTCCACTTGATTGGCAGCTTTCATGTCCTCACTGACGATCACCCCTAAGTCTCGTTCAGCTACCGTTTTTGTTAGGATCTCTCCAATAAGGGTGTATATCTTACATGGGTTATGGCCGCCCAGGTGCATAACTTTGCATTTTTTGGCATTGAAGCTGAGTTGCCAGTCCCTAGACCAGCGCTCCAGGAAGAGCAGGTCGTGCATCATGTTGTCAGGCATTGAATCTTCATCCGTTGGGTTAATGCCCACAACATTGCCTAGTTTGGCGTCATCGGCAAATAATGTCATTTTACCTCGCAGTCCTTCTGCTAAGTCACTTATAAAGATGTTGAATAGGATCGGGCCCAGGACCGAGCCCTGCGGCACCCCACTGATCACCTCCGTCATTTCTGAGGGAGTGCCGTTCACCACCACCCTCTGAAGTCTACCTCCAAGTCAGTTCCCAACCCATTTCGTCAATGTATCGCCCAATCCCATAGAACTCATCTTGCTTAGTAACCTGCGGTGTGGTACGCTATCGAATGCTTTGCTGAAGTCCAGGTACACTATGTCCAGGGACTCCCCAACATCCAGCTTCCCCGTCACCCAGTCAAAGAAGCTGATTAGGTTGGATTGACATGATCTCCCCTTAGTAAATCCGTGTTGACGGGGGTCCCGTAGATTCTCCTCATCTAGGATCGTATCCAATTGATGTTTGATAAGAGTTTCCATTAGTTTGCTCACTATTGATGTGAGACTCACCGGTCTGTAGTTTGCTGTCTCTATCTTGGAGCCTTTCTTGTGGAGTGGAATAACGTTAGCCGTCTTCCAGTCCATCGGGACGCTGCCTGTACTGAGGGAGAGGTTGAAGAGTGCGGACAGTGGCTCCGCCAAGACTTCACTCAATTCCCTAAGCACCCTGGGGTGTAGGTTGTCAGGTCCCATTGCCTTGTTAATCTTGAGTTTTGACAGCTCACCGTAGACACTGCTGGGCGTAAACTTGAAGTTACTAAACGGGTCAATTGAGGCAACCCTTGTCTGTAGCTGAGGGCCAAGCCCCGGTGCTTCTCTGGTAAATACTGAGCAGAAGTAGTCATTAAGCAGCTGTGCTTTTTCTGAATCTTTTTCCTCGTAGCCTCCGTCTGGTTTCTTAAGACATACAATCCCTCCTGAGTTTTTACTTCTGTCACTGATATATCTGAAGAATGATTTATCTCCCTTCTTGATGTTCTTAGCTAGAGATTCCTCCATGTGGAATTTAGCCTCCCTGACAGCTGTTTTGACGGCCTTTGACTTGGTCAGGTAGTCTGCTCTAAAGTCCTGTTTTCCCGATTGTTTGTAAGATATGAATGCTTTTTTCTTCTCCTTGATGAGGTCAGAGATCTCCGCAGTGAACTACTGCGGCTTATTGTTCCTCCGCCGTTTACTTATTAATTTAACATAGCGGTTTGTCGCTTCTTGTATGGTGGCTTTCAAAGTTGACCACATCTCTTCCACGCTATCGGTTTCTGCTTGGCTATGTAGCGCCTGGTGGACAAAGGAACCCATGTCTTGGAAATTCGTGTCCCTGAAATTGAGGACCTTGGTCAGTGTGGTAGTTTTAGTGAAACCTTTTTTAAGATTGAACCATACCATGTTGTGGTCACTGGAGGCCAAAGTGTCGCCCACCGAGACCTCTGTGACACTTTCTCCATTGGTAAGTAAAAGGTCCAGAATTGCTTGATCCCTTGTTGGGTCCAACACCAGTTGCCTGAGCCCAGCTCCCTTCATAGAGTTTAATAACCTCCTGCTGCTGCCGGAAGCAGAGGTAAGTGTATCCCAATCCACATCAGGCATGTTGAAGTCACCTAATAATACTGTGTCCCCACGCAATGTGATATTTTCTATATCTCCTATAATTTCTAAATCCAGGTCACCCTTTTGTTTTGGGGGTCTGTAGATTATTTCAAGATACAGGCATTTGTCCTTCCCTCTGGCCATATTAACCCAAAGGGATTCCCCAGTGTATTGGACTTCTGTGATTCTTGTGACCTTAATGTCATCTTTAGTATATAATGCTACTCCTCCTCCCATTCTGCCCTCCCTGTCCCAGCGAAGCAAATTGTAACCCGGTATGACCATGTCCCACCTGTGGGAGTCTGTGAGCCAGGTCTCGGATATCGCCACCACATCCAGGTCGGCATTCCTTATTTCTGTTTCCAATTCCAGGATTTTGTTTCCCAAACTGTGTGCGTTGACGTACATAGCCTTCCATGTTATATTTTTGTTACATCTCGGTCAGGGTATTCCCGTTTGAGCTTCTTGAATTCCTGTAGTATGTTTTGTGCTCACTGCAGACCCAGAACTATAATGTGTACACCCCCTAGTCCCTGAATGACAATGTGACCCATGATGCTGACGTGAACATACCCCCGGTTCGAAAGTGTGTGTACTCGCCCCTGACCCAGAATTTTGGTGACTACCTACCTCAGGCTCTAGAAAGTATTGGCAGTTTAGTTCGCCAGGAATGTAGTTTGTGCATGTACCCCCCCCCCCCGACTTACCTAGTTTAAAGCCCTGTCAAGTAGGCGGGCTAGACGGTGTCCAAGAACATTCTTCCCTCTTCTGGTAAGTGTAGCCCGTCGTGTCCTTGTAGCCCTTGCAAAGCTTCTCCATGGTGCAGGAACCCGAAGTTCATCTCCTTGCACCATCCTCGCAGCCAGTCGTTCGCCCTCTGTATTCGATCCTCTCTGGCTCTGCCCTTGCCCCTCACTGGGAGGATTGAGGAGAAGACCACCTGTGCATCCGTCCTCCTCAGTTTCTCACCCAGGGCCCTGAAGTCTTCAGGTATGCTGTCTGGGGTACTCCTGGCGGTGTCGTTGGTTCCGATGTGGATTAGAATCATGGGGAAGTGGTCTTGGTGCTTGATGAGTCTGACAAGGCAAGCGGTTACATCCCGGATCCTGGCCCCTGGCATACAGCAGACCTCGATTGTAGATCTGGCCTGCAAATGGGTCCCTCGGTGCCCCTCAGCAGCGAATCCCCGATGAGCACCAACCTGCGCTTCTTAGGGGTGGGTTGTACTGATGATTCCGGAGCTGGAGATAGATGTTGTTCATTTGATCGTAATGTTCTATTAGAGGAATAAGGGATTAATAGTTTGAAAATAAATGCAGGAGTTTTATAGAGTAGGGATTTGAAAGTAAGTAAGCATAATTTATAAGTTATTCTATGAGATACCGGAAGCCAGTAAAATCGCTTTGACAAAATGAAAGAAACTGAATCAAATTGAACTACGCCTCCAGAGAGTGAACCTAAATTGAAATGCCACTACTGAAACCCCCCCAAGAGGAGATGCAGAAGTACCCACAGTGTACTTTGGGGCATCCTGGTCAGGGCTTTACTCCAGAATTTATTAGCATGATGTATGAAGTGCACTTGAATTACAGTGGCCGTGTTAACCCCTCGGGGTGTCTTTTCAACTGTAGCGCCAGGGATTTCTCCTGCTCGGAGCTCATGTTCCCTGCAGCAAAGCCATGCTTGAGTCATGGAGGGGGGAGCTCAGTCTAATGAAGACTGGGAGGAGGAAAATTCATTTTTTTCCCCGTTAACTCTCCCAGTCGGGATCCTCATTATCAGTCGATATGGCCTCACACTGGGAGATATCAGAGTCTGATCAGATAGCGGCCCTGGATCTTGGAGAGAACCCAGCAGTGTGCAAGTTTTCTTTTTTAAGCCCTCAGCATTCTTAGCAGTATTCAGCTCTTTTAGAATTAAAGATAGAGCAGCCTAAGTCTTCTGTGGCTCAGTGTTCACTTATGAGTAGCACCAAAGCTCAAACTACGTGCTTTGCCTTCCACCTAGAAATCACTAGGATACTCACGGATAATTGGGATGCTCTAGAGCAGTGTTTTTCAACCTTTTTACACCTATGGACTGGCAGAAATAAAAGATTATTCTGTGGACCGGCATCAGTCCATGGACCAGCAGTTGAAGAACACTAGGCTAAGTCGTGGGCCAGACCCCACCCATCTCTACCCAATCTCCACCCCAGACCCCGCCCCATAATAGTACTAATTGTAACACTATTTTTTCCATTCATTTTTCACAGATAAACAATATAATCTTATTAACAACACATAATGGTTAATCACAAAATTAAACTACACAAAGCAAACTGACAGCTGATGTAAATTCTCAAAATTGACATAATTCAATCACTAAATTCAAAAATAAAATCATTCCCCCCTACCTTTGTTGTCTCCCTCCTTCCATGCTATGCCTTACCTTCTGGCCTGCTCCCGCCTGGCCATTTTATGCCGCCCCTGGTGTTATCTTCAGGCCGGCTCCCTCTTCCTCGCTGATGCAGTGCACAAAGCTGCGGGCAGCGGCTCCTTGCGCGTCCCGTGCCTCATCTGGAAGCCTTATCTCTGACGTTGCAACGTCAGAGAGAAGGTTTAGGCGCAGGATGGCTTTGTGCACTGAATCAGTGAGGAAAAGGGAGATGGCTCGAAGATAACGCCGCATCGATCGCACCGTGGACCGGCGTTTGAAGAACACTGTTTTGGGCCTGATGTACGTGCTGGCCCTGTGGACCAGCAGGAAATTTCTGTGGACCGGTGGTTAAAGAACACTGCTCTAGAGCACAGGTGTCATACTCAAGGCCCGCAGTGCGATGCGGGGTTTCCATTGCCGCCCCTGGTGTTATCTTCTGGCTGGCTTCCTCCTCCTCACTGCCGCAATGTGCACAAAGCCGCAGGCGGTGGCTGTGGCTCCTATGCACATCCTGAACCTGAACCGGAAGCCTTCTCTCTGATGTCGAGGGAGGGAAACAACAAAGGTAGGGGGAATGATTTTATTTAAATTTAGTGATTAAATTGTGTCAATTTTAAGAATTTACATCTGCTGTCTATATTTTGCACTGTTCAGGAAGAAATGCATTTGTTTCTTTTTCCCTGGGATTGTACTGCATGCAGTTTTGAATCTTAGGGTTTCCTTTGTATATATTAGTACTTTTAGTTTTTGGTCCCTTATTTGCATAGGAATGAATGTTGAGAAGCATACAGTGTGCTTTGTGTAGTTTAATTTTGTGGTTAACCATTATGTGTTGTTAATAAGATTATATTGTGTGTGTGTGTGTGTGTGTGTGTGTATATACATGAAAAATGAATGGAAAAATGGTGTTACAATTAGTACAATTATGGGGGTGGGGTCTGGCCCGTGACTTAGCAGGTGTATTAGATATCGGCCCCTTAATATGACTGAGTTTGACACCCCTGCTCTAGAGGGTGCCCTCCAGGTAGCAAAGGCCATTACAAAGCTATATCCTTTGGACACCAAATTTCAACAGCTTAAGGTGTATGGGAATACACCTTAAGCTGTTACACCTCAAGTGGTGTAAGTTACCAAGTATACCTCCCTCCCCAGGAAGGGGGTAGTTTTGTTAAAAAATATGTTTGATCGCAGGCTGGATTTTGTCCAAAGCAGACAATTTAAAGCCACAGCATTGGGATTAAAAGCCATATCAAGCAGCCATATCAAGCAGCGGTATCCTACGTCACAACTCAACGTCACGTCGGAACCCATAGGAAAAAATGACACACTCAATTCTGGCATACACACACTGTATGATCTATTTAGAGTTCTCATTAGGGAAAATGTATTAATTTTCAGATCATTTTACTGCTTATTTCTCAAAATTATTAAAACAGATTAGTTTCTAAGCATATCTATAGCTCTGTTATCTTGCATTGTGTTGCAGGAGTAGGAGCAAACTGGCATTTTTCTTCAACAACTCAGTGAATTTAATGTAAATAGTTTATAACAAACCTTAATTAGAACCAAGTCTGGTTTTTAAAAGTAGTTTTCACTGTAATTTCACTCTGAAAGATGAATGCTTTCAGTGACCTGAAAACTTTGCCCCTGTTAGTGTTTTTTGTGTCATTAATACTGTATATATTCACATATAAACTGAGATAACCTTCCCCCCAAAAAACGAGGGGGGTGGGTGAAAGGTTAGTGTAAATCTGTTTTGTTTTTAATTTAAAAATCAACAAACATTAAAAAATGCATGTATCCTGGTGCTTCTGTCTTCCACTCCTCCCCCTGACCAGCATTGTTCTTACCGTTCTGATGCTCATTGAAGCTGACACCAATGGTTCTGTTCTGGGTTAGTGTGCAGGGCCTTGAGCATTGGCGCATGCTCAAGGTCTTATCCCAGGACAAGCAGGCAGCATATTCTTTACGCATGGGTGACGTCACCGACGGAGCCCTCGGTACGGACCTTTTTAACTAGAAGTTTCTAGTTGGCCGCACCGCGCGTGCGCGAGTGCCTTCCCGCCCGACGGAGGAGTGCGTGGTCCCCAGTTTCTTCGTTTCCGCGGAGCGAAGAAGACGTGTATTTTTCAACTCCGTTGAAATTCTCTTTTTGCCTTCCCGCTCGCGTTAGTTTTTCGTTTTATTCACCTTCGGGTGCTTTTTTCTTTCTGTTTAAAAAAAAAAAAAAAAACTTTTCTTTTTTTGCTTTATTTTTTCGTCCTGCCCCGGCGGGGCCTGTTGTCACGATCCAGGCCTCGGGGTTAGATTTTGCGGAGGCCGTCTTCCCATTCATGCCCCCGCAGCCTGGTTTTAAGAAGTGCCAGCGGTGTGCACGCCCGATCTCCCTCACTGACCCACACAATTGGTGCTTGCAGTGCTTGGGACCAGAGCATCGGGCGGACTCCTGCACCCGCTGTGCCACTCTTAAGAAACGCACTTTGAAAAATCGTCAAATCCAACAAAATCTGCTTTTCGGCACCGGCCCGACTATGGATTCGACCTCTTCAACTGCGGCACCGTCGAAATCGGCACCGACCACTTCGACGCCGCCTGAAACGACTTCGGCGCCCCCGGCGCCAGGTAAGCCGGCTAAGAAGCCTTCCACCCTTGAGCGCCCTCCCACCTCAGTGGCGACACCAGTCCTTTCGGCTCCACACCGCCCCAAAAAACGCTCCGCTCCGATATCGGTGAGTGCCTCGTCATCGGCCTCCTCATCGCCGGAGCGTAGAGCGGCACCCATGGAACCAAAGAAGAAAAAAGTGGTTCCGGTGCCCCCCCTGGATAACCGCATTGCGGCCATCCTCCAGGATAAGTTGCAGGAACAACTCCAACAGCAACTTCAGCAGCTCTTACCATCTATCTTGGCACCGCTGCTTTCGGTACCAGACCGGCCCGAGCCCCGCACCGTCCAACCGGTATCCACTCCATTGGTACCTCTGGACTCCTCCATGCCTATTCTCTCGGCGCCACATCTCCATACCCATGCCGAGACTATCGCCTTGACGACGACCGATCCTCCTCGGGACCGAGCAGGGCACCGGTCTTCCCGCGACCCTGACCGGCACCGTTCTTCCTGGGACCGAGACAGACACAGGTCTTCATCCCCCGGTAACGTCTCGGTACGCTCAGGCAAGTCTTTGTCTAAAACTCACCATACCGAGCCTTCCACTCCGGTCTCTCGACACGCACACACCGATGTCAGAGACCCGGACCTATGGGAAGAATCCCCTCCCGGTACCGAGGCGGATGCATCGTCGTCGGACGAAGAGCCTTCGGCCCCCGATACCACATCTAAACCTGAACAATCTTCCTTCTCTAAATTCCTCAGGGAGTTGTCGGGGGCCTTATCTTTGCCTCTGGAATCTGACTCTAAGAAGTCACAGGCTTTCCTGGAGGCATTGGATTTCGATCAACCTCCCAAAGAGTTCCTAAAGTTGCCCATGCATGATATCCTGCGGGAAACTTTTTATAAAAATTGGGAGAACCCGCTGACTGTCCCTGGGGCCCCCCGTAAACTGGACAGCCTCTATAGGGTTATACCAATCCCAGGATTTGATAAACCCCAACTGCCTCATGAGTCTCTCCTGGTGGAGTCCACTTTAAAAAAGACTCAGGGCTCTAGTGTTTATGCCTCCACCCCTCCTGGCAGAGAGGGCAAAACAATGGACAAGTTTGGCAAGCGACTCTATCAGAATGCCATGCTTGCCAACAGAGCTAACAACTACTCATTCCATTTTTCATTCTACCTGAAACATCTGGTCATGCAACTCTCCGCCATGCAGAAGTACCTGCCAGAACACAAAGTCCCTCTTTTTCAACAACAGATCTCCAGCCTGCTCCAACTAAGAAAATTCATGGTGCGCTCTATCTATGACTCTTTTGAGCTCACCTCCCGTGCATCTGCCATCGCTGTGGCTATGCGCCGCCTGGCCTGGCTCAGGGTCTCTGATTTAGATGTCAACCATCAAGACCGACTTGCCAACGCCCCATGTCTTGGGGATGAGTTATTCGGAGAGTCCCTGGATACCACCACGCAGAAACTCTCAGCCCATGAGACCAGATGGGACACTCTCATAAAGCCTAAGAAAAAGGCTCCACCTGCTCGCCCTTACAGACCACAGACCTCATATCAGCGCAGGTTTTCTGCTAGGCCGCTCAATCCACCTTCACAGCAACCTAGGCGAGCACGCCAGCACCAGCACAACCAGGCTCGTACCCAGTCAAATCAACCTGCCAAGCCTCTTCCTCCTGCCAAACCATCTCAGCCCTTTTGACTCCTCTCTCCAGGGCTTAGCCAGTCATCCACCCTCATTGCCTCTTCCACAGCCAATCGGAGGCAGGCTCCACATTTTCCTCAGCCGTTGGGAGGTCATCACATCGGACCAGTGGGTCCTCAACATCATCCGCCACGGCTACTCTCTCAACTTCCAGACTCTTCCACCAGACAATCCTCCCGTAGAGTCTGCTTCTCATTCAGCTCAAACCCCCCTCCTCCTGAGGGAGGTCCAATCCCTCCTTCTTCTCAATGCCATCGAAGAAGTGCCTCCGGAACAAAGAGGCCGGGGATTCTACTCCCGTTACTTCCTAGTTCCAAAGAAGACAGGAGACCTCCGTCCCATTCTCGATCTCAGGGATCTCAATAAGTGTCTCGTCAAGGAGAAATTCAGAATGCTCTCCCTGGCCACGCTTTACCCTCTTCTCTCTCAACACGACTGGCTATGTTCCCTGGACCTCAAAGAGGCCTACACTCACATTCCAATCCATCCAACTTCACGTCGCTACCTGCGATTCCAGGTGCACCATCGCCATTATCAGTACAAAGTGCTGCCTTTTGGCCTCGCTTCCTCACCCAAGGTGTTCACCAAATGCCTCATTGTGGTGGCGGCCTTCCTCAGGTCTCACAACCTCCAGGTGTTCCCCTACTTGGACGATTGGTTAGTGAAAGCACCTACGTCTCCACTTGTGCTACAAGCCACTCATCATACCATCTCTCTCCTCCATCTTCTGGGGTTCGAGATCAACTACCCCAAGTCGCATCTGCTTCCCACACAGCGCCTTCAGTTCATTGGAGCAGTTCTTGACACCACACTGATGAGGGCGTTCCTCCCCTCCGATCGTCAACGGACTCTGCTCCACCTTTGTCGTCAGGTGCTCCTTCATCACTCCATTTCTGCCAGACAGATGATGGTCCTCCTGGGCCACATGGCCTCGACGGTGCATGTGCTTCCCCTGGCACGACTCCACCTCAGGACACCCCAATGGACTCTAGCCAACCAATGGTCACAGACCTCGAATCTTCTTTCTCATCCCATCTCTGTAACATCGTCTCTTCAGCGATCTCTACAATGGTGGTTGAACTCCTCAAATCTTTCCAGGGGTCTTCTCTTTCACCTGCCCCCTCATTCCATGATCATAACCACGGATGCCTCCCCTTATGCATGGGGAGCCCACCTAGGAGATCTACGCACCCAAGGTCTTTGGACCCCACAGGAGCGTCGACATCACATCAATTTCCTCGAACTGAGAGCTATGTTCTACGCTCTCAAGGCCTTCCAGCACCTTCTCTGCCCTCAGGTTCTTCTTCTATGCACAGACAACCAAGTCGCCATGTACTACATAAACAAACAGGGCGGGACCGGGTCTCGCCTCCTTTGTCAGGAGGCTCTCCGCATTTGGACCTGGGCCACGGCCCGCAGTCTCTTCCTCAAGGCTGTCTATATCCAGGGCGAACAGAACTCCCTGGCCGACAATCTCAGCCGCATCCTTCAACCTCACGAGTGGACTTTGGACCCTCCCACGCTCCACTCCATCTTTGCTTGCTGGGGCACTCCGCAGGTGGACCTCTTTGCAGCTCCTCACAACTATCAGCTGCCCCAGTTCTGCTCCAGACTCTTCTCTCCTCACCGTCTGGCCCCGGATGCATTCCTGCTCGACTGGACGGATCGGTTCCTCTATGCCTTTCCTCCGCTACCTCTGATGTTGCGGACTTTATCCAAACTCCGCAGGGACAGGGCCACCATGATTCTCATCGCTCCTCGGTGGCCTCGCCAACACTGGTTTCCTCTCCTGCTTCAGCTCAGCGTCAGGGATCCCATCCCTCTTCCTGTGTTTCCTACTCTACTTACGCAACAGCGTCAGTCTCTACTGCATCCCAATCTGTCTTCGCTCCACCTGACAGCTTGGTTTCTCTCGGGCTGACCTCTCCAGGAAATCTGTCTCAGCCTGTCCGTCTCATTTTGGACGCCTCCAGGAAACCGGCCACACTCCAATGTTACCATCAGAAGTGGACCAGGTTCTCCTCTTGGTGCCTCCGTCATCATCACAACCCCACCTCTTTAGCGGTGGAAACTGTTCTGGACTACTTGCTCTCCCTGTCCAACGCAGGCCTCAAGTCTACCTCTATCAGAGTCCATCTCAGTGCCATCACGGCATTTCATGAGCCTATCCTAGGGAAACCTCTCACGGCTCATCCTCTGGTTTCCCGCTTTATGAGGGGCCTCTTCAATATCAAACCACCTCTGAAGCCTCCTCCGGTCGTCTGGGACCTGAATGTGGTTTTATCAGCCTTCATGAAACCCCCTTTTGAGCCTCTTGCCTCAACTTTGCTCAAACTTCTGACATGGAAGGTGCTTTTCCTCATTGTCATCACCTCTGCCAGGAGGGTTAGTGAGCTGCATGCACTGGTCGCAGACCCACCGTTCACTGTTTTTCACCATGACAAGGTGGTTCTGCGTACCCATCCTAAGTTCCTTCCCAAGGTAGTCTCGGCTTTTCACCTCAACCAGTCTATTGTGTTGCCTGTTTTTTTCCCGAAACCTCATTCACATCCTGGGGAACAGGCATTGCACACTCTTGATTGCAAGCGTGCCCTGGCTTACTATCTGGATCGTACAAGGGCTCACCGCTTGTCCCCTCAGCTCTTCCTGACCTTCGACCCTAATCGTCTGGGTCGACCGGTCTCTAAACGGACGCTATCCAACTGGCTTGCAGCTTGCATCGCGTTCTGTTATGCTCGGGCCGGTCTGTCACTGGACGGTGCTGTCACTGCCCACAGGGTGAGAGCTATGGCCGCTTCTGTTGCTTTCCTCCGTTCCACACCCATTGAGGAAATCTGCAAGGCGGCCACCTGGTCCTCAGTTCACACATTCACTACTCACTACTGTCTGGATGCTTTCTCCAGACGGGATGGGCACTTCGGCCAATCTGTACTTCAGAATTTATTTTCCTAATGGCCAACCATCCCTCCTCCCTCTTTGTTAGCTTGGAGGTCACCCATGCGTAAAGAATATGCTGCCTGCTTGTCCTGGGATAAAGCACAGTTACTTACCGTAACAGGTGTTATCCAGGGACAGCAGGCAGATATTCTTACGTCCCACCCACCTCCCCGGGTTGGCTTCTTAGCTGGCTTATCCTAACTGGGGACCACGCACTCCTCCGTCGGGCGGGAAGGCACTCGCGCACGCGCGGTGCGGCCAACTAGAAACTTCTAGTTAAAAAGGTCCGTACCGAGGGCTCCGTCGGTGACGTCACCCATGCGTAAAGAATATCTGCCTGCTGTCCCTGGATAACACCTGTTACGGTAAGTAACTGTGCTTTCTGGCTCCTGCCCTCGACAGGGTGTTAAAACCAGAGTACATAGTCCCAGTAATTGGGATTCTAACATAAACACCTGAAGTAATCAAAATAATGTATTAGATAAACAATTTATTATTCGGGCAGTGCTCCTTCGAGGTTATCTATAATAATGATCCAACTATCCAACTGCAGCTGCTTGTGACTTTGGGCAAATTACAACACTTCATTGCCCCAGGTACAAAATAAGTATATATCTAAAATATATAAACCAATATGATGATTGTGTAACCACACTGAAAAAGTGGTACGTCCCATCCTCCTTTACTATTTTATTTATTTAAAAAAATTTATGCTGTATACCGCCTGGAATCTAGTATTAAGTAGTGGTAGCGGGCATACACTTATAACCTGAATGTATAGAAAATACTGGGAAGCTAAACTAGTGGTAGGGAGAGTGGTACATTTTTGAGTAGACAATTTACTGGAATGTAAAGCATTAAATTCCTCAAATTTCATCTCCTTTGAACTAAGGTGCAGAAAAAGTCAGATGAGATTCTTGGTATTGAGATAAAATGCTGAACTTCTGAAATGTGTGCATTAATAGTCTTGGCTGTGCTTTTGTTATAGTGATTGTTAGCACTAACAATGCATTTAGAATTTTTCAGGCTTACAGCATGGCGGACAGTTTTTTTTTTTTCCCCCCATACATTTCCATAATAATAACAAAAAAGAAAACTACATCCATAGTTGTGCAAAAAAATAAAATAAACTATACATAACATCTAACTGCACACACTTCCACATGAGTCAGAAATAAAGGTAATTGTTAGGAAATAGAAAATTAATGGCAGTTAAGAAAACACAACTAAATACTGTCTGCTTCATCTTGAAACAATTCCTACAAATACCCTCCAGCAAATCATTAAATTAAGCACATTTATTCGTAATTATTTCTTCTTCGTCTGAATTAGTTCTTGTAGTTTAGGTTCTGAAAAATATAGCAATTTCACTTGCTGTGCTGATTAAAGAAGAGGGAAGCTGCGGAAAGCAGTTCTCTTTTTTGCAAGACAATACACCTGCTCACAAGGCTGGCAAAACAATGCCACAGTTTTGCCACAGTTGGGGTTTCAGTGCATAGACCATCCACCCTATTCACCAGATCGTGCTCCATCTGATTATTTTCTGTTTCCAAACCTTAAAAAGAGTTTGAAAGGGCAATAAATTTTTGAGTGATTCGGAGGTGATTGCAGTAACTTCCTCCACCTTGTTCCCAAAAGAATTATCTTCATGGCAAGGTTTGTCCACCAGCATCTCCAGAACCACTGGCTTCAGGTCAGACACACAGAGCCATGAGAGTCTGTATATGATTCCCTAGGCAAACCTTTCACTCTGTCCTCCCCAAGAGTGGCTCAAAGCCTTTTACCACTCCAGTGTGCAGCATTCTACATAAGAACATAAGCAATGCCTCTGCTGGGTCAGACCTGAGGTCCATTGTGCCCAGCAGCCCACTCACGCGGCGGCCCAACAGGTCCAGGACCTGTGCAGTAATCCTCTATCTATACCCCTCTATCCCCTTTTCCAACAGGAAATTGTCCAATCCTTTCTTAAACCCCAGTACCGTACTCTGTCCTATTACTTCCTCTGGAAGCGCATTCCAGGTGTCCACCACACGTTGGGTAAAGAAGAACTTCCTAGCATTTGTTTTGAATCTGTCCCCTTTCAACTTTTCCGAATGCCCTCTTGTTCTTTTATTTTTTGAAAGTTTAAAGAATCTGTCCTTCTCTACTCTCTCTATGTCCTTCATGATCTTGTAAGTCTCTATCATATCCCCTCTAAGTCTCCTCTTCTCCAGGGAAAAGAGACCCAGTTTCTCCAATCTCTCAGCGTATGAAAGGTTTTCCATCCCTTTTATCAGACGCATATCTTTCTTAAGGTACGGCGACCAATATTGGATGCAGTACTCCAGATGCGGACGCACCATCGCCCGATACAACGGCAGGATAACTTCTTTCGCTCTGGTTGTAATACCCTTCTTGATTATACCTAGCATTCTATTCGCTCTCTTAGCGGCCGCTGCGCACTGTGCCGTCAGCTTCATTGTCATGTCCACCATTACTCCCAAGTCCCTTTCTTGGGTACTCTCATTCAATAACATCCCTCCCATCGTATAGTTGTACCTCGGGTTTCTGCTTCCCACATGCAATACTTTACACTTCTCAACATTGAACTTCATCTGCCATCTTTCTCTCTCCTTCCTTCACCCCTTGGTGTTTGACATTTCCTTTTCCTTACCCCCATAAAGGGCAGCACTAGCATGGCAGTTAGCATGCCTAAAGATTAATAGCTAGTATGGGGCCTTGAATATGGCTGGCCATGAGGTGTCTTCTGTAGACAATGCTGACTGCTGACTGCCACATCAGTGCTGCCCACCAAATTTTACTGATCTGGACAGACATCTAGTTCACCTTGTGATTGGACTGGGCCATCTCCCTCTTTAGCTTCCCCTCCCCAGTCCAGCACCATGATCACCATAGCATAGTCTGAGGTCATAGTTGTGAGATATTTAGTTCCCTTAACAATAATGCTCCTTCCCCTTCTTTATCAGGAACATATCTATTCTTGATTAGTTCTTCCACTTTTAGGAGTATAATCCCTCACGCTCCCAGTTGTATACCTCTTGATGTCCACCCATTGAGGGTTTTGCAGGATCTGCTTCTGCCTGTATCTGCTTGCATCCTCCTAAAGACCTAAAGTTTTCTTTTAGTGTTTTTAATGATTGTTGAATGAGTACTGTAGTCTCTGTTCTCACACTATTTGGGTTGATGACCTATACCATTTCATCTGCAACTCCAGTTGTCTAAAGCTGATTCATGGTCCTTTGCAATTGCAAATTTAAAATCAATTTCAGACTTGCATAAGTTCCTTGAATATAACTTTTCTTTAGGAATTGTTCTGAATTCATTCAGAGAATGAGATGACTGAATAATTTGGGCCACTAACTTTTGACTTGAAGCTGTGGGTAATTTTTCTTCAGTTTTGAGTAAACAAGTTTGATCTTGCTGACATATGAGATTTGGAATTCTTGTGTAGGTTTATAGGGACAGAGAAAGTTAATAGGTTACTTGCTAGTTTTCTAAAGCGGGTGACACTGGGGGAGGCTGTAACACTTTAATAGCCAGAAAGTTAATTCTTAACTATACTATTTGCGTCATTTCAGCTTTTATAATAATGAATCTGTAGAGAAAATAGTTGAATCAAATAAATAAGTCTTCCATATTTCTTAACAAATTAGTTGTCAAAACCAACTTGAATGACTAAGAATAGCATATTAGTCATCTATGCTAGTTGTCAGGCAGAAAAATTATTTGCTTGCTTTCTTGTTGCCTTGATTTGGTAAGAGTTAGGAATTTTGACTTTAAACATTTAAGCCAGGGCTTGACAGAGTTACTTAGGATCTAGGATCCAGCCCAAAAATTTAGGAGCAAAACTTGTAACAACTAGAATTTTTATTTCTTTATGCACATTTATAAATTGGAGATTCATAATGTGGTCAAGATGATCAAAAGTTGTTTTAACACAGTAGCAGGGAAGGAGCAGATAGAAGGCAACTGCTCTCCCCTTCACTCACTCACCTACAGCCTGCCATTTGGCAATGGAGAAGCTTTAGGCTGTGACTGATTGGGCAATGGGAGAGTAGCCAAAGCTGCAACTACTAAGGGTGGGTGGTGTGGTGTAGAGAATGACATGGGGAAAAATTTGTCTGCATTCCCGTAGGAACTCAATTTCCTGTCTCCCCGAGTTTTGTTGCTGTCTCTGCCCCATTCCTATAAGCTCTGCCTTAACCGCACAAGCCTTGAAGCACTTAGGATTTTAAAGTGATGAGGACAGAGCTTGTAGGGATGGGGAAGGGGCAGGAAAAGAATTTGCCGGAACAGGAAAATGAGTTCCCGTGGGGACGAGGAAAGAATTGTCCCCGTGTCATTCTCTAGTATGGTTCAGCAACCTTAGCCTCTCTCCATTGCCCATCTGCCCCCAACAGCTGCAGTTTTAACCCCTCCCCACTGCTAGTTCTATTCTTCGTCACCTATCCAGTCACCCCAGCAGCAGCCTTGGCTCATATCCACATATATACGCGTAGCTCTCTTTGCCTCCCCCCCAGCATGCAGGCACCCCTCCCCATACCACACAACTATAGCACACTCTCTGCCTCCCCACAGCTTTCACACACCCATAGATCTGTCAGTCACCACCTCATATACCTTCCTATGGCATAAACAACTTCCCCAAACTGAATTCTCAATACTGTTCTCCAGCTTTTTATCTTCTGCATCTGCACATACCTTCCTAGCTCCTGCACCCTATAACACTGACACCAGTTTTTGCTATCCCTTTCCCTCCCTCCAGTAGCAAGGACACCCAGTTTGCGCTCCCTCCACACCCAGCAATACTATAGAAACTGAAATGGAAATGCAGGATACCATAGATGCATACTTCCAAAAACTAAAATATCTTTTCTTCATTTGTAGTCTGAGCATTTTGTTTTTTCATTCTGTTTGGTCTGTCTCTCTTCTTTTCTCCTGTCTCCTCAGGGTCTCCTGTCTATTTAACATTTCTCTCCGTTTTCTCTCTGTGTCCCTATCTGTCCTCTCCAGCATCTCGCCTTGTTGTCTCTGCTCCTATCTCTTCCCCCCCATGCTCAGCATCTGATCTATTAGTGTCCCTATCCTCTCCTTATATTCAGTATTGCCCCTCTGTTGCAGTCCTTCCTCTTGTGATCAACAATTCCCCTCTGTATTCATATCTCACTCCTTTTCCACCATTGCCCTGCATCTCTTGTGTGAGCCCTGTCTTTCCCCACTTCCCTTCTGACACACCCCAGGTCCAGCATCTCTTTCTGCCTTCAAGACATGCTGCTCTGGCCAGTGTCTGGGCTTTGCCTCTGACGGGTCCCACCAGTGAGGAGGCAGGAAGATGCCTCTCAAAAAGGTAGGAATTGGGAGAGGGAAGAGACTGCAATTCCAACACTGAGGATCAGAGGCAAGTTTCTCAGTGTGTGTGTGGGGACAGCCTGAAATCAGGAGTTCTGGGGAGAGGGACAGAGAACCAGCTAGACCAGGGATCTCAAAGTCCCTCCTTGAGGGCTGCAATCCAGTCAGGTTTTCAGGATTTCCCCAATGAATATGCATTGAAAGCAGTGCATGCACATAGATCTCATGCATATTCATTGGGGAAATCCTGAAAACCCAACTGGATTGCGGCCCTCAAGGAGGGACTTTGAGACCCTTGAGCTAGACCTACCTGAGGGGAGAGAGGACTGGGGGGGGGGGTGCAGGGACAAAAACCTAGGTGCCAGGTCAGGTTTTTTTTTTTTTTAAAAAGACTCCATGGTATTTGGTGCCTAGGGTTTGAGCCCTGATTCTTGCTATATACAAGCTCAGAATGCACGGGAAGCAAGTTTCATAATTTAAGAGCCTGCCACTATAAATATCTTCTCTCTATATTTCTCTAGTCTTGCATGCCAAAATGATGATACTTCAAACAAGTTTTGACTGACCTCAAAATACATGGCGACTGTACACAAATTTTAAGAGCACTAACTAGCAAGGCAAACAGGAGATTTATCATAGAGAACTTTAAAAAATGAACATAATCTTTTGCTATCCTCAGGCTGGGCTACAGTTAGAAGGTCATATCTCAGCACACAAAGTTAGAGCAATGGCAGCCTTGGCTGCTTTTCTCCGTTCCACTCCTATTGAGGACATTTGTAAAGCAGTCACCTGGTCCGCAGTTTATACTTTTAATCCCATTACTTTCTGGAGACTCATTCTAGATCAGTGGTTCCCAAACCTGTCCTGGGGAACCCCCAGCCAGTCAGGTTTTCTAAGATATCCCTAATGAATATGCATGAGAGAGATTTGCATATAATGGATGTGACAGGTATGCAAATCTCTCTCATGCATATTCATTAGGGATATCTTGAAAACCTGACTGGCTCTGGGTCCCCCAGGACAGGTTTGGGAACCACTGTTCTAGATGGTATAGTCAGCTCGGCCATGCAGTTCTACAAAATGTATTCTCTAAGTGCCAACTTCCCTCCATCCCTTGTGAAGTAGCTAGGGAGTCTCATCTGTGAGAATATGCTACCTGCTTGTCCTGGGATATAGCTCAGTTACTTACCTGTAACAGGTGTTATCCAGGGATAGTAGTCTGATGTTCTCACAACCCTCTCACCTCCCCTAATTGGCTTAGCTTTTTATTGAACTGATGGCCCTGCAAACTGACAGGCAGGAAGGCACTCACACACATGTGATAACGGTGTTCTCGAGACTTCTAAAGAAATTAAAGTGACTGTACACTTTTTCACTGTCTGTATTGGAGCTCTGTGGATGTCGTTGCCCATCTGTGAGAATATCTGCCTGCTGTCCCTGGATAACACCTGTTACAGGTAAGTAATTGTGCTTTTTTTGATCTGTTGAAGGCCTTTAGAAGTTCTTTGGAGTAATAGAACTTTTTTGCCTCTAGAGTAGCTTGTTTATATTCTTTGTGTAGTTTCTTCCAGCTGGATTTGTACCATTCCCTTTCCGTGTTCCACAGTTCTCTTTTCTAGGTTATCAGTAAATTAGGGGGAGGAGAGATAGCGGGGATGGAATTTGATTTCTTTGATCGAGGCTAAGCCTTCGTAAAGTGTTTTTGCTATGGTGTGCCAAGTCATGGCGGCTTCATCAATGGATTTGGAATTAGGATGTAATATTACCGTTAGGAGAGATCCCCTAGGTCAGGGGTAGGCAATTCCAGTCCTTGAGAGCTGGAGCCAGGTCAGGTTTTCAGGATATCCACAATAAATATGCATGAGAGAGATTTGCATCTCAAGGATGCAGTGCATGCAAATCCATCTCATACATATTCATTGTGGATATCCTGAAAACCTGACCTGGCTCTGGCTCTCGAGGACCGGAATTGCCATCCCCTGCCCTAGGTCAATTGATTTGTTGTTGTAAGTTTTCTTATGTTGAGCTTGTTTCATGGTTGATGGTTGTTTCACTGTGTAGTTGTGGTTAAGTGTGATTAGATGATGGTCAGACCAGGGTACTGATTTTATTGAACAGCTTGGAGTTACTGCATCAGTGGATAAATCTTTATGAATGAAGATTAGATCCAGAACATGGCCTGCTGAGTATGTTGGCTTGAGGACTATTTGGTAGAAGCCCAGGTTCTTATAATGAATGAGAGAACCTGCTGGGGATCTGGTCTTGTGTGGTTAGTCCGTGAAATTAAAATATCCTAGGATAGCAATTTGGTTGTAAGTGATAACCACTTTACTAAGAATGGATAGCAGGTCATCTAGGGCAGTCAGGGGGGAGTTGGGAGCCCTGTATATCACGGCGATGGTGAGATCTCTGTTGTGTCCCATTGAAAAGATGAGGCATTCTAGTTCATTTAGTGTGATGATGTCTATTAATCTTTTGGTGTCAGAGTGTGAGTAGGCTAGCCTGATACCCTGGAGGGCAGAGCATGCCTATAGTAGCTCCATCTTTGCCCTTAAGCCAGATTTCGGTGATTAGCAAGATGTCCCAGTTGTCTGTGATCACTGATGAGGTCTCTTGGAATGGTATCGTTGTTATTTACAGATCTCGCATTTGTGAGGGTCATATTGAGGCTTTTGGGTTCAGGTGGAGATGCAGCGAAGGGGTTGCCCTAAGGTGGTGGTGTCTGTATGCTACTGATTTTATATGGTGGGATTTTTCTCAGGTCACCATATTTGCCCTGACCTTTAATGACTGGGATAGAAGAGAACATGTCATCAAGGAGAGTTGTTGACAGAAAGTAGAAGAGCAGGGGCATTAGCATGAGCAGTGGTATTTGCATTGGTATAGGCAGTGAATGGTATAATGCTATGGTAGCGATGTTAAGTGGAGTGGATGATAACCACTGAGTATACTTCTGAGGAGCTAGATGATAAAAGGCGGTTAAATAGTTACTACAGTACTGTATATTAAATGATAGTTTCAGTATAGTTATTTGAGATAGTATATTCTGTACAAGAACTCAGGTTTTATTAGCATTTACTGAGTTTATAATCAAAAACACAAAATTTACTTTTAGATTGTTCTCACCCTAGAATTCTGTATAGGTTAAAGTTTAGCATTCTTGTTGAGTCCGTCTTCCCTCCTCTCTCCTCGTGCAGATTAACTGATATTCAGGGACCAGTAAGTTCTCAGAAAGCCAGTTACTGATTAAATCCAATTTTTGGTTAATATCCTGAATTTCCGACATGCTTTGTGTTTTGATATGGTGAAGAAGTTGGATATCGTCGGCGTAAGCAAAGATAGTAAAGCCAACGGATTATGCAGTTGTCAAGAGTGGAGCATGATAAAGGTTGAACAACATTGGGGACATAATGGAGCCTTGAAGTGCAGCCATGGCACCACCCATAAGGGGAGTGCACCTAAAAGGTTTTTTCCCAAGGCCACCTAAGATTTCTTAGAGCCAAGTAACCATACAGCTAGTGATTTGAGTTGGGTGCCCACATGTAGTTTCAGCAAATACATTCTCTCCCCTATTGGTGGCCCTGTTTCCATATGATTTAGGGATTGGTACAGGAAGGGAAACAATCAAGCACAGTAATTTAGGCAATATTACCATCTTCACTGATTCATTCCACAACCCAAAAACTTTAATACAAAATACTATATGTACCGTATTTTCACACATATAACGCGTGCGTTATACACGATTTTACAAACCGTGCATAACCATGCGTGTTATATGCGTGAGCGCGTTGTACAAATTTTTTTTACATAGTTCCCCCGACGTCCGATTCATCACCCCGAAGGACCGCTCGCACCCCCACCCCGAAGGACCGCTCGCACCCCCACAGCCTCCCCCCCTCCCCCTCATGCATGGAGAAGCTGCCTACCGTTGTTTCTGGATGCCAGTGAGCCCAGCTGCTTCCTCTGCCGACGGTCCTGCCCCTTCTCTGAGCCCTGCGTGCGCTGCTTCCTCTTCCGGTGGTCCCGCCCTTTCTCTGACGTCAGAGAAAGGGCGGGACCGCCGGAAGAAGAAGCAGCGCAGCACAAGGCTCAGAGAAGGGGCAGGACTGCCGGCAGAGGAAGCAGCTGGGCTCACTGGCATCCGGAAACAACGGTAGGCAGCTTCTCCATGCGGGAGGGGAAGGGGGGGAGGTTGTGAGGGTGCGAGCGGTCCTTCGGGGTGGGGGTGCGAGCGGTCTTTCGGAAAGGAGAGTCGGGACGGGCGAAAGGAGAGTCGGGGCGGGCGAAAGGAGAGTCGGGGCGGGCGAGAGGAGAGTCGGGGCGGCGAACGGAGAGTCGGGGCGGCGAACGGAGAGTCAGGGCAGCGAGAGGAGAGTCGGGGCAGCGAATGGAGAGTTGGGGCGGCGAACGGAGAGTCAGGGAGGTGAACGGAGATTTGGGGCGGCGAGAGGAGAGTTGGGGCAGCGAACGGAGAGTCGGGGTGGCATGCGCGGTATACGCATGTGCGCGCTATAGTAAAATTTTTTAAAATAAATTTCTGTTCCCCATGCGCTATACCCGGGTGCGCAGTATATGGGTGAAAATACGGTACTCGTATTGCAAAACCTCGCTTGTTTAGAAAAGTCACTACACTCTTGCCCAATCAAACAATCACTCAGTGCAAAATTCTTTTTCAGTGGGAATTCTGATTCCACTTGCTCAAAACGAGTCCGTGGTCATGGGATTCTTCATTATTCCCCAACTGATAGAATTATTTTTATGTTTTTATATTTTATATATCATTTTTTACTTATATTATAACTTATTAAATAGATTTAAAAGTGTATAACTTATCTTAAATCCTTATCGGTTCCCCTTCTCGACGCGTTTCGAATTCCTTTTTCAAGGTCGGGGGAACTAGAAAGCAACACAGAATATGCATTATACCTTCTATTCTTTACTTTAAAAACTAAAGTAGTGTTAAATATCAGTCACTCACCAAAAGATAAGAGTAATCTTACTCCAATTTTCTGCCGCTGGCTATCCAGAAAGATGGCTGTGGCGTTTGTTCTGAGTGTTAAATAGGACCCTCCCCTTACGTCATACTCTCACCTAGCAACCATCCCGACGCCTAACGTGTCTCTCCTAACTGTCATATTATCACCGGGAGCCCACACATAAATCAAGAATCCACCTGAGCCATCCAATCCGAGGCTTCATTCAACCCGGAAGGGGCCATAGTTTGTAGTTGGAACATCCAGCGCAGTTCCCTAAGGTTTAAAGTGCGCTCTATATTTCCTCCCTCCCACCCTACAGTAATCATGTCTAATATCCTCCATTTAAGATCTTTCAAGCCATGTTTACATAACCTCCAGTGTCTAACTAAAGGGGAAGCTTCACAGCTCATATTCACCCTAGACTTATGTTCAGTTAAACGGATCTTCACAGCTCTAGTAGTACGACCTACATAAAGTTTAGGGCAAGGGCATTGGATCAAATATATAACATGATCAGAATTGCAATTCGTGTTATATCTAGCAGTATATTGAGTGCCTAAAATGGGATGAATCCTATTCTCCCCTGCCATTACAAACGGACACCATTGGCAACTTCCACATGGTTCATGACTCCCCCTGGTTTTAATAATACCCTCCTTAGGGATATAGTGACCCAAACTTTCCCCTAGGTTTTTTCCCCGACGATAAGAACATATGGGGTACTCGACCAAGGTAGGGATAGCTAGTTGGACAATATGCCAATGGTTCCTTATCATACGAGCAATTTCTGGAGCCTGGGAGGAGAAATTTTGCACAAATGCTACAGATTCACAATCTTCGGTAGTGTTCGTTACCTTAGGTTTCAACAGCAATTCCCTCTGGGCATATTTAGCCCTTTTATATGCCTTCTGAACTACTTCAGTCGGATATCCTCGTTCATAAAACCTTTTTTTCATTGTTCTTGCTTGAAGTCTAAACTCATCCAAGGAGTAGCAGATTCTTCTCAATCGAAGGAACTGGCTGATAGGGAGATTGTGTTTTAAACCCTTCGGGTGGAAGCTATGGAATCTCAGAAGACTGTTCCGATCAGTTTCTTTTCGGTAAATCGTTGTGATTAATTTTCCACCTGATTTCATAATTTTTAAATCCAAAAAGTTAATTTGATTTTGATGAACAGTCATAGTAAACTGGATATTCCCATCCACCTGATTCAGCCACTCCACAAAGTTGTTTAATTTTTCCAAGGATGCTGACCACACACAGAAGATATCGTCCAGAAATCTTTTCCAGATCTTCACATTTTTGAAATATATGCTGTTATATATCTGTTTTTCTTCCATCTTTGCCATATAAAGGGTCGCTAAGGATGGGGCTAGAGAAGCCCCCATCGCTATACCATGAATCTGGAGAAAGAATTGTTGTTGAAACCAAAAATAGCTTTTTTTTAATACCAGATAGGCTAGCTCCATCAAGAAGGAGGTCGTGATATTTATTCTTATCTTCTGACGTTCGAACACACCCTGTAGCAGTCCTAGAGCGGCATCAATAGGAATCATCGAATATAATGCAGTTTACATCAAGGGTTACAAATAGCCAGGAAGATTCCACCCCTTGAATTTCTGCTAGCATTTCCAGCATGTGGGTCGTGTCTTTAACCCGTGACTTCACTTCCAGTAGAGAATGACAAAATTCATCACCGTTCCTGTCCCCGTGGGAAACCATCTTCAAGTCATTCTTTAAGGAGAGAGGGAAGAATCAGAGTATAATTGGGCACAACCACTGACCCACAAGCTTTGCTTTGAAGAATGCTGGTGTAGAAGGACTGAGGTTGAAATAGACACTAGAAAATGACATGGGATTATTTCCCACGGTTATCCGTGGGGGCAGGGACGGTGATGAATTTTGTCACCGTGTCATTCTCTAACTTCCAATACTTCATTTTGAAGAAAAATATCCAAAAATTTAGATAATGGTTCCAACGGGGAGTCCCTCATAGAAACAATAGGGCGACCTGGGGGGTCCCTTAGATTCTTATGGATTTTCGGAAGGAAATAAATTTTTGGAGTTACATGGTATTTTGGGTTTAAGAACATAGCCTCTCTGAGAGTAATCATTTTGTCTTTATATGCCTTCGATATAATTTTAGAGATGGTGCTTTTTAATTCTCCCACAGGATCTTCTTGTAACAGTTGATAATGTCTTGTGTCTTTCAATTGTCGATAAGCTTCACGAGCATACTGATCCTCAGAGAGCACCACAGGGGAGAATGGCAGGGGAGAATTGGATTCATCCCATTTTAGGCACTCAATACACTGCTAGATATAACACGAATTGCAAGTCAGATCATGTTATATATTTGATCCAATGCCCTTGCCCTAAACTTTATGTAGGTCGTACTACTAGAGCTGTTAAGATCCGTTTAACTGAACATAAGTCTAGGGTGAATATGAGCTGTGAAGCTTCCCCTTTAGTTAGACACTGGAGGTTATGTAAACATGGCTTGAAAGATCTTAAATGGAGGATATTAGACATGATTACTGTAGGGTGGGAGGGAGGAAATATAGAGCGCACTTTAAACCTTAGGGGACTGCGCTGGATGTTCCAGCTACAAACTATGGCCCCTTCCGGGTTGAATGAAGCCTCGGATTGGATGGCTCAGGTGGATTCTTTTGATTTAGGTTGTAACAATTTTTATTGACAATGAAAAAAAAAGTCACGCAGAAGTGAATACAGCAACAACAAATGCCAGCACAGAGAAAAAGATACAGAGGCTGCATAAACAAAGACAACCATACATAAGCATGTCAAATATACCTGCCCAAAAAAATACCCAACCACCTCAAAATCCCGCCTCCCCCAACCCCTCTCCCCCCACCAGCACCCCCCCCCCGCCCCCCTAAGGAAGTGGAACGCTAGGCATAGAAAGGCACAAACCCAATTCCCCCCAGGGTCTGGACTCTGATGACCCTAGGACAGCAAAACAAGCTAAGCATCCCCCTCCCTCAAAACAGAACCCCTCCAACCCCTCCGCAGACCCCCCCAACCCTGATCACAGAGCAGAGAGATGTCGAGATCCAGAACTAGCCAGGAGAAAGCCGCCTCAAGGCAAGGTGTTCAGAAGAAGGCCACGTCCCCTAGGAGACAAAGAACTGAAATATGGATCCCAGATCAACAAGAAGCTCCGACGACGCTTAAAGGAATCCCCCACCTCCCGGGCCTCCTGAATAACCAACTCATGAAGAAGAGCTCTCCAATGCCAAAAAGACGGAGGAGTCGAGGAGATCCACTGCTGCATAATACAACGATGGGCCAGGAGACACACCTTACGACTCAGCCAACGAGCTCCTAGAAGCAAAAAGCTCCCGGTAAATCCAGGACCATCTGCTCAACCGTGCCCTCTACAGAAGTCTCCAAAAGCGAGCTCAAATAAGAGATAACATCAGCCCAAAAAGCCTGAATACACCAACAAGTCCACAAAGCATGCACAAACGTGTTCGGATCCCGACCACATTTGAGACACAGGGGAGAAGCAACACCACCAAATTTGAATAGTTGAGCTTGGGTGATATACCCTCTATACAAAATACGAGCATAACATTCCTGCAACACGGCTCCTTGGATTAAACGCGGCAAGCCCGCCTGACTCCGGGAGACCTCCCAAGAAGCTAGGTCCAGATGGAGTTCCGAGGCCCAGCTATCCCTGACCCTCAGACAGTTCCTAGGAGCCTCTAAAGGAAGCAAAGCCCAATATAAGGCGGACACCGAAGTCTGAAAAGGCTCAACCTGGGCATACAGATCCCGAATACGAGCCCCCAACGGGTGCTGAAGGGCAATCCGGGGAAGCGTGAGAATATAATGTTTAACTTGACAGTAAGCGAAAGTGTCCCTCCAGCATTGCCCCAACCGCTCCCTCATATCCGCTAAAGTACGCAGGTCCCCATCGACGATCAGCAGATGTTCCACCAGAAAAAATCCCAAAGTTTTCCAACGACGAAAACTCGAATTGTCCATGCCAGGTACAAAATCCGGATTGCCCATCAGGGGCAACAAAGAAGACACCCGCGGGTCCCCCCCCAGGCGCCTAACCAGGCCCTCCCACACCCCACGCATGGAAGCCAAAAGTACTGAACCCCGAACCTCCCGTGGCAAGGCCCCCCCAGGCATGTGAAGCAAAGCAAGGAGAGAATACGGGGCATACAGAATAGTCTCAAGCGAGGTGGGAGTATATTGAGAATCCCCAAACAACCAATCCTTAAGATGCCGCAAAAGACATGCTAAATTATATAAACCAAAATTCGGGATACCAAGACCACCCTGCTGCCACCCCCCCACCAGCAGATCATAACGCAACCGAGGTTTCCTCCCTCGCCAACAAAACCTAGCCAAAACCCGTTGCAGGATCCTCGAGTCTTTCTTGAGAAGACGCAGCGGGAGGATCCGGAGTACGTAGAGCCACTGGGGAAAAAAGACCATACGAATCACCGCCACGCGCCCCAACAAGGAAAGGGGGAAATCCCTCCAACGATCCAACTGCTGCGACGTGCGATCCAAAAGCGCCCCGACATTAAGAAAATAAAGACGACCAAGAGAAGCCGGGAGCCGAATCCCTAGATAACAAAAGGAATCCGTCGCCCAACGCAGCGGAAACGAAACCCCCCAGTTATTCCGCAAGGCAGGCGAAGTGGACAAAGCCTCCGACTTCCCCAAGTTCAGACGAAGACCCGCAAAGTCCCCATACTCCTGAATCGTTTCCAATAACGCCGGCAACGAGCTCTGCAAGTCCGTAAGATGAACAAAGAGATCGTCCATGAAAGCCGCCACCTTAAAACAAAGGGAACCGAAAGTAACCCCCTGCACCTCAGGAGTCAAATGGATCGCACGCAACAGGGGATCTAAAGTGAGAATAAACAAAAGCGGGGACAAAGGACAACCCTGTCTCGTTCCGCGGGAGATATCAAACAACGAAGAACTGCAACCGTTCACCATAAGGGCCGCTGTTGGAGAAGCATACAAGGCCCTCAACGCCGAAACAAAACGGCCCGCAAACCCATACTTGGCCAAGGTGGCAAATAAAAAATCCCAATGCACCCGGTCAAAGGCTTTTTCTGCATCAAAGCTGACCATAAGCGAAGGCAGTTGGCGGCGTGCACAAAATTCCAAAGAGGCAAGAATGCGTCTCAAATTCTTCTCGACCGAACGGCCCCGCACAAACCCAACCTGAGCCTCATGAAGAAGCTCAGGAAGAACACAAGCCAATCCATTGGCCAGAACCTTAGCCAAGATCTTTACCTCACAATTGAGCAGGGAAATAGGGCGATAGGATTCCACCCTGGCGGGGTCACGCCCCGGCTTAGGCAGAACTATAATCAGCCAAGTTAAGGTAAGCCGGCATAGCATCCGCATCCACCATGACATTGAACATAGCCGTAAGCGGCGCAACAATATCTACCCGCAACAACTTATAAAATTCCGCCCGAAAGCCGTCAGGGCCCGGCGCCTTCAAAGTCGGGCTTTGACGAATAACCGAATCCACCTCCGCTTCCGACAACGGGGCATTCAGCGTCTCCAAATGGGCCGGGTCCAAACCAGGTAAATCCAAAGAGTCCAAATACATCTCCCCCGGGAGACCGTGCGCAGAAGGCTCTGCATATATCTCAGCATAATAGTCCCGAAAAGCCTGACAAATGTCCGCATCAGCCGTGATAGGCCTGGAGTCCGAAGATGTAAGGGCTACTATTTTCTGTCTGCTCTCTCTGTGAGAAATCAAACGAGCTAAAAGACGACCGCATTTATTACCATAAGCATAAAGACGATATTTGTAATAGGCCAGACTCTTAGACGCCCGCTGGTGAAGCTTCTCATTCAAAGCGACCTGCACGTCCAACAAAGCCTGCCAGTTGACATCAGTGGGCTGACGGCCATACGCATGACGAAGAGTCCCCAGAAGCCGGGACAAACGAAAAATTTCCCAATCCCGATTCTTCTTGGCTTGCGAAACATAACTAATAATATGCCCACGGAGAACCGCCTTAGCGGTTTCCCAAAAAAGAACAGGGTCCTCCCGGTGCTGATCATTATGAAAGCAACCAGCGCGCCACCAACGAATCATAGAACTTGGGGTCCAGGCCAAGCCAAAGAGGATACCTCCATTGACGGGACTGCCCCGGGGGCGTCCATTCCAACCACACCCAAGCATGATCTGAAATCGCGTAGGGACCAATCTCCGCTCCCTCCACCTGAGAAAAAACAGCCCGCGAAAGAAGCAAGTAGTCAATACGGGACTGCGTGGAATGCGCCCGCGACATATGAGTAAAGTCTTTCTCAGTCGGGTGTAAAATCCTCCAAATGTCCTCCAACTCCAAGAACTGACAGAAGGATGAGAGCCCCCTACCATCCTGAGCCCGACGATTAGGGACCGCATTAGATCTATCCAAAGAGGGGTCCCAAACCGAATTAAAATCCCCCAACATCATCGGTAGACCCTGATGGGGTGAAAGAATCGCCTGTAAACGCATATAAAATCTCCGATCGTAGGTGTTTGGAGCATAAACACTACCCAAAAGAACCACAGACCCCGCAATCTGAGCCTTACAAAAGATATATCGGCCCTCAGAATCAGCCACCACAGTATCCAGACGAGCAGCAACCCCCTTACGAACCAAAATAGCCACCCCGCATTTCCGACTGGAACCAGCAGCTGCCATGCACACGCCCACCCAACCCCGCTGGAGTTTAGCATGCTCCGCCGCAGTAAGGTGTGTCTCCTGGAGCAAGACAATATCTGCCTTGAGGCATTGTAAAGCTTGAAGAATTTTAGTTCGCTTCACCGGGGATGTGACCCCCCTCAACATTCCAAGTCACCACTCGAACCATGGAAAAACAGAAAACAAAAACACCAAACAAATATGGAAAAAATCCATGGGCACTCCAGAGCACCGTCCCAGCAAGCGGGCTCCGGAACACTGTGGTGTCCCACCAAACCAACCTCCCCCAAACCACTCCGGATCAGAAGAAAAACCGACATCCCTCCGCTCTGAGCCAAAACTAGCCCACTCCAACCCCCAACCCCAACCTCCCCCCCCCACCGCCACCCAAACTCCCACCCCCCAATAACTCCCCAGTCCGATCCTCAAAAGAGGACCCATCACGTGAAGACGCCAGCCTACCTGGGCCACCCACACTAAAAGCCCCCATGAAACACCCTACCCCCGTAGCAAAGAACAAAACCCAACCATACCCGCAAACAGCAACAATCCAGCCCCACCCGCCTCAGGGAGACCCCAGTCCCCCCCACACAGATTCAGGGGAGAGGCCACCACAGGTCATACCCACTCGAACCCCCCCCCCAGGGACCAAGCCACCCCCCGGAGACACTCATCACTCCAACTCACCTAGCACTCCCAACACTCCACATCCCCCCAACCCACACAACCAAACCCCCAGAGCTCAGCCCCCCCTATCTCCCAATCGCCCCGAACAAAGTCCAATCAACAGTCCAGGGGAGACCCCAACCAGGAACAAAGCCAAACAGAGGCAACCAGGGGAACAGGTCAAAAGCAGCAGCTTGCCCACCAAAGGACCTCAGAGGAAACAGGGCACTCCCAGAGCTCTGCATACTCCCCGCAAAGGCTCCAAGCGGGGGTGGCAAGGCACCCCCCAGAGAAGTGATGAAAAAGGAGAGGAGGGGGAAGCCAATACCATAAAGGCCCCCCAGGTTCAAATGTCACTGCCAGCCAACGAGCAGCCCCAACATCCAAACAGCAGATCAAGGGGTAGTGGAAGATGGAAGGCCACCGCCGCCATCCAGCTAGGCAAGGAAATCCCAGGCTGCCGATGGGGACTCAAAGAAACTAACAGAGCCATCCTGGGAGACACGGAGTCGAGCAGGGTACAGTAAAGCAAACCGGATCCGACGAGTGAACAAGGCTGAACAAACGGAGCTGAAGCCCCGGCGCCGCTGAGCCACATGGGGAGAATAGTCCTGAAAGCACAAAACTTTACGGTTCTCATAGGTCAACTGACGACCCCCTCTCAGCGCCTGCAGGATCGCGGACTTATAGGCAAAGTTGAGCACTAGGATGATAACCACTCGGGGTCTGGCTTCAGCGTCCCGCCAAGCTCCAATCTTGTGGGCCCTCTCCACCCGGAAGCGGCCCAGTTCCGCCGAGAGCCCCAAAGACTCCGGGATCCAGCGCTCCATGAAAGACTGTAAGTCCGACTCCACCAAAGACTCTGGGAGCCCCACAAAACGAAGGTTATTTCTTCTGGCCCGGTTTTCCAGCTCATCCACCTTGAGCTCCAGGGCCTCTAGGCACTGCAACTGCTGGCTCTGTGCCTGCTCCACTCCACCCACGCGGTCCTCCACCTCGCCGACCCTGCTCTGGAACTGCTCCAGATCACGGCCAACTCCATCCAGCTTCCCCTGCAGCCGCTCCAGCTTGTCATCCAGCGGCTTGAGCCGCTTCTCCAACACGGACTCCAAAGCCGCCGTGACCTCCATGGTGATCTCCGCCACCCACAGCGGCGAAGCGGAGGGCCCTGCTGGGCTGGCGGCCGCCGCCATTTTGTCTTCAGTGAGCCGGGCGCAATCTCTCTGCGGTCTTATTGATTTTGCCGCCATACAGCCCCACTCGCACTCCACAGCACCGGCGCCGCGACTGAGAAGCCCCAAGCAGGGAAGCAGCGATCGGACAGGGGCGAAAAAAGCCGCTAAAAGTGGGCGATTCCAGGCCAGCGGCAGGAGAGACGTAAATCACCGTCTGCTCCTGAGCATAGCTCACGTGATCCTCGATGGATTCTTGATTTATGTGTGGGCTCCCGGTGATAATATGACAGTTAGGAGAGACGCGTTAGGCGTCGGGATGGTTGCTAGGTGAGAGTATGACGTAAGGGGAGGGTCCTATTTAACACTCAGAACAAACGCCGCAGCCATCTTTCTGGATAGCCAGCGGCAGAAAATTGGAGTAGGATTACCCTTATCTTTTGGTGAGTGACTGATATTTAACACTACTTTAGTTTTTAAAGTAAAGAATAGAAGGTATAATGCATATTCTGTGTTGCTTTCTAGTTCCCCCGACCTTGAAAAAGGAATTCGAAACGCGTCGGGAAGGGGAACCGATAAGGATTTAAGATAAGTTATATACTTTTAAATCTATTTAATAAGTTATAATATAAGTAGAAAATGATATATAAAATATAAAAACATAAAAATAATTCTATCAGTTGGGGAATAATGAAGAATCCCATGACCATGGACTCGTTTTGAGCAAGTGGAATCAGAATTCCCACTGAAAAAGAATTTTGCACTGAGTGATTGTTTGATTGGTTAATAATAAGGAGTGAGTCTATTGTTTTGGTAGACTACACTCTTGCAGCATCAGAGAGAGAAGAACCTTTGGCTCAGTTATAATGATATGACGCGTGTATACTGTATGTACTCTTATTGCAAGACCTTGCTCTCATTTAAAATAGTCACTACACTCCTGCAGCGTCAGAGAGAGAAGAACCATTGGCTCAGTTGTGATGTGTGTATACTATATGGACTTGTATTGCAAGACCTTGCTTGTATATCAAGTTAAAATTTAATAAAATGTTTTGCTTGTCTTGCAAAACACTTGCATACCAAGTTACTTGCAATCCAAGGTTTTACTGTATACAATCCCTCACAGTGATCCAATTTTTCAGAATCTGTCTTAATTTAAAATCATTTATATCAGTTTGTTCAAATCAGCTGGGATGTTTACTTGCAAGTAGTTGATATGACTTCACCCATCTAAACAACCTTGTATGTGGCAGTGTTTTCTTAAACATATAGTCAGATTTGTATAGCAGGAAATAAGAGAGACAAGCAACAAAGTATGATTTTAAATTTTGTTTGTGCTTTTGATGTTACTATGTTTATTTAATATTTTATGTATCTATGGTTGTAATCCGCTTAGTTTTTAGGCGGAGTATAAAAAAAAAAAATTCTGAATCCTGCTATCCTCTTTTGATAAGTTGAAATTCAGAATTTGACTTCGTAGTAATTATTTTAAAGTTGATTCTCATCCTTATTGCACCATTTGATTTACTATTTCCTTCAGGGTCTTGTTGAGCTCTGCTATTGTGAGCAGCACATCATCAGCCTACCAACAGCATTTTGTGCTCTTGCCCTCTCTCCCACTTTGAATATCCCGTATTCCCCTATGCTCTCGTATACTTTGTGTGAATGACTCCATCACCAAAGAAAATATTAATGGAGAAAGTGGCCAGACCTGCCATATCTGACATTGTAATTCAAAAAGGTCTGTTTATGTTCCATTAATATTAAAGCAAGCCACTGGCTTTTGATAGTCCCCAATTATCTCGAGTATCAATAGACCCTCTCAAAGTCCATCTCCGCATCCATAGTTAAAAAGGTTTCTGGGTCTGCACTCTTTTTTGTTAGCCAGATTAAGTTTAAGACCCTCCTTACATTATTTCTAGCAGCCTGGTCACTGTGGACCAGATCTGGAAGATAATACTGCAGGTAAGCCACATGGATCTTAGTAAGAACATAAGAATTGCCATACTGGGATAGACTGAAGGTCCATCAAGCCCAGTATCCTGTTTCCAACAGTGGCCAACCCAGGACCCAAGTACCTAGCTAGATTCCAAGTAATAAAGCAGATTTTATGCTGCTTATCCTAAGAAGCAGTGGATTTCCCCAATCCATCTCAATAATGGCCTATGGGCCTTCTCTTTTGGGAAATTATCCAAGTCTTTTTAAAGCCCCGCTAAGCTAACTGATTTCACCACATTTTCTGACAACAAATTCCAGAGTTTAATTACATGTTGTGTGAAGAAATATTTCTCCGGCTTGTTTTAATTTTACTACTAATTAGCCTCATTGCATGCCCTTAGTCCTAGTATTTTGGGAACTAGAGTAAACAAGCGATTCACATTTACCCTTTCTTCTCCACTTAGTATTTTATAGAGCTCTATCATATCACCCCTGAGCCGTCTCTTCTTCAAGCTGAAGAGCCCTAGCCACTTTAGCCTTTCCTAGTTGGGAAGTCATCCCATCTCTTTTATCATTTTTGTTGCTCTTCTCTGTATCTTCTAATTCTGCTGTATCTTTTTTGAGATATTTCGACCAGAACTGGACACAGTATTCGTGGTGTGGCCTTACCATAGAGTGATACAAGGGCATTTTAATATTTTCACATTTGTTTTCTATTCCTTTCCTGATAATTCCTAAAATTCTATTTACTTTCTTAGCCATCACCGCACAATGAGCTGAGGTTTTTAAGATATACTCAATAATGACACCTAGGTCCATTTCATGGGCAGTGACTTCCCAGTAACGATATCAACCATTATGAGCCACAGAGCTCTTGAGTCTTTCCCTGCTTGTATCAGAGAAATGTTTATATGTGCTAGAGATTCCACTATTATGTCTAGCATATATTTTGTTTGTTGTACATTTGATATCCCGCTTAATGCAAGCGGTCAAAATCTTTACAAATTTAATAAAATAGGCATATTAAACTACTCTCTACATCCCAGATGTGCTCACAGTCTAAACTAGGAGTGTCTATAATACAGATAAAATAGGGAGGAGGAAAGAACAAAATTAAATAAGCCCTAGCGGGAAAAAACAATACAATAAAATTGAAATAAAGATAAGAATTAAACCAAAACAGAATGTACATAGGAGGATAAAAAACTAAAATCAAAAAAGATAGAAACCTAACAGAAAAATCAAATAAAGTTCAGTTTGAAATCAGGTCAATCCAGTGAAGAAATACGTCCATCTCTGATTAGTGCAAGGCCACGGTCAGATGGAGGAATTCTGCCATTAAACGGCATATTAAGGAAGGTTCAGTAATGCATAAGGGGATGAAGCCAATTTATTGGTCCAATGGCACCTGAAGGCAGGCACCTCTCAAAGCTGAAACAGTAGTACAAGTCCGCCAAGGAGAGAGGAGGGAATGCGGACCATAGGAGAACCTCCCAATGCTGGCATCAGTCCATCACTGGTGACAATGCATCCGACAGCTGTGCTGATGGTCCTCTTCCTCCTACCGCTGGACAAGTGCTTGGGAATGGTTGTGCGCAGCTCCTCCACTGGAGTCAGTAAAGCGGCTTCTCAGCTTCAGGCTGCTGATGCCAACCCAGCAGCAGAAAAAGTGGCCACTGTCGTGGAGCCCAGGACCTCGATCCTCACACAAGCCCATGCAGGAGGCTGACCTCCCTCCACCACAGCACCAGATCCTCAAACTAACTCCGCCATTTCACAATGGCAGCATCAACAGGAGGGAAACCAGTTGGATCAGCACAACAAAAGAGCAACGAACATCAGCCTCCCCTGGAAACAAGTGGGCAGTTGAAGAATTCAGCCGTTTTGGTCAGATAGGGAGTACCAGCAAAGTAATCATCAATTAAATCCCCTATCATGCGGATCAGACCAAAAACCGGATAAAACATACCAAAACAGGAAAACAAAAATAGTCTAAAAGAAATAAAAATAAAAAAGATGGCAGGAGGCACCACAGCACCCAACCTAGCCTGACACCATCTTGAATATTTTATAGACTTAATGGCCCAAACACAAAACCTTTTATCCCCCACTACTTCATCCTCTTCCCAGCAAGTAAGTTGAACTCTCTCTTTTCCTAGGGGGCCTAGTGTCACTCCTTTCTTTCCTGTGGACTGTTACTGGATCTTTGGGAAAGAAAGGAGATGCAATTTGCCTTCTGTTAAGAAATCAAGTCGAATCCATTCTCTTCCTCCTCCTCCCCAAAACTCCATACAGTATATTGCCAGACCACTCAGAAGCCTTTCTGCTCACTCTCACTCAGTGAAACAGTATGATGCTCATGCTCTGCAACAGTGTCTCGCAAACTTTGTGAAGCCGCAGCACACTAAACTGGTGGCCACCGCTCGAGGTCATCCATTTGTGTGCGGACGTTGACACAATGTCACGCACACGCGTGATGTTATCATGTCGACATCCGTGTATGCGCAAAGGCCTTCCAGATGGGGCCCTGAGCCGCCAGTGGGGGGTGCTGGAATGGAAGAGGCATGGAGAGGTGCTGGGGAGAAGGAGAAGCACTGGCATAAACTGACCGCCCTATAGTATGTGCCTCTTGCTGCGAGAGGTACGTCCTATAGGCAGTCAGCCAGTAAGGGCGCCACTCTTCTTCCCTGACGTCTCGCAGCATACCTTGAATCTTGGGCGGCACACAGTTTGCGATATACTGCTTTAAAACTACACCAGGCACCCCTCTTCTTCTTTCTCTCATCCCTTTCCTATTTTCTCTTCTGCTCCCACTCTTGATTTTTCAACCAGCCCCTTCATCTCATACTTCATTTGTTTCCACCTTCCCCTCTGCTCCATTCTTTTTCTTCCCTATTTTGTCCTTCATTCCCATCTCTTTTCATCTTGACCTCATCCTGTACACCCCTTTTTCTTTTCTTAGCCACCTCTTTTTGCCCCATCCCTTTTCTTTTCTTGCGTAAATAAGGCACTAAATCTAGGGGAAAGCATGCTTTCTTGAAATGCCCCAAAATTCAGAATTGCCTGTTATCATTCACTGATTAGACACAAGGACCAAATGAAGCAAATAGAAAATGGTTTATTTACAAAATTAAAGTGCAGAAACAATGTGTAAACAGAAGTAAAGTTTAGGACAGATATATGTCTCTAATGTTTCTATCGGAAATAGAAAGAGATAATTGTTACTGCGGATGGGCAGACTAGATGGGCCATTTGGCTTTTATCTGCCATCAAGTTTCTATGTTTCTAATTCAAGCACTTGGAGTAATAAAATGAACAGAAATCAGATAGAATAGTACCCTCTGTCCTCCCTCTAGGGCAAAGAGGCACTTGAATAGCCCATCTGTTAGTGATCTGAGACTTTAAATTATTGACCTCAGTCTGTTGGTATTGAGTCCCTGGTTGTTTCCTCATGCTAGCTGCAGGTGCAGGCAATGGTAATTTTCTGTTATACGCGTCATTACATGCCGTGGTGGTTGTGAATTAATCTGTTGTGTGTCCTGTTTCTTTTGCAGGTGCATCTTATATATATATATAATATCATATTAGTCTATCATGATGGTATCATGAAATGAAGGCCTCTTCTAAAATTTTGAATAGCCCTCCCTTCTCAAAGCATGGGGCTCCGAGTAATGGGACTGCATAAACAGTTGTGCTTGTCTAAGGCCATTTGCAAACCTCCAAACTGTGTCACTGGATAGACAGTGCCAAGGTCATAGCCAGGAGTTCTCAGATGCAAAGAAAGGCATAAGCCTTTTTGGCACAGTGCAGTCAGATTTCATAAGCCAGCTCCACAGTTTTAAATAAATTAGACTGTGATACTCTGATTCTAATGTGGCAGGGGCTTTACCCCTACATTGCCCCTCCCCCAAATTCCTTTTTCTCTACCTCTTTACCTCAGTCTTTCTCCCACTTTCTCCGCATAGGTGCCAGTACAAGATTTCCAGCTTGCCATAGGACCTCTTCCACCCTCTATATCTCAGGCAGGCAAAAACAATACAAGTGACTTAGAACCCCCCTCATACTGCCTCTTTGGGTAGGTTGGGGACAGAGATCAGCTGTTCCAGTGACAGTCACAGGTTCAGTGCAGTAGGAGAGCAGCTTTGAAATTTGCATTATCAACCACAAGGGACATGACATGGCTGAGGGTGCTCCTTATCTTAAAAATTTAGATTTGAGGTTTATATATTTTTGGTGGAGTCTAGGGAGTTAACTTTCCTGCAATGTCCTAGGGCACGCCCAACTTATATTTTGTTATCTTTTAAGAATATTTTGTCTTGGGGTTTTTGCTATGGGGAAGGCATGAGACATCTCCCCTCTACACTGCACTGCATACATAACCTGCCTCCTTCCTGCTAATAACTTTCACTTCTCATGACAAGAAAAAAAAAAATCTGCACTTCTGCCTGTGTCCCCTCTTACTGTGGTAGGCACACCCTCAAGGCAATGGCTTAGCTATAGGTGGACATAGACCCACCCAAAAGTGGCATACTGCTGTGGTAGCTGGTGGAAATCTCCAGTTGAAGATCTCTCTGAAAGGGTGAGGGACTTGTATACTGCCTTTTTGTAGTTTTACAACCACACTCAAAGCGGTTTACATACAGGTACTTCAAGCATGAAGGTGCCAAGAAACTGTGCACAGCTCGATAGTCAGCAGCTGCTTTCTGAGCCACAGCTGGTACTCCATGCATCCTCAGTTTTGTGCAGAGTGCTGGCAGCAGCGGCTCAGGAATCAGTTGCTCAGTTGTACACAGGAGTAGAGAATGACAAGGTGACTGTTACCCACGGCTAGCCATGGATAACCCACAGGAACGGGGGAAAATAAGACTGGTTGCCACTGGTATCTGCTGTGAGATGCCACCCTTCCCACCCCGCCCGGTGAGCAGCCTTTCTCACGATCGTGCATCCAGCTGGAAGATACATCGGAAGGAAGGACTCGGGCGTCAAGAAGGTTCTAACAGGTTGATAGGCCCACCCCAGGAGGCGCAGGTTTTTTTTTTTGTTTGGTTTTTTGTTGGACCCGCAATAGGGAGGGAGGAGGGAGTTGCTTAGGCTGCTAGACTGGCTAGAGCTGAGGGGAAGGGAAGACAGTTTCTGGATCTGGTCTGGGGATTGGTGGGGAAGGGAAACAGGTGCTGGGTCCATGTGGTGGATGAAGTGGAGCTGGAGGGAAGGGAGAGGTGCCAGACCCATATCTGGACACTGAAGGGAGGGGATAAAAGTGTTGGACCCATGAGAAAGGGGCTAGAAGGAAGGGAGAGAGGTGCAGAACCTGCAGGGGTGAAAAGAGAAAAGGAAAGGGAAAGAGAAAAGATGAATCAAGGGGATGAAGGAAGAGTAAGTGAAATATTGAACATAGTGGAGGGAGGAAGGAAAGAAAGAAAGAGAGAGTGTGAGAAAAACATTGGTGTTAGGGAGTAAGAGAGGAAAGAAGCTGGACATAGGGAGATATACAAAAAGAGCGGAGAATAGTGCCAGATTTTAAGAAAAGATGGGATTGGCATGTGGGATCTCTTCATGGAGGTAGTTAGGGGGTGAGCAATTAGTGTGGGTAGACTAGATGGGCTGCGGCCCTTTTCTGCCGTCATGTTCTATGTTTCTATGTAGTGGGCATGGATGGGAGCATAGGAGCAGGGACAAAAAGGGGAATGCTGCATCTGCATGGGGGAGGGTATATGGTGTCACAACCCTAGCACTAAGGTTCGGCTTGTGCCAGGGAAGGCACCTCCAGCCCTGGTGTGGCTTTGACCCGGGCTAACCAATGTGATGGGTTAGACAGAAAGAAAAAAGAAAGTTCTGATTTTCCATTTAAAACTCAGGTTACAAAACCCTGGGGAGGTGAGGAATATGGGGAGAACAGCCTGCAGCAGAGGGAGGTGCCTCACTCAAAGCAACTGCCTAAGAGTCAGAACACAAGCTTAGGTAATGCACAGCAACTGGGCCTAATTAGAGTCCCAGGAAAATCCCAGCAACAGTTAAAGGCTGCCCTTCCCCCTCACAGAACAGGGCGTGGTCGCCTCAGTGCTTTAGAGGCAGCACTGAGAAGGAACAAGTTAGTTTACCCTGGGTCAGCCCAGGAAGGAGGTTCCCAGGACCAATCTCCTGAACCTCAGAGGAACCAGGACATCGAAATGGTAGATGCATCCCCTGTTCCTGAAGCCAGCCAGCTAGCCAGCCTGGAGCCCATGGAGTTTTTGGACGCTTCCATGGAACCAGATGCCACAGCAATGGATATGAGTTAAGTGCAGTAACTTTATCTTTTTGGCTGTGCTTAACTTGATGAACTTTGTTTTGCTGGTTTTTGTTTTCTTTTGAAACTTGTATGCATCTGTTGGAAGCCTGGTGAGCAGTGCTAGGCTCAAGGCTATAAAGGTGCCAGAATCTGGTAACATTAAAACCAGGTTCATTTTGTTTGTAACATTTTTACCTTTTTTATGGCTTATTGTGGACAATGTTATGAACTGTGTGAAGGGATAGTAGTTTGGGGAGAATCCACACAAGATCCTTGGGTGGGATTGTGGGGCCATTTGTGGCAAGTATACTAAAGAAGTGGATTCGGCTACTCCCCTCCCCCACCAACTGCTTATTAAGTTGGTTGGAGCAGGCCTGTTGCAAGCCAGGCCTAATTGAACTCTTGCATACAATTTGGAAGGTATAATAATCTGATTCCTGCCCTGCTTGGAATCGCAGGATTATTGGGACTGGATTATCAGGGACTGTTGCAGTGCTTTCCTGTGGATACCTGCAAGGAAGGTGAGGGCTTTATGGTTTTACAGCCTGGATATTTTTGTTTTTTCATGTTTTGGTTTATTCATGAAGTAAATGATCTAAACCCTGGACTTAGGGGACAAGGCACTCAATAAATTGAGACTTATTGTGATAAGAACTTTATTGTTCCTGACTTGTTTTTTTTTATTGATTTAAAAAAACCCAGCAGGACCTCCAGCGTCTTCTGGAGGCACGTTGAGCGCAGGCTATTCTGGGCGCCGACCGGGGCCAATCGTTCAAGCCAGCACCGGCGGTGCCACAATGGACACAGAGAGAAGATGGCTAGATATGGGGGAGAATAACAACGCAGAAGGAAGATGCTGGACAGGAGGGGGGCGCATAGGGATTTAGAGGAGTGATACTGTACACAGGAGAAGGGTATCATAGAATGGTAAGATGATGAAGGCAGGAAGATAGGCACAGGGTAAATACTAGAAAGGGAAGTATAGGAGAGAAGGGAGATGCTTGCTGAACATGGGGGGTGGGGAACATACACAGAGATGGAAGATGAATGGTGAGCATTCAGATAGAAGTCATGTCAAATGGTCAGGAGACCCTGGCAAGTGAGTTAAGAGTAGACAGACTGAAACAGAAACCAGAGCCTGAGACCAATGTGATGTTAAGAATGAAATGACCATAAAGCAAAAGGTAGAAATTTTTTTTTTTTCTATTTTGTGATTAGAATATATCAGATTTAAAATATGTATCCTGCTAGAGCTAGTGTTAGACATAACTGGGGACTGCAAAGGCCAGGCTGTGCTTCTTTAGCTTCCAGCTGGCTTAGGACTCTCTCTGACCAGGGGGTAGTTGCCCTAGTTCAGAGTTTCTCAACACATGGTACACATACCCTTGGGGGTACGTGGGCCACTTGTTGGGGGTACATGGCCTGGCCTCCACTGCTGGAGATCCCTCCCTGCCCGCCCACTGCTGAAGCCGCTGCTGGGAATCCCTCCCGACTGACTGTCTTGCCCATCCGCTGCACCAACCCCCACCCCCAAAGTCAATCTTTTACTTCTTTGGAGTCAGACTGGCTCCCTCCTCCCCTAGCAGCACTCTGTGCAGGGCCTCGCATGTTGCGTAGCTGACCCAGAACCTTCTCTCCAATGTCAGAATTGACGTCAGTGGGAAGGCTTATGGACCAGCCATGTGTGAATCGCTGCATGCGCCATCTCTGCATGGAGTTGCTGCTGGGAGAGGATGGAGTGAGTCTGGCTCCAACAAAGTAACAGGGTCAGCTTCGGGTGTGGGTGGTGGTGCGGTGAGCAGACAGGTAGGGAGGGATCTCTGATAGCAGCTGCAGCAGGAGGTGGGCGGGCAGGGATTTCTGACGGTGCCTGCGGCTTCTGTGAATGGGTCGGCTTCAGGGGAGGGGGTGCGGGTGGGGCAGGCAGGGATCCCCTGTTTGCAACTTAATTTTGCCGCAAAGCTGGAAATCAGGGAGGGGGCATGAACTCAACACAGAAGGAAGGGAAGGGAATAGAAAGGGAAAATTGATGGGCATGAGTGTGTGAGTGTGAGATGGTGCACATGGGGAAAGGAAAATTGGGCATAGAGAGAAAGGAGTGAGGTAGAGATGCATGGGGAATAGAAGGATAAGAGGGAGAAATGTTGGATATGGTGGTGGAGAGGGCAGATTGAAGGGGGGAATGTTGAACATAGTGATGGAGGGAGAAATGTGGCATTGTGCTGGAGAGGGGTGATAAAAGGAGAAATGGAGGGGTGATTGAAGGAGAAATGGAGCTGGTGGCCAGTGGTGAAAAATGCTGCACATGATCTGGGGGATGAGAGAGGGAAAAATGTTGGATGTGGCAGTAGAGGGGATGGGAGAAATCCTGGATCTCTCTCTCTCGAGAGAGAGGGAGACACATTGACAGTAGGGCTGGAGGAAAGAGGAAGAAAAGTTGGACTCGTGGAGGGACAGAGAGAGAAAGAGATGTTGGTTGGGGAAGGCAATGGGGTCCAGAGGAGAGGGAACGTGTAGGAGGCAGAGAGAAAGAAATATTGGATGCACAGTCAGAACGAAATGCAACCAGAGACTCATGAAATCACCAGACAACAAGAGTAGGAAAAATAATTTTATTTTCAAATTAGTGATCAAAATGTCAGTTTTATATATGCTGTCTATTTTGCTCTATTTTTGTCTATTTTTCTATAGTTGTTACTGATTGCATATTTTAAAGTCATCTGTCTTGACCTCTTTAAAAAATCCCCCGAATATAAATGATAATTAACATTTTCTCTGCATACAATGCTCTGTGTTTTTTTAATTTTGTGGTTACCATTATGTATTAATAAGATTATATTGTGTATATATGAAAAATGGATGGAAGAAATTACATTACAATTAGTACTATTATTATGGGGGTAGAGTCAGGGGCGGGTCTGGGGCAAAGCTTGGGCAGGGGTACTCGGTTGATATTTGTTAGGCTTAGGGGGTACTTGGCTTGAAGAAGTTGAGAAACACAGCCCTAGTTGCACTCTCTTAACACTATTCCTGCCATGTGTGACTAAAGTATTCTGTTAGCTTGATTTTTCTATGTAGCATTCTGTAGTAATTTGACTTCAGTTTTCTCAAGAGTGGAGGGAATATTTGTGAGGGGGAGGAGAGGGGAAATGGGGTTTTTGTTGATCCTTGCTCTGTATTTTGTGATTTATAAAATGTGTATAGGGAAGGGGAAAGAAGGTACCAAGCCTCTAAGCAAAACAAATCCAACAAAAAGATGTATAAAATGACAATTGTACAGAATATTGTTTCCTATTTTATTAAAAGTATAAAAAGTTCAATATAAAAACTATTTTGAGTCTTGTGTGGATGGGATCAGATGGTTTGCAGGGATGGGGCTGAGTTTGCGGGGTTCAAATCCCCCCCTCCCCTCCCTCGGTGTCATTCTTTACACAGGAGTTTCTGGGCACCTCGGGGAGATCTGGTGGTGGGGTTGGGAATTCTCTTCAGCTCAGCTACTTAGTTTCTTTTAAGTTTAGTATGTTTGTGCTGGTGGTGGTGGAAGGGGGCAGGATATGAAACTATGCTACTGCCCCAAGAGTACTTATACCACAGGCTGAGAAACCCTTATGTAAGAAGTTATGTACCAAAACTCTGATATATCTTGACTGTAGATCTCCTGGTGAATATAGTTTTAAAACACTTTGTTTACTATTACTACTACTATGTTTACAATCTGTTTATACTTGTAAATAGTAAAATATGAATTGGGTTTACTTTTTGGATCTCAAATATGTTTGGTTACTTATAGAATGAGATGATATTTTTAGTACAAGTGGAAACTGGCTTCCTAGTAGCAGCAGGCATTTGGTAAAGCAGTAGAAGTCTGTTTTTATTTGTTCCATTTGTAAATATAAACAGCTGAAATCTGGCACTTGTTAAATCTGAATTGTAATGTTTTTGATCCATTTATAAAATCATATTTTCCAGATGTCTATTCTAGTAGGTAATTACATTTGACAGAGAACAGTAGGATGTAAATATTTAATATGCTTCTTGCAGGCATATTATATAATGGGAGGCAAGAAAGGCACCACAGCTAATTGTAACATGATAAAAGTCAGAAAGATAGAATTGTATACAGTGAAGTATTTGTTATTTTAAAAATACTATATATCATGTGTAATAATAGTTTAGCCTGCTGAGTAAACTTTTAAAGTTTTGTCTAAATATATTTTATGTCATTAATTTATAAGATAGTTTGGTCAAACAGCCTTTCAAAAATGCATTTGTTTATTTACTACCATGTGGTGATTTTCGTTGCTGGTAGGTGATAGAGCAGGGGTGTCCATCCCTTTTGGCTTCCCTGGGCCGCATTGGCCGAAAAAATTGTTTCTGGGGCCGCGCAAACACAGCAGCAAGACAGAGGGAGCCGGCAAGACGGTAAACACCCGGGGCAGCAGAGGAAAACGCTGCATCGACCGGGGCCGCACAAAATACTTCACGGGGCCGCAGGTTAGATACCCCTGTGATAGAGTGAGGCCAAAGCACAGCTACTAAGTTTAGAGGAGAAAGCACTTGGAGTTGGCCAGCTGTTGAAATATTCCTTTTACAGTGTGGAAAACTGATTGTACAGAACAAAGTGTGGTAGAACTTGGATGCCCATATGGTTGAGTGGAAATAGTACAGCAGAATGATGCATCTTTTTTTTTTTTTTTGGGGGGGGAGCTGAGAAGTAGGCATTGTATTTTTGACTCTGGTAGAAACATTGGGGATAGTGGGAGTGGGGCCAGACAAACTGGAACTGGATCCATTCTTGGGTTTTTTCCTTGATGCATCTCTAAGGGATTCATTCTCTGACTGAACCCCATTAAAATCTCTCAAGGTCCATCTTTCACTCCACTTGGGCAGACTATCTAAAGCAGTGGTTCCCAACCCTGTCCTGGGGGGACCACCAGGCCATTCGGGTTTTCAGGATAGCCCTAATGAATATGCACGGAGCAGATTTGCATGCCTGGCACCTCCATTATATACAGATCGCTCTCATTCATATTCATTAGAGCTATCCTGAAAACCCGACTGGCCTGGTAGTCCCCCAGGACGGGGTTGGGAACCACTGATCTAAAGGACCTGGGGTGTCCTGTCCATCTTCTCTTGACCTTAGGTTCTCCTTATCTGCAGCCTCTAAATTAATTGGGCAATACAATTTTTCCAGTTGCTGCTGCCAGTGGAGTTTAAGCAGTTTCAGGTTCTCCAAAGGGAAAATCTTGTGCAAAGTCTCCTCTTCCTCCTTTAAGCCAGTGGTTCTCAGGCTGTTTCAAATTTCGGGAAATCCTGGAAGCTGACTCCTTTTCCAGCTATTGAGGCTTATCAGACTAATTTCCCACTTCTCTTTCACCGTGAGAATGGACAATGTGAGGGAGTGAGTGGTAAAGCAGAAAGTGTCCCTGAGATCACTCCTTCACTAATGTTGCAGTTAAGCCACCTTACAGCAGGTGGTGCTAACCTACCATGTCAGAGGCTAAATCAGAGGGGTGTGGCTTAGGTTGGGGGTGGTTAAATATCCTGTAAAAGAGTAGATCAGAGAGACTTCAAGGAAAGTGGTCTTCAGCAGTGAGACCCTATGTACAGAGGTCTCCTGGAGGAGGACGGAGTGAAAGAATCCTCCTAAAGCGTTTGCTGGGCTGCAGTACCTATGAGGGAGACCTAGTGAAGTAAGAAGTGGCCCTATTTCTAAGGTTTGCACATGGGGTAAAGCATAAATCATCCAGGGGTTACAAGAAAAGGAATAGAAGGTAGTGCAGGTGTTACAAGAGAAGGACTGCAAAGATAGGGAGTGCATTTCTTTATTTGTGAAAGCTTACACCTGAGTGTCCCAACTAGTGCTAGACCCGGATTTATGCGTGAGTGATTTGAATTATGCTGTAAAAGCTTGACAAGATATGATGACTGAAGTGAGGAGTAACCATTATTAATGTGACTGTTGCTATCTTAAGCTCTGAGTCTGTGATAAATTATTTTGTTTGTATAGCAATGAAGCTTTCTTTTTGATTTACACTGCACAATGACTGTGTATGTGGGGCTCCCAGTCTATCCACCAGCCACGCGGCCACAGACCATATCCACACTTCTCCAGTCCTGTGGAATGTGTCTGATCTTCAAAGAATTATTAAATTTTAAGAGGACCCACTAGAATTTATCTGAACTCCCTCAGTATACTGGGATGCTTCTCATCTAATCTAATCTAGTATTTGAGTCACGCTGTGCTTGAACAGGTTCAAGGCGACTTGGCAATATAAATTTTACAGAATGTATATGCTATATTATAGCAGTTTGAGGAAGGCAGAGTTATGAATAGAGAAATAGTGAAGAGAGAATGGAGGTTCTATGACTGTAAATACTGGTGAAGCACTTGAGTAGAGTGTGAGATTTAGTGACATTAGGTATTTTGAGTTAGTTGTCTGTGAAGTGTGTATGTTTTCAAAGAAGAGAGTTAAAAAAAATTTCAGAATCTGTGTATCTTGATGTCAGTCTCAAAAGGTTGTTTCATGTCTTGGTGCGATGATATATGAAGAGTGATTCAAATATGCATTTATATTTAACCCCTCATCTACTTAGTTCCATGGCTGTGTCCAGTTTGTTTTCCAGGTTTTTCTTAAACACTTCCATGAATGGTGCAAACGTCTTGTTGTATTTCCATACATATCTTTGTAAGCTGGCAAAGGTCCTTCTTCAGGATGTGCTTCCATGAACACCGAGAAGAATTTGTTTAGCTTGCCCACTTTTTCCAATCACTGTCTACTACATACAAGCTTTCAGCATCTTTCAGTCTTACTATTCTGTTTTTATTATTTCTCCTTTCTCTAATATACTTGAAAAAGTCTTGCCACATCTACATCTCAGTTCTTCCACCTATTTTTGCAACTGTATTTTTTTTAGTTTATCTGATATTCTTTTCTGTATTCTTCTTGTGTTGATAGGTATTTTGTAATGTGCTTCAAGTGAAAAGGAGCTGGTAAGGGAGAACTGGAGTGGGAGGGAAGAGGAGATTTTACTAGACCTTAATTTGACATGATTTTCACTGCCTTTCACAATCCAAATAGGGATTTTATGGAGATTCTTTTATGGAGATTCTTAACAGAATGAGATGAGGTGGAAGAGGAGGAGCTAGAGCCAATAGAGGAGGAGGAGAAGGCTTTCATGACAAACAATGTTTCCTTTAAGCTGTGTGGCTGTAGGCCACTCAGTAGTTTTTCAATGTTCTTTAACCGCCGGTCCGTAGAAATTTTCTGCCGGTCCACAGAGCCGGCACATCCATCGGGCAGAAGACAGTATTCTTCAGCTGCCAGTCCATGGTGCGATCAACACGGCATCTTCGGGCCGGCTCCCTGAGTGCTGCAGTGCACAAATCCATGGGAAAAGGCTCCTAGTCTCCTACGCGTGTCCTGTGCCTGAACTGGAAGCTTTCTCTCTGATGTCGCAACGTCAGAGGGAAGGCTTCCAGATGAGGCGCGTAACATGCACAAGGAGCCGCTGCCCACAGCTTTGTGCAATGCAGCACTCATGGAGCTGAGTTGCGGCTCGCCTCTGATGATGCAACTTCCTCTTTCCTCAGAGGTGGTGTGACCCATCAAAGGACCCAAGGCTGCCTAAGTGAATCGCTGTGCTGGCAAGTACCGAGAGGTGCTGGGAAGGGAGAAAGCCACTGTTGGAGGCTGGGAAGCTGCTGGACAAGGGAAAATAAAGGGATAGCTGCTACTGGACCTGGAGGGAGGGAGAAGGGAAGGGAACAGAGTTACTGCTGTACAGGGGGAGGAGGGAAGGGAGAAGGAAAAAAGGAAGGGCAGGGAGATTAGAGGAGGGGAAGGGGTCAGGGTGGAATGGAGAGAGCAGATGAGGGAAAGGGGAAGACAGGAATGAAAAAGTAGAGAGATTGTTGCTGGGAAGGGGGGTCAGCAGAGAAATAAGGAGAGAGGGACAAAGATGCTAGTTCTGGTGTAGGAGAGATAAAAATGAAGAGAGCAGTGAAGCTGGAATGAATGATGTAAAAAGGAGAGAGGGGGCATAAGCTGGATGGAAAGGGGTGAGGGGCATAGAAATAAGGCAGATATCATATGGAAGGGGCATATGCTGGATTGAAGAGACAGCAAGGGCAGATGCTGGAAGGAAGAGAGTGAAAAGAAGATGAAAACAGAAACCAGAGACAACAAAAGGTAGAAGAAAATATATATTTTTTTCTATTTTGTGATTAGAATATATCAGATTTGAAATATATATCCTGCTAGAGCTGGTGTTAGATATAACTGGGGACTGCAAAGCCCAGGCAGTGCTTCTTTAGCTTCCAGCTGGCTTTGGGTTCTCTCTGACCAGGGGGTAGTTGCCCTAGTTGCACTCCTCTAACACTATTCCTGTCATGTGTGACTGCGGCATTCTGTTAGCATGCTGTAATAATTTGGCTTATTCAGTTTTCTTGATAGTAGAGGGGTTATATGTGAAGGGGAGGGAAGACAGGGGTTTTGTTGATCCTTGCTCTGTATTATTTGTATTTATAAAATGACAATTGTACAGAATATTGTTTCTTTTTTTACTTTAATAAAATACATTCAATGTAAAATCATAACTGAGGCTTGTGCGGATGGGATCAGATAGTTTGCGGGACCGAGCTCGCAGAGACGAGGCGGAAATGGGTTTTCAAAATTTCAGTCTTAGTAGTTTGCTGGTCCACAAAATAATTCTTTTATTTCCGCCGGTCCATAGGTGTGAAAAGGTTGAAGAACACTAGTCTAGATTAAAGAATCAGCAGTAGGAGGCAGGGGTGAGGTGTGGGAAACAGAGGAGGCAAATGTTGGCATTGGAAGGGGAGGAATGGAAAGCCAAAGGTAGACAAGTAAAAAGAGGGAAATTGAAGAATGGATAGTAAAGGAATTAAATCTGTATAGGGGGAGCAAAATAAATTGAAGAAAGATGAAAGAAAAAGGAGAGTGAAAAGAAATATGAAAGATGAACAGGAAATACTGAAAAGAGAGTTAAGAGAAGATGAGGAAATCAGAAGTAAGAAACCAGAGACTGGGAACATTTTTGACTAATGTTTGGAGACCAAAGCTAGCTTTCTCAGGTCAGGACAGGATACCATAATCTGAGAAAGAAGGTTTTGGTTTCTGAAAGCTAATTAGAAAAATGTATTTAGTCCAATAAAATGATATATTTTTGTTTGTTTTCTTTGCATTTATTTGTAATGTGGTTAGAATATGCCAATTTTTGAAATTTACATTATCTTTATATAGGATGGTGGGACATGCATTACTTTCTTTTTCTGGTGTTGCATCGTATGCAGGCTTCTTGGAGGTTCAGTTTAATTTCTATAGTTCTATTTTTAGTTTGTGGTTACTTATTCTATATTGGGTGAGGGTCTACCTGTGTTCTGCATGTATGAAAAAGATATGTTTTTCTGTTAGCACTGACTGTGCAAGATCATTCTTTAGTAATCTGACTTGTTTAGTTTTTCAATAGGTTTATTGATGATCTAGTGCCCACTGCAGTGTTCGTTGACACCTGGAAGTTACTGCTATTATGTTATGGTAGAATTATTCTGTAGGTCCTGAGTGACATTTGCAGTGTTTTATCTTACTTCACAGTATGCCTGATACTGGATTTTGGATCTAGTTTTACTATACTGGGACAGACTGAAGGTTCATCAAGCCCAGTATCCTGTTTCCAACAGTATCCAACCCAGGTCCCAAGTACCTAGATAGATCCCAAGTAGTAAAACAGATTTTATGCTTCATTTTCACATGGAATTTCTACCCATGGGGATCACACCTTTCTCAATAGTAGCTCAAAGCAGGTTACATTCAGCTATAGTAGGTATTTCCCTCTCCCTGGAGGGCTTACAGTTAACCCTTCACTGCCTCAGGTATGAATTTTAAGTGACATTTCTAAGACCTCAAGGAGTAGTAGAGTAGTGGGGTTTGAATCTTGGCTTCCCTGATTCTCGGCATGCTACTCTAACCATTAGGTACAGATAATGCATTTTATCTGTAACATTTGCATGTTTGGTAACTCAAAAACAAACTAAACTAGCAGAACTAAAGCTTGGTGGCCATTTGGCAGCCTACCAAAAACTTTGATTGGTAAATTATTTTATGGTTAACAGAAACCTTGAGGTTACTGACAAAGTGCTGCTGAAATCACTGTTCACTTGGCCAATAGGCAGATGCTGGACTAGGGGAACTAGGGGTTGACTGAGTACCTGAGTATTAAAGTACAGTGGTGCCTCGCATAACGAACGCCTCGCACAACGAACGCTGCACACAACGAACTTCATGTCTTGATTCACACAACGAACTTCGTTTCACACAACGAACTTCACACAACGAACTTCGTTTCACACAACGAACTTCGTTTCACACAACGAAGTCGCCCGAGCTGCCGATGTATTGCATCCTTCCGCGCAGGCACTGCAGGCAGTCGTTAGTCACTGCGCTTAACTGCCCTCTCTCACTGTATACAGTCGTCCTTTTAAGATAAACTCAATATTTTTTATATATCATGGCTTCTAAAAAAAGCAGGAAGGTGATTTCTGTTGAAATGAAACGGGAAATAATTAGAAGGAGTGAATGTGGGGTAAAACAGTGTGACCTCGTCAAAGAGTTTGGCCTCAGCAAGACCACCATTTTCACCATTTTGACAAATTTATCTTTTTTTATGTCATCTTAGCATATTTTATGCTGCAGAACGAATTATTTTTTTTAACATGTATTGTTATGGGAAAACGCGTTTCACATAACGAACTTTTCGCATAACAAACTTGCTTCTGGAACGAATTAAGTTCGTTGTGTGAGGCACCACTGTACAGTAAAATCTTGGATTGCAAGTAACTTGGTTTGCAAGTGCTTTGCAAGACAAGCAAAACATTTTATTAAATTTTAACTTGATATACAAGCAATGTCTTGCAATACAAGTACATACAGTATACAAACATCACATCATCACAACTGAGCCGATGGTTCTTCCCACTCTGATGCTGCAGGAGTGTAGTGACTGTTCTAAACAAGCAATGTCTTGCAATACAAGTACATACAGTATACATGCATCACATCATCACAGCTGAGCCGATTGTTCTTCTCTCTCTGACGCTGCAGGAGTGTAGTGACTGTTTTAAATGAGAGCAAGGTCTTGCAATACAAGTACGTATAGTATTTTGTATTAAAGTTTTTGTATTGTAGAACGAATCGTCTTGAGTTTCCATTATTTCCTATGGGGAAATTTGCTTTGATATTCGAGTGCTTTGGATTGCAAGCATGCTTCTGGAACAAATTATGCTTGCAAACCAAGGTTTTACTGTACCTGCATATATTTCCAGAATACAGTACTCCCCCGAAATTCTTGGGGGTTACGTTCTTGAAATGCCTGCGAATTTGAAAAAAACATGAATATCAGACGTGGTTTAAAGCATGAGTAGCCAGTTGTCCTACAGGAAGCACTTGTAGTCGCATCCCCTCGTTGTGGCCAGTGACCTAAACCTCACGCTCTCGGCACACACCCCTCCTCCTCTCTGGCTCCAGCCCGCCCTCTCACCAGGCTCAGCTGTCATTTGTGGTTCTCCTTCTGTCATGATTGGTTGGGGAGATGTGAACTCTCCAGCTATTGGCTGCTCTGTGGGGAAAACCGATGAATGACTGACTGCGAATTCGTGGGGGTATACTGTAATGCAAATACTATTGTTTAATATGTTGTATGTTGCTGTTCAGTATTTTAATTTTTCTTGAACATTAATTCCCTAGAGCAGTGGTTCCCAAACCTGTCCTGGGGGACCCCCAGCCAGTCAGGTTTTCAAGATATCCCTAATGAATATTTATGAGAGAGATTTGAATACCTGTCACTTCCATTATATGAAAATCTCTCTCATGCATATTCATTAGGGATAGCTTGAAAACCTGACTGGCTGGGGGTCCCCCAGGACAGGTTTGGGAACCACTGCCCTAGAGGTAGGCAATTCTGGTCCTCGAGAACCGGAGCCAGGTCAGGTTTTCAGGATATCCACATTAAATATGCATGAGATAGATTTGCATCTCAAGGAAGCAGTGCATGCAAATCCATCTCATACATATTCATTGTGGATATCCTGAAAACCTGACCTGACTCCAGCTCTCGAGGACCGAAATTGCCTACCCTTGCCCTAGAGTGTATGCTGTGTGTTTTATGGATTCATTATTCACTTACATCGCTTTTATTTGTGAAGACTCTTATTAAACTTTTTCATCAAGACCATCGATTCCACAGTTTTGTTCTTGCTTAATACTTATCAGTAACAGAGGCACTAGAGGAGGCACCTGGTAGATAATGAAGGGTTCTTCCCTCTGTATTCAAAAGTTTCCCTATTGTTTCCTCCCTCCCCCACTTTTTTTTTTTTTTTTTTTTTTTTAAAGAATGGTTCTTCTACAAGAGGAGCAATTTTTCCTCTAAGCTGTGCTAAATGTCCATAGCTGAGTAAAATTTAGTGTAACTTTAAACATACAGGGCCCATTTTATCAAGCTGTGCTAGAGGTTTTTAGTATGAGCCGGTGCAGTAAATGCTCTCTAGCTCATAGAATTATTTCCAACCTCCCTACAAGGGTTTATATGTTTGCATATTGTGTATGTATATGTGTATGTAAGAGGTGCTCACAGGGTAATGAAATGGAAAATATTTGCTCATGTCAATTTGGTCCTTAGAGGAAATGTTAATTTGCAAGGTTCTTTTAGAATGAAGAGCTGGCAACTCTTCTCCCAGGTAAGAAGGGTGCTAAGGAATCTCTGAGGAGCAGAAGCCCAAAGTGGAGTGAGACATCATACTTTTTGGTGATACTTGAGGTCCATTTCTTCAGGTACAAAGTTAGATGATAAGCTCTTTGTATTTTGAACAAGTGAGGAAAGCATGTGGAGCAAGGCTTATTAAATTTTTTCCAGTGTATGTGTCTTTGTTTGATATACCATGTGCCTAACCTAGAGAAGTGGTTTAAATGATGTAGTACCCAAGCATTGTTGATTTGGAAAAGATAATAAAATGAAATAAAGTGTGGTAATATACTGCAGAAAGTATTTGATAAATGTGGTAACAGATTTCCATGCTTCTTCATCATTGGGGTGCAGCCAGTAGCAAACTACCTTATTTTTTGTTCCATTAGACATACTTTTTTCCCCAAAAAAGTGGGTGGAAATAAGGGTGCGTCTTATGGAGGGAATACCCAAAGCGGCCCCCCTCCTCCTATTACCTTATTTTAATGCAGCTACCCTCCCTCCCTAAGAGCGGCGCACAAGGCTGGCTGCCTGGTCTCCGTCGCTTCCCCCGAGAACTGATGGCTGACATGGCTGCCTCCTCTTTTGCGGCATAGCGGCGCACCAGGTTGCCTGCCTGGTCCCACACCGCTTCCCATGAGAACTGAGTTCTCACGGGACCAGGCAGGCAACTTGGTGCACCGCTATGCCGCAAGAGAACAAAAGAGGAGGCAGCTGTGTCAACCATCAGTTCTCGGGTGAAGCAGCGGGGACCAGGCAGCTAGCCAGCCTTGTGTGCCGCTCTCAGCGAGGCAAGGTGCCGTGTCCAGCGAAGGAGGGCACCAGAAGTAAAAAAAAAAAAAAAAAATAAAGAGGTACGCGCGGGGGTGGGGGGGGGTGGGAAGGGAGGAGGAAGAGTGCCAGGGCCTACTCTGCTAAATTAAAAATAGGGAGGGAGGAGGGAGAGACCAGGGCCTGCCTGCTGCCTGTCTGGGAGGGTAGGGAGGGAGGAGGGAGAGGTCAGGGCCTGCCTGCCTTCCCGCCCTGCTGAATTAAAAATAGGGAGGGAGAGGCCGGGACTTGCCTGCTACCTGCCTGGGTGGGGGGAGGTCTGCCTGCCTACCTACTTACCCGTCCTATCCCTACCTGCCTGCCCTGACCCCTGTCCCTACCTGCATGCCCTGTCCCTACCTGCCTGACAGCCACTATGCCTGCCTGCCCTTTACCCTGTCCCTGCCTGCCTGCCAGCCACTAGGCCTGCTTGCCCTGTCCTTGCCTGCCCTGTCCCAGCCTACCACTAGACCATCAGAGGGAGGTGGGACAGAGCCTGGCAGGGAAAGGGGACAGGGTGCAGAGCTTGGCAAGGAGTGTGGGGTTGGATGCTGAGCTTGACAGGGAGAATTTGGTTCAGAATGGTTTTTTTTCTTGTTTTCCTCTTCTAAATCTAGGGCGCGTCTTATGGTCAGGTGCATCTAATGGAGTGAAAAATATGGTATATATGTCAGTACATTGTGCTCTATATAGCAATTAAGTGAAATGTATGTTTCTGTAACTGTTTCACTGTAATAGTGAAAATGGGAGGCACAGCTGAATCACTAAGAGCCAAGATCGGGGTTTCCAAACTTGATTCATCCTTTTCACTAGTTTTTTCCCAGCCTGAATTTGGTCCTGCTCGGTTAAATTTTTAGGGCAAATCATTTTGCCCACAATCAGACACATGCAGGGATAGACATTTTTGACCACTTTTCTTTTTATAATTTATTTCCAGCATCTTTGGGTAGAAAGAGTAAAGTAAGATCATTGAAGCAACAAAGTGAAATTAGTAGGCAGCAGAATCTGCAAAACAACTTAGAATCCCTCCACTTTTTTTTGTTTTAAAAATAATTGCTGCCTATAGAGCTTGTATGTGGTTAGTAAATGTTATTCAGGTCCTACAGAACAATTCTAGCATAACATAATAGCAGTAACTTCAATGGGGCTTAAAACAAGGGCCTACTTAGGAAAAGACGGCTCTATAGACACTGCAGTGGGCACTTGATCATCAATAAACTTATTGGAAAACTAAATAAGCCAGATTAGTAAAGAATGATCTTGCACAGTCAGTGCTAACAGACTGCCTTTTTCACACATGTCTTTTCACACATGGCAGAACACAGATAGACCCTCACCCAGTGTAGAATAAGTAACCACAAACTAAAAATAGAAATATACAAATTAAACTGAACCCCTAAGAAGCCAGACTCTGCATACAGTTTTTGAAATGTACACATCTGTCAAAGTTAATCAAAGGAGCTCAGTGGTACTTGTTTGAATTGTGTTTGGTTTTAGGGATACTTGGCTAATAAAAGTTGAGAAACACTATTATAATGTATCCTACAGTGAGGTAATATCAAAATAGAATATTCATCTAAATTTTAATATTTGGACATCATGTTGATTAAATTATATGTATGGGAAAATTCTTAGTGGGTGTACTTTAGTTTTCAAAATCTTGAGTGGGAACTCTATGGGCTTGAGGCTGAACCCTGATTCTTTTAATTACTTAGTAATGCCAGTATGGGGGGGGGGGGGGGGCTCTGAAAGTGGTCTGATAGAGTAGCCACTTATTTTCCTTCAGTTATCGTAGTTTTCAAGTGGGAGGGTTTTAATGCCTTTGGTTGATTTCTCTATTTTAGATTTTGAAATGGTGATAGTGAACTTTAATACTTGGAATGTTAGGAGACTTAAATCACTCTTTGAAGAGGGAAAAATTGCATAGACCCTGTAGAAAAATAAGATTGACCAATGTCTGGAGACAGTTCAGTCTGACAGGGAGGAATTATCAAGGTTCATTTTATATGGTAGACTGCTTGGGGGAAATCCATCAAAGCAGTGAACAATAACTCAAATAATTACTAACACAAAATATGGAAATACAAAATTCAGATAGAAACGAATGAAACAATAATACAAAATACATATTACATATCTTCCTGCTGCTGTGCTTTCATTCCCCAGTACCCAGTCCAAATCTTACAGTGCTGTAACTGTAGAAACAATGGGCTAGATTCACTAACCTTACCGCTCCGTAGGCGATTCAATCTGTAGCCGGGTGACTGATTCACAACGAGTCTTCATGCTAATTGACTTGATTGGAGGCATGCCCCACACCAACCACACAGATCGCTGAAGAGCAATCCCAACGTATGCACAGATCATCTTCTTTACCTGTAGATGGTCTGCGCATGCTCTCCCTGCAAGGAAGAGCTGGAAACTTTTTATTTTTTTTTGCGAGCCCGTGGTTTTAACCCGCAGGTTTAAAGCGGGGCTGCACTGTGGCGTGTTCTGGAACAGAACACGCCATAGTGCATCCCCGCTTTATTTTATTTTTAAAAAATCTTTATTAATTTTCAAAATTTTGTCAGTACCATACAATTAATTTAGACGTAAACACTACAAAGAAGGCACTTTAAATACACAATTAATACATAAACCCAAGGGCTCGCACTACAGGGAAGGGCAGCAGAGAGCAGATGAGTCGGGGCAGCAGTGATCCAGAGTCAGGTCGGCAGAGAGCAGGAGAGTCCTTCCCTGCAGGGCGAGTCAGGGAGGCAGAGAGCAGGGCGGTTTTAGGGGGAAGTATGGTTGGGATTTCAGGGCTGCAGGGCAGAGAGCAGGGCGGCTTTACTTTGGGGGATGGTTTTACTGGATTTCAGGGCTGCAGGGCAGAGAGCAGCTGGGATTTCAGGGCGGCAAAGAGCAGGACAGTCGGCAAGGACGTGAGCGACTGGTCCTCAGCAGTTGCTTCTTTTTGGATCGGCCAGCCCAGTCGGTGTTCCTGAAATTGTTTAGTGAATCACTGCCTTCCTACATTTGCATGCCATTTCCCCTCATCTGCATGCGCGGATCAGAGGTTAATCGGCCACAAGGTTTGTGAATCGGGTAGGTACCCGATCGCAAACACGATCGGTGGGTTTAGTGAATCTAGCCCTGTAAGGGAAAGGCTTTTTGAAATAGATGTTTTTATGGAGCGTTTACATTTTTGGAAAGAAACTTCTGAACGTAATGCTAGGGAAAAAAGTGTTCCACAGCGGGGGGCCAAGCACATTAAACATAGAATCTCTAAAAATGTACAAAAGCACTTGACAGAAAGAAGGAATCGCTGCATGTTTTTTTTACTCCAGGTTTGATTTGTGGTGATTCTGTAAAAAGATGATGTGGAAGATACACAACTGTGAGAAAAGATGTGTTGCTGATTGGGGTGGGGTGGAGAGAATGGAAAGCGTAAAGCAGTACAGAAGATCCTTATTAACCCATTTATGCCTCATGTTCCATTATTGGAACTGTAGTGACGTCGAAGTTATTTATATCCTACTGCTCAAGGTCATTGCCGAGGTCTGATTTTTCCACACATCCGCCTCCTGGGGGTACATGTTATCACATGGTGCACAGAGTTAGTCACTGCTGCAGATACAGGCATGCTAGAAGCTTGCCAAAATGTGATGTTGAATTTTCGGAACATTTTTGAAGAACCATCCAAAGACAGGTAAATACAACTTTGCTGCACTATATCTTTATACTAGCAATTTTTTTCTATCACTTCTCTACTACCGTGTTTCCCCGAAAATAAGACCTATCCCGAATATAAGCCCTAGCATGATTTTTGGGGTAGGTCTTAATATAAGCTCTAGTTGCTGGCGGCAGCAACGCTCCCTCCGTGACCCTTCCATCTCTCCCACCCATCCGAACCCCGACCGCGAGACTGAAATACAGTACCTTATAAGAAACCACATCGTCGACAGCACAGGCCCCATCGCAGCTTTCTCACACCCTGGCATTCCTCTGTTGCTTTGCTGATGACATCATCAGCAACACGACAGAGGACTGCCTAGGCGTGAGAAAGCCACAATGGGGCCTGTGCTGTCAACAATGCAGTTTGTTATAAGGTACTGTATTTCGGTCTCACGGTCGGGATTCGGATGGGTGGGAGAGATGAAAGGGTCATCAGGGAGGGGGGGGGTGCGCAGTGGCGGGGGGATGGGAGGGATTAAAAAATGTTCCACAGGGGCATAGGAGGAAGGGAAGGGATATAAACTGCACAAGGGATGGGAAGGGGGAAGTATAGAAGCTGCAAGGGTTCTGCACAAGGGGAGGGAGAGATATAGGCTGTAAGGGTTCTGCACAGGGGGATGGGAGGGAGGGGGGAGGGATAGAAAGATAATGCACATGTGGGGGAGAGAAAGAAAATAGGAAGAATTTGGGTGGAGGAGAGGAAGGGAGAGATAATCATTGTACATGAAAAAAATAAGACCTCTCTGAAAATAAGACCTAGTGCTTTTTTGGGGCCCAAAATTAATATAAGACAGTGTCTTATTTTCGGAAAACACGATAGTTCTGCTATTGTACTGTAAAAAGAAAATGCCAAAGTTATTATTGTTGTATTAGTTATGGGTTTGACATTTTGCATCTTCCATTTTGGGATCACTAGACAAAATCACTACCACTAGGACTAATATCTTTTTCCCTTTTTTTTTAGTTGAAATCATTTTACAAGCCTCGAACTCTTAAGTTTACATGAAATAACTGACCTGTTGGAGACAGATGACAACATAGAAGCAATTGCTATAGTGATATAGCATACTGAAAATGCTACAGCACCTGTTTCTGATGAGGACTCAGAAGATGAAGGTGGAACAATAAATAATCTTCTAGGTTCTTTGTTGCGTGCACCTGCATATCTTATTCAAGATGGCTATGATGCTGAATCTGACTCAGATGGTCCATCATATGCACCTGAAGATGACTCTTGCCGATGAATTTCTGTCTATGTTTACTGCACAGCAAGCTCCTTCATCAAAGAAAAAGAAAGTGACAAAAATTGTTCGCAAATGGAGAAAAACTGACCCAACGGCACACCTAACTGGAGAGCCTGTAAAAAAACCAAACATGGTTGGGGGCTGAAAAAATGTGGATGGGTATTTAGGGAGGCTGAAAGAAAAGGTGGATTGAGTGTGGGAGGGTACTAGAAAAAGATGGATGAAGGGTGTGTGTATACAATTGCATAACATGGGAGTGAGATGAAGGTCTGCAGGAAGGTGCATGGAAAACTGTTGCGATGGTGGGGAAGATGCCAGCCCTTATAATGGGGAAATTCTGCACACAAAAAAAGAAAATTGTGCATACTTTTTGTAATTTTCTTGTGCAGAATTCCCCCAGCAGTAGCTGTTTATATTGTTAAATGGTACTTCAATTTATTTCCAGCTTTATAGAGGAACCAGGCCAGGCAGGGGTACTTGTTTTCACCTCTTTTTGCTCTGTTGGTTCACTGCTGGCTGGATACATTAGGAAATCATCACAGGTTATGCCTTTTTTGTTGAGCTATATGTGATAGAAACCCAAAAATGAGTCTCTGAAAGTGTGATTTCTGGACTTATGCTACAGTGAGATGAGATCATGTAATTGTGAAAGAAGACATTGTTCTTTGCTCATAAACATTCTGATCTCATAGGAACTTGTAGGCATTTGTGCCTGTCTTTGGTGACCTTGAAGAAGAAACAATATTTCAACCAAGAGGCCTAAACTAGTAAACAGGTTCCTCCCAGCGCACATCATTTCTCACCTGTCTTTGCTGTGCTCCTGACTGAATCATAAACAGCAACTTCTGATTTGCCCATTTAGTACCAGTAAGCTCTTGCAGCAAATTGGTGATCTCTTCCAGAATCCTGATATTTATTTTATTTCTTATATAATAATAATAATTTATTTTTTGTATACCGCTATACCACAAAAGGTTCAAAGCGGTTCACAGCAAGATAAAAATACAAACAATCAACAAATCAAAATGACATAATAAAACAATCAGTTAATTGGAATACATCACTGCCTGCAAGTTGAAAGCTATTAAATACAATAAATCAAATTCTAGACCACATAACCAGTTAGTTTTATGTGGTTCACAAAAGAATAAGGATGCAAGGAATAGTCTTGAGTATAGGAAATCTAATTACCTATAAATTTGTTAAAGAGATGAGTCTTCAAGTGCCCGAAATTGTTGTCATACGTAGCAGCCTGATAGGAGAGTTGACGCTCATGAAATCTTTTAAATTTACAGCCATTGGCTGATGAAAAAACAAACAGAATGGGTTTTTCTCAGATTTTTCTGGAATGAAAAAACAAATAACTCTGTAAGATATTGTGGGGCCTGACCGGTGACAATTTTATAGTACAAACAATCTAGTTTGAAAATAATGCACGCTTCCACAGGGAGCCAGTGCATCTCGTGGTACAATGAAGTAACATGATCGTATTTTCTTTGATTGTATATAAGTTTAATTGCGGTATTCTGAACAATACGTAGACTTAAGGTATTCTTTTTGAATCCAGCAAGCTATACTATATTGCAGTAATCAAGCTGGCTCAACACCAATGAAGTAACATGATCGTATTTTCTTTGATTGTATATAAGTTTAATTGCGGTATTCTGAACAATACGTAGTCTTAAGGTATTCTTTTTGAATCCAGCAAGCTATACTATATTGCAGTAATCAAGCTGGCTCAACACCAGGGACTGAACCAGAATTCTAAATGCTGGAGCATGAAAGTAAGATCTAATTTCCACAGCATAAAGAAACACTTGCGGACCACATTGTCAGCTTGCTGGTGTAAGTTGGGTACAGTGGGTATTTTTCTGTTTCTAGATGACTCACAATCTAAGTTTGTATCTGTGGCAATAGAAGGTTAAATGACTTGCCCAAGATCATGGCCCCAATGCCCCTAATAAACGTATAGCTCAAAAAGAAATCAGATGACTAAATAGTACAGAACACACCGATTAAAATAATATCCAATGCTAAAAAGTTTGACCATGTATCCACCTGTTGATTAAAGATCATTTTCTACCAGTTGAACACAAATTACTTATAAAATTATATTATTAACATTCAAAACTCGATCTAGTAACCTTCCTGAATTTATTAACAGACTTCTTATTCCATACACTCCACAGAGATCCCTTCGCTCCTATCAACAGAACCTGTTTACCATTCCCTCACTAAGACACATCAACATCATGCATTCTAACATATTTTCAGTTAATGCCCCCGCTCTCTGGAATTCTACCTCAAATTATATAAGAGAAGAGACAACCCTAAATTATTTTAAGTCCAAACTAAAACCATTTCTGTTCAATGACGCCTTTGGACTATAAGGCCCCGATTCTGCAAAGTGCTTCCTGATTGTAGGCAGCTGTAGGTGTCCTACAGCTGTCTAATCAGCCAATCGGGAGGCATGTTTTCTAAAAAAAATGCTCCCCAGGCAGGCCGCCTATATTGAAGGCGCTCTGGGAGCCTAGGGAGGCCCACAAGCCCGCCTAAGCTCGCCTAAGGCTAGGCGGTAGCCTTTGGTGAACCTAGGCGGCCCTATACGTCTCCCTAGTAGAACGGGAGATGCTTTACTTAATTGCGGCAAAGGATCTCCCTGCTGTGATTTGTATAGTGGCTGTGGCTACGGCCGCCAGACTCTCCTCTCCCCCCAACCGACGATTGCGGTAGGAGGGTTCCCAACCTCTCCTGCCCACTGAACCTCATCATCGCCGGCAGGAAGGTGCTCAATCCTTTAGCGGGAGGGACTTTAGGCGCCTGGGCCAATCAGGCCCTAGGATCCTGTGGGTTGGGCAGGGGAGGGGCCTGCCTCATTTGGATGCAGGTGGAAGTGCTGGCCGGACGGTGCGAGGACCCGTCCGGCCAACTAGCGGGTAAGCCCGAGGGGGGTTTTGTTGGGGGGGTCCGGGTGGGGTGGGTTGGGGCATTCTGTTGGGTACTCTCCTGCCGGCAATCTTTGGGGGAGGGCCTACTGGCAGGAAGGGTTGAGCACCTTCCTGCTGGCGATGGTGAGGTTTTGTGGGCAGGAGGGGTTGGGCACCTTCCTGCTGTGATCATCGGGGGTGGAGGTGGGGCCTTGCAGCAGGAAGGGTTGAGCACCTTCCTGCCAGTGATGGTGGGGTTCTGTGGGCAGGAGGGGTTGGGCACCCTCCTGCCGCAATTGTCAGGGGGAGGGAAGGGGAGATTGGTGGCCATAGCTGTGGACGCTATACTAATCCCTTGTCGTGATTAAGTATAGCGGCCGCGTCTAAGCAAACCCGATTCTGTAACCAGCGTCTGCAACATGGACGTCGGTTACAGAATCTGGTTTAATTTGGGCAGGTGTATGCCCGATTCTGTATAGGACACCCGGGATGGCCGTCCTATACAGAATCCGGGCCTAATTGTCCTTTTAAGATCGACTCACTGACTTCATTGCATCCTCTTTCCCCTTCTTTTTGTTCCTCCTTTTTTTTTTTGTTCTTTTCTTTAAAGATTGTAGTTCTCCCCCTCTTCCCATTGTTCTAGTTTGTTTTAGTTTATTTTGTTTGTCGTACTAATTGCTCCCTCTAACGTCTGTTTTTATTGTTAGCTAATGTACACTGCCTAGATGTTTGATTAGGCGATATAACAAATGTTTAATAAACTTGGATTTGAACTGGTTTCTCTTGGTTCTTGGCCCACTGCTCAAACAATTAGGCTACTCCTTCACAAGACAAAACTACAGAAATTTCTTAAAAGAAGCCTGCTAGAACAGCAGAGGTTTCACTTCATGTGCTCCTCTTCACTTCTATTTTGGCCATTCTAACTAACTAACTATTTTGGTCATTCTAAACCAGGCATTCTAACTAAGCCTTGTGCTCTCACTTATCTCTTTCTGTCATATACAGTTCTTTCTTATTATTCACATGTTCCCGATTCGCAATATCTCTTATCCGTGGTTGCATCTCTTATCCATGCATTGTGACCGCTATTTGCGCAGTGTGTATTTGTAGACCTCCGACCTTTGGAAAAAAAAAGGCATTTCTGAAGGCATTTCTTCTGAAGGCATTTCCCACCCAGGAAAACTGGGGACTTCCCTCTCCTTCAGACTTATCGAGCTTTGGAACAACCTTATCTCCCCCCTTCGAAACCTGAGTGCTCTCCAACCCTTCCGTAAACAGCTAAAAACCTGGCTTTTCTCTAAAACCTAACACTCCCCCCTCTTCTGACTTCCTAGTTCTCTAATATTCTCCTCTGCTCTGATCTTCATCTAGCCCTTCCTTGGAGTTCCTTTCTCATCACAATTCCTGTAAACTGTGCCGAGCTCCACAACTATGGAGATGGTGCGGTATACAAACCCAAGGTTTAGTTTAGTTTCCTTTCATGTTCACTTCCGGTTTTGGCTTTGCTTCCAGAAATGACCACCAAGCGTCAAGGAAGTCAGAAGCTTAAAGGTCATTTCCTACCAAGTAGTCTAAAATAATTTTTTTTAAAAACCTCCCCACCATTATGTCTCAGATTTTATTCAAAGTTTGTATGCAGAACTAGTACAGCATTAAATAAAAAAGTTTCCCAAAATATCAGATCCTTAGTTGCATTATTCATTGAGCTAGACCCCCTTGTTTTACTGGTTGCTGGTAGCATTATGCACAGCAGTGAATTAAATGTCATTTTTAGTTGCTCATTAAGCTGACAATAATTGATTAAAAATACTAATTTTTGGTAGTCTAGCACAACTTTTTATGTTAGTTTCGATGATTCTAGTATGAGCATCATGGAAGTATGCTTTAAAAATTGTAGCAGTTTGTCATGACAGATTTTGACCAGTTTATCAGCTGCTATAGCTCCAGCGCAAAAGTAGATACAGATTTCAGATTTTTATTATAGATTATCCTTGCACTGGACACTACACTGTCAAATTTCCAGCAATCCTTCAAATTTTGTACCATTGACACAAATTTGTCAATTTTCAGGGTCAATTATAAAAATAAGTCTGCCCGAATCTTTTTCTAACTAGTACCATCTGAAAGAGGAAATATTACTCTACCAGACTTATATTTGTTTTGCAATGCAACCCTTATTGAGATACAAATTTGCTTAAAAGTGTGGAATATTTTATATGCATGGCCCATGATATACCGTATTTTCACGCAAATAACGCGCACCCGTATAAAACGCGCACACGGGTATAGCGCGCAGAAATCACGATATGTACAAAAACTTTGGTATACCGCGCTCACGGGTATACCGCGCATGCTGCCCGACGCTCCTTTCGCCCGCCCTGACTTTCCGACTCTCCGTTCACCCCCCCTGACTTCCGTGCACTGTCCCCCCTTGAAGGTCTGTCCCCATCCTGAAAGCCTGATGCCCCCCCCCCCCGACGTCCGATACATCCCTCCCCCCCGAAGGACCGCCGACTCCCCAACAATATCGGGCCAGGAGGGAGCCCAAATCCTCCTGGCCACGGCGACCCCCTAACCCCACCCCGCACTACATTACGGGCAGGAGGGATCCCAGGCCCTCCTGCCCTCGACGCAAACCCCCCCCCCCCCCCAACGACTGCCCCCCCCAAGAACCTCCGACCGCCCCCCCCAGCCGACCCGCGACCCCCCCTGGCGACCCCCACGACCCCCCCACCCCCCTTCCCCGTACCTTTGGTAGTTGGGCCAGAAGGGAGCCCAAACCCTCCTGGCCACGGCGACCCCCTAACCCCACCCCGCACTACATTACGGGCAGGAGGGATCCCAGGCCCTCCTGCCCTCGACGCAAACCCCCCTCCCCCCCAACGACCGCCCCCCCCAAGAACCTCCGACCGCTCCCCCAGCCGACCCGCGACCCCCCTGGCGACCCCCACGACCCCCCCACCCCCCTTCCCCGTACCTTTGGTAGTTGGCCGGACAGACGGGAGCCAAACCCGCCTGTCCGGCAGGCAGCCAACGAAGGAATGAGGCCGGATTGGCCCATCCATCCTAAAGCTCCGCCTACTGGTGGGGCCTAAGGCGCGTGGGCCAATCAGAATAGGCCCTGGAGCCTTAGGTCCCACCTGGGGGCGCGGCCTGAGGCACATGGTCGGGTTGGGCCCATGTGCCTCAGGCCGCGCCCCCAGGTGGGACCTAAGGCTCCAGGGCCTATTCTGATTGGCCCACGCGCCTTAGGCCCCACCAGTAGGCGGAGCTTTAGGATGGATGGGCCAATCCGGCCTCATTCCTTCGTTGGCTGCCTGCCGGACAGGCGGGTTTGGCTCCCGTCTGTCCGGCCAACTACCAAAGGTACGGGGAAGGGGGGTGGGGGGGTCGTGGGGGTCGCCAGGGGGATCGCGGGTCGGCTGGGGGGCGGTCGGAGGTTCTGGGGGGGGCGGTCGTTGGGGGGGGGGGGGGTTTGCGTCGAGGGCAGGAGGGCCTGGGATCCCTCCTGCCCGTAATGGAGTGCGGGGTGGGGTTAGGGGGTCGCCGTGGCCAGGAGGGTTTGGGCTCCCTTCTGGCCCGATATTGTCGGGAAGTCGGCGGTCCTTCGGGGTGGGGGTGCGAGTGGTCCTGCCGGGGGGGGGGATGTATCGGACGTCGGGGAGTCGGCCGGGCAAGAGGGCTTGGGCTCCCTCTTGCTCCGATCGTGGATGCGGGTGCGGGTGGGAGCGCGTGCGAGCGGTCGTTCGGGGTGGGGGTGCGAGTGGTCCTGCCGGGGGGGGGGGATGTATCGGACGTCGGGGAGTCGGCCGGGCAAGAGGGCTTGGGCTCCCTCTTGCTCCGATCGTGGATGCGGGTGCGGGTGGGAGCGCGTGCGAGCGGTCGTTCGGGGGGGGGGTGCGAGTGGTCCTGCCGGGGGGGGGGGGATGTATCGGACGTCGGGGAGTCGGCCGGGCAAGAGGGCTTGGGCTCCCTCTTGCTCCGATCGTGGATGCGGGTGCGGGTGGGAGCGCGTGCGAGCGGTCGTTCGGGGTGGGGGTGCGAGCGGTCCTGCTGGGGGGGGGGGAATCGGGCGTCGGGCGGGGTGGGAACTATGTTTTAAAACTTTTGTATACCGCGCTCACGCATATAACGCGCGAGGGGTATGCGCGGTAGGTAAAAACGCGTATAACGCGCGCGTTATATGCGTGAAAATACGGTACTCATCTCACAAGGCTAGACAATGTATATGAATATGTGTTGTGTTGGCCCATGGTGGCTTTGCCACTACTGGTTTCCAAATGAGCAAACCAATGGCCCTAGGGTCCATGCCCAACAGCCAGGATGGGTTTCTTTTCTACAGGTTCCCAAGCCTGTTTGTGGGTTTCTTTTCCACAGGAACCCAATGTTTACATTATAGTTTATCTTGCCTAAAGGATTACAGCATTTCTTCTGTAAAGAACCATATTAAGTGAGGAAAAGAGCTTCATGATGAAGGCAAACTTGGGATGCTTGATCTAGCTTTGCTCCTGAGTATGCTGGGTTTATCAGTAGCTTCTGCTCATGATCAGTAAAATCCTCAAATCTTTTCAATGCACCCTTTTTTGCATGGAAAATTACAAGACACTTTGATGTACCAGTATCTTGCCCAGTTGAACAGGGAGACAGTTATATCCTCTTCAAAATCTGAAATCTATAACCTAAAAATTGAAGAACACAATCTGAATCAGATATCTTGGCACAGGTTCAAATTTTTTTTTTAAATAACTGACTAAAGCACGTGACTGGAACCAAAGCAATAAACAAATGGCTAAAATTATTGGTAATAATGGGGTTCAACAAGGCCTACTTAAGCCTATCAATTCTGAGTGCAAAAACTATTTTAATACCTGGAAAATGCGAATGGTACACAAATGTTATACATAGCAACCAACTGATAAACCCAGTGCTGCCTTCAGTGGAGAATGAACAGTAAATGAAGCACAAAAATATAGTACCAATTGCTAAACTCATACATATTACAGCAATCCTGTAGAAGATTTAGAAATCTTTGACAATAAATAAACAGAAATACAGTGGTATTCGAATTATTGAACATACATGCAAATATTGCATGTCACACGGATAAGCATTCCTAACTTTTATGTGAATTTGTACATTTATGACAGTAGCATTTGAAAACCAAAAGGTTTGTATCTTATAGAGTAAAATTTTTCCTTTTAAACGATACTGCATTTAGGAAGATATAAGCAGACTCTTATTTTATAATTGACCCTAAAAATTGACGAATTTCAGCCCCTGTGTCAAAGGTGCCAAATATGAAGGAATGTTATGATACAGCTATTCTTATAGAATTATTGCAAATTTGAGTATAGCATCCAATGCAAGGATAATCTATGATAAAAAAAAATTATGAAATCTACATTTACATAGTAACATAGTAAATAAGGGCAGATGAAGACCTGAACAGTCCATCCAGTATGCTTATTAGTTATATCCATTAAAAATTCATGATTAAATTAACTTGTCTCTTCTTTGATATTTCTGGAAAATAGACTGTCAAGTCCATCTTCCTAGATTTCAAATGCTGAAGTTGCCGTCCAAACTCTCAATAGCCTATCTAACTATCCTGTTTGCAGGATATCTACCATAAGTCTGGCCAGTAACATCCTCATGTTCCAAGTTAGTGGAATACCCATTGATGCCCTCCCCAGCCTATTCTACACCAAATCACCACATATGGGACACAGACCATGCAAGTCTGTCCAGTACCAGCCTTAGTTTTTTAATTTTACTCTTGTTCTGGAGCTATAGCAGTTGATAAACTGATCAAAATCTGTTGCAATAAACTGGGCACATTTTGAGCAAAATTTTAAGGAGGGCTTTTGTATCCATGATGTTCATACTAGCATCGTTGCAACTAGCACAAAAGGTTATGCTGGACTACCAAAAAATAGCACTCTTTCTTGACCAATTATTCCTAATTTTTCAAGCAGTTAAAAATGACACTTTATTCAAAACTGTGCACAATGCTGCCAAAATCCAGCCAGACAAGTGGGGCTAGCTCAGTGACTATTCCAGTTAGGAATCTACAATCTCTTAGTACCCTGCCTATTCTATGTGTAAATTTTGAACAAAATCTGAAACATAATGGTGGGGACCATTAGTCCACTTGGCATGGAATGACCCATAAGAGAGAGAATTAATTACAAGCTAAGAGTCTGCGCCCTAGCATCCTCTAAACCACTTTGTCCAAATTGTGATCACACTAAGGGCCCCTTTTAGAAAGCCCAGTATATGTTCTAGTGTGGCTATTGCATTGCATTAATGAATGAATGAATGGAGGAGTGACCTAGTGGTTAGGTCTGCAGCCTCAGCACCCTGAGGTTGCAGGTTCAAGCCCAGTGCTGTTCCTTGTGATCCTGGGAAAGTCACTTAATACTACATTGCCCCCTGTGTATGTTAGTCAGATTGTGAGCCCACCAGGCAGACAGGGAGAAATACTTGAGTACCTGAATGTAAACTGCTTAGATTATAAGTGGTTTATAAATACTAAAATAAATATCATAAATACTGTAATTGTTTACTGTGGTAGTGCAGTAATGTTCAGTACATTATTGTGTTTTTCAGCACTGCAATTTTTTAACAACATTGCTGTACTTCTAATGATTAATTGCTTGCTATGTGCAATACTGTACATTTATTTTAAGAATATTACAGTAATTCTATAAATTGCAAATACTGCAATAAAAAAAATATACTGCAAATAAAAAAAATGTTTGCATCCTTCTAAATGTTCTACTGTGATTTTTATCAAATGCTGTTCTATGCAGGAACCTAGCCCTACTTTTCCTATTATTTTTGATTGGTGCCATCGACTTGTGCTCAAGTCCTAGTGACTTGATAAATTGAAGATCTAAAGAAATTGGTTTTGTGCTAGTTCAAAGGGCCTCCAACATCATTTCCATGATTCTGGAAGAGATCAAACCAGCTATGTCACTCAAAGCCCAAATTATGAAGTTAAACTGTCTTATTTTGGTCACACCATCAGAAGAGAGAGATCACTGGAGAAGGACATCATGTTTGGGAAGATCAAAGGAAACAGGCGAAGAGGGCAACCTGCAATCAGAAGGCTGGACACTTTGAAAATAACCACGTGGATGACGATTTTTCCTGTAGGAACTATTACTCACTTTATGCAAGTTTGAGGCACAAATTGTACTGCTGAAACCTAACCTCTTTTTTTTTTTTTTTTTTTGAGATTCGCGGTTCACAGACTTTCCCAGGAACCATACTACTATGAATAATGAAAACAAACTGCAATACCTATGAGAATCTACTTCCATACTCTAGTTGTCTTGAGGTCCTCCAAAGGAGGAGTTAATATTGCTGGAGTTGGGGCCTCATAAATAATCCTGCCTGAGATTTTGGAGCTGCAGGCTGCCCAAGCTGGACTAAAGACTAAGGGCTCCTTTTATCAAGCCGCGCGACTTTTCATCACGCGCTAACCCCTGCGCTGGCCTAAAAATGATCGCCTGCTCAAGAGGAGGCGGTAGTAGCTAGCGGGGCCGGCGGTTTAATGCACGCTATTATGCACGTTAAACCTCAAGCGCGGCTTAACACGCGTAATAGCACACATTAAACCACTAGCCGCTACCGCCTCCTCTTGAGCAGGTGGTAGTTTTTAGGCCAGCGCGAGGGGGTTAGCGCGTGATGAAAAGTCACGCGCGTTAACCCTGCTAGCGCGGCTTGATAAAAGGAGCCCTAAAATTTCATTTCCATGAGAAGCCTGTCTCCGTAGATTAACATAACAAACAGTACTCCTGCTACAACCTCATAGCTCAGTGCGGTTTACGAGAAAGAACTGCGCATACACAGTGATATGACAATTCTATGATGAAAAATATTCAAAGAGAAGAAAAGAATTTTGACAATTAAGTTGCTTAAAGTTCTTAAAAAGATGGGTTTTTAATAATTTCCTGAAGTTAATGTAAGAATAGGAACTGGAAATCAACTTACCAAAGCTCTTATCCCAAAGGGCAGCTTGATAAGCCAAATTTTGACTGAAAAATCTCTTATATCGACAACCCTTTACAGTGGGAAAAGCAAAGAATCTAATTTCTCTAACAAGGCATCTACTATTTGCAAAGAGGAAATGCTCAGAGATATAAATTGGAATTAAACCATGTATCATGGTTCATTTACCTTACAGCAGTGTGTCTTAAAACTTTTTTTTTTTTAAAGCTCTGGCACACTGTTTCCTTTTATTAAGATGTGCTAACTGATTTAGCGCATGCTAAAGATTAGTGTGCGCTAAATGCTAAGACATCCATTATATTCCTATGGGCAACATAGCATTTAGCACGTTTAAAATTGGTTAACACATCTTAGTAAAAGGACCACTAACAGAGGAAATGTTTTTTGCTGGACATTATAATTGAAATTATAAAATTGCAAAACCAAATTAAATTTGAGTTATTTATTTAAAGTTCTTTAAGCTGTGTATGGATAAATGTAACAATCAGTGTGATGGATATGCTTGTTTTTGAGTGTAAATTAACTCAAAACATATTTTTCATCATCCACCATCTGCAATCATTCTTTTTTTTTCCAATTCAATTTCTGTCAGAGCTGAATGCCCAAGTTTGCAAAGATAAGAAGATGCAAATGGTAACAAAGCCTAGATTGTTTTGTTGCTCAAGTTGGGATAACTACTACATAAAAAATAAAATTATTTGCCATTAATTTTCATGGACCAATCACGTCCAGGAATGATTCTTGTCTTGGCGGTTGTATCCTTATGTACACAGACACTCATTACATTGACATACTCTTGCGTACATGACGTATATGTCATTTATTCTAGTGTATACTTATGAAGGGAATTTTTTTAACTAATGTAAAATTCTGGAATCTCTTATGGCATACCCGGAATATCTTCAGGGCACACCACTGTGCCACGGCACACCGTACCCCTTTAACTGATCAATAAAAACCCTTTCACCCCCTTCCTAAAACAACCTGTCTACTAGTTACTACTGACAGCTATATACAATATGTTGCTGCTAGCTGCTAACATGTTGCTAAAATTACAGTAGTACACAGTTATATTCGCAAATATTGTGCTAATAACTGCCTTCACTTTGTTTAGAAAGTTTCAATAAATTACCTTAGATTTCAAGACCCTCTCTGCACCCTACTTGACCTCTACAAGAACCACAGGTTAAGAACTCTCAAGATGGGTAGGAGGAGGTAACATTTACCAATTTATCCCTAAGTTATTTACTCAGGTTATCCTAAGAAAATGAAAAGCAATGTATCTCATTTATTTGGAATTATGTGCTACTTTCCACATTAGCTCAAAGCAGAAATAACAATGTCAGTGATTTAGTAGCTTAATTTTCCTTATTGCACATAAGTTTAGGAGTATTGTATTCATCCCTAATGAACTTTATCATTTAAAAAGATTTACTCAGTAGGCTCCCAGGTGAGGGAGAGTACACAATTTAAGTATGTATATGCCAGGCCCTTAGCAGCTCATGATATGCCCTTCCTGGATAAAAATGTTCTTATGAATAACTTAGAGGTCTTAAAATCCCTAATAGGAGACTGGAGCTTTTCAGAATAGCATGCTAATGGCCTTCTCTTTCCTATAAATGTTCTTGTTGGCAGGAACATTTGTTTCCATTGTATCCTTACATCTGAGGTTGTGTTATTACTTGGAAAAAGTTTTTATTCATATCTTTGAAAAATGCATGGTACTTACAGTTAATATGTATGGGATACTTATTCATAGGGCTCTGAAAAATCTGCTTTGGGAACCTCTGATCTAGGGCTGAATACAGTAAAATCACTCAGTAATACCTGGATTGCTGTTGGCTGATTCTCTGGCCGATTATGGAACAGCGATCAATGAAAAAAATTGAAAATAAATGAAAAAATAAAAAAACAGGCAGACCTGTTGGTAACAAAATCTGGACCTGGCTGTTTTTTTCCCATAGCTAAAACCACTGGGTTGTTTTTTTTTTTTTTTTTTTTTTTTTTTGGGGGGGGGGGGTTTCATAGCCAAGTGATATTAGAGCATCAATCGCTTGGCTGCTTTGCATGGGGTTTTAGCTAATTTCCATGGCCGGATCTGAAAACCGGCAACTGAAGGGAAATACACGTGGTGAGACATTTTGTGCATCAGGTCGGTAAAAACAATCATCGTGAAAACAGGTTTAGTGACTCGCTGACTTTAGTGCATCTAGCCTAGTGACCAAACCAAACCTTTCCTGATGCAATATCATTTTAGCAGTTGAAAATTCGCATGACCTTAGATCAGTGGTCTCAAACTCAAACCCTTTGCAGGGCCACATTTTGGATTTGTAGGTATTTGGAGGGCCTCAGAAAAAAATAGTTAATGTCTTATTTATGAAATGACAACTTTTCATGAGGTAAAACTCTTTATAGTTTATAAATCTTTCCTTATGGCTAAGTCTTAATAATAATATTGCAATTTATAGCTAAAGAGACATATGATCAAGAAACTTTTATTTTACTTTTGTGATTAAGATAAAACATACCGAGGGCCTCAAAATAGTACCTGGCGGGCAGCATGTGGCCCCCGGGCCGCCAGTTTGAGACCACTGTCTTAGATGGTAACAAATTAAATTGTTATTCCAACAATATTATAAGCAGCATATCCATTGTGGTGGTTAAACTTTCAGTAATACATAAATGTATACATTTGTTGGTATTTTTTTAACTACCTAATTTATTACACCATTCCTGGGAGAGCAAGTTGAAGGTGGGAAGGAAATAAAAGGGTGTGCATCAGAGGTGTAGCCAAATCTGTCAATTTGAGTGGGCCAAGAATTAACCTGGGTGGGCCATTCCCACCCCAAACCCTTGTTCAACATATATATCTCCTCCCTAGGTCACCTATTGCAAAAGTTAAATCTAATATATTACATTTACGCAGATGACATCTCTATATTAATTCCAATAACAAATGTGACGAATGCCACATCCAAACACATCTCCTTCATTATGACGGAAATTGAACAATGGACCACAAACTTTAAATTGAAACTAAACTCAGAAAAAAACAAAAATTTTCCTGGCTAGCCCAAAGGAAAAAATCACCACAACAGCAATACAAATAAATGGCCACGACTACCCAATATTAAAAACTATAAGAATATTAGGAGTCACTCTAGATACCAAATTAACTATGACCGATCACATAAACTCGGTGACAAAAAAATGCTTCTCCACTCTTTGGAAACTGAAAACCATAAAAAAATTTATCCCAGGACAAGCAGGCAGCATATTCTTGACTGATGGGTGACGGCACCGACGGAGCCCCGGTACGGACAATTTTAGAGTGATTGCACTCTAAGAACTTGGAAAGTTCCAGTAGGCCGCACCGCGCACGCGCGAGTGCCTTCCCGCCCGACAGAGGCGCGCGGTCCCCAGTTTCTTAGTTTCCGCGGAGCTAAGAAGTCGCATTTTTCAACGGCTGTTGAAATTTTTTCTTATACGCCTTCCCACTCGCAAAACCTTTTTGGGAGTTTTTTCCCTTCTTTCTTTTCTTTTTCTAAAAAAAAAAAAACCAAAACAAAACCCGAGAGTTTATTTCTTTATTTTTTTTTTCTTCATTTCGGTTTTGCCCCGGTGGGGCCTACTGCCACCATCGAGGCCTCGGCCTTCGATTTGGCAGAAGCCGTTTTCACTTTCATGCCCCCCCAGCCAGGGTTTAAAATGTGCCAGCGGTGTGCACGGCCTATATCCCTCACGGACCCGCACAACTGGTGCTTACAGTGCCTGGGTCCTGAGCATCAGGCTTCCACCTGCACCCGCTGTGCCACGTTAAACAAACGTACATTAAAAAATCGCCAGATACAACAGCGATTACTCTTCGGTGCCGATATGTCCGATCCTGCGGCATCGACACCGGCATCGGCCCCATCACAGTCGGCACCCACTTCGTCGACACCGCGCCGGTGTCGCAACATCCAGGTAAGCCGGCTAAGAAGCCTTCCCCGCTGGAGCGTCCTCCGGTCTCGATTGCAGCGAACCCAGTCCTGCCAACCGTGAGGCGCTCGCGGAAGCGCTCCGCCCCTATCGAGGTGAGTCCTTCGACCTCGGGCTCCTCATCTTTGGGGCGTCGAGCAGCACCGCAGGTACCGCAAAAGAAAAAGGCGGTACCGGTGCCCTCTTTGGATGAGCGCATTGCAGCCGTCCTACAAACGCAGCTCAAGGAGCAGTTACAACAACTCCTTCCTGCTCTATTGGCACCGAACCTTCCGGTCCCGGTCCGGTCTGAGCCGCCGGTACCGGCAGTGGAGCAACCTTTATTGTCTGCGTCCACTGTCTCGGTACCGATTCACTCGGCCTCATCGATATCGATGCCAGTTCTTGCACCGGAACCGAGAGCCCAGCATCAGTCGGTGCAGACTTCGGCACCGCTGCAGTCGGTAACATCTCCTGGTACCGTATCTATGAGGTCGGGTAAGTCGGCACGCAAATCCCGACACTTAGAACCCTCTACTTCGGAGTCTCGAGACCGTAGCTCCCATATTAGGGACCCTGATCTGTGGGGTGACTCCGAAGAGCCTTTTCTTTCTGAGGGTGAGTGTTCCTCGGATGAGGATGATCCTGTTATTCCTGATCCATCCTCCAAACATGATTCCACGTCTTTCACTTCTTTCCTGAAGGACATGTGCGAATTTCTTTCTATTCCTTTGGAGGCTGAGTCTAAAAAATCCAAGGCCTTTCTTGATGCCCTTGACTTTGACCAGCCTCCAAAGGAATTTTTGAAACTCCCTCTTCATGACATCTTGAGGGAAACTTTTTATAAAAATTTAGAGACTCCTTTGACTATCCCAGGAGCTCCCCGTAAATTGGATTCATTATATAAAGTAATTCCTATTCCTGGATTCGATAAGCCACAGCTTCCACATGAATCACTGCTTGTGGAATCTACGCTTAAGAAGTCTGCGGGAGCTAGTGTATATGCTTCTGTCCCTCCTGGCAGAGAAGGTAAAGCCATGGACAAATTCGGTAAGCGGTTATACCAGAATGCAATGCTAGCTAATAGATCTGGTAATTATGCTTTTCACTTTTCTTTTTATCTTAAGCATCTCCTTACCACCATGGCTTCCTTTGAAAAGTACCTTCCTGAGCGGAAACGACAGGCTTTCCACCAATGCTCGTTTCTCTTTTCCAACTCCGTAAATTTATGGTAAGATCCATTTACGATACCTTCGAACTTACCTCTAGAGCAACGGCCATGTCTGTGGCCATGCGCCGCCTTGCCTGGCTTAGAGTATCTGAGCTTGATGTCAACCATCAAGATCGGTTGGCTAATGCTCCATGCCTGGGGAATGAGCTTTTTGGGGAATCCATGGACTCGACCACCCAAAAGCTCTCCGCCCATGAGACACGCTGGGATACTCTCCTCAAAACAAAAAAGAAGACTCCACCGGCACGGCCTTTCAGACAGCAGTCGGCCTACCAACGCCGTTATGTGGCTCGTCCATTGCCATCAGCTCCCCAGCAAACTAGGCGTCAACGTCAACAACAACGTCAGACTCCTAGACCAACACAGCAACAACCTGTGAAGCCGCCTCCACAGCAAAAACCTACGCAGCCCTTTTGACTTAATTCTCCAGGGCATAGCCAGCGTCCAAACATCTACCCACCTACCTCAACCTATAGGTGGCCGTCTCACTTTCTTTCTCAGCCGGTGGGAAGTTATCACTTCGGACCAATGGGTCCTCAACATCATCCGCCAAGGCTACTCTCTCAACTTTCAGACCCTTCCGGCCCAAAGTCTACCAAAAGAGTCTGCTTTGAACTCTCCTCAGTCTTCCCTCCTTCTTCAGGAGGTTCAATCCCTCCTCCTTCTGAACGCTATAGAGGAAGTTCCTCTGGATCAAAAGGGGCAGGGATTCTACTCCCGTTAATTTCTAGTCCCCAAAAAAACAGGAGATCTCAGACCAATTCTAGATCTTCGCGATCTCAACAAATGCTTGGTCAAGGAAAAATTCAAAATGCTTTCTCTGGCCACTCTTTACCCTCTTCTCGATCACGGCGACTGGCTATGCTTCCTCGATCTCAAAGAAGCATACACTCACATACCGGTCAATCTGGCCTCCAGACAGTATCTCCGCTTCATGATCAATCATTGTCATTACCAATACAAGGTGCTACCCTTCGGTCTTGCCTCCTCTCCAAGAGTGTTCACCAAATGCCTGATTGTGGTGGCTGCCTTTCTACGCTCTCACCACCTTCAGGTCTTTCCTTACCTGGACGACTGGTTAATTAAGGCCATTTCATCTCAGTCAGTACTCCTGGCCACCAACCAGACCATCCTTTTTCTACAACTCCTGGGATTCGAGATCAATCTACCCAAATCTCATCTTATCCCCACGCAAAGACTTCAATTCATTGGAACGGTGTTGAACACAGTCCTGATGAGAGCGTTCTTGCCGTCCAACCGTCTTCAAACTCTTCAATATCTTTGTCAGCAGGTGCTTCCACAACGTTCCATCTCTGCCAAGCAAATGATGATACTCTTGGGTCACATGGCCTCGACAGTTCATGTCACTCCCCTTGCACGTCTTCACCTGCGCACTCCTCAATGGACCCTAGCTACCCAGTGGTCCCAAGTGACGGATCCTTGCTCACGACACATATCTGTGACATCATCTCTTCGTCAATCTCTTCAATGGTGGTTGATATCCTCAAATCTCTCCAGAGGTCTTCTGTTCCATCTACCTCCTCATCAACTTGTCATCACCACCGACGCCTCCCCTTATGCCTGGGGAGCTCATTTGAACGAATTTCAAACTCAAGGACTTTGGACAGTCCAGGAAATGAAGCACCACATCAATTTCCTGGAACTCAGAGCGATGTTTTATGCCCTCAAGGCCTTCCAACATCTTCTCTTTCCTCAGGTTCTTCTACTGTGCACAGACAATCAAGTTGCGATGTACTACATCAACAAACAGGGTGGGACAGGCTCTCGCCTCTTGTACCAGGAAGCCCAGAAGATTTGGTCTTGGGCCACAGCTCGCCACTTATTCCTGAAAGCTATCTACATTCAGGGGGAACAGAATTCCTTAGCGGACAAACTCAGCAGAATTCTCCAGCCCCACGAATGGACTCTCGATCCTTTGACTCTCCAGTCCATTTTCGCTCAATGGGGCACTCCTCAGGTGGACCTCTTTGCAGCTCCTCACAATCATCAGCTGCCCCACTTCTGCTCCAGACTCTACTCTCCTCACCATCTGGCAATGGATGCATTTCTCCTAGATTGGTCCAATCTGTTCCTGTATGCTTTCCCTCCTCTGCCGCTCATGTTACGAACCTTGTTCAAGCTCAAGAGGGAACGAGCCACCATGATTCTGATTGCTCCACGGTGGCCCAGGCAGCATTGGTTCTCCCTTCTACTTCAACTCAGTTCCAGGGAACCTTTTCTTCTTCCACTGTTTCCTTCTCTGCTTACGCAGCATCAGGAAACCCTTCTGCATCCCAACCTCCAGTCTCTGCACCTGACAGCTTGGTATCTCTCGGGCTGACTCCACATGATTCTCTTCTGTCTCAGCCCGTTCGGTCTATTCTGGATGCTTCCAGGAAACCGGCCACTCTGCAATGTTACCATCAGAAGTGGGCACGGTTTTCTTCTTGGTGTATTCTTCATCATCATGATCCCACTTCCCTTGCAGTGGAGACCTTGTTGGATTATCTTCTTTCCTTATCTGACTCTGGTCTCAAGTCTACGTCCATCAGAGTCCACCTCAGTGCTATTGCTGCTTTTCATGAGCCAGTTCAGGGGAAACTTCTCTCAGCTCATCCTTTAGTGTCCAGATTCATGCGGGGTCTTTTTCATGTGAAACCACCTCTTAAGCCCCCTCCTGTGATCTGGGATCTCAATTTGGTTCTGTCTGCTCTAATGAAGCCTCCATTTGAACCCTTGGCTACCGCCACTTTCAAGTTTCTTACTTGGAAGGTACTTTTTCTTATTGTGCTCACCTCTGCCAGGAGGGTCAGTGAGCTCCATGCACTAGTTGCTGATCCACCTTTCACAGTCTTCCATCATGACAAGGTGGTTCTGCGTACACATCCAAAGTTTCTTCCTAAGGTTGTCTCTGAATTCCATCTCAACCAATCCATTGTTCTGCCTGTTTTCTTTCCGAAACCTCACTCTCATTCTGGAGAACAGGCTCTTCATTCTTTGGACTGTAAGCGGGCTTTAGCTTACTATTTAGACCGTACTAAGCCCCACAGATCATCACCCCAACTCTTTCTGTCCTTTGATCCGAATAAATTGGGACGTCCTGTTTCTAAACGTACGCTGTCAAATTGGCTCGCAGCGTGCATTTCATTCTGTTATGCTCAGTCCGGACTGCCACTGGAAGGTTCTGTCACGGCCCATAGAGTGAGAGCTATGGCAGCATCTGTAGCTTTCCTCCGTTCCACTCCTATTGAGGAAATCTGCAAGGCTGCTACTTGGTCCTCAGTTCATACTTTTACATCTCATTATTGTCTGGATGCATTCTCCAGACGGGATGGACACTTCGGCCAATCTGTTTTGCAAAATTTGTTTTCCTAATGGCCAACCTTCCCTCCATACCTCTTTTTGTTAGCTTGGAGGTCACCCATCAGTCAAGAATATGCTGCCTGCTTGTCCTGGGATAAAGCACAGTTACTTACCGTAACAGGTGTTATCCAGGGACAGCAGGCAGATATTCTTGCGTCCCACCCACCTCCCCGGGTTGGCTTCTTAGCTGGCTTATCCTAACTGGGGACCGCGCGCCTCTGTCGGGTGGGAAGGCACTCGCGCGTGCGCGGTGCGGCCTACTGGAACTTTCCAAGTTCTTAAGAGTGCAATCACTCTAAAATTGTCCGTACCGGGGCTCCGTCGGTGCCGTCACCCATCAGTCAAGAATATCTGCCTGCTGTCCCTGGATAACACCTGTTACGGTAAGTAACTGTGCTATTTCGACCTTCTATCCTTCAGATTACTGGTACAGTCGCTGATTCTATCCACCCTGGACTATTGTAACATCATCTACTTGGGAATACCTAAAAAAACCATAAGAAAACTGCAAATAGTTCAAAACACGGCCGTCCGCTTAATATTCGGACTAAAGAAAAGTGATCACATTAGTCCCTTCTACAAACGGCTGCACTGGTTACCAATCAAAGAAAGAATTCTATTCAAGTTCTCCTGCTTTTGCTATAAATTAATCTGGGGAATGGCCCCCAATTACCTTCTACTTCACTTCGAATTCTATCACCCTATTAGATCTACCAGAAACCACAACCTGTTTGCATACCCGAAAATAGCTGGCTGCAGATGTCGAACCTTCCTGGTCAGAACTTTCAAGTTTCAAGGTGGTAGACAGTAATCATGGCTAGGCTATCTCATCAATACCGCTAGGTTGACCTACAGCATCTTCCGGAAAGAACTAAAGACCACTTTGTTTAAGAAATTCTTGTCCTAGCCAGACACTCTCCCGCGAACATAACTTCCACACCTTATCCTGAATTTCTTCCTCACACTAGGTATCCACATTCTCTGTCTGCTAAAATTCCCTCTTCATAATTGTATCCTGATATTCGCTGGTGTCCGACTATTTTCAATTGTAAGATGTAAAATAGTTAATTTCTTATAATTCAACATATGTATAAGTTTCCTTTCAACCACCTTGTATTCATCTACTGTAATTCGCTGATTGTACAGCTCTTCTTCTTTGTGAACCGCCTAGAAGTCGCAAGATTGTGGCGGTATAGAAAAATAAAGTTATTATTATTATATACATTGAGGGGCATAATCAAAAGAAACATCCAAGTCCGATTTGACATAGGGCGCTAGTCGCCCAAAGTCAGCAGCCTCAAAAGGTCCATTCTCAAAAGACTTTTTTTAAATCGTCTCTGTATGTCCAGGCATTTGATCGTCCAGACCGCCAGTACGTCTATCTTTATACCACATTCTCGTCCAAATATTCGTCCAAGTCTGAAACATCCAGAACAAGACCTTTTGGGCGTGGAAGAGGCCAGCATTGTGATGGACTGATTACCCAGACATGGCAACAGAGCAGTGGGCACCTTATAGGACACTGCTGTGAACTTCACAAAAAGGGTACCACATAAACATCTCATCACAACTCCCTTATAAGTCATGGTGAGCCCCTCAAAACCCACTATACCCATCTGTCTGCATTCCCAATAGCCCTTATGGTTGCAGATGGCACCTGTATGGCAGTAGAGTGGGATTTGTTGATTTTTTGGTGGACACATTTTCCACCATGAATGTAGTGGTTAGAGTGGCTTATGGGCCGGGGTCCTCCTCCTCTATGGTTCACTAGCCCACCCCAGACTACTTAAGCCACCTCTGTGCAGCTCTACTAGGCTTTCCTAAGCCAGGTGCTGATGTTCTGAAGGCAGGTATGTCATTTTTATTCTGATTTTGTGGCGGTGTGAAGTGGATCAGTGAACATGGGGAGTGTGTGTGTGGGTCTTTACTTTGTCCTTGCAGTGGTTATCTGGTCACTTTGGGTACCTTTATTGGCACTTAACCTGTTTTTAGATTGCCTAAATCACAATGTATAAGTTCTGTCTAAGCAGTCTCGTCAAACCTTTGATTATTCCTGCAGGACGACTAAGTCTAGGTCGGCCTACATCCCATCCTAACCACTCCTCCAAAAACGCCCCTTTATGCTCTGGGCGCACAGTGGAATTCAGAGGCCTAAAAAATCTCTGGATACATCTAAAAACCTGTTTCGATTATCGGCACTTGGATGACCTGTCTTATAGATCATCTAAGTGCCAACTTGGGCAGGTTTTTAGACGTTTTTGTTTTGATTGTGAGCCCCAAAGTGTGTTTTAACCTTCCACTCTACCCCTACATCCATCTTTTCCCTTCCTTCTCCTCTAGCCCTACTCACGTCTTCATCTTTCTCTTAGACTGGCAACTGCGTCTCCATTCCACCGCAGCCCAGCATCTGCCTGTCACTCTGTGATCCCCCTCCTTCCCCGCCAGGTCTACCTCAGTCATTGCTAGCGCTGATTCTCATAGGCAACCTGTGCCAGTCCTGCAGGCTTCCTTCTACCATGTCACTTCCTATTTCTTCACTGGCAGGGACATGGTAGAGGGAAGCCTTATGGAGGGGTACAGATTGCCTTTAAATATTCACTATGGACAATGGCTCTGAGGTAGACCGGGGGGGGGGGGGGCAGGGGTGTTCATAGAGAGATGGGCAAGATACCAAGCCACAAGCAGAGAGAGGGGAATGAGGCTCCACCACTGATGTATTCTGGGGCTCTTATGGGCTACGAGACTGGTTGGGCCTGTGACAATTATGGGTGGGCCTCTGCCTACCTAGGCCTAACTGTAGCTATACCACTGGTGTGCATACGCATGATGGGTGGGAGTGTGAGAGAATTTGGGATATGCTTATGTGTGACCCGGTGCAGTATGTTTGCATGAGGTGTGTAAGTCATTGTTTATCCTTTCCTCTGTCTCCTGTATACCATTCCATTTCCTTTCAAGCTTTCTCTCCATGCCTTCTTTCTTCAAGCTTACTTCCTCTTTTTCACCTACCATAATAAAAAGACCCTTTTGTTTTATATATTACAGTATCAGCCCTTTCCCACATTCATCCATTCTAACACTCACACTCAACCATTCATTCTAGCTACAATGTTCTGCACTAGTGGTGGTTATCCTTCCTACCAGCAAATGGAGGTAAAGAAAAAAGCTGGCCTTTACCATTGACCTTACCGGTATTAGCTGATGGTGCTCCCTGGAAACTTCCAGTATTTTCTCTACCTCAGCAGATGGTAGGTCATGTTTTCTGGTGCTCTTAATCCTTGAACTAGCTCCCTGCTCTGCTAGTCTTGGTTGAGCCCAAGGGCCACTGCCATGTTATCCAGTCCCCTGACCAGACCTGGTCGAGCACAAGGCTTTGCTTCATTGCCTCCAGTTAAGCTCCATTGTGTCCACTGGGTGACTGCACTACCCTGCCCAAGGGGTATGGGACCTTATCCCTCCACCCCTCTTTGCCTGTTCACTCTGTGTAATTCACCTGGGCTCCCCTGCACCTCCTAGGCAAGTTAATATATATATATATCCTAATTGGCTTTGTTTGGCTTAACTTTATTCACTGGTGCAGCTATTTGGTGGTGGTGGTGAGGAGCAAAGCTTAAATAGCCTTGTCAAATAAGAAAGAAAAAATACAGAGTACCCAAGAGAGCAGGGTGGATTGCTGAAGATGCCAGAGCCCCAGGACTGAGTGTCAAGATGGCGGTGGTGTGAGAGCCGATAGCAAGATGCTGGAAAGAGCCGACAGCAGCTGGATTTCCTGAGTGCTTTTTGCTTACCTGTTTGCGGGCACTGTAAGTTTTCAGTTCTGTTGATATGTCTCATACAAAGAGGAAGGGGGTAATTAGAGCCATACCCTCGCCGGCACTAGCATCTACCCCTCTCCAGCAGACTATCGATCGCTTCTTCTCGGCTCTACCAACGACTGTGCAGTCATCTGGAGGAATGGATAGCCCGGCACTGGACACAGATTTGGGAGAGCCCATTGTCCCTTCGGGCCTTGAAACATGGTTATCGCCTCCATTTACCCTCAATTTTCCATGCCCAGCTGCTTCCGGGTCTCTGGAGCAGGAGAAACATGATCCCGGAAGTGGATACACAGGGTCTCTGAGCAACAGCAGAGCTGCTGATGTCTATAATCAAGAGAGCAGGAACTGTACCGGCTCCCACGGAGGCTTCCCTGAATGACATCTGGTCACTGCTGCAACCTATGGAGATTAAAATGACCAAATTCACGGAAGAAGTATCCAATATTACAACTAAATTAGACACTTTAACTAAAACTGTGGACTTGATGAAAGCGGAGTTTACAATCCAGACCAGACAAATACAAGAAGAGATGCTACATTTGCAGCAGTTTAAAACAGCAACAATTAAGGATAACACCTTAATTCATAGAAAATTGGAGCAGATAGAAAATTTTAACCATTGCTTAAATCTTCGCTTCCTGAATTTTCCACAGGCCCCGGGTAGTTTACCTATTGATTTTTTTAAAAGATGCTAAAAATTCCCCTAAATAATATCCTTCCTAAAAATTCCCCTAAATAATATTCTTCCAGTTAATAAGATTTATTACCTGCCAAATAGAAAAGCTTCTCAAAAGGAATTGTGTAAAAAGAATGGTCAAAGACTGATTTTGCAAATGTTCCGCTCTTCTTGAACAAACTCTTAACAGCTGACACTGAAAGAGCTACCCTTTTGGTGTCCTTCGTATTTGAACAGGACGCTAATATAGTTTTGAAATTATATTTTAAGACTTCTCAGAAATTGTTTGGGGGTCAGAAAATATGGTTATACCCTGACGTGTCTAAAACTACTCAGGAGCAAAGAAAGTATTTCCTTTCTTTACGTCAGGAGACAATTAACCTGGGTGCTTCATTTCTTCTCGCATATCCCTGTAAATGCCTGGTCAGGTACTTGGGAGTTAAGTACACTTTTTTTCTCCACTTGAAGCAGTTCCTAGATGTCAAGTAGATCGTTAAGGAATGAGTAGAGGGTTGTTGTTTTTTTCCAAATAGTGCAGTTGTTTAAATAACATTAAGCTTTTCTTTAGAATGATATACATTTAATTTCTCCCCCATCATTATTGTTGTCTAAGAAGGGGGTTAAAGATTTGATTATATTGTAAGATTGTTCTTTCTTAATTTCCTAAAACTTCTTTTTTCCTTCTTTGTGTTTCATGTAGCAAGATGTATTCTTGTAAAAATTATTTGAAAGTTATGAATAAATAATAATTTTAAAAAAAGAAAATAAGTCGATCTAAAGGGTTGACTCAAATATAAGTCAGGCGGCTTAATATACAAGTGCCCTGCCTGGATCTGCACCCAGTGCCCCCTTCCTCCCCTGCCAGGATCTGCACCCAGTCCCTCCCTGCCAGGCACTGCCCCCAGCCCCCTTCCTTCCCTCCCTCTATTAGACTCTGCATCCAGCCCCCTCCCTGCCAGGTACTGCACACAGTTCCCTTCCCTCCCTCCCTCTGCACACAGTCTCCCCCTCCATGGGAAGCGCTAAGCGGCTTCCTGAATGGCTCCCGTGAATTCTCACCAAAGCATGCTCCTGCTCAGCGGCTGAAGCCAGAACTCACGGCAGCGATAGACTGGGTTAGCAGCGGGGCAGGAGTGCGGAAAACTCCACCCTGCCCACTACACCTCTGGAGGTAACATGGACAGGGCAGGGAAGGGGGACAGGGTGCAGATCTTGGCGGCCCAGTGGAGGCATGCAATAAGTCTGAGAGGAACAGGTGTGTGCTGGAAGCTGGCCCGAATATAAACCGGGACCCCCATTTTTGGGCCCTAAAATACCAGTTTATATTCGAGTACCGTATTTGCCGGCGTATAAGACGACTGGGCGTATAAGACGACCCCCCAACTTTTACAGTTAAAATATAGAGTTTGTTATATACTCGCCGTATAAGACTACCCCTTCTTCCGCACACCTTCTGCACAACCTTCTGCCTGCCTGTCCCCCCCTTGAAGGTCTGCACCCCCCGAAGGCCTGCACCCCCCCGAAGGCCTGTCCCCCCCCCTTGTAGGCCTGTCCCCCCCTTATAGGCCTGTCTCCCCCCTTGAAGGCCTGTCCCCCCTTGAAGGCCTGCCTGCCTGCCTGTCACCCCCTCCCCCTTGAAAGCCTGCCTGCCTGCCCGCCCGCCCCACCCTGAAGGCCTGATGCCCCGACCCACCCCGAAGGACCGCTCGCCCCCCTGGCCTCCCCGCACCACCTATGAAGCAGCCGCAGCAGGATCGCGAAGTCAGCGTCAGCGATCCCTGCGCTGCTTCCTGCGCCACGGTCCCGCCCCTCCTCTGACGTCAGAGGAGGGGCGGGATCGCTGACGCTGACTTCGCGATCCTGCTGCGGACTGCTTCACAGGTGGTGCAGGAAGGTCAGTGGGGCGAGCGGTCCTTCGGGGGTGGGGGGGGATTGAACGGCAAGGCCGGGAGCACCCCCTTAGGGCTGGCACCCGGGGCGCACCGCCCCCCCCCCCCCTTGGTACGCCACTGCATGTAAACAGTACCCGGCATATAAGACGACCCCCGACTTTGGGGAGGATTTTAAGGTACTGAAAAGTCGTCTTATACGCCGGCAAATACGGTATATATTTTTCCCTCTTCTCCATCACCATGTCCAACATTTCTCCATGTTTCTTCCTTTCCCCATGTGCACCATCTTTTTCCCTCGTGTTCCATGCCCCCATGTTCAACCATTTCCCTTTCTCTTCCCTCCCTTCAAAATCCCCCCATCCTGTGCATCTGTTTCCCTCTCACCCACAGCCCATGCAGTATCTCCGTTTCCCTCCCTCCCTCCTACCCACCCAAGCATCTGTTTCCATTCCTCTGTCACCGTCCCCCCCCCTGTCACCGTCCCCCCCCACACACACACAAATCCTGTTGCAACATCTCAATCCCCCCCCCCCAAAAAGCCTATTGCAGCAACTCTGTTTCTCACTGGCAGTGGTTCCTCCTACATGCTGTTGGGTTTGACCCAGAAGGCATTCCTTTGATATGTTTTGCATCATGGTCACTCTTTTGAAAATTAAATGCTGCTACAGTAAATTCTTCACTCCAGATATCAGCTCAGGTTTGATCATGTTATGATTACTATTTCTGTATACATACTTGTTAAAATTACTCTTCTCTTCTATATATAAGTTCATGTAAACCTTTTTTTTTCCTTCTCTTCCTATATTTTAAGTTCTTGTAAATCGTGCCGAGCTCCACATCCGTGGAGATGATGCGGTATATAAACTTAAGGTTTAGTTTAGTTTAGTTTAATGACATTTTTCCCCTGTGCATAACACACATACTTTGTTGTTTGCATTTTTTTTGTTGTTGTTGTTGACTTGGAAAAATTTATGCAAATAAGGTAACATAAATAAAATACTATAATGGCAAGGTAGATGAGGGGGACAAGTACATTGAGAAATACAGAGAGGATAAACTGAAGGCAAATTCTATATACAATTAAATAAAATTTACAAATACAGTATGTGAAATGTGTAAGTTACATGGTATACAGTGAGCTAGCAAGGGGCAAAATGAGTAGCTAGTCAGTTGCAGCATGTATCAAAGGTTTGGGAGAAGAATCTATAGGAAGATTAATAAGGAGAATTTGTTATTTGTGTGCTATATTTTGCTCTGAGAGAAAAAAGTAGCTTATTTTTAAACCATAAACTGTATATTTTAATTTTCTTCCATTTTATTTTGCTTAAGATAATTGGTGTCTGAATCTATAGATAATGTGAACTTTGAAGTTGCAATATTTTAATTTTTCTTTACCTGAAATCATTTTTGTTTTGTCAATCCAATGACTGCCTGGCATTCTTTCAGCTATTGAATGTGAGGGATGATGATTAGTCACTTGCTACCCACATGTGCCCTCTTACATTGTGGCCTGTGACTCATTCTAGCAGTCCCATGTCTGTGACAAGTGCTGTTCTCAGTACAAATGGTCTCTCCTGGCTCTTATGATGTCATTCTATGGTAATTGGAAGTGTAATAACTGGCTGTGTGTCTGAAGACCATAACCTTACTCATTGATGAGCAAAATGCTAAGTAAACATTTCAGCAAGAATGAGTATTATAATGCTATTTTTGTTTTTGTTCTGTGGTTTTTCAAAATCACAAAGTTGCTTGACACTTGGACTGTAATGTTTTGAATTTTAATACAGCAATGTGCTTGGAAAAGTTAAATTTACTAAGAGAATTACCTCTGCTGCTTTAAATTTAATGTGTATGCATTTGTTCCTCAAAGTAGGCACTTGAAAAAAAACCCAAACATACTCTTAGGGGTCCTTTTATCAAGCTGCGGTAGGGGTTTAACGCGCATTAAACCGCCTGCCGCGCTAGCCGCTAATGCCTGCATTGAGCAGGCGTTAGTTTTTTAGCCGGCCGTGGGGGTTAGCGCGTGATAAAATGTCCGCGCTAATCCCGCTAGCGTGGCTTGATAAAAGGACCCCTTAGGTTTGTAATGATGATCATTAAGGCAGTCTGAAGCAATTGTGACTAATGCAGATATAGTTATGTATTTATCAGACTTCAGGACATCAATAGACTAATGGCCTCTTTTACAAAGCAGCGCGGAAACAGCCCCGAAGCCCTTTAATTCTCTATGGGCTTCGGGGCCGTTAGCGCAGAGCAGCCGCTAGCAAGGCTTTGTAAAAGAGGCTGTAAATGTATTTGAATGAATTTAGTATATTTTAATCTCTTATTTGGAATCCCCCAAATAAGAGATTAAAATACAGATCTACGAGGGCTGATTGAAAAATGAGACTGCTTCTGGTTTTCTTTCTCCGAAGTAGACGTGGCAACACTGTGCTGGGTTCTTGTGAAGTTTATACGTCGATATTTCTGAACCTGCAGTTGGACCGCTGTAGGATCATAGCGAGACAAAGAACTTTGTACATTTCGTCATGGCAGTTGAGGAAGATTTACCAGTGAGAGTACACAGTACAGCTAATTGTTTCACCACCATATACTTGCTGTAACCTTTCAAGAATTTCATTACTGCTCTTTAAAGTTTAACACAAAATTCAATCACACACCTCTGGTGTACTCTCATGAACATGTCTTCCTCATCTGCCATGATGAAACATACAAAATTGACCTAACAATGAAGACTACGTCAGTCCAACTGCAGGCTCGGAGATGTCAGTGTATGAACTTCACAAGAACCAGCACAGTGTTGCTACGTCTACTTCCTGGAGAGAAAAACAGAGGCAGTCTCACTACTTTTCAATCAGCCCTTGTAATTTTAGAACCCAAAGCTGCTACACATCATATTACACTATTTGTCCTCAACAACATCCGTTCAGATCAGGGTATTAGTATATTGGAGCTTTGGCAGCAGGTTGTTTTCTTTCTCATTAACAAAATATTTTCCTTAAATTAGGAGTCAAAACGCTATATCTAATTTATCTGTATATAAAAACACTGGTGTCTTTATTAAATCATATTTTAAATATTTTCTTTTAAGGAACCTTAGAGAACAGCAGTGACCTTCTACCTGTTTCCATCTGCACTTGAGTCCTGACTTGACACAGAAAGGGGACCCTGGAACATCTTTAGACCTGCTTCTGGTGATGACAACAAAAGGCTGGGCCTGACACTGGAGGAATCCACTCTCTGTCGTTACCTGCTGCTTGTTTTCATATGTACCTGGGAACTTCTGAGCTGACATTAAAGGGAACCTCCAGTGACATTGGATTGTAGTGGCAAAAAGACCGGGCCTGACAGTGGAGGTGCCGTGCACAGTATATCGACAAAAGAGCACAACTAAGGAACACCTTAGTGTGCTCCTTTAGTAAGGTATGTTGGTGATGATATAACATAATGACATATCCAGTTATTATGATGGCTGAGGGTAATGGACATTATGATGACTTTAACTTTGACTTTTGTGAAAAGATGCTGGTCAGGAAGATTGTAGAGCCCTATGTCTGTTTTCCTCATAGTGAATCACAACAAAAAATGTTATTCTTATCTGCTTGCCATACCAGTTCCAGTGTTCTCCCTAGGGCCTTTTAGCCGGGTGCTCTGCCCAGTTAATTTAGATGACTGCCTGGCTGTCATTGTGAATCCTGGTGCTGCTGCCGCTGCTCAACATAAAAAAAAAACCAAAACACCTCTCACCGGCTAGGATATATCCCACCTTAGCCCGTAGCGAACTCATGCTTCAGGGCTCTAACGTGTGCGTGCCGGCACGCACACGATAGAGCCCCGAAGCATGAGTTCAATAGGGGCTAAGGCAGTAATTACATCCACAAGCTCGATATTCTCTGGGGATACTGAAAGAAAAGACTTTTAACCTATGAAGGCACTCCCATACGTATTTTTCAAGACTGCTCAATAGCATTGCAAGAGAAAAGATAGCAATTCCACCCACCTGTCTTACTAATAGACAAAGATATTCGGTTCATGCTGATCTACCCTTCCATTCTAAAGGTTTTCCTCAAGAGTTCCTGGAAATCTTAATACGGTAGAGTCAGCTAAAAGGCCATCAACTACATCAACCAACAGGGCTGAGCAGACATGCTGGTTGGCTTATGGCTTGATGGAGTAGGCCACTCCTTGTTGTGCGACTATCTTGCATAAGGGACACCCTGTAGAGTGGTACACATTCGGACCGCAAAAGGTTTCTTGGTATTTGTTTTTGAAAAGGTTCTGGTTCCAATACTGCCTCACACACTCTGTCTTTTGTAAGTCAAATGCATCTGGGGACAGTCTCTTTAGGAACAAAGGACGCTCAAGATCAGGTTTGTCCCAAAGAAATTGTCCATTTATTATAAGTTTTTCATCCATTTTTATAGCATTATACATGGGTCAGTTTTTTCAGCATATGACTGTATGAAAGACCATATTTGGTAACAGGATACATAAAAGCAACTAAAAAGAAATAGCAAACATAAGGGGGGCTCTGGTGGGACGTTTCATAATACTGTCCTTTTGTCTAAGGTTTGAGCAAATGTTTCATTCTTAGTAAAAGTTGCTTATCTACAGGAGAAGCAGGATCGCTGGGGGGGGTGGGGGTTCAGGACATGAGGAGGAATGACCTTGGCACAAGTAGCTAGCTTCAGAACAGGATGTAAAACACAGAGCTCAGAACACAAAGAGAAAAAGGACCTTGTTCTTGCTTAGCAAAGTGAAGTTTCTTAGCAAAGTGAAAACTTTCTATTTCAGCACAAGCATGAATAGACAAAATTACTTACAGAGAATATATGTGAAGGAATATATATACCCCTTTAGTTTTATTAATAGTTTTCTGTATTTATCTTAAGTCAATAGATTATACTTGCTTAGGTATGCTGGGATGTGGGGACCCACGGCATTAGTTATGACCCTGTCTTCTGATAAACGAGACTTCAACTGAGCTTTGAGGATTGAGGGGAAAGGGGGAAGAGGGAGGGAGTGTTAAAAAAGTAATGCAAGTAGGGTGTTTTTGTTTATAGGTTGGGAAGGGGGTGTACATGGGAAATATATGGAGACTTAAGAGTGCAACCGATACCTTTTTGGATATTTATGGATTTGGTATGTGTGCTGTTGTAGTTCATGGTTTGGTACAAAAGAGTGGCCCTGTAATATCTCAGAACTATGGGACCCTGCTCCTTCTTAGATGTGCACAGACCCCAGGGGAAGGCTGGGCTCTTAGGGTGATGAGGGAGAAAAATTTACCACATTTAAAGAATACAACTAAAGTGTTGTGAATTGTTAATTGTGTTCTATCTTGGAAAGTGGGAGGCATAACTTCTCCAATTAAAAGAGATCCAGGATATTGGTTGCCCTAAAGTGGCATAAGGGCGATATAGCATGTCTGCAAGAAAAACAGAAGATTATTTGATAGTACTCATCTTAAATTAAAGCGCAGCTGGATAGGCCAAGTCTTATTCTTCATCTACTGGTAGACATGGAGGAGTGGCAGTTTTAGTTAGGAAATATACAGTAAGATCTTGGCAAGACATAGCTTGAATCTCCAATACATGATGTGCCTAGGAAATGACCACCAGAAATACTGCCTTAGCAGGGAGGTCTTTCAGAATGGACTTACATAAAAACATAAAAATAGTCTTGCTGGGTCAGACAAATGGCCCATCAAGTAAAAACAGAAGAAAAAACCAGGTGATTTTGCCTGACTGCTGCCGTAGCTTTATTGAGTCAATTCCCTTCTAGAGCTTCAGGGATTTTGCTAGGCCGCCCCCACCTCTGATGATGCAACTTCTTTCTTCGTCAGAGGCGGGACAGCCTAGCAGAGGCACCGAGGCTGCTGGAGGAAATTGACTCGCTAAAACTAGGGCAGCAGTCAGGCAAATTACAATAAGGAGAGACCAGTGCTGCTGTTAGTCCAGGCTAGTGTTACGGGGAGGGTTTGAAAAATCGCCTGTTTGGGTTTTCTTTCTTTTTTTACTTTATTTGGCTGGAGTCGAACACAGAACTTCAGACTGTGCCGAGTCAGGCCGGGGAATCCCCAAGCTGGTGAGAGCCTGTTAATCGGGAGGGGGGAGTGGTGCCGATGGACCTGGAAGATAAGAGGGAGGGGTGCTGATAGGAGGCGAGGAAAAGAGGAGAGGAGGGAGTGGTGCTGCTAGATCTGTAAGGTACTGCTTTTAGCCAGAGGGTAGGAGAGGTGCTGCTAGTCGGAGAGGAGAGGTGCTGCTGGACCTGGGGGTGGAAAGGGGAGGTGCTGCAGCTAGTCGGTGTGGGAAATGGAAGTAGAGAGGAGGGGAGGGAGAGGTGCTGTTGGAGCTGAGTGGTGTAGGGAGGCGAGAGGGAGAGATGCTGTTGGAGCTGAGTGGTGGAGGGAGGCGAGAGGGAGAGGTGCTGCTGGATTGGGAACAGGAGAGTGCTGCTGGACTTAAAATGGAAGAGGGAAAGCTGCAGCAGGACTGAGGGGAGAACAGTGGAGGAGGAGAATGGATGGGGGAAGAGCAGAGGAGGAGAGTGAGAGGGGATAAGGGAAGAGAAATGCTGCTGCTGCTGCATCTAATTGGGGAGATAGAGGGAAGGAGGGAGAAGGAAGACCAGGAAGGGCGATGATAGGAAAGAAAGATGCCAAGACCATGGGAGGGAAAGGAAAGGCGATACTAGACCATCAGGGCATGGGGGAGGAGGAGACAGATGCCAGACCAGGGGAAAGGAAGAAAGGAGGGAAGGAGAGAATATGCCAGATAATGGAGGAGGAAAGGAGAGAGATGCAAAGGGGAGGGAAGGGAAACTAAGGAGACAAATGCCAGACCAGAGGGAAAGGAAGAAGAGGTGCCAGAACAGAGAAGGAGAGATAGGAGAGGAGAGCGATGCCAAGGCATCGGGGAAGGGAAGGAGATAGAGATACCAGACCATGGGGTGGAGTGGGAAAGAAGGAAAGGAGCAGAGAGAGATGCCAGAGCATAGGGGAAAGGGTGGAGACAGAAAAATGGAGAGGGGATGAAGCTGAAATGAATCATGTACAAGGGAGAGAAATGGCACAGGATATACAGTTTATTGAAGGGACATAAAAAGAGGGGAAATGCCGTATGGAAGAGAGAGAGGGCGGACACTGGATGGAAAAGGCAGATAGAGGGTGGACAGTGGATGGAAGGGGCAGAAAGAGGGTGGACAGTAGATGGAAGGGGTAGAGAGAGAGCAGAGGCTGGGTGGAAGGGACAAAGATAGAGGGCAGATGTTGCATGGAAGGGAGAGAGGACAAACGTATAGAAAAAAAAGAACGAAGAGAAGATGATTAAAGCAGAAACTACAAAAGGTAGAAATAATTTTTTTGTTGTTGCTTTACACAGAATCAAGTAGTATTGTAACTGTATTCATAAAACTTTATAAATAGGAAATGGAAATAAGGCAATTTCTTTTGGCCTAAACCCCTTTCCTCAGGTCAGGTCAGGACAGAATACAATAACAGCTGTATACTGTACTGTCTTGAAGAAAGATTTGGCCTTTGAAAGCTAATTGAAAAATGGATTAGTCCAATAAAATGGTATTTTCTTATTTCTCGTTATTTGTTTTATTTCTATTTGTTAATTTTTAAAGTGCATCAGTTTTTTTAAATTTACATCTACTGTCTTTATATTTTGCACAGTATTAGGGGACATGTGTCACTGTTTCTGTGGTGTTGCATTAGTTTAACTTTTGTCTACATATTTCTATTTTTAGTTTGATTATTCCATATTGGGCGAGAGTGTGTTTCTGTGTTCTGTGTGTATGAAAAAGACATGGTTTTCTATTAGCATTGACTGTGCAGGATCTGGTTTGTTTACTTTTACATTTTGTGTGTTGGTATTCTAGTGCTCATTGCAGTGTTTAAAATGCTGCCTTTTCCTAGGTGCACCCTTGTGTGGCTAAAAATAACTTTTTATATAGAGGAGGGGGTTATTAAAAAATGATCAGCACTAGGTGCGTGAGACGTTTTGGCGTCCCCTTTGATACACCCTGAGGCAGCTTATTTGTGAAACGCTGGCCACCGTTGGTGTACCGATCAGCAGAAGATAAGTTGAATATTTTCTTCTATCTATCTGTTAATTATGTATTAGTGAAGCACAACTTAAGGCTCCAATACATATTGAAGGTTTTTTGCCAGTGAGGTTACTGCTTGACCACCTTTTGCAAACCACTTCAGTAGAGGTGGGAGGGCCTTTTCCTTCATTTTTGAATTGGTTTGTAGCCTACGCTATTCTTACACTATACCATAGGACATCACAGCAATTTACATTGAAAGTGTTTATTATTTTATGCATTTTGTTTTCATGATATCTGAGTCATTTGTAGCTGTATAAATGCATGTAAACCGTTCTGAGCTCCCCTGGGAGAACTGTATAGAAAATTGAATGAATAAATAAATAAATAAATATATACTAGGTATGCCACTGGATTTAATGACCCTATTCTAATCACCAAATTTCCCTGCCCCGCCCCACCCGGCTACTTTTTCATTCCACCCGGCTGAAAAAGATTTCTGGGGAGAACACTGAGTTCAGAAAAGTGGGTTGAGAGAGATATTAAAGTGTTTCAGTGAGTACAAGGGCTGGTTATCCAGTATTTCTGTATTTCCAGTAGGTGGTAGGATTTTCTGGTCTGGTGCTGTGGGTCCTTAGCCTAGCTTTTTGGAGTACAAAAAGCTGCATTCTAGTGCAATATGTCTAGTGGTCCTGAATGCAATGGTCTTGTATCTGAACTAGCAAGTTGCTTGCAGAAAACTGTAAATCATCATGTTTTCCAACTCCACCTCCTTCCCAAGGAGATGCTCCTGCCCCTTCTGTTTGCTTTCTGCAAGCAAGTTGCTCAGAAGTGTTTTTGATGTGCTCTGCAGTTTTATTATTTTCACCCAATTCCTGCGGGTTACTTGTGGCTACCTGCGGCTATCCACAGGAAACAGTCACCATGTCATTCTCTACTTCAGTTTTCACTAAGGAAGATGGGGGGGGGGGGGGGGTTACTGGTGCCAGAAATGGTATTCAATTCTGATGAATCTGAGAAACTCATACAAATCTCTGTGACACTGGATGATGTAATGGGTCAATTTGACAAATTGAACAGTAGCAAATCACCTGGAAAGAATGGTATACATCCCAGAGTGCTGATAGAATTGAAAAATGAGCAAGCAGAGCTATTGGTAGTAATTTGTAATTTTTCTTTAAAAGTCTGCATAGTACCAGAAGACTGGAGGGTAGCCAATGTGACATTGATTTTTAAAAAGGGTTCCAGGGGTGATCTGGAAATTATAGACCGGTGAATCTGACATCTGTGCTGGGCAAAATGGTAGAGATTATTATAAAGAACAAAATGACAGACCATATACACAAGCATGGATTAATGAGAGAAAGCCAACATGGATGTAAAGGGAAATCTTGCCTTACCAATCTACTGCATTTCTTTGAAGGGGTGAATGAACATATGGATAAAGGTGAACTAATTGATATTGTGTATTTGAATTTTCAAAAGGCATTTGACAAAGTACCTCATGAAAGACTTCTGAGGAAATTAGAAAATCATGGGATAGGAGGTAAGGTCCTATTAAGGATTAAGAACTGATTGAAAGACAGAAAACAGAGAGTAGGTTTAAATAGTCAATATTCTCAATGGGAAGGGTAAATAGTGGGGTTCAAAAACAATATATATAGGATAAAGAGAGATCAATCATAAATCCACAAGAATACCTCTCTTATTTCAATTTTCAAATTCTTAGTTAGAAACAGTGATGAAGTTTTCTCATATCAGACTTATCTCTGACAATCATAATCTTAAGATTCTTTAAAGAGGAGAGGCCTCAGATCCCCGTGCGTTGTCAATAGTTAACTATATAACCGCACTGGATAGGGAACTAACCTCATCGGCACTCTCCCCCTCCTGCCTAAATTTGAAATGATATGTATCAAAAATCTTTCAAAGAACTCAGCAAAAAAATTCTTAATGAACTTAGCTTCATTCAGGCAGGGAGTTCTTATTGTATCTCTTCATAAATTATTTCTCAGCTTCTGTTTTCTTTGCTTAACGGTCCGTTCTTGCCGACATGGAGCTAGCTGGCGTTTCGCTATATGGCTGCGTCAGGGTAGTGGACTCCTGTAAAAATAATGCAAAAAACAGCGCTGTAAGACTAATGCCAGAATACTTCTCTCCATAGTTATACTCGGCGAATGTATAAATGCTCAGACTGGCAAAGATGGCCGCTGCTTTGAACTGCCCAACTTTATACTACTAACATGTGACATCATTGTCACGTGGGAGGAGCCGAATTGCATCATCCACTGGTCTGAATAGGCTTACACCGACTATTTATAAGAACATAACATAAGAAATGCCTTCACCGGATCCTATTCTTTAAATGGGAAGCTGATGATCACTGTGTTGAAATATCATTGGCCAGAAGATTATGTATTCCAGAGTCAAAAAAAGAATCGTTAAAGAAACTTAAGCATATGATTGTCAGAGATAAGTCTGATATGAGAAAACTTCATCACTGTTTCTAACTAAGAATTTGAAAATTGAAATAAGAGAGGTATTTTTGTAAATAGTGGGGTTCCCCAGGGGTCTGTGCTGGGACTGCTGCTTTTTAACATATTTAAACTAAACTAAACTTTAAGTTTGTATACCGCATCATCTCCATAAAGATAGAGCTCGACACGGTTTACAGGTAATTCAATAAATGAGGGAAGGACATAATAAGATATTTAGCAATGATCTAGAGATGGGAAAGTAAGTGAGATAATTAAATTTGTTGATGGCACAAAGTTGTTAAATCGCAAGAGGATTGTGAAAAATTGCAAGAGGACTTGTAAGACTGGAAGACCGGGCATCAAAATGGCGAATGATGTTTAATGTGAACAAGTGCAAAGTGATGCATGTGGGTATAGATACCTGATGCTAGGTTCTATGTTAGGAATCACTGCCCAGGAAAAGGATCTAGGTGTCATTGTTTAGGATATGTTAAAACGCTCAGCTAAGAAAGCAAATACAATATTAGGAATCATCAGGAAAGGAATGGAAAACAAAGATGAAAATATTATAATGTACTTGTATTGCTCTGTGGTACAGCCACAACTTGAATACTGTTTGCAGATAAGATTGCCATATCTCAAAAAAGATATAGCGGAATTAGAAAAGGTACAGAGAAGGGCATCGAAAATGATTAAAGGTTTGAGATGACATCCCTATGAGGAAAGGCGACTAGGGCTCTGCAGTTTGGAGAAGAGATGGCTCAGGGTTGATATGATAGAGGTCTATAAAATACTGAGTAGATTGGAAAGGGTTGATGTGAATCACTTGTTCACTCTTTCCAAAAATGCTAGGACTAGGGGGCATGCAATGAAGAAGCTACTAAATAGTAGATTTAAAACAAATTGGAGAAAATATCTCTTCACACATCATATAATTAAATTGTGATATTTGTTGCTGGGAAATGTGGTGAAATCAGTTAGCTTAGCAGGGTTTAAAAAAGGCCTGGCTAATTTCCCAAAAGAGAAGTCCATAGGCCATTATTGAGATGGCTTTGGGAAATCTACTGTTTATTCCTAGGATAAGCAGCATAAAATCTGTTTTATTACTTGGGATCTAGCCAGGTACTTGGGACCTGGGTTAGCCACTGTTGAAAACAGGATACTGAGCTTGATGGACCTTTGGTCTGTCTCAGTATGGCAGTTCTTATGTACTACAAAATATTCCAAACCTCAGGCTCCTAGGCATTATTATAACCCTAGGTACCAGTCATAGTCTTACAAATGGCGCTACACCAGCCTATACAACTTCTACCTCCAGGGCTCGTCTGTAAAAGCGCCCCAGTAGAGCAGCAGTCACAGAAGTCCACTCATTCCTTTGGACTCATTTATCCAGAGCCTAGACACTGTTCTTACATCTGAACCTCCTCATCCCATCAGCGGTCAGGTGACTCATTTCCACCACTGTTGGACTCACATCACCACTGACAACTGGGTTTAACAGGTGGTAAAGGAGGACTAGGCTCTTCATCTTTGTGAAGAGCATCCAAACAAACCTCCCAGAGAGTAATCTTTCAACTCACAGCAGACCTTCCTTCTTCAACAAAACTCTCAGCCCTCCTGTAGCTGAATGCCATTGTACCAGTACCTCAGCAGATGGGGCCAGGGGCTTTTCTCAGAATATTTGCTCATACCAAAGAATGACGGAGGATTGTACACAATAGTCGACCTCCAAGCCTTCAACAAGTATTTAGTCAAAGCAATGTTTTGCATGCTCTCTATCCCCTCTTAGAGAAGAACAACTGGCTTTGCTCTCTAGATCTAAAGGAAGTATACATGCATATCCCCATTCTTCCAGCCCACAGATAGTACTTCCACTTTCAAATAGGAAGGAACACATCATCCCCAGGGTGCTACCCTTTAGCCATGTATTCATTTATCTAATCTAATATTTATGACTTGCTCTATACCTATCTAGGATCAAGGCAACATACAATCAACAAAGTTTAATACAAATAATGAAGAACACGGAGATGGAGTTGGGGGGCAGTAAGAAGGGAGGAGAGAGAAGAAAGAAGGGAAGGGCAGGGGGCTAGAGAACATCTCTGGTGGAATAGGAACGCAGAGATGAGTTTTTCCTAGCCGTTATCAATTGAGTGGATCTATCCGAAGAAACCAAAAAGAATGGTTTTGGTTGGTCTCTGGTAGACCAGAAATAATATCACGACAGATTTTTTTCCCCATTTTTCCCTTCAGTCAGATTTTCAGTGATAATTGGCTAAATGTAATAATTCAAGCCCAGTCATTAAAATTAACTAGAGTAGTGATCAATAAATGTAATGAATAGGTTTTCAGAAAGGTCTCAAGAAAAGTTTTATTCTTCTTCATGTTTGTTCAGTTATTGATTTTATACTGCTATAAGTATATTTTAAATCTGGAAGAAGTCTATTCAACATAAAAATATTCCCTAACCTAATCATAATTTTCCATTTCCAGATCAAGAAAGTAGTTCTTAAAGTGCAATTTTAACAAAAAATGATGATTTAAGAAAGTTTTCACATCTTCAGTAATTTTTCTTGGAACATGGCAATTATGCATGTATTGGATAATTTACACATAAATGTACCTATGCATGTACAGGACATTTAAAAAAGGTTTTAAATGTGGAATGTTCTATTTTCCTGTTTGTCCTTGTTATACCAGTCCAGACAAGTTGCATACTTCATAGTTTATGTTCGAGTCTTTCTGACCAGACCAGAGGTCTGTCCGTGGAATAATAGTGGTCATGGTAAAAATGATAGAATTTGCATAGTTTTTCAATGATAAGTGGAGAGCTCCATCTTCCCCACGACCAAAAAAATTTTGACAAGCTGAATCAAAAGTCAAACAAATGATGATTTTTGCTTGTGATCATGAAGGTATCGTTATCACAAACAAAGTTCCATGTGGAAGAAGTGTCTCAGCAGTGTATTATCGTGATTTTTTGCAAAAAATACGCAGAAAAATGCACAAAACCAAACCTCAGTTGCTCTTGGCTGGGCCACTCATTCTTCACGACAACGCTCACCCGCACTTAAGGAATGTCGTCTTTGAAAAACTACACAAATACGGCTGGGAGGTGTTACCTCGTGCTCCCTACAGTTCAGATATGAGTCCACCAGACTTTGACCTTTTTCCAAAGTTGAAACAACCTATGCATGGACATCGTTTTGCATCTCTGGAAGAGCTTTTTTCTGCCGGTACCCGAGCCATTCGGCAACTGAACCAAAGCGGTGTCTTGAATGGAATAATGAAGCTTCCCGGATGTTGGGACTCAGTCATTGCAAAGCAGGGAGACTATATTGAAGGATTGTAAAGAAATACTGTACTTGAAAAAAATAAAATAAAATATGTAAATTAAAAAAAAATAGTATACATTATTTATGAAATGACCCTCGTATATCTATTACTCCTGAGGAAATTCTGTGCAAAATATTTGAAAATTGTGTGCTTTCCTCATCATAAGGCCTGAAATCCCCCTTTGCCTTTTCCCATCTCAGACTCAAGTTGTAGCTCTCTGTTCCTCTAACTTTCAGCAAGAACCCAAATTCTGTATGACCTCTAATTCTGTATGTCTATATCAAAGCAATAGTCTCTCTTCCCTTCTACCGTGTTTCCCTGAAAATAAGACCTACCCTGAAAATAAGCCCTAACATGATTTTTGGGGTAGGTCTTAATATAAGCCCTACCCCTAAAATAAGCCCTAGTCACCTCCAGCAGCGCTACCCCCCCGCCTCCTCCCTGCCGTACACCCCCCCCCCCACTGACCCATCTCTCCCCCACCAAAAGCAAGACCGAAATACCTTGTAATAAATGGAAACGTCGGCGGCAATCTATACGGACTGCATCGCGGCCTTCTCTCGGGCGTTCCGTGTGCTGCGTTGCTGATGACATCAGTGATGCAGCAGAGAAATGCCCGGATGGGAGAAAGCCGCGAAGCAGCCTGTCTAGATTGCTGCCAACGTTGCCGTTTATTACAAGTTATTTCGGTCTCTCGGTTGGGGGAGAGATGGAAGGGTCAGCGGGGTGTGTGTGTACATGCAGCAGGGGGGAATGAAAGGGAGGGATAGAAGCTGCAAGGGTTCTGCTGCACTAGGGTTGGGAGGGAGGGATAGAAAGAACTGCACAAGGGTATGGGTGAGAGGGGAGGAAAAATTCTGCACATGTGGAGGAGAGAAAGAGAGAGATGATCATTGTACATGAAAAAAATAAGACCCACTGGTAATGCCTTTTTTGGGCACAAAATTAATATGACAGTGTCTTATGTTTGGGGAAACACGGTCTCCTCAGCTACTATCATTGCATATCTCCCCCACCCTCCCCATGCCACACTCTCGAGCTTGATCTCTCCCTACACCAGTGATGGCTAACCTTTTTGAGCCCGAGTGCCCAAACTGCCGCACAAAACCAAAGAATTTCCTCAAAGTGCCAGCAGGTCAATTAAACCTTAATAACAAGATTTTAGTATCTAAAAATTCTTTATAAAGTTGCCTGAACTATGTAACATCATTTTTAAAGGTTGGAATCTTTGTATTGTCAGAGAATCAATTTGATTCACAATCCTTTGGTTTTCATTTCAATTTATTGGCAATTTATAATGTTTTAATGATTTCATTCAATTTAATGAATTTAGGAAGAATTTGATTCAGTTACACAATATATTTTAAATGTATTATTCACATAACATGTCAAATGTATCCTGAGTAAAAAAAAAGATAAAACTTCTTAAAACTGTTAACTGTGTCAAGACTCGGTGTGTATTCCCAAAGAGTCTATACATGTTTTTTTGTAAAATTTACAATCAAATTAGAAAATAGTTAAATCATTACATTTCTAATAATATTATGTAAAGAAAACAAAAGAGCTTTCAATTAAACCAACCGTTTTTATTGGAAATTCCAGATTGGAATACAACAGGACCATGTAAAGTCCCTTTTTTAAATAACATCTTTAAATAATATTTAAATAGCTTAGAAAGTGTCTTAACTGCAAACTGAAAACCCTGCTTCATGTAAACATATGCATTGGGCATGCTCTGAAAAAAATTAATGTGATTTTTGTTGTTGCATGCATGCTGATAACTTGTCAATCCTTGGCTCATAGTGCGTTAATTTCAGAGCAACACATGCAGCACTCATGTCATCCGTTAATCTTTTTCTAGCATCAGATTTTATATGATTCAAAGCCGAAAACAGCTGCTCACAAGCATAGGATGACCCAAACAAAGTAAGAAGAGCAATCCCAAGTGCTTTCATGGACTTAAAATTGTCTGGCAGAGAATTCCATGCTTTTAGGATTTCATTTTCAGAACTGCTAGCAGTGATTTCATTTGTCACCCTTTCACACTCAATACGTTCAAGAGCCGCACGCAGGTCATTGAATTTACTTTTCCAGATAGAGCTTTCTTGAAATTCCAGTAGCTCCATTTCCAAATTTTGAATATCCAACCACTGTAAGCAGGAAAGATCAAGATCTTCAAATGTGGACTTTTCTGGGGAAGTTATAAATGAAAGGGTTGTCTCCATCTTACGGAACTGAGAAAATCTTTTACTAAAATTCTCCTTTGCTTCGGCTACAATGGTGGAATATGCTTTGTGGATTTCCTGGTGTTTTTTATGACTGTCCACAAATGTTGTAGAATTATCCAAATGTATTTTTAGGTTGGGAAAATATTTTAGCTGTCCACTCTCAAGGTCTTTTTCAAAAACATGCAATTTTCTCTCAAAAGCTTTGATGTCACTAAACTTGCTTTCTGCTGTTTTTCTCATGCCTTGTAATTTTTTGTTTAGTACATTAAAGTGGTTAGTAAAATCTGTAAAGAACATGAGGTTGTGTGGTTTTGCAGCATTTACAGACTTGGAGCAATGATATGATTGTTTTACTTTTGACCATTTACCATTTAAAGACTACTTGCTACCCAAAGACTTCTAAGACTGCTGATGCAGGCCGGATGGCCGAAACGTGATCATGTCGAGTCATTGAGTTGCTTTGGATGTACGATTTTGTTTTGGATTAATAAAGACCATTGGATTTATCAGATGAGTTGAAAGACACTGTTTTTGTGCACCATCTTGATTGGACATTTCCACTTTGCCCTTGCTTCTACAGCAGGGGTGCCCACACTTTTTGGGCTTGCGAGCTACTTTTAAAATGACCAAGTCAAAATGATCTACCAACAATAAAATTTAAAAAAAAAACCACAAAGCACACTGTATGCAGAGAAAATGTTAATTATCATTTATATTCCGTGGGTTTTCAAAGAGGTCAAGTCAGACGATTCTATGCAATGTCACTTCAGGAACAACTATACAAAAATAGACAAATATACCCCCTCCCTTTTTACTAAATCGCAATAGCAGTTTTTAGCGCAGGGAGATGCACTGAATGCCCTGTGCTGCTCTCGATGCTCATAGGCTCCCTGCGCTAAAAACCACTATTGCAGATATAAATTCTCTAAACAGACACATTTTGATCACTAAACTGAAAATAAAATCATTTTTCCTATCTTTTTGTCTGGTGATTTCATGAGTCTCTGTTTGCACTTCCTTCTTCTGACTATAAATCCAATATTTTTTCTTTCTGCCCCTCCCCTTTTCTTTCTGTCTCTTTCTTTCTCTCTCCCCCCGCCCCCCCCCCCCCCAAGCCATCGCGCCAATTTCTCCACTTCCCCGATTCTTTCCCTACCCCCTAAGCCACCATGCCGATTTCTCCCTGCTTCCATGAGCCAGGCCAGGAATGTACAAGCGCCGGACTCACAAGACTTCACCTCTGATGTCAATTCTAACGACGGAGAGGAAGTTCCAAGCCAGCCAGGCAGCGATTGGCTGGCCCAGAACTTCCTCTCTGATGTCAGAATTGACGTCGGAAGTGAAGTCTTGTGAGTCCGGCGCTTCTACGCGCCTGGCCTGGCTCAGGGAGGCAGGAAGAAAAAGATTGCCAAGGCAACGCGATCGACTCACATTGCCTTTGCGATCTACTGGTCGATCGCACTCGACCATTTGGGCACCCCTGCTGTTATGGTATCCTGTCCTGACCTGAGGAAAGGGGTTTAGTCCCCAAAAAACTGCCTTATTTCTATTTCCTATTTATAAACTTTAATCAATAGATACAATACTACTTGATTCTATGTAAAGCAACAAAACAATTTTTTCTACCTTTTGTCGTTTTTGCTTTAATCATGTCTTCACTCTTCTTTCTAGCCAGCATCTGTCCGCTCTGTCTTCCATACAGCATCAGCCCCTTCCATCCACTGTCTGCCCTCTCCCCGTTCCATATGGCATCTTCCCTCTTTTTATGCTCCTTCAATAAACTGTCTATCCTGTGCCCCTTCTCTTCTCCTTTGTACATGATTGATTTCAGCTCTGCCACCTCTCCATTTTTCTCTCTCTGTCACCATCCCGTCCCCTATGCTCTGGCATCTCTCTCTTCTCCTTTCTTTCCTTCGCACCCCATAGTCTGGTATCTTCCCTTCCCTGATTCTCTAGCATCTCACTCCTTTCCTTTTCTTCCATCTCTCGCTCCCCCTCCATGCTCTGTCTTCTCCTCCTTCCTTTCCCCCTTCCTTTTCCCTTGGTCTGGCATACTTTCCTCCTTCCCTCCATGCCCTGGCATCTCTTCCTCCCTCCCTTCCCTGGCATCTCATTCCATTCCCTCCCTCATCTTCTTTCTCCCTCCAGTTGGGTGCAGCAAGTCTCTCCCCCTCTGCTCCCTTTCCTCCTTCTGTCACCCATGACCTGGCGTCATGAACTTCTTCAGGCAGCAGCATTCACAATTTGCTGTTGTTGCCAGCTTCGGGCCTTCTTCTCTGTCGGGTCCTGCCTTCATGGAAACAGAAGTAGGCAGGACCCGGCGGAGAGGAAGGCCTGAAGCTGGCAACAGCAGTGAATTGTAAATGCTGATGCTAGCCAAAGAAGTTCATGACGCCAGGTTGAACACCCGGGGCAGACTGCTACTCTCCCCCCCACGACCCTCCTAACTCTCCCTCCCTCCCATCACAAGACTCTAAACAGCACTGCTCTACTCTAAGCAGGCTGCTTCAGGACTTTCTCCTGCTGTGATTCCCTCTGGCACGTCACTGATGAGGGAAGGAGGGAGAGATAGGAGGGTCGGATCGGGTTGGGGTTTGCCCGGGATGATGAGGCTGCTGCTGCTACCAGCGAATCCAGCAAGGGTGAGGCCCCAAAGCACAGCACTGGCAGGCCCCCCCTGACTATTTCGGGCCCTAGGCCTGTGCCTACAGGGCCTATCCTTTAATCTGGCCCTGCTTCCCCCCCCCCCCCATATGCCCTGACATCTCTCTCTTCCACTCCGTGGTATGGTATCTCCTTTCCCTCCGTCCCATGGTCTTTGCATCTCTTTCCTCCTTTTCCTGATCTTCCTTCTCCCTCCTTCCCTCTCTCTCCCCAATTGGGTATAGCAGTATTTCTCTTCCCCCTCCCCCCACTGAGTACAGCAGTATCATCAGCATTTCTCTTCCCCCCCCAATTGGGTACAGCAGAAGCAGCATTTCTCTTCCCTCTCCCCCCTAATTGGGTGCAGCAGCATTACTCCTCCCATTCCCCCCCCCCCCCCCCCGTCTCATACACCCGGCAGATTCGCTACAGACAAAGGCAAGTTGCAAGTTTCCCTTGGTCGCTGACCTATCTCCCAAAGGGCAGCGACAGAGGGAAGTTTACAACTTGCTGCTCTTGCTTACTTCGGGCCTTTCTCGTTGCCGGGTCCTGCCTTCACGGAAACAGAAAGTAGGCAGGATCCGGCAGCGAGAAAGGCCCGAAGTAAGCAAGAGCAAGTAAGCTTCCCTCAGTGGCTGTCCTATCTCCCGCATGCTCCGGGGCTCTAATGGTCTGTGCCGGCTTCTCTTCTCTACCCCCCCTCCCCCGACGTAACTTCCGGTTTCGGAGGGAAGCTGGGTTCGAGTCGCTTGCTGGGGTTTTTCGGCGGCTCTTCAGGCTGCGCATTAAGCAGTGGCGGCAGCAGGATTCGGCAGATGACATCTAAATTTGCTGGGCGTTGCTGTGCTGCACACGGGGCGGGGCGCACCGCCCCCCTCCCTTGGTAGCCGCGAGGCTACTCCTCCTTACCTACCCTGCCTGCAGTACAGAGCCGAACGGAAGTCTTCCCGACGTCAGCCCTCCCTCCCTCCGACGTCAGCGCTGACGTCGGGAAGACTTCCGTTCGGCTCTGTGCTGCAAGCAGAGCAGGTAGGGAGAAAATCCGCGCGACTTAGTACATCCAACCCCGTTCCCGTTCAGCTCTCTATTGCGGACCTTCCCGCGTGCCAGCTGCAAGGCCTTCGCGTGCCACAGGTTCGCCATCGCTGCCCTACACCAATGGCCCTGTAAATAAGCATCTTAATGCTATCCCTTGCTTCATTTCTTTCACTGATCTTGCTGTGTCTGATTCATTGAGACAGTGTCGTAAAATAACCAAAGTTGTTTTGAGTCAGTCTGCTAGCAGCATTGTAGTAATTATGTCTGTAGTTGCTGGAAATCTTTTGAAGGAATGTTGATACTGTGCATTACTACATTTAGCTAGATTCACCATTTGCTGCTTTAAGTTTATAGCAATTTTGGATGAACTATAAAGCCTATGGTTAGCTTGCTTATATGACTTATTTTGTTTTCAAACTTTCAGCAGAAAGGTATTTGTGACACATTCACTGAAGCTGTTCCCTGCCACAAACACTTATAAAGCCCAAATAAATATTTTTCATCATGTTTTCTTGAGTTGTGTTCTTTGACTTGCATTATTGGAAGCCCTGGCATCTTGGGCTTTTTTTCTCAACACCCACAAAAGTTTGTTGTTGTTTTTGGGTTTTTTTTTTACAATTTAACCTGCTGACCACCCAAAAAAGTGTAGAATACATTAAGAACATAAGAATTGCCCTTTTGGGACAGACTGAAAGTCCATCAAGCCCAGTATCCTGTTTCCAGCAGTGGCCAACCCAGGCCCCAAGTAGTAAAACAGATTTTATGCTGCTTATCCTAAGCAGTGGATTTCCCCAAGCCATCTCAATATTTATTTATTTAGATTTTAGATTTTTATCCCATCCTCCCAGTAGCTCAGAACGGTTTACAAGTAAACATTCACAATGGAGTGAATTGGACATACAAGATTATACAGTAGATTTAAATATTTGGACATACGAGACTGTGCAGCAGTTTAGATATAGGGACTATACAGCAAATTAAGAACAGTAAGTTAAATATAAGTAGTTTAGTTTAGATACAAGTTATTTGAGTATAGGCTGAGAGTGGACTATACAGAAATTTAGGCAGAAGATTAGAATGGTGAAAGAAGGGTAGAGGTGGGGTTTAAGGGGGTTGGGTGTAGACTGAGGGTGACCTTTAGTTGATGGCCTATGGACTTCTCCATGTCTTTTTTAAAACCCGCTAAGTTAATTGAGTTCACCACATTTTCTGGCAGAAAATTCCACAGTTTAATTACATGAGGTGTGAAGAAATATTTTCCAGTTTGTTTTAAATCTACTACTTAGTAACTTCGTCGTATGCCCCTTAGTCCTAGTATTTTTAGAAAGAGTGAATAAGCATTTCACATCTACCCTTTCCATTCTACTCAGTATTTTATAGACCTCTATCTTATCACCCCTGAGTCATCTCTTATCTAAGCTGAAGCGTTCTATTGAGCTTATGTCCCTACTCTAGGATAAATACTGTACTTACTGTATACAGTATACTCAAATATAAGTTGATCCGAGTATGAGAAGGTACCCCCTTTTCTCCCCAAAAAAGGAGGAAAAAAGGTTAACTCAAATATAAGACGGGGTGGGGGTGGTGTGTGTGCGTGTGGTTAATATTCATGTGCTCTGCCAGGATCTGTGCTTTGCCTTTCCTCCCCTGCCAGGCTTTGAACAGCCCTCCCTCACTCTCTGTCCTGCTAGGCTCTCCACCCTGTCCTCCCTCCCTGCCAGGCTATCCACCCTGTCCCGACCGACTAATTTTTTTTACCTCCTTCCCACCTTGCCCTGCATACTTTTTTGAATCCCTGGTGGTCCAACGGTGTACTGGGCAGGAGCAAGCTTTCTGCGCTCCTGCCCCATGCTGAGCTGCTCACTGAATGGCTGCCCCGAGTTCTCAGGGGACTCATGAGAACTCGTGGCAGCCATTCAGTGAGAGCCTCCATGCCAGGCAGAAACGCGAAAGCTCACTCATGCCCGGTACACTTGGCTGTGAGAACTCGAGGTGGCCATTCAAGGAGGGACTCAGTGTGATACAGAAGCGCACCACCAGGGATTCAAAAAGATACGTGGGGAAGGGTGGGAGGGAGGTAAAAAAAATTGGCAGAGTCGGCTGGGACAGGAGACGGGAGGGATTCCTCCTCTCTCAACCCACCCCACGAAGCATATGGCAGGCCCAACGGAGGCCTGCAACAAATCTGGGAAGGGGGCGGGAGATGACCCAAATATAAGACGAGACCCCCATTTTTGGACCATTTGTTTTGGCCCAAAAATATCATCTTGCATTCAAGTATATACAGTAAGTAAAAAAAAATGGGAAAGATTGGTTCATAAATCTGTTTTCTTTTTGTTGTACACTGTTCATATGGTCTTGTCTGTGACAGACAAAACAACATAAGAACATAAGAAGTTGCCTCCGCTGGGACAGACCAGAGGTCCATCCTGCCCAGCATTCCGCTCCCGCGGCGGCCCATCAGGCCCACTGCCTGAATAGTGGTCTCTGACTAATTTTGTAATTTACCTCTAATCCTGTCCCTCTAACCTTACCTCTACTCCTATCTGTACCCCTCAATCCCTTTGTCCTCTAGGTACCTATCCAGACCTTCTTTGAAGCCCTGTAGCGTACTTCTGCCTATCACCTCCTCCAGCAGTGCGTTCCATGTATCCACCACCCTCTGGGTGAAAAAGAACTTCCTGGCATTTGTTCTAAACCTTTCCCCTTTCAATTTCTCCGAGTGCCCCCTTGTACTTGTGGTTCCCCTTAGTTTGAAAAATCTGTTCCTGTCCACTTTTTCTATGCCCTTCATGATCTTGAAGGTTTCTATCATGTCTCCCCTGAGTCGTCGCTTTTCCAGGGAGAAAAGCACCAGCTTTTTCAGTCTGTCAGTATATGAGAGGTCCCCCATACCCTTTATTAGCTTAGTTGCTCTTCTCTGGACTCTCTCAAGTACCGCCATGTCTTTCTTGAGGTACGGCGACCAGTACTGGACACAGTACTCCAGGTGCGGGCGCACCATTGCACGATACAGTGACAGGATGACTTCCTTCGTCCTGGTTGTGATACCTTTCTTAATGATACCCAACATTTTGTTCGCTTTCTTTGAGGCTGTGGCGCACTGCGCCGACGCCTTCAATGTTGTGTCCACCATCACTCCCAGGTCTCTTTCAAGGTTGCTCACCCTAAGCGGTGATCCCCCCATCTTGTAAGTGAACATTGGGTTCTTTTTCCCAATATGCATGACCTTGCATTTTCCTATGTTGAAGCTCATTTGCCACTTTTTGGCCCACTCTTCTAGCGTTGTCAGATCTTTTTGGAGGTCTTTGCAGTCCTCCATGGTTATGACCCTGCTGTATAATTTAGTGTCATCCGCAAATTTAATAACCTCACATTTTGTTCCCGCCTCCAGGTCGTTAATAAATATATTAAACAGGAGCGGTCCCAGCACTGACCCCTGTGGAACTCCGCTTGTGACCCTTTGCCAATCTGAGTAATGGCCCTTTATTCCAACCCTCTGTTTCCTGTCCGCCAGCCAGTTTTTAATCCATCGGTGGACCTCCCCTTGCACCCCGTGGCTCCATAGCTTCCTTAGCAGTCTTTCGTGTGGTACCTTGTCGAAGGCTTTTTGGAAGTCAAGGTAAATGATGTCTATGGATTCCCCTCTATCCACCTGGCTGTTCACCCCCTCAAAGAAGTATAATAAGTTTGTGAGGCATGACCTGCCCTTGCAGAAGCCATGTTGGCTCGACTTTAGCTGCCCATTGTTTTCGATGTGTACCCAAATGCTGTCTTTAATCAGCGCTTCCATCATCTTTCCCGAGACCGAGGTCAAGCTCACCGGCCTGTAGTTTCCTGGGTCTCCCCTTGAGCCTTTCTTGAAGATGGGCGTGACATTTGCTATTTTCCAGTCCTCTGGGATATCTCCAGTTTTTAGGGATAGGTTGCATATTTGTCGAAGTGGCTCAGCTTTTTCGTTCCTTAGTTCCTTGAGTACTCTTGGGTGAATGCCGTCCGGACCTGGCGATTTGTCACACTTTAGCCTGTCTATCTGCCTGAGGACATCTATCCTGCTCACCTCTAGTTGGACCAGATTTTCATCCTGATCTCCTTTTCCGATCTCCTCGGGATCCGGAATGTTGGTTGTGTCCTCCATTGTGAAAACTGACGTGAAGAACTCATTTAACCTGTCCGCTATCTCCTTTTCCTCTTTTACCACTCCCTTTCTGTCTCCATCATCCAAGGGTCCTACTTCCTCCCTAGCTGGTTGCTTCCCCTTGACATACCTGAAGAATGATTTGAAGTTTGTTGCTTCCCCTGCCAGTCTTTCTTCATATTCTCTTTTTGCTTTCCTAACCACTCGGTGACACTCCTTTTGGTGTTTTGGTGTCTTTTGTGTTCCTTTTGGTTGTCTTCTGTCTGGTCCTTTTTCCATTGTTTAAATGATGCCTTCTTTTCGCTTATTGCCTTTTTCACTGCATTTGTTATCCACACTGGGTTTTTTGTTCTATTTTTCTTGCACCCTTTCCTGAACTTGGGGATGCACAGGTTCTGTGCTTCGTGCACCGTGCCCTTGAGTAGGGTCCAGGCCTTTTCTACGGACTCTATCTTCCTTGTGGTATCGATGAGTTTCTTTCCCACCATTTTCCTCATGGCATCATAATTCCCTTTTTTGAAGTTGAGTGCTGTCGTTGTGGTTCTTTTCACCTTTGATGGTCCAATTTCTAGCCTGTACTGGATCGTGTTGTGATCGCTGTTTCCTAGTGGGGCTAGTACCGCCACCTCCTTAGCGGGTCCCCCTAGTCCGTTGAAGATTAGGTCAAGAGTGGCATCTCCCCGTGTTGGTTCCGTGACCAGCTGTTCCATGAAACAGTCCCTCGTGACTTCCATGAATTTGGTCTCTCTCGTACAGCTTGAGTGCCCGATGCTCCAGTCTATTCCCGGGTAGTTGAAGTCCCCCATCACCACCATGCTTCCGCTTTTGCATAACTGCCTCAGTTCGGCCTCCAGGTCCTGGTCTATTTCTTCCGATTGTCCAGGTGGGCGATAGTACAGACCCAATTTTATGTCTGTTCCTGCTCCTCCTGGTAGTTTAACCCATAATGATTCCAATCGTCCGCTCTTACTGCTGTTTCCATCCTGGTTGAAGGTATGGAATCTTTTATATATAGCGCTATTCCTCCACCCTTTTTGTATGACCTATCTCTCCTGTAGAGTTTGAACCCTGGTAAGGCCACATCCCATTTATTGTCATCAGTCCACCATGTTTCTGTGACTCTGATTATGTCTAGGTCCTTTTTGCAGGCTAATACTTCCAGTTCTCCCATTTTAGCCCCTAGGCTCCTAGCGTTAGTGTACAAGCAATGTAAGTCCTGGTTGTTCGCCTTTCTTGCTGGTTTTCCTCGTGATATGGCACTCCTGGCACACTAAATGCATATATCATGCCTTGTGTTTTTACCTGCCAGTTTTTGTGCACCCCACAAGCTAAGCCCTTGTCAGGGGTATAAGGAATGCTAAAATACAAAGTAAAAGTACCATAAGCTGGTTCACAACTCACAGTTTCTGCTGCTTCTTTCTTGAACAGGAAGTGTGTATTCACTAGATTAGACAGTTCTGAGGCATGTGGGGCAGGCATCTTTCAGTTAGCTGATGTATGGTAGAGAGTTGTCAATTGGGAAAGATTTAGTGGGGGAGGGGCAGCCACCGATAACTCTAGAGTGCAGAGGCAACCATTATCATAAATCAAACATATACTGCTCACAGTTTAAAGTTGATTTTACTATTAACATTTCTGTCACATTTTCCAGGAATTTTTTTTTTTTTTTTTTTTTAATAAGTCTTTATTTATTTTTAAATTGTCAACAAGTAATTCTTAAGAGTCCATTTTGGGCATATCCCTTTACATGTGATTTAAAATATGTTAAGGATCCCACATCAAAGAATGAATTGAAAATAAAAATATTGTGTCAGCTGAAGTTACATAAGGCTATTATTGCTGAGATTGAAAAATGACATAATGAAAGAGGTTTCTTTATAGCATTCTGATAGCATTTGTTGATAAAGTAGTCTCTGCCAAACTCAGGTGCCCTCTCTAGGAATCAAACAATTACCCTTTATACTTGAATATAAACCTATTCAAATATAAACTGAGATAAGTTCTCCCCTCCCTCACAGAAAGGGGGGAAACAAATATAAACAGGGTTTTTATATGCAAATGAATAGTAACTCTCCCCCATCCAGTGATGGGCATTTCTTTCTCCACATACCACGTCCCCATGGTTACCAGCATTTTTCTTCCTCCGCCCCCTCTGTCCCCATGATTCCTGGCTTTCCAGCTTAACTTGCAGCTCCTTCTTCCTTTGGTGGCATTGACTGCAGGTAGCTAAGGGCTGCTGGGGAAGATTGGGGAAGCTGGAGGCAGAGCCACAGGTCCTGCTGCGAACCTGGAAAGGCTCATAGCAGGAACATCCTGGGTTGTTGGAGATCTGTGGCTCCGCAAGAAAAGGGCTGTTTTTGAACCTGGTGGCAGAAGCTCCTTTGCACATTCTCAAGACCTGCCTGCTCCCTCCCTCAACACATAACTTTTGTCTGTGTAAACCAAAGGTAGAAGGAGTTCACAACAGGACCTGCAGCTCTGCTTCCAGCTTCCCCATTATCCCTCAGCTACTTGTAGACAGTGACACCAAAGGGTGGAGAGCTGCACGTTAAAGCTGGTAACCGCAGGGGGCGGGGGAAGATGGGGAGGCATGAACATAAACCGGGATCCCTATTTTTGGACCCTTTTTTTACTACTTTTACTACTATTAATTATTTCTATAACACTACCAGCACACAGCGCTGCACAGAGTCACAAAGAGTAAGAAAACAGTCCCTGCTCGAAAGAGCTTACAATCTAAACAGGCAAGACAGACAAACAAGACATCATGGATACTGTTAAGGGGAACGATTAATCAGCTGGCTGGGTTGAAGGCCCCAAAATCTCTGTTTACATTTGAGGATATATGGTAATCTTGAATCTTTGATTTTTAAAAAACTGTGCATGTGGTATATTCCAAAATGATTTTTTATTGCCTATCCACAATTAAATGTGAAAAAAGAGATCCCTTTATTAGAAGTGCAGACCTTGGGGTTCTGTGTGGGGTTCTAGCTAACAACACTCTTATTTCTAAAGGTCTGTAATGATGTGAGTACTTAAATAGGAAGTGCATCTCATACACAACACTTGCCCCCTCTTCTACGAAACTGCGCTAGCGTTTTTTAGTACAGAGAGCCGCGCTGCTCCCAACGCTCATAGGAACTCAATGAGCGTCGGGATCAGCACAGGCCATTCAGCACGGCTCTCTGCGCTAAAAAACACTAGTGCGGTTTCATAGAAGAGGGGGTTGGTAATGAGGCAAAATCAGAGATTTCTGTTTTAATGCTACTTAACCCCCCCCTTTTTTCCCCAAAACTGTAGTTCAGTTTTTAGCTCCAGCCACGGCAGTAACGGCTCTGATGCTCATAGGAATTCTGTGAGCTTTGGCGCTGTTACCACCACGACCAGCGCTAAAAACGCTAGGGTGGTTTCATAAAAGGGGGGATAAATTATCTAAAAATGCTTTGCTAGTTTGGCGCTTTGTTCAAGATGACTGTTCTGATATGGTAGTGTGTTAGGCTGCAGTTAGTACAGTGTTTGTCCATCAGAAAATAAAATTATCAGAAACTTAAACATTTATACCACATAACATAACAATATGCTTGTACACCGCAGCTACCTCTCAGTTCTGTGCGGTTTACAGAGTAAAGATACTGGACATTCACAGTGAATTACAGTCCGTTAGTTTAAAAATTTATCAAACAAGTATGTTTTTAACAATTTTCTAAATGCCAGGTAGGTGTTGGAACTTAATATAAAATTACCAAGATGTTTATCCCATATACCGGCCTGATAAGATAGAATTCTGCCAAAGAATCATTTGTAAACACATCCCTTAATAGATGGAAAGTCAAATATCCACAAACCCCATTTAGGGCATTTTCTATTAACAAATTCAAAGTGGTCAAGAAAATAACTAGGTAAAAGAACATGTAAAGACTTAAAACATATACAACTAAACTTAATATTCTTGCCTCAGTTGGCAGCCAGTGCAGTATTTTGTCACATGGTTGAATTTTTTCAGACTGAATATCAAACGAACAGCATTATTTTGAATAACTTGCCACCTGTTGATGTTTTTCTTACAGATTGGCAAAGGATGTTGCAGTAATCTAAAGTGCTTAGAATAAGTGACTATACCAATAGCCTAAAGGAGGAAAGGTCAAAATATGGCCTAATTGTTCGAAGCTTCCATAATAGAAAAATAACATTTTTTAACAAGAGTGTTAATGTGAATATCAAATGATAAATTTTGATCAAAGTGGATTCCCAAAATGTTAATAACTGGTAGAATGGAATACGTTACCAGTTTAAATTTATGGAATCCTCCTTGATCTTATTTGAAGGAGAAGCCAGGAAAAATTTTGTTTTGTCTGGATTAAGTTTGTCTGAAATCTCCTCCTTCAGGTTTCCTTCTCTAAAACATTTTGTAAGATACACCCTTCCTTGAATATAACTCTTGTTCAAAATGCTGCAGCTCTTCTCATGACTTGGTGTTTCCTGGGCTGAAACTTTGCATTGGCTGCCTGTTCTTTGTTGGGCCAAGTTTAAATTTGCTATTTTGGTTTTAAGCCTTCAAGGAACATCGCACTGAAGTAATTTAAATTTGATTCTCTCTTCTTATAAAGCCTACTGGCAGTCTGATTGGTCGGGAGATCAATGCCTGCTTTCCATTTCTTCCCATTAATTCATTACCACATGCTGATGCTTGTATGTTGGCATTTTCAGTTGCTGGTCTGACATTGTGGAATTAACTCATAATTGATGCACATCAGGAGAAAAATTTACTCTTGTTCAGAAAGAAGGTAAAGGCTGTCTTCTTTCAACAGGCTTTTAGCTCACTGCTTACCAAGCTTTTTGGCTGCAATCCCATTCAATTATTAAAAAAAAAAAAAAAAATCAATGCATCCCCAACTTTACCTCTCCTCTCTTTTCTTGTGTCTTGTTCCAGTCCAATTTCTGACTGACAGTACTGGCTGTCGGTGCTCCTGTAGGCCAAGTTACAGAATGGAGATGATGGTTCTGGTCTCTGAGGTTTTTCTTATTTTTCCTCTTGGTTGCTTCAGTGGTCTCAGCCTTGTTGTGACCCACAGTTTTGGAACTATTATAGCTGTTGAAATAACACTGTCTGGAATTGGTGTATAGTTTAGAATTGAGAGTTATTGTATTTTTGAAGTTTGTACTTTGTTACTGATAGATTCACTTTTAGTAGCTTGTCATGTCTGGTTCATGTGTGATACATTATTTTGTATGCCTTTCTGTAATCCATCTAGTACCTTACATAGCTGTATCATAAATATTTTACTCACAAATATTCAAGGGAACTTCTTTGTCCTAAGGTGATAATATATATATATATCTTTCAAACAGTAATCAACTTAATGTTTCAGAACACTAATATATAAATCAAATAGTCATACAACCAATGACTTTAGGCTTCAAAGTGAACGCTCAGACCCATAATCAAAACTCTTGTGAAAATTCATGGAGTCAGTTATATTAGAGACCATCACTGCTAGTTCACTGTCTCCGCCACCTGCTGTTTTAAGATAATAATTGCATATAACTGCAGCAAAAGACACAAAGTAATCATGTACCCAGAGCAGTTATAGAGCAGCAGCATCGCCACTCTGCTTGTCAGATAAGTGAAATTTTACAATACCATGCAATAGTTTGGGCTCCTTTTACTAAGCTGCGCTAGCGTTTCAAGCGCACGCAGAATTTTAGCATGCGCTAAACCCGCGCTATGCAGCTAGAACTAACTCCAGATCAATGCTGGATTTATGTCTAGCGTGTGCGGCAATTCAGCACGTGCTGAATTGCCATACGCACTAGACGCTAACACCAGCATTGAGCTGGCGTTAGTTCTAGCTGCGTAGTGCCGGTTTAGAATGCACTAAAATTCTGCGTGCGCTAAAAATGCTATCGCAGCTTAGTAAAAGGAGCCCAAAGGTATTATAAAATTTCACTTATCTGACAAGCAGAGTGGCGATGCTGCTGCTCTATAACTGCTCTGGGTACATGATTACTTTGTGTCTTTTGCTGCAGTTATATGCAATTATTATCTTAAAACAGCAGGTGGCGGAGACAGTGAACTAGCAATGATAGAAACATAGAAAAAAGCGGCAGAAAAGGGCTATAGCCCACCAAGTCTGCCCATTCCAAGTATCCCCCCCCCTGGATTTACTCCCTTAAAGAACCCACGTGAGTATCCCATTTCCTCTTAAAATCCGTCACACTGCTGGCTTTTATCACCTGGAGTGGGAGTTTGTTCCAATGATCCACCACTCTTTCGGTGAAGAAGTACTTCCTGGAGTCGCCATGAAACTTCCCTCCCCTGATTTTCAGCGGATGCCCTCTGGTGGTCGAGGGTCCCATGAGCCAGAAGATATCATCTTCTGACTCGATGCGTCCCGTGATGTACTTGTACGTTTCAATCATATCTCCCCGTTCCCTTCTTTCCTCAAGTGAGTACAGCCGCAACTTCTTCAGTCTTTCTTCATACGTGAGATCCTTGAGCCCCATGACCATCCTGGTGGCCGTTCGCTGAACCGACTCAATCCTCAGCACGTCCTTTCGGTAGTGTGGTCTCCAAAACTGAACACAGTACTCTAAGTGTGGCCTCACCATGGCTCTGAACAACGGCATCACAACTTAAGGTCTCCTGCTGTCAAAACCTCTGCGTATACACCCCATCATTTGTCTTGCCCTGGAGGAAGCCTTCTCCACCTGATTGGCAACCTTCATGTCCTTGCTAATGATCACCCCTAGATCGCGTTCTGCCGTGGTCCTAACCAAGGTCTCACAATTTAGTACATAAGTTCTACGCGGGTTTCTCTTGCCCAGGTGCATTATCTTGCATTTTTTTTGCATTGAAGCCTAGCTGCCAAGTGTTTGACCGTTGTTCCAGTAGCAGTAGGTCGTGTGTCATATTATCAGGTAATAAGCATCTGCCTACTATGTTGCAAAGTTTGGCGTCGTCGGCAAACAGTGATACCCTTCCTCTAAGTCCTTGCGTCATATCTCTTATGAATAAGTTGAATAGAATCGGGCCTAGGACCGATCCCTGCGGCACTCCACTGAACACGTTCGATGCTTCGGATGGGGTACCGTTTACCACCACCCTCTGAAGTCTGCCGCTCAGCCAATCCCCAATCCATGTAGTTAGAGTGTCTCCTAATCCTATCGATTTCAGCTTGTTCAGTAATCTTCGATGAGGGACGCTATCAAATGCTTTGCTGAAGTCCAAATATACCATGTCCAGTGACTCTCCGGCATCCAGTTGTCTAGTAACCCAGTCAAAAAAGCTAATCAGATTAGATTGGCAGGATCTACCCCGGGTGAACCCGTGTTGGTGTGGATCACGCAGTTTTTCTTCGTCTAGGATTGTGTCAATATTCAATTTGATCAGTGTTTCCATGAGTTTACACACTATAGACGTGAGACTCACTGGTCTGTAGTTTGCTGTCTCTGTCCTGCAGCCCTTTTTGTGGAGTGGGATTAAGTTGGCGGTTTTCCAGTCCAAGGGGACCCTTTCTGTGCTTAGGGAAAGATTGAAAAGAACAGATAATGGTTCTGCCAGGACTTCCCTTAACTCCCTGAGCATTCTGGGGTGCAAGTTATCCGGTCCCATGGCTTTGTTTACTTTGAGTCTTGATAGTTCGTAGTAGACACTACTGGGTGTAAATTCGAAATCTAGAAATGGGTCTTTCCGGCTATCTCCCGTCTGCAGCTGTGGACCAGCTCCCGGCGCTTCGCGGGTGAACACTGAACAGAAGTATTGGTTTAGTAATTCTGCCTTCTCAGAGTCTGATTCTGCAAAGTTGCCGTCCGATTTCTTCAGGCATACTATCCCATCTTTGTTTCTTTTCCTGTCCCTAATATAGCTGAAGAAAGATTTATCCCCTTTCTTAATTTTCCATGCTAGCTCTTCCTCCATTCGGAGTTTGGCTTCTCTGACAGCTGTTTTGACAGCTTTAGATTTGTCTAGATAGTCCTCTTTTGCCCCCTCTTTGCCTAAATGTTTGTAGGCGATAAATGCGTCTTTTTTTCTGTTTAACTAGGTCTGAAATTTCTTTACTGAACCATTGGGGTCTTTTGTTTCTCCTGCGTTTACTTACTGTCTTTATGTATCGGTCTGTTGCTTCGTGTAGTATGGACTTCAGAGACGACCACTTATCCTCCACATTGTCAGTTTTTGCTTGTTTATGTAGCTCTTGATGGACGAAATCTCCCATGTGGTTGAACTCTGTGCCTCTAAAGTTGAGGACCCTTGTTGTTGTGTTTGTATTTGGGAAACCTTTCTTGAGGTTGAGCCATACCATATTATGGTCGCTGGAGGCCAGTGTGTCTCCCACTGAAACTTCCGTGACGCTATCTCCGTTGGTGAGAACTAGGTCTAGTAATGCCTTGTCCCTGGTGGGCTCCAATACCAATTGCTTGAGACGTGCTCCCTTTATGGAGTTTAATATTCTTTTGCTGCTACCCGTAGTCGCGGAGAGTGTGTTCCAATCTGCATCTGGCATGTTGAAGTCTCCTAGCATTACTGAGTCCCCGCGCAGTGTGATATTCTCTATGTCCTCGATTAATTCCATGTCTTTGTCCTCCTGTTGCCTGGGAGGTCTATATATCACTCCCAAGGTATAGGCATTTTTCATTCCCTCTGGCCAGATTCACCCAGAGGGATTCCCCGGTGTATCTAACATCTGTGATTCTGGTGGTTTTGATGCTTTCCTTAGTGTACAGCGCTACTCCTCCTCCCAATTTACCCACTCGGTCGCATCCGTGAACCAGGTTTCGGATATCGCTATCACGTCAAGATCGGCGTTTGTTATCTCAGTCTCTAATTCTAGAATTTTATTGCCCAAGCTGTGTGCATTAACATACATAGCCCTCCATATCTGTGAAGAGTTTACTTTATGAGTTAGTGGGGCTCCTAAATTATCAGTGATATTTCTCCCTGAATTAGTTAGTGTGGCTTCTAAATTATCAGTGATATTTCTTCCTGAATTATTGTGGATATCATTGGTACCTACTTTAGACTTGTGGTCTCTAATATAACTGACTCCATGAATTTTCACAAGAATTTTGATTATGGGTCTGAGCATTCACTTTGAAGCCTAAAGTCATTGGTTGTATGACTATTTGATTTATATATTAGTGTTTTGAAACATTAAGGTGATTAGTGTTTGAAAGTCATAAATATTTTAGTCATGCAAGTCAGATCAGTATTTTGAGCCCTGTTTTCCTTTTTCTACTATGACTGAAATTAGTCTTTTGGATACCTCATGCTCTAACAAATGAAACAGTGCAGTAGTGTCTTGCTTGTTTCCTTGTTCCTTTATATCAGTGTTTCTCAACTTCTGCAAGCCAAGTACCCCCAAAGTCTAACAAATATCAACCGAGTACCCCTGCCCAAGCTCCACTCCTGTCCCACCCAAGCTCCGCCCCCAACCCTACCCTCATAATAATAATAGTATTGCAATTTCTTCCATTCATTTTTCATATACACACAATATAATCTTAATATTTAATGGTAATCACAAAATTTTAAAAAAATACAAAGCACACTACCCAGAGAAAATGTTAATTATTTATATTTTTTGTTTTTTTTCAAAAAGGTCAAGTCAGATGACTTTAAAATATACAATGTCACAGTAACAACTATAGAAAAATTGGCAAATATAATGCAAAATGCAGATATAAACTCTCAAAACTGACACATTTTGATCACTAAATTATAAATACCGTATATACTCAAATATAAGTCGAGACCCCCCATTTTCCCCATAAAAGAGGAAATATGGTTGACTTGAATATATCAGGTGGCTTAATATTCAAGTGACCTGCCCTATCAGGCACTGTACCCAGCCCGCTTCCCTCATTTCCTCCCCTTTCAGGCTCTTCACCCAGCCCTCTTCCCTCCCTCCCTGTCAGGCACTGCACCTAGCCCTCTTCCCTCCCTCCCTCATTGTCAGGCACTGCACCCAGCCCTCTTCCCTCCCTCCCTCATTGTCAGGTACTGCACCCAGCCCTCTTCCCTCCCTCCCTCATTGTCAGGCATTGCACCCAGCCCTTTTCCCTCCCTCCCTCCCTGTCAGGCACTGCACCCAGCCCTCTTCCCTCCCTCCCTCCGTGTCAGGCACTGCACCCAGCCCTCTTCCCTCCCTATCGGGCACTGCACCCAGCCTCCTTCCCTCCCAACCTCTGTCAGGCACTGCACCTAGCCCCCTTCCTTCCCTCCCTCCTCTGTCAGATTCTGCACCCACCCCCCTCCCAGGCTGTGCACCCTGTCCCCCCTCTCTGTCTTCCTATCTAATCTGCTGATCCCTGGTGGTTTAGAGGTGCAGTGGGCAGGAGCAATCTTTCTGTGGTCCTGCCTCGCTGCTAACCCAGTCGGTGGTAGCTGCTTTGATATCCGGTTTCTTCTGCATCTGAATGGCAACGAGTAGGAGCACGCTTTAGCACTCCTGCTCGGCGCTGAGCGGCTTCTTGACTGGGTCCCGTGAATTCTCACGAAAATCTCGGTATATATTCGTGTATATATGGTAAAATCATTTTTCCTACCTTTGTTGTCTGGTGATTTCATGAGTCTCTGGTTGCACTTCCTTCTGACTGTGCATCTAATATTTATTTCTTTCTTCCTCTTGCATGCTTCCTCTCCCACGGATGCAATGAAAGAACTGAAGTTGGAAGGTCAGCCTTTCATGTCTCAGTGCACTGTCATGAGCTGTTCTAATGCTCTGACGTTCTTTTTTTTCCTGCACATCCAGATCTCACTGCTCTAGTCACAGAACAGTGGGAGACGCCAGACAGTTCTTTCAAATTGACATAGGTTTTATCCTATGGTGTCAGAGTTTCAGTAGCTGTTTGAGCAATCGAAGGTGGATTCGGCAGTAGCATAAGTTGTCAAGCGCACAGTCCTCCCTAGTGGAGGAGGAGTGCTGCTCAAAGATTCCTAGGATCGAATGGTGGACATGGTCATAAAGAAGAGTTTTGAAGTAGCTTCTTTGAGCATTAAGGCTGCAACAGCTGCCTCTCTTGTGGCATGTGCCTGTCTCATGAGATTGTGTCATGATTCCTCTGCAGAGGAGGATGCCTACTCCCAGCTGGTACTGGAGGGCATGGACTATGTTGTAGATTCCTTTTATGACCATCAGGGTTCCAGGCAGGGTCTTGGCTGCAATGTCAGCTCACAGGATGCTGTGGTTCTGCCACTGGGCAGGAGATTCGGCCTCTAAGTTGATTCTAAGTAGGTTTCCCTTTAGGGGACTAATGCTAATAATAATAATAATAACAGCTTATATACCGCAATACCTTGAAGTTCTATGCGATTTACAGAAAATTAAGCAAAGGTAACAAATTGATTGGCTTTAAGAGGCGAGAAAGAAAGAGAATTAATAGGACAGGAAATTCATTGTTGAGGAGAGAGTGATCAATAGGATGTTAATCACTATAGAGGGGAGAGAAAAGAGAGGATCAGTTGTCTAGATGCTTTAGGAACAAATGTGTTTTTAGACGTTTCCTAAATTCCTCATAAGTAGTGGGCAAAAGCAATTCCAGAGATACTCTCAGGGGTACTGATGGTGCTTTAGCAATCCCAGATACCAACAGGCTTTGGGGTCTCATACAAGCCCTCTTCTAAGAAATCCCAATGACGCCAGGCCTCCAGCCGGGCCTCCTCGTATTGGTTTTCGGAGTTTCTACAGAAATGGAAACAGATTTCCTCAGACCAATGAGTGCTGGACATCATACGGGAGGAACACAAGATAGACTTCTTTGGCTTCCCCCCCCTACCCCCCATGCTTTATTTGTGTATGGAGTTAAAGGTTGGAGTGACACTGCAGCATCTCTTGGACATTCAAGCCAGTTCCTGAAAGCAAATCAGATACTTCTTATGCTTTATCATGCCAAAGAAAGGCTCTGAGGACTGGAGGCCCATTTCAGAGGTCATCACAGCAGTTTCTTGGGAGGAGTTTCTTGCATTTCTGGATCTGACAGATGCTTATCTTCATATCCCTATATTTCCGGGATACCGGAAGTATCTGAGATTTCATGTTCTCAGCAGCATTTCCAATATGTAGCCCTCTTATTCGGGCTAACACCAGCCCCCCGCATCTTCACCAAGGTGATTGTGGCAGTGGTGGCGCACCTCCACAGACTGGTGGTCCAAGTTCATCCCTATCTGGATGACTGGTTGATCAGGGCTGTGCCTAGTTTGGAGAGCAAGCAGGCAGTGAAGATAGTGGTGTCTTTTCTACAGCACCTGGGCTGGATTGTCAATTTCAAGAAGAGCCAGCTCACAGCCTCTCAGACGCTGGAATATCTGGGAGTTCAGTTTGACACGATCCAAGGATGTGTTTTTCTTCCTGAGCCATGCAAACAGAAGCTGCAGAAACAGATCTGGGACCTCATGTGCTTCCAAACCCCACAGCCTGGTATTCCAAACCCCGCAGCCTGGTATTACCTTCGGATATTGGTATCCATGGCAGCTTTCCTGGAGGTTGTGTCCTGGTCCAGGACCTATATGCGGCCTCTGCAGGAGTCCCTCTTGTCTCATTGGTTCCCTCAGCATCATCCTCTTTAGATGCCCCTTTCCTGGACGGAGCTAGCAAGCAACAGCCTGCGCTTGTGGCTTCAGGCAGAGAAGGGGCTTTAGGCATCTGGGCCAATCAGAGCCTTAGGTCCCTCCCTGGTGCATTCCAGGATACATTGGGGAGGGGAAGGCCCACCATTTTGAAGAGGCAGGCCTGTTGACTGAAGGGGTAACATCCCTCCCGCCAGACTTCATAACTAGGGGGGAGGGCATCAGGGGCACAATGGCAGCTGCGGGAGGAAGTGGGCATCCCTCCTGCTGCCAGTTTGTGTGTAGTGTGTGTGTGTGGGGGGGGGGGGGGTGGCGGGTTGCTTGGCAGTGAGAGTGAGTGGGCATGTCACCTGCTGCCGGGGAAGTGTCAGGGGTTGTTGATTGGCGGCAGGTGGGAGTGGGCATCTCTTCCGCTGCCAGGAAGGGAGGATGGGTGTTGCTTGGCAGCAGAAAACCTTTCTGGTAGGTCTGAGCTGTCAAGCCTTATTTTCCTATCAATTAGTGCTCAGGCTCTGACCAGAAAGTAAGGCTACGACAGCTCAGACCTGCTGGAAAATTTTGTTCACAAATGTAGGACAGCGAGGTTAGGGAATCACCCGGCAATAGTAAATCGCTTGGAGTGCTACTTTAAATATTAATGGTCTCATTGTAATACATTCAGAGATTGCTAGGAAGCTTGGAAAAGACCATGGTAAGCCGTTTCGATAATTCACCGCTAAAATATATGAACGCTAAACTGGCTGTAACTGGTGAAGTGACCATGTTAAAGTTTTGAGAATCTTCCCCTTAGTGCTTCACTCCTCCTACACGCTGCTATCTGTTTTCTATATTTAAACTAGTTCTCAGCCCACAACAAGAGCATTGCCTCCTATCCCATAGCTTTTTTTCTCAGGAATTTCTCATAAGGGACTTTGTCAAAAGCTTTCTGAAAATCTAGTTTTAGTGCAATATGAACATCAGTCTTCAACCTGTGGGTTGTGTATCTCTGATTGCGGCATTTGATGTATAGAGCCTCATTTACATATTTTTTTCTGCTCTGCTTCCCTTCACTTTGAGCTGAACTGTATCTCCTCAGTTTCTTCTGCTCATGTTTATTTTTTGAGTTTTAATCCATTTATTTTTGGTGCTGCAGTGAACCCCTGTTCTCTGGGACAGCTCTGACTATAAGAAGACACAGGGCAGAGGTCTGTAGCTAGCATGCAGCCTGCTCTGCAGGGCACCTGCCTAGCCAGCCTTGCACTAACATTTCGGAAGCTCAGGAATCATTTCCTTGAGAGCCATTGTCTACCATATCTTTCTTTCTGTCCCTGCCTTGTGCTCTGGGTCAAACCTCTTTATTCCTCTCCATGCAGCATCTCTCCCTCCTCCTTCATTATTGTGCGCAACATGTCTTTCTCCCTATGCACTATCTCTGCCCTCTACCCTATGTCCAACATTTCTCCCTTTCTCTTCTCCATGCATGTCTCCCTCCCCTCCACCATATGCAGGATTTTTCCCTCTCAACCCTTTCTACATCTGTTGCATCTCTCCCTTCCTCTCCTCCACACCATGTCCAACAAATTTTCCTCTCCTCTGCTCCCTTTTCCCCCATGTGCATCAGCTTTCCTCCCTCCTAAAGCAGCAGCAGCAGCAGCAGTGATAGTGGTTGCCGGGAAAAGTCAGCACTCCAAACAGGCAGCTTCTATCCTGCCTCACTAGGGTTTCCCTCTGCCACATCATCAGTGATGTGGAAGAGGGAAGCCCTAGCGGGGCAGGCCAGAAGCTGCCTTTTTGGAGCGTTGCCTTTTCCCACCGGCCACCGTCATTGCTGCTTCTTTAAGAGACCAGAGGAAAATCAGGACTCACTGAATCGGTTAGTCCAATTTTTCTATAAAGCAAATCGATTCACTGAAGTGAATCGGTGATTCGATTCAAATCGATGAATCGGGTAGCACTAGTGTCTACATGTACCAAGAAAACTGGTGTCTCCCCAGCATTGTCTCAAAACTTATCTAGGGACATCTGAGGTCCTTCACCTTCACACCATGCAGGAAAGTGACTCAAGTGAGCCTCAAGCCCACCAGTACCTACATGCCTAATAATTGCATCATTAGCTAAAATGGCTGTCTTAACCCTCCCCACCCCGGGCAGAAGCTTCTGGATTCATATATCCTCAGTGTGAGAGATATTGCATCCCCTGGAGGACAAGTCCTAACTATAGAATAGCTTTCTTGTTTACCAAATTGATGACTCCCTCCTCCAAAGCAGCACAGGATGGAGGTGGGACTTCTCTACTATATCCCTGTAGGTCTTCTCACTGTCTGCTTCAGCTCCTCCAAGTCTGCTCCTCTCATAACCTCTTGTTAATTGGAAGATAATAATACAATGTGACAATCAATGCAGAAGACTGGATAGCACTCTTCTCACTGCTGGACTGCTGTCTTTATCTTAGTATTGGTGAGCTGTTTAATTAAAACTTAAGGTAGTAAGAATATTATACAATATAATATTAAGGCTCTTTAAATTCTGATTTTTAGTGTTTTTGTCTCAGCAAGTGTAATTATAAATGTTTAGGGCAATCACTTGCAGATGAAAATACTTTCTGATGATAAACCTCCCTCTTGTTTTTTTAATTGGAACAATCAACAATAAATTAAAGATGTGCCAGGGGAGGGTAGGTGGGATAAAAGACATAACCTAGGCTGTACCCTGGTTTTTACTGGCTTTCTAATAATGCTCTAGGCTGGAACAGGTTAAACTTTTGGAAGAAAATATAAGTTTAAAACTATGGAGAGACGTTTTATACTATTTAAACAAGTTAATAAATAGAAGTTTGCTTTTTTATGAAATTCACCATTTTTCCAATAAACCTACAAATTCTCTTCCATCTCAATCTTTGTCACCAACATACAGAGCAAAATAATGTTCATTTAGCTAGAGAGATGCAAACCTACAAAATATAAAAGAATTAAGAAGCGGCACAACTAGTAGTATTGCCTAGGTTTAAATGCTGATTTTCTTATTTTGCTTAGGGCCATGCGGTTATGATAGTATTCAAGTATCATAATGCCTCCTGCCATGACTGACAGCTTTGACATCTGGGCAGTGGATTCACAGATAAGTGGTGATGGCCCCATCACCGTGGACTGCTTGCTGCCCACTGGAATCTATATCCAACTGGATGTTCATCGTGAAACCACTATTTCTCATATTAAACAGGTTAGTTAACCAACATTGCTGTCTGAAAAAAAGTGAAGTTCAGCCAAGTTATTTTAAAAGCAGGTAAATTCATAGTCTGCTTGTAATGTCAGAGGTATTATGGATGTTTTAACATACAAATTGAATGTGCAGTTCAAATTACAGTGTTGTAAATGTTTATAAGGAAACAGATGCTTGCATGAAGACTTACCCACAGACCATAATATCTGCTGTATCTCTTTTGGCTCTAAACCTGTGAAATTTCAGAAACTAGCACTAGGCTTGTTTTTGTAATTTCAAGTTAATGCTTTACTATAGAAAGTAGAATTTAGGCTCTTGCACTTGAATCATTAACATTTGGAAACATATTTCACGGTCTCAGGTAAACCATTAAATTATAACAGTATAGTAGAATCTCAGTTATCCAGTACCCATGGGGATTGGTGGATGCTGGATAACTGTAGTTTTTTGTTATTTAAGAGTTAATGTAAAAATAGGTGTCTCCCTTCCCACCTCACTCTATCACCCCCCCCTTGTAGGTCCAGCATCATCTACCCTTCTTTCTTGGTCACTTCCCCCCCTCCTTACCTGAAGCAACAGAGTCTGTCCTGACAATCTCCTCCCTCCCTCCCTCCGTTTTCAAAGCATCACAGCCAGTCCTGACAACCCCCTCTTCCCCCTCCACTCACCTGACGATGTAGTGGCAGCTGACGAGCAGAGGAAGTGCCAGTAAACATTCAGCATCTAGCCAGCCTTGACAGGACCTTTCCTCTGCCGTGTTGGAAGTGATGTGGCAGAGGAAAGGCCCTGCCAGGGCTGGCTAGACGCTGCCTGCTTACCGACGCTTCCTCTGCTTGCCAGCTGCTGCTACATTGTGGGGTGAGGGAGGGAGGAAAGAAGGTTGTCGGGACTGGCATTGCTGCATCGGGAATGGAGTGAGAGAGGAGGTTGTTAGGACCGGCTCTACTGCTTTGGGAACGGAGAGAGAGAGGGTGTTGTCAGTACAGGTCTGTTGCATCGGGAATGGAAGGAGGGAGATTTGTGGCTGCTGCGATGCTCCAGTAGCTCGGGGGAGATTAATGGTTTCCGTGACGCTTCGGGAGTGGGAAGGGTGAAGATTGGTGGCTGCCACGATGCTTCAGGAGCTGGAGGAAAGGGATATTTATGGCTGCTGCTGATGCATCTGGGGCTGGAGGGAGGTAGGAACAGGAGGTTATTAGGTCAGGAGTACCACTTTGGACTTTGTCTTAGGAGTGCGGGAGGCACTTTTATTTTTTTTGCCAACAATTTTTTTGCCAGGTGGTTAAGAGTTCTTTTTAATTGAATGCTGGTTAGCTGATATTCTACTGTACTAGCAATAAAATTGTTTAAGATCATTTAATTGTCAGCAAAGTTAGCAACTGTCTACATTTATTAGTAACATAGTAAAATGATGTTATATAAAGCCCTGAATGGTCCATCCAGTCTGCCCTGTAATCAAATACGTTACAATTTCATTATTAAATTAAAATGCCTTTTTTCTTTGTTATTTCTGGGCCATAGACCTTAAAAGTCTTCCTGGTACTGTCCTTAGTTTCCAACTACTGCAGTTGCTATTGAAGCTCACACCAGCATATCCACACCATCTCCTTTGCTGGATTCGGACTGTGAAAGTTTACTCATTCGTATTCTAATTAGTTATCCTCTGTGTTCATCCTACACTTTTTGGAATTCCATCACAGTTTTTCTCTCCACCACTTTCCTCGGGAGGGCATTCCAGGCATCCATCACCCTCTCCGTGAAAAAGAATTTCATAACATTATTCTTAAGTCTACCACCCCTCAACCTCAATTTATGTCCTCTAGTTTTACCAATTTCCGTTCTCTGGTAAAGATTTGGTTCTATATTAGTACCTTTCAAATATTAATCTGTATCATATCACCCCTGTCCCTTCGCTCCTTCAGGGTATACATGTTGAGGTCTTCTAGTCTGTTCTTATACTTCTTTTGGTGCAAACCCCCTACCATTTTCATCACTTTCCTCTGGACCGCTTTAAGTCATCTTACATCCTTGGCCAGATATGGCCTCCAAAACTGAACACAATACTCCATGTGGGGTCTCACCAGTGACCTGTACAGGGACATCAACACCTGTGACATTATGAATAGATTAATGGAATTCATTTACCAAAAAGATTAATCACTGCATGAATATACAGCCTCATGCTATATAATTAAAAACTAATCCTTATTTCATGATGAATAACTTCTGAACTATAATGTATCTTAAATAGTCATTATGAAGAAATCTGCTGGTTACGCCACTCTCTATACAGCCTAGCATCCTCCTGGCTACTGCCATTGCCTTGTTATACTGCTTCATCGCCTTTAATTCCGCAGACACTTATCACCCCAGGATCCCTCTCCCCATCTGTGCATATCAGCCTCTTGCCTTCCAGCACATAAATCTCCCTTAGACTTCTGCTCTCCAAATGCATCACTCTGCACGTCTTTGCATTGAATTTTAATTGTCAGATATCAGACCATTCTTTCAACTTATGCAGATCTTTTTTCATGTTTTCTACTCCTTCCGGCGTGTCCATTCTGTTACCAATCTTGGTGTCATCCACAAAAAGACAAACCTTTTAACCCTTCGGCAATATCGCTCACAAACATATTGAATAGAATCAGCCCTAGCACTAAACCTTGAGGCACTCCACTACTCACCTTTCCTTCCTCCGAGCAAATTCCATTAACCACCATCCTCTGTCTGTCCATCAACCAGTTAAAAATAAGTGATATGTCCATAAAAGCTCTTCTATGCCCCTAAAGGCATCAGAAGTCATAAGGCCTGTATTTTAAGTGCCCTTACTTAAGCCTGTGCTGCTGTGCTAGTTCTCATAATCCCATATAGACATCAAATTGAGGCACACACAATATAAAAATAACGAGTCACAGAAGAGGAAAAAGGAATTTTTAAAAACCTATGTTGGACAACCCTGTGCACCTCCATTATTCAAGTAAGCATTCACAAAATAGTATCAAAGTAAATGATAGCAAAAGACTATCCAACTCAGGGTAAATAAAAATCAATAAAATTTTTATTTTTAATATTTTGCTTTAAATCACAATTTTTATTTAAATTAGATTTTTTTAAATGCTTTTTTTGAGGAAAAATCTGTCTACAGATAGTTTTCTATTTAAGATACATTATAGTCTAGACGTTATTCATCTTGAAATAAGGGTTATCGTATTTTTTGCTCCATAAGACGCACTTTTTCCACCCCCAAAAATGGGACTTAGACATGAGATCCAGCAGTGCTGAGGTCTTAAAAAAGCGTAAGATCGGGGGATCATTCCCAGGATCCACAGCCAACTCTAACTCTCCTATTTTATTTTGTAGACTTCTAGCATTTATATACAGACACTTCAAATTGTATTTTTCCCTTCTATCTACAGGCTGCTGAGAAGATGACAGGGATAATTTGACATCTTTACTCTGCTTCCCTCTTAAGCACTCTTGGCTTTCATTCACCATTTTTGAAACCTCTGTGTTGGGACTCCCTAAATATTCAACAGTATCTTTCAAGGATACTCCACACTGAACCATCTGCTCCTGGGAGACTGTCTGCTTTCTCCCATATCTTAGTTTAAAGGCTGCTCTATTGGTCCTACCCCATTATCCAGCGCTTCTAGAGGCATATAATCTCTTACATATCGGGGTTGATTGGGAGAGCCTTGCGCAGTGCTCCAGCCCACTTTGTCTTGGATGTGCCAGAGGCTTTTGGCCATGTGCCAAGGGGACATCGGGCTCTGTGTAGGAAGATGAGCTTACTGGACAGGAAATGTATTCTTCAGTGCTGGACTGTCCCTGACCCTCCGGCGTTTTGGCATTGGTGGAATCAGTTGGCCATCTGGGAGGCGCGAGATGCTGGAGGGGCTAGGAAGCAAAAGATGTTGTTCTTGAATATCTGGGAGCCATATCTGCAATCTTTGCATCCAAAGGGTCGCAGTGCGGTTTTAAGATGGGTGTCCTAATCTGGGCGCTCAGTTCGTAGGGCTGGGAGAGCAATGGTGAGTACTGGTGAGGAGGGATGGAGAGTACCATTGGGGGGGGAGGGGAGGTAGGGATATTGATAGGTTCTGGCACTTTGTCACAGATGTGCTCTGTGGGGTTCGGTGGGGGGAGGATGTGGTATGGCATCTTCGGGGCTCATCAGAGTCCAGGGCCTCGGAGTGCCTCTCCGCCCCCTCTGGTCTTGCTTGCCCTATGTAGACTAGGATGGGGGAAGTTTGGTAGCTGTTACTTTTCTTCTGGTGTTCTATTTGCTGTTGCTTGCATCAATAAAAATTGTTTGAACCTAAAAGCTGCTCTATCTCCTTTTTAAATGTTAGTGCCAGCAGCCTGGTTCCATCCTCAAAACTTGTTGGGATGGAGTCTTCCAGATGGAGTCCTCCAGATGTTTATTCCCTAAATGTACCTTTATCTTCTTTAAAAGATTGTAGTTCACCCCTCTTTCCTTTTGTATCGATAATTATTTGTATGTATACATTGTATGTTTATTTGTATAAAATTGTTTTATTTTTGTCTCCCAATCTTAAATTGTCATACGCATTGAAGTACGTGACATTGCGTGTACAACAAACTTTTAATAAACTTGAAACTTACCACTAATCCATGCCAGGAATGCACAAATTGTGCGCTTCAGGAGCATCCTTGAACCATATGCTGTGCCGCTCATGAAGGAGAGGTGGGAGCATCAGTCTTAGCCTCTCCTTTGCGCTTTAGGACTGAAGAAAGGGCAGCTAGCCTGGTAGTTTGAGCATTTTTCTTTTTGGGACGCAAATTACAGTCATCTTTGGGTGACTCTATGCTATCTGGTATGATTCTTTTTTTCTCCTGAATTTGTTAATTTAATGTGAAAAGCCTTTCAGGAAAGCCATCCTTTCCAGGTGAAGGTGGGCTGCGCTTTAGACGCTGCACGTGAGGGCTCGGCCCCTCCAAGAGCATTTCTCTTGCATTCTAACACTGCCTAGTTCTTGGGAGCCCCTTTGATGGGGACACAAATAACGACAAGTCTCTCACTGTTCCCTTATTGTCTCAAGGTGTACCTCCCCTTTCGGGGGACACAGGCAAGCAGTCAGGTGCTTTGGATCCTATTTTGGCTGTGGATCCTGGGAATGATCCTACGCTTTTTTTTAAGCCCTCGGAACTGCCGGATCTCATTTCTAAATCCTTGAATGAACTAAATTTGGGGACTCAGCCAGTTCCATCGACTTCCTCCTCCTTTATGAAGGCTTCAGTCTTCTGTGCTTCTCTGACACCTGGACATTAATGTCTTAGTTACTGAACAGTGGGATTCTCCAAAGGGGTCCCTCAAGGTTGCGAAAGCCATGTTTTGGTTGTATCCTATGGCGCAAGACTGCCAGCAACTTTTTATCCAGCCTAAATTGGATTCCTTGATTGCACAGGTCATTAAGCTCACCTCTCTTCCCAGTGAAGGAGGTGTACAGCTCAAGGACATACAAGCTTGCCGTGTGGATGTGTATTTTCAAGTGGCTTTTTGAGGCATTGGCTTTGGGAATCAAAGTGGCTTCAGCAGCGACCTTTGTGACACGTGCCTATCTTTCCAGGGTACCTACACTGGAGTGTGAGGGCGAGAAGTCTGTACCGTAGCTCCTTTTGTTTGGAGTGAATTATGTGGCAGATGCTCTCTATGACATAATTTGTGTCATGAGTAAAGCATCGGCTTATTGAATCTCTGCACACAGAATGCTCTGAATCAGACAGTGGACTCAAGATTCCATCTCTAAAGCTACTCTCAGCAGACTCCCTTTTAAAGGGCAGTTGTTATTCAGAAAGGGTTTGGACAACCTTGTGTCTTGTGTGGTGGATCATTGACCCAAAACTCTGCCTGACAGCAGACCCAGAACCTCTAGAGCAGGGGTGTCAAACTGAATCAAATTAAGGGGCTGAAATCTAAAACACAGGCTAAGTTGTGGCCAGACCCCGCCCAATCTTCGCCCCTTACTCCACCCCCCATAATAGTACTAATTGTAACACCATTTTTTTCCACATATACACACACAATATAATCTTATTAACAACACAAAATGGTTAACCATAAAATTAAACTACACAGGTGCAAGCTTGCCATAATCTTTTCTGTACTTCATTAGAATCTGTCATCCATCACGACTACACACATGCTTTCTCAGCTCTTTAAACAGGATTAGGCTATGAGTAGGGAAATCCTAAGTAGCCATTGATATTCCACATGTTCAAACCTGGGGGAGAGGGGCTTCATTAGAAGAATGAGGGTCTTCCCCAGGCACCTGTGCTCAAGTTTCTTTATTTTTGATAAACAAATGTCTAGACGGTGTCTATCAAATGTCTATCAAAACAAATGTCTAGACGGTGTACAATATAAAAAGATTGTAAGAGACAATTAAAATAGGTAAATAAAAGCAATATTTTATCAAATATTAAAAATTAGTGTTTTAGCCCTTTACATTAACGGGTGCTAGAGTAGATGTCTATTTTGGGTTATTTTTTTTTTGTCTCTTTCTCCTTGGTCGCTGTCTGTCTGTCTTTCTGTCTGTGTCTCTCCCTGGCCCCCTGTCTATCTTTCTTTCTGTCTCTGTTTCCCTGGCCCCCTGTATTTCTCTGTTGTACCATGCCTGCCTGTCTCTCAGTGGCCCCCTTCCTATGTCCATACTGTCCCATCCTATGTCCTTAGTGCCCTCAGTGCCTCATATGTCCTTAGTACCCCAGTTCTTCCTTCCCATGTCCTTAGTACCCCTTCCTACGTCCTTAGTGCCCCCAGTGCCTCCGTCCTGTGGCCATAGTACCCCCAGTGCCTCCTTCCCATGTCCTTAGTGCCCCCAGTGCCTCTGTCCTGTGTCCTTAGTGCCCTCAGTGTCCCTTCCTATGTCCTTAGTGCCCCCTAGTGCCTCCTTCCTATGTCCCCTCACTGCCTTCCAGACTTTGACCCAACTCCACCACCGAAGCCAGCCTGCCTGCCTCCCTCCCATCCCCCTGTGTAGTAGACCCAATGAGCAGCATCTTTAAATTTCTACTCCCCTTCCATTCCCCCTGTACAGTAGAACCCGGCATTTTTATTTCCCTCCCTCCCATTCCCCCCTGTGCAGTAGATCTGGTGATCAGCCTGTTTCCATCTTCCTCCCCCCCCCCCGGCCACCGTGCAGCCGGCACCTCCCTCAGCGATATGACCTTGGCGTTTCGTTTCGGCTCCGGGTACGAATGTCGGCTGGGGGGGAGGGGGACCTGAGGATCAGCACTGTCTCTAACCCGCCGCCGAGCCTGCAGCCGCCGACAGCCGCGGCGGCCGACATACGCCTCGGGGGATTCGCGCGCATGCGCACTCCTACCTGCAGTGCCCTATAGCGCACGGAAAACGGGAGCACGCAAGTGGGAGCACGCATGCGCGCGTAGGGCTTTATTATATTAGATACTAGATGAATTCGGATTAATGTACATGAAATGGAAGGAAAGTAGGAGGGAAAGATTGTTTTAAAATACATTGAAGTAAAATTAATAAAAAAAGGACGGTAAATGGGGAGTGCCAAAACATTAGGAGGGGAATCATTTTAAAAGAAGTATTAGATATTTCAAAGCTTCACATGAATCAAGGAATTAAGAGGCTGAAGCTAATACTAAAGAATAAAGGCATCTTTAAAGAGGAAGGTTTTAAGTTTGGCTTTAAATTTTTCATGCGAGTTCTCTAATCGAACGTCTAATGGGACGTCTAATCATCTTCTGTGGGAGATGAAGTAAGTTCTGAGAGTATGTCCAAAGGTGATCAGGCCAGCCAGAAGCTCTCGTTCCCATTCAGGCTTTGACAGATTGTTGTCCTGTGCTGGAAAGTACTTCCATAGCTTTCAAACAGTATATCTTCTGGCCGGCTCCCTCCTTCCTCCTCATTACCACAGTGTGCTCAAAGCCGCAGGCAGTAGCCCCTAAGGGCGTCCTGCACCTGAACCGGAAGCCTTCTTTCTGATGTCGCAATGTCAGAGGGAATGCTTCTGGATGAGGTACGGGACGCGCAAGGAGCCATTGCCTGCAGCTTTGAGCACACTGCAGAAATGAGGAAGGAGCCGGCCAGAAGATAAAACACCCAGGTGCGGAAATGAAAACGCCGGATCGTACCGCGGGCCACATAAAACAGCCAGGCAGGCTGTATTCGTCCCACGGGCCTTGTTAGACACCTGTGCTCTAGAGGCTCAGGTCACTTTAATTTTTGTGGCTCCAGGTGGTCTCAACAGTAATCCAGCTTCATTTTCCAGAGGTTCTCCCACAATTACAAGTCAAGGTTTTCCGGACCCAAATGAAACCAGTCTTCAGCACCCTGTGCTATCACCACCAAGAAGTCGCAATGACACCAGGTTGTAGGTGGTCCCTCTCAGGATAGGGGGTTGACTCTTGGATTTTCTGCAGGCCTTGAATCAGATTTCATCTGACTGCTGGGTTCTGGACATCATCCAAAGTGGGTACAAGCTGGAATTCACCTGGCCTCTAACAGATTGGCTTGTGGAGTCTCCCGTGGGGTGCCAGGAAAAAGCGACCCGGGTGCAAGACACTGTGAGCAGGCTGTTAGATATTCGTGTGATATAGCTGGAGCTGCCTGAAGAATTGGGCTCGGGCAGATACTCCATATACTTCATTGTGCCAAAGAGAGACTCAGACAATTGGAGATCCATTCTGAACCTTACTCATGTGAAAAAAACACTCAGAGTCCCATTGTTTTCACTTGGAAATGGTTCAATCTGTCATAGCAAAGGTGTCTCTGGGGGAGTTCCTCACTTCTCTGCATATCCCAATTTTCCCAGCCCACAGAAAGTTCCTAAGGTTTCATTTCCCGGAACAGCATTTCCAGTTCTCTGCTTTGCCCTTTGGCTTGATAACAGCTCCCCGCACATTCATCAAAGTGATAGTGTTAGTGGCAGCCCACGTGCAAAGGATGGGACTGCGGGTGAATCCCTACCTGGATAACTAGATGATCCAGGCCCCCTTGTCTGATGCACAGCACACAGTAGATCAGGTAATCCAAAACCTGGAGGATCTCAGTTAGAATGTGTATCTCAGAAAGAACCATCAGTTTAGAATACCAGGGTGTCTTATTTGACACAGCTGCAGGCTGTGTCTTGTCATCCAGAGGCACATATAAGAACATAAAAATGGCTGCTGCTGGGTCAGACCAGTGGTCCATCGTGCCCAGCAGTCTGCTCTCGTGGTGGCCCTTAGGTCAAAGACCAGTGCCCTAGCTGAGACCAGCCCTACCTGCGTATGTTCCGATTCAGCAGGAACTTGTCTAACTTTGTCTTGAATCCCTGGAAGATGTTTTCCCCTATAACAGCCTTTGGAAGAGCATTCCAGTTTTCCACCACTCTCTGGGTGAAGAAGAACTTCCTTAGTTTGTACGGAATCTATCCCCTTTTAACTTTAGAGTGCGCCCTCTCGTTCTCTCTACCTTGGAGAGGGTGAACAACCTGTCTCTATCTACTAAGACTATTCCCTTCATTATCTTGAATGTTTTGATCATGTCCCCTCTCAGCCTCCTCTTTTCAAGGGAGAAGAGACCTAGTTTCTCTAACCTCTCACAGTACGGCAACTTCTCTAGCCTCTTAACCATTTTAGTCGCTTCTCTCTGGACCCTTTCGAGTAGTACCATGTCCTTCTTCATGTACGGTGACCAGTAACTTCATATTGTCCACAAATGTAATCATCTCACTCGTCGTACCAATTTCCAGGCCGTTTAGAAATATGTTGAAGAGCACGGATCCAAGCACCAAACCCTGTGGCACTCCATTCGTGACGCTTTTGTAGTCTGAGTATTGTCCATTTACCCCCACTCTCTGTTTCCTATCCACCAGCCAGTTTTTAATACACATGATTATTTCAATGCTCACAATTCCATGGCAATCTTTTGAAGTAGTCGTTCATGTGGGACCTTGTCGAACGCCTTTTAAAAATCCAGATATACAATGTCAACCGTCTCGCCCTTGCCTATTTGCTTGTTTACTCCCTCGAAGAAGTGCAGCAAGTTCGTCAAGCAAGATCTTCCCTTGCTGAAGCCGTGCTGGCTGGTCCTCATCAGGTTGTGTCCGTCAAGGTGATCAATGATGTGGTCCTTTATCAGCGCCTCTATCATCTTTCCCGGTACTGAGATCAGACTCACCGGTCTGTAGTTTCCCGAATCTCCCCTGAACCTTTCTTGAAGATCAGCGTAACATTCGCCACTTTCCAGTATTCCGGAATCCTTTCCGATTTGATCGACAGATTGGCTATTAGTTGAAGCAGATCAGCTCTAGCCCCTTTCAATTCCTTGATTATCCTCAGATGGATGCCATCCGGTACCGAGGATTTATCGTTTTTAAGCCTATCAATCTGCCTGCATACCTCTTCTAGAACAACTGTCAACCCTGTCAGTTTCCCGTCTTCATTTCCTGCGTATAGCCTGTCGGCTTCCGATTTGTTGTGTATGTCCTCTTCGGTAAATACAGACACAAAAAATGTGTTCAGTTTGTCAGTGATGGCTTTGTCCTCCTTTAGCACTCCCTTTATTCCATGGTCATCCAATGGCCCCACCACTTCCTTCGCGGGTTGTTTCCCCTTAATATATCGAAAGAATGGCTTGAAGTTTTTTGCCTCCTTGGCTATTTTTTCCTCGTAGTCTCTTTTGGCCCCTCTTACCGCCTTATGGCACCTGATTTAATGTTGTTTGTGCTTATTCCAGTTTTCATCCGTTTTTGACCTTTTCCATTCCTTAAACAAAGTCTTCTTGTCTCTGATCGCTTCCTTCACCGCTACAGTGAGCCACGCTGGTTCCTTGTTCTTTTTCCTCTTGGATCCCTTGTTGATACGCAGTATATATAGATTTTGTGCCTCAGTGACTGTCCTTAAAAAGGGACCCTGCTTACTCTAGCATTTTTACAGTGCTTATCCTCTTTTTAATCTTCTTCTCCACCATGAGTCTCATCCCTTCGTAATTCCCTTTTTGGAAGTTCAGTGTCTTGGCTGTCGTTCTGGATCGATGTTTTGCCCCTGTGTCCAGGTTGAAGTGGACAGATAGAAGCTTTTCTCTTGGATAGCTTGCCTTCTTTCCAAGCCAGCTCCATCAGCATGGGATTATCTTCAGGTCTAAAAGGATGCAGAAGATGATAAAGTGGGGCAAATTTGGAACCACCACAACAGCAACACACCCCACTTGTAAGGGTTCAATCAAAGGATGGCAAGAGGTACTACAAAGCTATTTATATCAATACAATAAACGTGAATGTCCAGCTTTGGCTCATCTAATTGCCTCCTTGATTAAAATGTAGCTTGTTAGTTTACTGCTGTTTTACGTTCTGTTATTTTTCACAAATAACAACAGCACATATTTTCTTTACTTATTCTTTTAATGCATTATCTCTAGCATGCCCTGACGGGACCTGTTTCGCCCAAAAGGGCTTGTTCAAGGGTTCATAAAGGAGCATCTTTTCGTCTTGACTAGTCTGGCGAGATGTGGCCGACCTGCCTCCAAGGCTACTATTTCCAGATGGATCCATTCTGGCATCAGCATAGGTTGACTGTGGCAAACAGTCACCCGTTTCAGTGAAAGCACACGCAAGTTTCAAGTTTATTTCTATTCGATATACTGCCTATCTTGGAATTTAAGTAGTTTACCTTAAAATTAAGAAATATACTTTATAGGTAATATAATTTAAAAAAGACGGAGACTGAACAGACAACAAAATAACACTACTAGATACAAAAGGGAAGTAGGGTTTAAAGTTACAATTTTTTTTTCTATAATATATTAATAAAATAAAAAGGAAAAAGGATAGAATATTTGGGGGCAAGAGGTAATAAGTGATTCCTACAGAGTTTAAAAACAACTCAACTTAAACCTCAAAAGTATCTTTAAACAAAAATGTTTTAAGATTTGATTTAAATTTAGAAAGGCAGTTTTCCTGTCTAAGATTATTGGGAAGGGCATACCATAAAGTGAGTGCCACAACCAAAAAAAATAGTTTCACGAGTAGTATAAACTATCTGGCGGATGGAAGGAATTGAAAGAAGGTTTTGTTGGATGGATTGAAGTAATCTTGAGGTAGCTTTTCTTGGGCAAAAGTACAAATGATCCTGGTCTACTTTTCATACTTTTACTGAATGGATGTATCAGCATGGGGGGATATAGCTTTTGGGTCCTCCATGCTACGGGCAGGCATCTCTTCCTGCCTTAATGTAGGTTCTGCTTAGGTACATCTCAAGTGTTCAGCATACCATCCTTTATTGCACTGGAAAAAGAGATTAGGTTCTTACCTTGATAATATCTTTTCCAGTAAATAGGGGATGGTATGCTGAAGCCCTGCCCTGTCAAGAGTATGGTGCGCCTGCATTCTATCTCAGGCTTAAAGTTCAGCCTTTCTGCTGTGATTTATCTATTAGCCTGTTTATAAGACTATGAAGAAAATTTTATTTGGAATTTGTATAACATTGTCTTCGAGCTCCAGAAATTTTCAGGTTGTAGGTTTTAGGGTTTTTTTCTCAGAAGGGTTTTCATGATCTGTTTTGTTATGTTCCTTTTGTTGTATTTATACCTGAGTAGACCAAAAGTTTTGGACGGGAGTTTCCCATTTTTCCTCTCTTCTCCTGGTGTGCATCTAGGGCTCTCACATACTTTGGTACGAACTGAAGGAGGAAGAGTTTCAGAAGTTTGAGTGGCATCTTCTTGAGTTTGGGGAGATTACCCAAGCCTTCAGCATACCATCTTTATCTACTGGAAAATATATTATCAAGGTAAGAACCTAATCTCTTTTTAGTTCAATAAAAGAGGTATCATTTTATCCTTTTTTGTTGTTTTATTTCTTATTATCTTTAAACTTGAATTAACCCAACTGTTGCATCAATTTAGTAAAACCTGCAAAGATCTATTTTGCTTTTACATCTGAGCAAAATGTTTTCTAGTGTCAGTTTTCCCACAGAGCACAACTTTACTATAGAAAAATTTGGTGAGAATTGAAGTTAAATTGGGTTGTTTCATCTGGACAGATGAGAACAGGAAAGAGAAAGAATTTACCGTATTTTCACGCAGATAACGCGCACACGGGTATAGCGTGCAGAAACCACGATATTATGTATAAAAACTTTTGTATACCGCGCTCACGGGCAGTGTTCCCTCTAAGCGGGCGGGTGTTGTGAGCAAACTTTTTTCACCGTGAGCCAAAAATATCGGGCGCCAGCAAGTTATGAGCCAACTCGCCCGATTCTCCTCTCGCCGCCCTGCCATCTGCCGTACGCCTCTTCCGATCGTGCGCTGTGACGAGAAACGTGTGCGCTGCGATGTAATATTTTGTGCGCCAGCGCACGCCAGCGCAGCTTAGCGGGAACACTGGTTCAAATGGTTTTATTTATTTCCCCAAATTTATTTTTGTTATACGCATTGAAAATATTTGATATTGCGTTTAAATCAAAATCTCAATAAACTTGAAACGAGTGCCCGTGAGATTGTGGGAGGGTTAAATACTCAAAACTTAGAAGTTTTTGCTACGCCAGCTTTCTGGTATCTTTACATACAGTGGCGTACCTAGCATATGTAACATCCGGGGCCCATCATTTTTTGGCACCCCCCCCCATCTGTAAGAAAAACATGATTTTTAGTAACAAACCACACGTCACACATGAGTACCTAGGAAAAGGCAGCATCTTACATATTGCAGTGAGCAGTACATCAATACACCCATTGTAAAACTAAACAAGCCAGACCAGCACAGATCAATCCTACACCGTCAATCCTAACAGAAAACCATGTCTTTCGAACACACAGAACACAGAAAACACCTTCGCCTAGTAAGGAATATGTAATCACAAACTAACCCCTCCCTCTTTTACAAAACTGTAGTGTGGATTTTAGCTATGGAGGTAACAGCTCTGATGCTCATAAAATTCTGAGCATCAGAGCTGCTACCACCAAGGCTGGTGCTAAAAACGCTTCACAGTTTTGTAAAAGGGGGGATAAAATAAAAATACATAGACAAAGGTTAAATTGAACCAGCAAGAAGCTGGACTCTGCATACAATGCTTCACAGAAACAGTGACACATGTCTCCTAAAGCAATAAATAAATAGAAATTTTTTTCTACCTTTGTCTTCTGTGGTTTCTCCTTTCCTCATCTTCTTGTAACTCTCTTCCTTCCATCCACTGTCTGCCGTCTCTCTTCCCCTATATGGCATCTTCTCTCCTTCTATGCCCCTTCCAGAAACTGTATGCCTCCCCCTTCCATCTCTCCTTTCACCCCATTGGTCTGGCATCTCTCTCCTCGCCTTCCCTCTCCCACACCTCTCCTCATAGTCTGGTATCTCCCCTTCCCTGATTCTCTGGCATCTCTCTCCTTTCCTTTTCTTCCATCTTTCGCTCCCCCTCCATGCTCTCACATCTCCCCCTTCCTTTTCCCTTAGACTGGCATACCTTCCTCCTACGCTCCAAGCCCTGGCATCTCCTTTAATTCCCTCCCTCATCTTCCTTCTCCCTCCAGCTGGGTACCGCAACACTCTTCCCTGCAGCTCTGCACTTCCCCACAATTGCCATGCTTCGGTTCCTCTTCTTCCTTCCTTCCTCCCCCCCCCCCCCCGCGGGACCCTGCGGCACCATCAACTCTTACTCCCTCTAATGTCGGCCCTGCAGCTCCAGACTTCCTCGCACCTTCTCCCCTCCCCCTTTGGATCGCTATTATTTTAAATGTTATAGCCGCGGAGCTGTATCCATCAGTGGAGATGTCTAACCTCGGCCTGCCCCGGAACTCTTACTGCAACAGTGACTTCCTGTTCCTGCCTAGACGGGCGGCTGCTGCAGTAAGAGTTCCGGGGCAGGCCGAGGTTAGACATCTCCACTGATGGATACAGCTCCGCGGCTATAACATTTAAAATAATAGCGATCCAAAGGGGGAGGGGAGAAGGTGCGAGGAAGTCTGGAGCTGCAGGGCCGACATTAGAGGGAGTAAGAGTTGATGGTGCCGCAGGGTCCCGCGGGGGGGGGGGGGGGAGGAAGGAAGGAAGAAGAGGAACCGAAGCATGGCAATTGTGGGGAAGTGCAATCCCCCCAATGCGTCCCCTTACCTTACCGACGCGTGTGTGCGCTGTGAAGAGAAACTTTGCGCTGCGATGTAATATTTTGTGCGTGAGCGCAGGCCAACGCAGCTTAGCGGGAACACTGCTCACGGGTATAACGCGCATGCTGCCCGACTGTCCTTTCGCCCGCCCCGACTCTCCTCTGGCCACCCCGACTCTCCTTTCGCCCTCCCCGACTCTCCGTGCGCTGTCCCGACTCTCCGTTTACCCGCCCTGCCCTGCCCCCCCCCGGCAGGACCACTCGCACCCCCACCTCGAAGGACCGCCGACTCCCCGACAATATCGGGCCAGAAGGGAGCCCAAACCCTCCTGGCCACGGCGACCCCCTACCTCCACCCCGCACTACATTACGGGCAGGAGGGATCCCAGGCCCTCCTGCCCTCGACGCAAACCCCACTCCCTCCAACGACCGCCCCCCCCCCCAAGAACCTCCGACCGCCCCCTCATAAATGCTTTTATTAGAAGCTTATGGCTTGCCCACTAAATATCCTCCCTTCTGGAAGACACAGCAGAGAGTCTAATAAGAGCCCACGAGATACAAAAGTTTTTCTACATAGTTCCCACCCCGCCCGACGCCCGATTCACCCCCCCCAGCAGGACCGCTCGCACCCCCACCCCGAACGACCGCTCGCACGCGCTCCCACCCGCACCCGCGATCGGAGCAAGAGGGAGCCCAAGCCCTCTTGCCCGGCCGACTCCCCGACAATATCGGGCCAGGAGGGAGCCCAAACCCTCCTGGCCACGGCGACCCCCTACCCCCACCCCGCACTACATTACGGGCAGGAGGGATCCCAGGCCCTCCTGCCCTCGACGCAAACCCCCCTCCCTCCAACGACCGCCCCCCCCAAGAACCTCCGACCGCCCCCCCAGCCGACCCCCGACCCCCCTGGCCGACCCCCACGACACCCCCACCCCCCTTCCCCGTACCTTTGGTAGTTGGCCGGACAGACGGGAGCCAAACCCGCCTGTCCGGCAGGCAGCCAACGACGGAATGAGGCCGGATTGGCCCATCCGTCCCAAAGCTCCGCCTACTGGTGGGGCCTAAGGCGCGTGGGCCAATCAGAATAGGCCCTGGAGCCTTAGGTCCCACCTGGGGGCGCGGCCTGAGGCACATGGTCGGGTTGGGCCCATGTGCCTCAGGCCGCGCCCCCAGGTGGGACCTAAGGCTCCAGGGCCTATTCTGATTGGCCCACGCGCCTTAGGCCCCACCAGTAGGCGGAGCTTTGGGACGGATGGGCCAATCCGGCCTCATTCCGTCGTTGGCTGCCTGCCGGACAGGCGGGTTTGGCTCCCGTCTGTCCGGCCAACTACCAAAGGTACGGGGAAGGGGGGTGGGGGTGTCATGGGGGTCGGCCAGGGGGGTCCGGGTCGGCTGGGGGGGCGGTCGGAGGTTCTTGGGGGGGCGGTCGTTGGAGAGAGGGGGGTTTGCGTCGAGGGCAGGAGGGCCTGGGATCCCTCCTGCCCGTAATGTAGTGCGGGGTGGGGGTAGGGGGTCGCCGTGGCCAGGAGGGTTTGGGCTCCCTCCTGGCCCGATATTGTCGGGGAGTCGGCCGGGCAAGAGGGCTTGGGCTCCCTCTTGCTCCGATCGCGGGTGCGGGTGGGAGCGCGTGCGAGCGGTCGTTCGGGGTGGGGGTGCGAGCGGTCCTGCTGGGGGGGGTGAATCGGGCGTCGGGCGGGGTGGGAACTATGTAGAAAAACTTTTGTATACCGCGCTCACGCGTATAACGCGCGAGGAGTATGCGCGGTAGGTAAAAACGCGTATAACGCGCGCGTTATATGCGTGAAAATACGGTACATGCAACTTCGAAAGGCCACATTCTTTCCTGGGAACCTGAAAGGCTGACTAAATATTGTCAACTGTTAATGTAGTCTAGTGATTAAAAAATGAGTTAGGAAGCCAATAGACCTAAAATTAAGTTTCCCTGTCCTCCTCCACTGACTGTGGGCAAGTCACTTAAGCTCTCTATGCTCAGATTAAAATAAGAGCTCTTAGGAACAGAAGTGAGGAACAGGTGAATAGTCTTTTACAGTGACATACATAAACATAATAACTTTAATTAAAAATACCTTTTATTTGCAGCTGCTATGGAAAGAAGCACAAACATATCCACTGTTTCACCTCCTCATGGCAATAGACTCCTATATGTTTGAATGTGTGAACCAGACTGCTGTACATGAGGAACTGGAGGATGAAACACGAAGGCTTTGTGATGTTAGACCTTTTCTTCCTGTCCTCAAACTTGTAACGAGGAGCTGTGATCCTGCAGAAAAACTAGATTCCAAGATAGGTGTTCTTATAGGAAAAGGTAATATTTATTTGTAATTTTCATATAACATAATAGATGATGTATATACGTATGAATACTATTTTCCACTGGCTTTCTTCTCTATATCATTTTTTTTTCTCCTGCTTTACATCCCCACAGTTACAGACAAATGACTGGTAGGTCCTATCTCTGGCAGCAAGCACTTCTCATGCAATAAATTAAAAACTGTGATCATGTTATTCTATGGAATTTGACTGTGGAGAAATGCTCCTACCCAGTTAAATCTTGCTGACTGGTTTCCATGCTGATATTCAGCAGTACTTAACCAGATAGTGATGCTGAATATTAGCAGAAACCACCATGGCACTATCTGGTTAGTACTAGGGCAGCGCAGGAGTGGATTCTGGGCAATGGGTATCCAGACACCACTGATATTCAGTGCTGGTGCCTGGATAATTACCTGGGCAAATTGAACCGTATAAATCACTATCTATGGATTTGTACATTTTGTCATGGAAGATGTGGAAGACATGTCTGTGAGAGTACGCAGCATGGCTTATTGTTTCACCATTATATGCTTGCCATAATATTTTAAGAATTTAATTTCTGCTCTTTCCAAGTTTAACATAAAATTCAATCTCACACTACTGGCATACTCTCACAGACACGTCTTCTTCGACAAATTGTACAAAGTTCTTCCTCTTTCTGTGACCCAACAATGAAAACTGTGTGTTTAACTGCAGGTTCAGAAATACTGATTTATCCCAGGACAAGCATATTCTCACACATGGGTGGCATCACCGACGGAGCCCTGGTACGGACCACTTCAAAAGTGCATCGCCACTTTAAGTCTTTAGAAAGTTCGCAAAAGCCCACACTGCCTTCCCGCCCGACGTAGGTGCGCGGTTCCTCAGTTTCTTAATTTCCGTGGAGCTAAGAAGTCAAGTTCAGCTGACGTTGAATTTTTTCCTCTTTTGCCGCTTTCTTGCTCTCGTGGAATTTTGACTTTTTTAGTCAGTCTTTCTTTTATTTTACTTTTCTGTAAAAAAAAAAAAAATTATTTTTTCTCTGTTTGCGGGACTTGGTCTGGCTGGGCCTCTTGGTCTGTCTCAATCATCGCATTCAATTTAGCGGAGGTGGTTTTCCTGTCCATGTCCCGTCCGCTGATGGGTTTTAAGAAGAGCGGTTGCTCTGCTCAGGCTATACCTGTCATTGACCCCCCCCCCCCACCGCTGATGCCTCCAATGTTTGGGGCCCAAGCACCGTCCTGAGACTTGCACGCGCTGCTCTTCATTATAGAAGAGGACTTTGAAGAATTGTCTTCTACAGCAGAAAAAATTTTTTGGTGCCACCATGGAAGGTGAGCCCTCTTCATCAGCGACACCATCGATGCTGACCACGCCGACAAAGACAACACAGAAGTGTTTGGCATTGGCAGATCCACCATCGCTGACACCGGTGTCTCAGTATACTATCTCATTGGGTAAGCTGGCTAAGAAGCCTTTCCCTACCCCCTCCAGGACTCAGGCCAAACAAGCATCTCCGGACCGTGTTGCGGCAGCAGTGGTACCGGCGAAAAAGCCTACAGTACTAGTGCTTTCTCTCAAGCAAAAGATAGACAACTTGCTTAGTGAAAAATTAGGGGAGCATTTTCAATTGTTGGTACCGACCTAGCTTGTACCGCTGTCGACACTGACTCTTCTGGTGCAGGTTCAGTCTGAGTGGCTCACAGCACCGACTACACCTGTCTCCGATGCTCCACTGGTACGGATGTCTTTAAGAAGAGAGTTGAGTATTTCACCATTACGGCACCATTCTTCCTCGACTCAAACTTCTCTAGATGTCACTTCAGCATGATCAGGTAAGGTCTCACATAAATCAGAACATACTGAGACCTTAACATTGATCCGACGGCACTGTTCTCAACATAGATCTCCCTCAATACGAGATTCTGATTTATTGGGAGATTCTGAGCCGGAGCCACCATCCACCACTAAAGAGGATTCTTCTCCTTCAGGTTTTTCTCGGTGCTCTCCAACTAGAGCATCTTCTCCTTCTGAGAAACTCTCCTTCTCCAAGTTTCTCTGCCAGATGAGCAAGGATTTGGACATCTCTTTGGCAGCAGACTCTAAATATAGCAAAGAATATTTAGAGACCTTAGATTACGACCTGTCTTCTAAAGACATGTTGAAGCTTCCTTTTCATACTATCTTATGTGAGACATTTTTCAAAATGAGTCTCTGGTAGTGGAATCCACTTTGAAAAAGTTATCTGGGGGTCAGTGTCTATGCTTCTGTTCCTCCTGGTAGAGAAGGCCGGACTATGGATTAGTTCGGTAGTCGGCTTTACCAAAATTCAATGTTTGCAAACCGAGCAGGAAATTACAATTTTTATTTTTCCTGCTATCTGAAACATCTGGTGAAACAAATTTCTTCTTTCCAGAAATACATTCCAACACGTAAAGCTAAGACTTTTCAAAATCTTGTCTCCACTGTTTTCCAACTTCGCAAGTATATGGTGAGATCCACCTATGACATGTTTGAACTCACCTCTCTTGCTGAAGTCATGTTGGTGGCTACGCGACGTCTTGCGTGGTTGCATTTTTCCGACCTAGATGTTAACCACCAAAATTGTCTGCTAATGCTCCATGTATAAGTGATGAACTTTTTGGTGCCTCTACCGACACTGCCACACAAAAACTTTTGGCCCATGAGAACAGATGGGACACGTTGGTAAAATCTAAAAAGAAGCCTCAGGCCCCTCGACTATTCAAGCCTGCCTCTTCTTACCAATGAAGGTTTGCTGCTAAGACTGCTGCTTCTACTCCTCCACCTAGAAGGCAGAAGCAACAACCCCCGTCAACAACAGCCTTTTTGACATGTTCCTTCTGAGAATAGCCACAGTTCCCATCTTCTGTACTCTTCTTCAGCTGGTAGGGAGCAGTTTCAGCATTACATCAATCATTTGGAGCTCATCATCTCTGATCTCTGGGTGTTGAATATCATTCATCAGGGTTATATCCTTCATTTCCACACCCTTCCTCTGGATCATCCTCCAAGAGAGTCTGCTTCAAACCCTGCACAGTCTTCTCTTCTTCAGGAAGTTCAATACCTTCTTCTCAATGCCATTGAGAAAGTTCCCCTCTCTCAACTAAATCAGGGATTCTACTCCCGCTATTTCCTAGTTCCAAAGAAGACGGGAGGACACTGACACATTCTGGATCTCAGAGATCTCAACAAATATCTCATCAAGGAGCAATTCAGAATGCTCTCTCTCGCCCTTCTCTATTCCCTATTGGCTTACAACGAATGGCTATGCTCTCTGTATCTCAAGAAGCCTATACTCATATACCAATCCATCTGGCTTCCCAAAAATACCTTCCAATCAGCGTCATTACCAATACAAGGTACTTCCATTCGGTCTGGCATCCTCTCTCAGAGTCTTCACAAAGTGCCTGATTATGGTAGCAGCAGCCCTCTGATCCCACAGTCTTCAGGTGTTTCCTTATCTGGACGACTGGTTGATCAAGGCGTCTACATCTCAGGAGGTGGATCTGGCAACAACTTACACCATATCTTTCCTTCAAGCCTTGGGCTTCGAAATAATTTTTCCCAAGTCGAACTTGCTCCCGTCTCAGCGTCTTCAGTTCATAGGAGCGATTCTCGACACTACCCTCATGAGGGCATTTCTTCCTACAGATCGCCTAGCTACCCTACTTCATCTCTGCCAACAGATGTTTCATCTTCAAACAATCTTTGCCAGGCGCGTGATGGTTCTCCTAGGCCACATGGCCTCCACAGTTCATGTGACACCACTTGCATCTTCGTACTCCTCAGTGGTTCCTCGCTTCTCAGTGGTCTCAGGTGACAGATCAGCTCTCACAGCATATCTCTGTAACCTCATCTCTTCAACAGTCGCTCCACTGGTGGATGACCTCCTCCAATCTCTCCAGAGGTCTCCTTTTCCATCTACCGCATCATCATCTGGTGCTCACGACCGATGCTTCTCCATACGCCTGGGGGGCAGTCTACATGCAAGGCGAGCACAATTCCTTGGCAGACAACCTCAGCAGAATTCTTCAGCCTCACAAATGGACACTCAACTCGACAGCTCTCCAGCCCATCTACGCACAATGGGGCACTCCGCAAGTGAACTTGTTTGCAGCTCACCACAATCACAAGTTGCCCCAGTTCTGCTCCAGACATTACTCACCTCACCACCTGGAAGCTGATACATTTCTGCTGGATTGGATGTGAATGATTCTGTATGCGTTTCCTCCCAGTCCTCTCATCTCGAAACTCTTCAAACTCGAGCAAGAGTCAGCTGCCATGATACTCATAGTGCCTTGCTGGCCCAGACAGCATTTGTTCTCCCTTCTACTTCAACTCAGCACCAAGGAGCCCATATCTCTTCCACTTTTTCCTTCTTTGCTTACACAGAATCAAGGAGCTCTTCTCCACCCCAACCTGCAATCATTACACCTAACAGCATGGTATCTGTCGGGCTGAACTTAGCTGAATTACATCTGTCGGGCTGAACTCAGCTGAATTACATCTGTCGAGCTGAACTCAGCTGAATTACAAATCAGCCACTCAATAGTGTTATCATCAAAAGTGGACTCGGTTTTCTTCCTGGTGTCTTCTTCATCATCATCATGATCCAACTACCTTATCAGTTAATCTTGTATTGGATTATTTGCTTCATCTCTCAAACTCTGGACTCAAGTCGACATCTATTAGAGTCCATCTCAGTGCTATTACTGCTTTCCATCTTCCAGTCGACGGTAAATCTCTGACGGCTCATCTGTTGGTCTCCAGATTCATGATGGGTCTTTTCAATGTAAAACCACTTCTCAAACCTCCTCCAGTAGTCTGGGACCTTAATGTGGTTATTTCCAGCTTGAGAAAGCCACCATTTGAACCAATGGCTACAGCTCATCTTAAATACCTTACCTGGAAAGTTGTTTTTTCTCATATTCTCACAACCCTCCCACCTCCCCTGGTTGGCTTCTTAGCGGGCTTATTTTATCTGAGAGACCGCATGCCTACGTCGGGCGGGAAGGCACTCATGCATGCATGGTGTGGGCTATTGTAAACTTTCTAAAGACTTAAAGTGGCGATGCATTTTTGAAGTGGTCTGTAACAGGGCTTCGTCGGTGACGTCACCCTATTGTGTGAATATCTGCATGCTGTCCCTGGATAACACCTGTTATGGTAAGTAACTGTGCTATATGAGCTTCACAAGAACCAGCACAGCATTGCCACATCTACTTCTTGTAAAGTACAATGAATGAGGCAGAGTTAAAATCAGTAAATTAAAACTTAATACCTTATTTTTCGGACCATCAGACACACTTTTTCCACCCCCAAAAATAAACCGCGCTCCCCTCTCCCACGGTACCTTTTTTAAGTGGCGGTGGTCCAGCGCGGTCTCCTGCTGGACGACTGCCTCTTTGCAGAGCAATGCACAACGCAGGAGCGCGACCTTTGTGCTTCCTGTGGTCTTACACTGCTCTGTGATTGGCTTCATAAGTATACACTAAAGTAAAATTCTGGAATCTCTTGTTTCATACCCAGAATCTCTTTGGGGCACACCACTGTGCTGCGACACACAGTTTGAGAGACACCATATTAAAGGCTTAAGAACATAAGCAGTGCCTCCGCCGGGTCAGACCATAGGTCCATCCCGCCCGGCAGTCCGCCCCCGTGGCGGCCCAACAGGTCACGACCTGTCTGAATCACCAGAAGGGGCCCCCTTGCCACCTCGGTTTCTCATTTAAGTCTATACTTGTGTTACATCCCAGCACTTCTCTCAGTATCCCACGATCCCTTTATCCCTCAGGAATCCGTCCAAACCCTGTTTGAATCCCTGTACCGTACTCTGCCTGATCACTTCCTCCGGTAGCACATTCCAAGTGTCCACGACCCTTTGGGTGAAGAAAAACTTCCTTGCATTTGTTTTGAACCTATCTCCCTTCAGTTTCTCCGAATGCCCCCTAGTACCTGTTGTCCCCCTCAGTCTGAAGAATCTGTCCCTATCCACCCTCTCTATGCCCCTCATGATCTTGAAGGTCTCTATCATATCTCCCCTGAGCCTCCTTTTTTCCAGAGAGAAGAGCCCCAACCTATCCAATCTCTCGGCGTATGGGCAGTGTTCCAGCCCTCTTACCAGTTTTGTTGCTCTCCTTTGGACTCTCTCAAGTACCGCCATGTCCTTCTTGAGGTGCGGCGACCAATACTAAACACAGTATTCCAGATGTGGACGCACCATCGCTCGATACAATGGCATGATGACTTCCCGCGTCCTGGTTGTTATGCCCCTCTTTATGATACCCAGCATCCTGTTGGCTTTTTTTGAGGCTGCTGCGCACTGTGCAGATGGCTTCAGTGATGCATCCACCAGTACACCCAAGTCTCTCTCAAGTCTGCTGTCTCCCAACAATGCCCCCCCCCCCCAATTTGTAGTTGAACAACGGGTTCTTTTTCCCTATATGCATGACCTTGCATTTTTCCACGTTAAAGCGCCTTTGCCATTTGTTTGCCCAGTCTTCCAGCTTGTCCAAGTCCCTTTGCAGGTCCTCACACTCCTCCCTGGACCTAACTCTGCCGCACAGTTTGGTATCGTCTGCAAATTTTATAACCTCGCACTTTGCCTCCTTTTCCAGGTCATTGATAAATATGTTGAAGAGTAACGGCCCCAGCACCAATCCCTGTGGCACACTGCTCGTGACTCCCCGCCAGTCAGAATATTGGCCCTTTACTCCGACCCTCTGCAGTCTACCCGACAACCAGTGCTTGATCCATCTGTGCACATCCCCTCCCATCCCGTGGTTCCACAGCTTCCTAAGCAGCCTTTCATGTGGTACCTTGTCGAAAGCCTTTTGAAAATCGAGGTAAATGATGTCTATGGGTTCCCCATTGTCCACCTGACTGCTTATTCCCTCAAAGAAATACAGAAGGTTCGTTAGGCATGACCTTCCCTTACAGAATCCGTGCTGGCTTGTTCTCAGTAGGCCATTCCTCTCGATGTGCTCGCAAATGCCGTCCTTGATCATAGCTTCCACCATCTTCCCTATAATTGAAGTCAGGCTCACCGGCCTGTAGTTCCCGGGGTCACCCCTCGATCCCTTCTTGAAGATAGGTGTGACATTCGCCAATTTCCAGTCCTCTGGTACCTCTCCAGTTTTCAAGGATAGGATGCAGACATGCTGGATTGTGCCCGCTATTTCTTGTCCTAGTTCCTTCAGAACCCTTGGGTGGATCCCGTCCGTGCCCGGTGATTTGCCGCATTTTAACCTGTCTATCTGTTTCAGGACATCCTCCTTACTTACTTCTATGTGCTCCAATTTTTCTGCCTGTTCCCCACTCATGAGCTCCTCTGAGTCTGGTATATTAGATGTGTCTTCGCTCGTGAAGACCGATGAGAAGAATGTGTTCAACCTCTCAGCTACCACTTTATCCTCCTTAATTACTCCCTTCCTATCCCCATCGTCCAACAGCCCCCACCTCCTCTCTCGCTGGTCGCTTCCCCTTTATGTAACTGAAGAATGCCTGGCCAGCCCCTCTTCGTATTCCCCTTTTGCTTTTCTTACCTCTCGGTGGCATTCCTTTTGGCATTTCCTGTGCGCCTGGTGATTTTCCTCCGTTGGGTCCTTTTTCCATCTCCGGAAGGATACTGTTTTGTCATTTATTGCCCTCTTTACTTCAGTTGACATCCAAACCGGGTCCTTTGACCATTTGTTCTTGCAGCCTTTCCTGAAACTGGGGACGTACATTCTTTGTGCTTCCTGCAGGGTGTCCCTGAATAGGGTCCAGGCGCTTCCTACAGTCTCCATCCTAAAGATGTTTCTGAGCTTCCTCCCCACCATTTCCCTCATAGCAACATAGTTCCCTTTCCTGAAGTTGAGCGCAGTTGTTGCGGTCCTCCTTACTATGGGTGTCCCCCTTTCTAATGTGAATCTGATCGCGTTGTGATCACTGTTGCCTAGTGGTCCTCCCACTTCTACCCCTCTTGCAGGCCCCCTTAATCCGTTTAGGATGAGGTCAAGAGTAGCAGCCCCTCGCGTCGGTTCCCTGACCAGCTGCTCCATGAAGTGAACAGCCAAGCTTTCACCTGCTTCCTGAAGTATAGTTAGTCTGGAGTTAGACATAGCCCCTCTGGGAGTAAATTCCAGAATGGTGGGCCACTCCTGTGAAGGTTTACTGGTGGGTATCGCATCGTACAATTTATTTTAATGAGTGTACAGATAGTGATGCTCCTTGTGAGGACCTCAGAGGTCTCGATGGTGTATAAATGGCTAACTTGTCTGAAGACCTTGAAAATCAAACATAGGGCTAGATTCACTAAGCCCACTGCGACCCAATTCACTAACCTTCTGGCCAATCCTGTCCACATCCGATCCGATCCGCACATGCAAATGAGGGGAAATGCATGCATAAGTAGGAAGGCAGCGATTCACTAAACCAACGAAGGAATACCGATTGGGTTGGCCGATCCAAAAACAAGCGACTGCCGAGGACCAGTTGCTCACGTCCCTGCCAACTCTCCTGCTCACCCACACTAATGGCTAGTGCAAATTGCTAAGCATGAACAGCTGCTTGACTGATCGCTGCCTTTGGGGGCTCCGAGGAGGAGGAAGGGGAATCCCTGGGTCCGAGTTGGTGAAGGGGAAGAGGCTGCTGTCGCCGGGTATCGCCCTTCCCTGCAGTGCGAGCCTGTGGTTGTAACCCGCGGGTTTAAAGTGGGGCTGTACTACGGCGCCGCAGCGCAGCCCCACTTTAAACCCGAGGGTTACAACCACGGGCTCGCGAGTAAAAGCCCAAAAAATTAAAAAAGCAAAAAGAAAGTTACATTCCCCCCCCACCGACCTTCAGCCCCATTGTGTGCAGGATAAACATTACTCCTCTTCCCGCCCCAGGGAAATTCTGACCAATGAGCACTGAATGAGGCTGAAGATCCTCCTCTTTCTCCCTTATCCGTGCTGGAGGCGGACCCTCCCACTCTTCCTGCCCCATGTGCAGACCATCTACAGGCAAAGAAGATGATCTGTGCAGTCGCTGTTGGGCGTGCCTCCGATCGCCCCCATTTGCATGAGGAGGGTTGGTGAATCGGTCGCCCGGAAAGACTGGGCATCGCTAAGGTAAGTATAGTGAATCTAGCCATTAGAGATTTAAATTTAGCCCTGTAAGGTACTGGTAGCCAGTGTAGTTTGTGCAGGAAGGGTGTGATGTCACACCTCTTGAACCTTTCTATCAGTCGTGTTGCAGCATTCTGAATTAGTTGTAGCTGATGCAAGCAAGAGGAGAAGCATGATGATTTCATTAACAATTAAAACCATTTAGTAGAAATTTGGCACACGTCTTAAAGAATACGTTAATTGATTACTATTTTTTAGTGCATTAGCTCTGTCACCCGTTTTAGGATGTAATACTGTTAGATTGTAATATTGAGTGGCACATTGTCATTCATTTGCTGATCAACCAGGCATTTTGTTGTAGTCAAAGTGGTTGGATAGATGGGATTTTCTTATAAGTATCAAAAATAATTGACAACTAACAGTCTTTGGATAAAGATTGAACTCCCAGCCATCAGTCGAGTCTGGGATTTTGGGGTGTCTTTTTTCAATTTTACTTTTATTTCAGATGAACTCTAGCTGTCTCCTCCCAAATTAATTATTGTAAAATGTTAATAATACCAGTTTGCCTTAGAATTATATATAATTTGCAAAACTATAGAGTTGGGTAAAATTTATATATATTTGCTATGAGTCCTGTCAAATCATCTTATTTGGTTAAATCACTAAGGTTTAAGCTTAAAAAAGTAATAGCCTAATAAAGTGTCTCTCAACACAGTCCTTGGGTCTGTTTTCAGGATATCCACAATGAATATACATAGGATAAATCTTGAATATGCCTGCTTCTTGGTATGCAGGTGTATCTCATGCATATTCATTGTGGACATTCAAAATGGACATTCAAAATTTTACTATCTGAGTGTGCCCCAAGGACTAGGTAGAGAAGCACTGTCTTAATGGTTAGAGTAGTGTGATGAGAACTGGGGAAGCAAGGTTTCAAATCCCATCCTTTGTGACCTTGTGTAAATGACTTTACTGTGCATTGCCTCAAGTACAAATTTAGATTATATGCTCTCAGGAGACAGGGAAATACCTACCATACCTAAATACTGTATAACTCGCCTTGATTTGGTTTGAAGAAATTGGATCATGTAAGACTTTATTATTAAAAATTACACTGGTTGCCAATAGAGGCTAGAATTATGTTCAAATTTGCATGTTCCAAACTATCTCTTAAATCATTTTGACTTGGCTTGCACTACTGGTCGTACTCATGGAACTTATTTGTTTACCTTCCCAACCCTGAAGGGTTGTATTTATAAGAGATTCCTAGATAGGACCTTATCCTTCCAAGCTGGCAATTGGAACGAAAGTTTGAGTAACTTTATTGTGAAAGCTTTTTCTTATCAAAGCTTTTTCTTTTCAAACCTGTAGAAGATTAGTTAAGACGTATCTATTTGACAAATTTTTTTAACTTCACACTTTTGATAATATATTTATCAGAACGTTTGATGTAATCTCGCTGTTTGTATGCAGTCTCTTTTTGCTGTAAATCGCTCTGAACTGTCAAGGTATTGCAATATATAAAATAAAGTTATTATTATTATTATTATTATTGATCTACTTCTAAAAAGGTGTGAGCTAATGTTAAAAAAATACAGACTCATAGTCAACATTGGCATTTTTGTCGATGGAAGTGTAAATAAATTTGTATGGTATAAAACAGTAGCAAATCATTCAGTCACAGCATGTCTTCAGTAATATGAGAAACTCCTACCCTGCTCAAAGCTGAAAAAAATGCAACCTGACATTATGCTTTGGGGCCCCCTCCTAAATTTGTACTCTCGGCCCCAGCATGTATAACGCTAGTCTTGAAGGCTGTGCTAACCTAGCTCTGCAGCTACCTTGAAAAAACTGATGTGTAGCACCACATCAGTTTTGTTTTCACAAATGCCACATTACAAAAACATGCCTTCTTTCTTTACTGAAAGAGGTAAGGAGGTTCTTGAATAAAGGTAAAATGCTATTCATGTTTCATTTGACCTCTTGGCCACCTTTGCCTCAATAGACCATAACTTGCTTTTTTTTTCACCACTTATTTGACCTTGGGCTTATAGGCACTATATATGAAGATTTCTGTGCCTTTCTCTCAAGTTTGTTTGCTGTTCAAGCTAAATTTGCCCATTTATTTCTACTGTCTTTGTGAGGGTTTGGTTCTGTTGCCTGTTTTGTCATTGTATTTCTTAGCCCTATAAGCTCAGGGGTCTCAAAGTCTCTCCTTGAGGGCCGCAATCCAGTCAGGTTTTCAGGATTTCCCCAATGAATATGCATGAGATCTATGTGTATGCACTGCTTTCAATGCATATTCATTGGGGAAAATCCTGAAAACCCGACTGGATTGCGGCCCTCAAGGAGGGACTTTGAGATCCCTGCTATAGCTGTTCTTGTTTAGTCTAAAGGCATTAGTGGATTCTTTTTCATAGACAGTGTTTAGTTGTGTTCTCTAAGGTTTCCATAGTTAGCATGCTTGTTGCAGGTTTTCGGGTCTCGCTGCATCTTGCCAGGTTGAACTGATGTATCAGCCATCATGCTGTGGCTTTCTTTGAAGTCTGCAGTTTATCTTTATATAGTAGGTCTTCAAACCCGATTGGTTGAGGTTGAGTGAATGAGGCAGGAAAGTCTGTTGGTCACCAACGGCATACCCTGAAGAAAGCCACAGCATGATGGCTGAAACGGTTCTACCTGACGAGATGCAGCGAGACCTGGAAACCTGCAACAAACATGATGCCAGCTGAAAAAATCTTGAGAGAACATATAACCCAGCTTCATGGGGAGACCTATCCATTCTATGGTGAAAAGAGTCCAACTGATTTTCCCATTCAAAATTCAAATTTGTGACCAACTGACTTTTCCACCAAATTTCATATTGGTGACCAATGGACTTCCTCATTCACCTCAACCCCAATCAATCAAATTTGAGTACCTATTGTATAAAGACAAACTGCATATCTCACAGCGTACCCTTAAGAACACAATTGGTTCTACCTGACAAGACGCAGCGAAACCTGGAAACCTGCAACAAGTGTTTAGTTTGTTCACTATATGAAGATTGCACAGCCATATCTTACCTCTCAGCTGCTGTTTATCTATAGTTTCAAAATGACCTACAATCGACTATCTCAAATTCAGTTCTTAATTTTTTGCCATATGGGTTACAGGTTGACTTTCTGTCCCCTCTGTTTCATCCAGTTTAGGGCACTAGCTATTACTTTTCAACTCTAGAGGGATCATAGTACTCGGACCTGGAGCTCCAGTTTAATGCTCAAATCTTGTCTGCATCGGATTCAGACTATCCCACTCTTATTTGCTCCCCACACACTTATCTATGTTGTGATTATAAGTTGCCTTAGTTGCAAAAATGCACTGTACAACTGGCTTCTCATATCCTACCCAGTGCTTCCAAAATACTGCAGTCAGATTTATCTACTCTTCTAGTAGGAATGATCATATCATCCCTTCTATGTGAAAGTCATTAGCTCCCTGTTACATATATGATACAATTTAATGTTTTCATCTTTTCAAAATACTTATCTCGGGCCAACTGGTGTGCTTAGCAGCCTATTTTCTTATGCACCCATCTGTGTTCTGTAATTCCAAGATTACAAACACCTCTCTGTTCCTCCCTCTGCATGTGCTTGTCTTGAAACTATCTATGAATCTATTCTATATTCATGCTCCCCTTTTATAGAATACATTACCTCTCTCTGGAAAAATTCCATCAGAGAATTAAGGCTTGCTTAAAAGCCCTCAGTTTCTCCCTGTCCTATAATCTTGATTCCAGTTCAGGAGAGACAGGAGTCCTGACTATTGTGTTCTCTCCCCTTACTCGCAAAGATTGCAGAAGGCATCATTTATATTTTTCTTCAACTCCACCTCCTTGTGTCAGTGAGTAGTATCTTAGTCCCTCAGTTTTTCCTTCTACAGGGAAGTTGAGAAAGTGTCTTTTTTTCTGCTCTGCATCTGTTTTATAGTTTTGTTTTTAAATCTTATCTTGAGGCTTCCTGGTGCTACAGAGGTTGCTCTGCCTGGGAGGACACAATCTCTGGTTCAGAGGACTGTAGCTAGGGGTGGGGGTGGGGGGGGCACCTGCCTGCCTGCTTGACCTGCACTAACTTTGGGACAACTCAGGGAGGGTTTTCCTCAAAGCACAACTTGCCCAGAATTTTGTCTGGCGCTTGAGCGCTGGCTGAGTAGCCCTGTGTTGGTCTAGAGGACTGTAATTGGTGCCGGTTAGATCCCTCCCCCCCACACAGAAGATGTGTAATGAGCTAGTGGGGTCAAGGGTTCCAGACCTGTGAGTTGTGTATAAAAGGCAGCCCAACGAGACAAGCCCCCAGAAGAACTTCAGGCTTGTGTGAGGCAGAAATCTTCTTCATGTTCCAGCTGCAGTGACAGTTGATGAATGTACAGCACCTTCCTGGTCTGTGAATACAATGCATTACTGTCTAAGGGAGACATCGAGGGGGGCAGTCTTCAAAGTGCAGTTTTCAAGGTATTTGGGGCTCCCACAGGGTCCCCCACCTCCAAAATCCTATTTTTTCTCTATTTTCTCACTTTGCATTTTGTTCCCTGGGCTATTTTCCAGAGCCAATATGCTGCCACCACAGCCATAGTGGATTTCCCAGTTTTATTTTAAAAGCCTCTCTCAGTCTCAAAACACCTTGTTTTTGCTAGTAATCAAGTTTTATGGACTTTCCAGGCCTTTCTACCCCTGTATCACACCAGGTTTGTGCTGGATGGTCTGAGGAGCATCCATTTGCCATGTGGCACGTGAGGGGGAAGGGAGTCTGGGAGTTCTGGGCTTAGCCCCCACTAGTCCCTCCAGGACCTTGAAGTCTCAGGATGCTTGTTTGTTGGGTCAAAAATCTCTTCTGGAGCCTTTGAATTGCGATTCAGTGTTGTTGGTGAAATGCAAGTGCACAGACACCTCTCAGCCTATGAGGAGACAAGAAGGACCATGCAGAGGTCCCTTGGAGAACCAGTGCAGGGTTTTTACTCTTATTTTTTGAGTTTGATGTTTAAAGCTTATATGGAATATAAAGGATCCTCTGCTCCGTCTGGAGCATCACCAGGGGTTGTGCAGGGAGGTGGTTCCTTCACAATGTGCAGTTACTCAGCGGAAATCTTTATCGCTGGAACCAGAGGTCTAGTTGGAAAAGGACTAGAAGTACTGGGAGTCAGGGTCTATGCCTCTACTCTCTCACAGTGAATCCTCAGGGTTAGAGGATTTCAGGTCTCAGGTGGGCTATAGCAACCAAGAGTCTTGGATCAAGGAGACTGTGTGCAAACTTTTCAAGCTGATGGACCTTGTGGAAGTCATTACAGTGTCTTTGTTGGAATTAAATTTGGATCTCCCTCAGTCTTCCAATGCTCAAATTTCTTTTTCCATAAATAATTTATTTAAAATTTTTGAATATACAGAAACAAACAAAACAATACAAATAACCATGTAGAGAGCTGTAGAGAGCTTCATGGTCCAATCGCCATACCTTTTCCAAGTTTTACAGAATGGATGTTGCAGCAAGGTTTGATGCCACATTTGTGTTCTCAGTGCTTGTAGCAGGCTCATCTGCCCCACCCTAGGATCAAGGGACTGCTTTGGTACGCCCCAGTTTTCAGGACTCCTGTCCCTCCTGCACTGGAAGAGAAGATTAGGTTCTTGCCTCAGTAATCTTCTTTACTGTAGGGAGGGACAAGATTCCTGATGCCTGCCCTGTCAGATTTTGCATTGGCCTGTTTCCCATCTCAGATAGGTAAGGGTGTTGCCAAATGCTTCTGGGTTTCTTTGAATGTTTGTCTGGGATTGCACAGGCAGTACTGAAGATGTTTAATGTGCTGCTTGGAAACAAATAAGATGACTATTTGTTAGCCCTTTGGTGGCATAACTGTTAATGTTGATTGCACTCAGGTAGGTGGCTTATTTGGTCCCACCTTGTAAGATGTATGAAGTTTGTTTTTTTCTCATTGCAGAGCATAAAAGACTTAACATATTGGGGAGTTTCCCGGTGCCTTCCTTGTTGTTTCTTCTTCCTAGAGGTTAACCATTGCTTTGGAACATACACTGCCCAGTGACACAAGGAGGCAGAGTTGAAATTGAAGAAAATTGTAAATGATGCTTTCTGCAATCCTTGCAGGTAAGGGGAGAGAACCCAATCGTCAGGACTCCTATTCCGCCCTACAGGAAAAATTACCGAGGTAAGAACCTAATCTTCTTTTATCTCTGGAAGCAATGTCCGGAGTATGGCTTGAGACTTTCTTCTTCCTCTCCTGTCTGAAACTCTTAAGCAGTTTATGGATGAATTGTAAATCACTCAGATTTTATTGGGAAGGGTGGTTTTGCCAAATGTGTAATCATAAACATATAGTATATATGTTCCTTACATTTTTATTGCTGTAAATTTTTATCTGTATCTTTTGAATTTGTTGTATATTTTCCTTTTTTAAACATTTGTTTTGTATACTCTTAGAGATTTTGTCATATGGTAAGTAAAACAAATACGGTTTTACAGATGCATCAAATAAAACTGAGAAAGGAGCACAGCAAGCAATACAATTTATCAGTAATGTAAATATGTTTTAAAATGAGAATTAAAATACAAGAAATACAGAGAACTACAGCTTTCTTTTAATTTGGTGACATCACTGCCTTAATACAACCTGTGCTTTGTAGTTATTCTGCACTCTAAATATAAGGTTACTAGCATTATTGAAACACATAATGGATGAATACGCTAGAAGTTTCTATGGCAACACAGACTGTGTTTGAATTTAAGAAAGAACGGGACAGGCACGTGGGATCTCTTAGGGAGAAGAGGAGATAGTGGATACTGTGGATGGGTAGACTAGATAGATCAATTTGGCCTTTATCTGCCATCATGTTTCTATGTTTCATTGCCTTTAAAACATTTTTCATCTTGCAGGTCTTCATGAGTTTGATGCCCTAGAAGATCCTGAGGTAAAGGAATTCCGTAGTAAAATGCGGAAAATAAGTGAAGAGAAGATTCAGTCACTTCTGGGGTTGTCTTGGATGGACTGGTTAAAGCGCACATTTCCTCCAGAGCTAGAACCTTCAATTCCTGAGAACTTCCAGGACAAGCTGTATGGTGGAAATCTTGTTGTAGCAATTCATTTTGACAATTGTCAGGTATATCACCAAAGGAAGTTTTGTTTTTAAACATCAATAATTCATTTGTTTGAAATAGAAACATTAACAAACCCCAGCACTCGGTTCTAATTTATTCAGGTGATGACATAAGTGTTTTTCCAGAGCAAGATTCTTAGGCAGCATCAATAACAGGAGAGAAATCTAAGCCTTGACAGGGCCAAGTTAATTTATTTGTCAGAATTTAACATGGTTAGTGTTGGAGTCTAGTCTGCTATTTTGTTTATCTGACGGGGCAAAAAGCTGCTCATTTTCCATTAAATACATTCTAATTCCAGATTATTTCAAATGAAATGAGATTTCTTGTGGATACCTATGTGTTTAGATGGTATTATAAGTGTTCGGTAAAATTGAATTTGTCATATAGGGCTCCTTTTACAAAACTGTGGTAATCGCTCCGATGCCAAAGGAATTTAATTGGCGTCGGCGTGTTTGCCACACTGCAGTCACTACTGCAGCTTTGTAAAAGGGGAGATATTTTGTTTTTACCAGTTTATATTCACGTTGTTGACGTATTGTTTCTTTGGTAAATTTATCACTCAGTCTAGGTGCTGCATTGACCCTAGTAGAAAGCAACATTCTATATTTATCCTTAGGCCAAATAAAGTACAGGAAGAGACGATGTGAGCTACTTTTTAACTTTTGGCAATATTCATTAGCCCTCTTCTGGAGGGACTACCCCTAGTAGGTGAAAGGGTAATTAATTAATGGTGGAAATGTTGGTTTCTGAGGCTTTAATCAAAAGTACCAGTTAGCTTTCTTTCTAGCATGGGTTTACTACTGAATGTATTAACTCAGGGATCTCAAAGTCCCCTCCTTGAGGGCCGCAATCCAGTCAGGTTTTCAGGATTTCCCCAATGAATATGCATTGAAAGCAGTGCATGCACATAGATCTCATGCATATTCATTTGGGAAATCCTGAAAACCCGACTGGATTGATGCCCTCAAGGAGAGACTTTGAGACCCCTGTATTAACTGATCCTACTTTAAGAAGATAAGAATAAAGTGGTAGGGTAGCTGTGTTAGTCTACTCCTAAAGGTAATCAATAGATATGAAGCAAAATAAAGAAAAGAAGATTAATTATACTTTTTATTGGACTAACAATACATTTTCTGGTTAGTTTTATGAAGGTAACACCTTCATATGAGTTCAAAAATGAGCAAATTTGATGACACATATTAGAATATATATGTGAAATATAAAAGCATTCCAATGACAGTTTCATGGGGAAGGTAGGAATAGGTGGGTGGGGCTGAGAAACAGGGGGAGAGATGGATGGATGATCAAAGGATGAGAAACCTTTTTATTGGACTTATGTTTTTTGATTAGCTATCATTCAGCTTATTTTCTTTTCCCCTCTGGATCTCTGTGTAGATAATCTTGATGATGGATGCCAGTCTTTACGGTTGGGGAGCATTTTGCGTGGACAATCCAGAACAGGGCCGTTGGTCACCTTCCAAGATAGTGGAGCTTTGAGCGATCCAGCTGGCTCTCCTACACTTTGAGTGTGCGCTGCAGAACAAAGCGGTTTGAGTCTTTTCGAGCAATCCCACAATGGTGGCCTATGTCAATCGACAGAGGGCACCCAGAGTTCGCCACTGTGGCAGGAGGCTCAAATGTTCTTTCACTGGGCAGAAAGGCACGTTCTGGCTCTTTTAGCTGCGCATATAGCAGGAGCAGACAACATGCAAGTGGATTATCTCAGCTGTCAAACTCTGGATATAGGGGGGATGGTCACTGTTCCAGAGGGTTTTCCAAAGTTTAGTACAGAGATGAGAATGCCCGATGTTTGACCGGATGGTGTCAGTGGCCAACAAGAAGGTAGCTCATTCCTTTGCAAACATGGAAGCGACGGGTTAGATGTGATGATGCAGCTGTTGCCACAGGAGGGACTTCTCTATGTCTTCCCAGGGTCGGGTGATTCTCGTGGTGCCCGATTGGCTAAGGCTCCTGTGGTATGCTGACCTGATTTGGCTGCAGCTGGAGCAGGACCTCAAACTTCCCTGCCATACTTGCCTCCTCATGCAGGGTCCCATTGCCCTGCAGGATCCAGACTGTTTTGGTCTTTTGGCCTGGCTCTTGAGCGTGAAGATTTAGTGTGCAGAGGCTACTCGACAGGAGTGATAGCTACCATCTTGTACAGCAAGAAGAAATCAACTATAGCAGCATATGCAAAGGCTTCGAGCTGTTTTCATCATTGGTGCGCTCGGAAGAACGAAGTTCCAAGCTCGACGTTGATCCTGTTTGTACTCACTTTTCATCCAGAAGGCCTAGAAAACTGGCTTGTAGTCCGCTCCCTAAGGGTTCAAATAGCCAGACTTTCCTGCTTCTGTCCTAAGTCCCTGAGGGGCTCTCTGGCCACTCATCCAGATGTAGTTAGGTTATGGCTGTGCCGTCAGTTAAGTCAACCGTTCCCAACGTGGACTCTCAATCTAGTTCTCAGGTCACTTGCTAGTTTGCCCAGGTTTCTTTGATGGATCTAATTATCAAGATGGTCGTCTTGGTGACCATTTTGTCGGCCCCCAGAGTTTCTGAAATTCAGGCCTTGTCCTGCAGAAATCCTTTTCTGCGGATTGCGGATTCCAGCGTGATCCTGTGCTCTGTCCCTCCCTTTCCTTCCAAAGGTGATCTCTAATTTCCACATCAACCAGGAGCTACGGTTACCAGCCCTTACACCCTCAGATTCAATCAGACATGATAAGATGTTCAAAATGCTGGATGTGTGCAGGTTTTGATGAGGTACTTAGAGGTCACGAACGAGTTTCGTTTGGCCGATCATTTGTTCGTGCTGGTGACCGGCTTCAAAAGCCACCATTTCCAGATGGATCAACATAGCCATTTCATCTGTCTATATCAAAGCCAGAAAGCATCCTCTTCTTTCGGTAAAGGCTCATTCCACATGAGGTGTAGCTTCCTCATTGGCAGAATCTTCAGTGGTTTTCCTGGATGAAATTTTTTGTAGAGCTTCCAGTTGGTCCTCCTTGCATACCTTTACAAAGTTTTACAGGGTAGATGTGGAAGCCAAGAAGGTTTCTGCCTTCGGATCTTCAGTTGTGGCAGCAGGCTCATCAGTCCCACTCTGACTTTGAGGGACTGCTCTGTTACATCCTACTTGTCCAGGAATAAAGTGGGATTATACTAGAATGAAAGATTATTTCTTGTAAATCCACACACTATTTTTGGAACCCGCCCTGAGAGTTGCTGATTTACCGATTATCTGACTCAAGAAGTCCCTGTAAGTTGGCCTTCTAATTATTTGGCCAGCCTTTCTAAGATTAACATCCGACCTTATTGTACACTTTGCCCTGGGGGGGTCTTTGGCTAATGTGTCCCACACTATTAGTGCAGGCTGCGTCTCCTTGTTTGTTGTGAATTTATGGTGTATAATGTTTACAAAACCAGTTTGATCATGATTGTTATCCAGTTTTATGCTATGAGCATATTAGACTAGTTTCTTGGGAAGTATCCCCGTACCCCTCCCTCTTTTCTGTGTCCTGTACTAGTATGGCTGTCTGCTTTTGTACCAAGTGGAAGTCAAGTAAGAGTGGAGGATCAAAAATATATAAATGAAGCTTCCTACAAGAGGTCTCGTGAGATGGGATTGACTATCCATTTGTCCAGGAATAGAGGTGTGGATTTACAAGAAAGAAGATTAACAAAGGTAACCTAATCTTTCATTGTTTTGTTGCCATGTGATCACCCATCCATCTCTCCTTGTTTCTCAACCCCAACCCCCTACTCCTACCTTCCCAATGAAACTGTCATTGGAATGCTTTTATGTTTCGCATATACAGTATATGCTGTTATGACATCATTTGATCATTTCTGATCTAAAGAAGGTGTTATCTTTGAAAACTAACCAAATAGTGTATTATGTTAGTCCAGTTAAAACACTTCTCTTCATTTTTTTGATTTTTAAAAAATTCTATTGATAAAGGAAATTATTCTGTGGTACTTTGGTGCTCTTGTCACCTTGGCTGATATTAATGAATAGTCTTATAAGCCAAGACACCAAGCAGTGTTGCATTCATCTGAGAGAGTGCTCAACTGAGTAAATAATGTGGATTAAAGTCCTAGTAACATCCAAATCAAATATTCAGTGTTTCTTGTGTTAAAAACATGTTTCTGACTTTCTCTAGCATTAAAGATATGTTTTTAAATGGTGGTTTATTTGTTGACATATCCCATAAAGCAGCATAGCTCTGACTATTTTTTAAACAAGTACAGATATAAAACCTAATGTGGGATATAGCACCACCACATTTCTTTTCCTTTTCTTTGTTAGGATGTCTTCAGTTTCCAGGTATCTCCCAACATGAACCCTGTCAAAGTGAATGAACTTGCAATCCGCAAACGTTTGACCATCCGCGGGCGGGAAGATGAAGAAATTAACCCTTATGACTATGTATTGCAAGTTAGTGGAAAACTAGAATATGTCTTTGGTGACCACCCATTAATTCAGTTTCAGGTATGTGAGGTAGTTTCATAAACTACATTTGTGTGTTTTTGTTTTTTTTAAAGTCTTAAATATAGCAAACTATAGATTTAATGGTCCTCTGTCCATTTATTTATTGAGTTAAGCCTGTTCTGAGAAATTTTTCAGTACAGCTACATTAAAAGCATTTTGTGTAAAAAGAACTCATCCATGAATCCATATTTGTATGTCTACTGTAGGAGCTGCTTATCTAATAGAAATTATATTGGAGCTTTTTTTTGGGGGGGGAGTTTATTTTTCTTCTGACTCCACATCACATGAAGAAATTTTACTTCTGTTACACAGAAAACTATATGATTCATGAGGTAGTTTTTACAGTACAATTAACAACTAAGAAAATGAATACAGTGACAGGGAATTATTTACATTCCCTATATATGTATCTGTGGGATTTGCATGTGTGTGTGTGTATATATATATATATATATATGTGTGTGTGTGTGTGTATATATATATATATATATATATATATATATATATATATATATACAGTCAAACCTTGGTTTGCGAGCATAATTCGTTCCAGAAGCATGCTTGTAATCTAAAGCACTCGTATATCAAAGCAAATTTCCCCATAGGAAATAAAGGAAACTCAGATGATTCATTCCACAACCCCAAAACTTTAATACAAAATACTATATGTACTTGTATTGTAAGACCTCGTTCATTTAGAACAGTCACTACACTCCTGCAGCATCAGCGAGAGAAAAACCATTGGTTCAGTTGTGATGATGTGACGTGTGTATACTGTATGTACTTGTATTGCAAGACTTTGCTTGTTTAGAACAGTCTCTTCACTCTTGCAGTGTCAGATATTAGTAGCTTTGAATTTGGATTTTAGATTTATTACTTACTGTATATACTCAAATATAAACCGATCCGAGTATAAACTGAGATAACATCCCCCCTACGTTTTTTTTTTTTGGGGGGGGGGAAATGTTAATTCGAATATAAACTGAGGGTTTGTAATCAAGTGCCGCCTAGCTTTACACCTACTTACCCCTCCCTTATCTAGCGTTGGCCTCTCCCTGGGTCTATGTTAAATCTTGGTAGTCCAGTGGTGTTAGCCAAACCGGGACAGGAACAATCCTTCCCTCCCCTGAGGTGAGGTGTTGTGTTCTGCCCTAGCTGTCAGCTGGCTGTAGAATCACCACACACCCCTTCCTTCCCTCCCTCTCTCCCTGTTGTAGAATCACCATATGCCCCTTCCCTCCCTCCCTCAGAGAAGAGCTGTGTAAGCCTCCACCCAGGCCTTTGTTAATCACTGGTGGTCCAGTGGGGTGAGTTGGGGCAGGAGCAATCCTTTTATGCTCCTGCCCATGCAATCTCATTGAAAAAGTGCCTTCTGCTAGTTCTTGCAGCAATTTGCGAGACCTGAAGCACTTTTGTGAATTACCACAGGAACTCGCGGCAGTCGTTTTTCAGCAAAATTATGAAGGCAGAAGCATAAGAGAATTGCTGTTGCCCCAACTCACCCCTCTGAACCACCAGTGATTAAAGTAGGCCCAGATGGAGTTGTGCGTTGCTTTTCCAAGTGAGGGGTGCATGGTGATTCTGCTGAGGGGAGGGAGGGAAGGAAGGTGCATGGTGATTCTACAGCTGGGACAGGACCTTGGAAGATGGAGGGATTGCTCCTATCCTGTCTTGGTTCACAACACCACTGGACCATCGGGATTTAAGGTGAACCTGAATATAAACAGAGATCCCCCATTTTGGGGACTTTTTTTTAGTTCAAAAATCTGTTTATATTTGAGTATATAAGGTAACTTTTCTAAATCTGAGTTCAAGGTGAGTTTAGATGTTGAGGTACATGAATTATTTCCCTGCCCAAACTAGCTTAATGTCTAACAGTACATGAGAATGGTGAAGTGATTTAATCAAGGTCATAAAGATGATCAGTTAGAGAAACAAAGTTTAAACCCTAGCTTGTAACAAATTTCTCTTGTATTAGCCCTCATTTGCTACTAATACCAAATACCACCAAGCCCTCTTTTAGATCATGGTAAAAAATGTGAACTGCTCCTAAATAACGTACCTTACCTCAGAACACCTGTGCCTGCTAACCAGTTCACTGTCTTGTAGATATGTTAATATCCATTTGTGACTTAATGATTTATTTTCTTAGATTCTGCAAAGCATGTGTTCTTAGTCACATTCTCTATAAGTTGTAAGTTATTGATTCTGTAGCTTTGTGTTTTGATCTTATAGCATGCTATTGACTCTGTAATGTATGTATCTCTGTTCTTGAAAGCTTTATGTATGTATCCTTGTAACCCGTTCTGGGCTCCTGGGGAGGACGGGCTATAAAAATAAATGAATGAATAAATAAATAAATACCCACTGGTATCTAGGATGCTCCCAGTTAAGTCACTAGCTAAATTGTTGGACTTAGTATAACAATTTAATTCAGTGTGCACCCAAACATTGCGGTAACTTATAAATCGTAGATATATAACAGTCTACATTTTTTTCAAACATATTATTGTTCATTTAAAACAAGTAGTCACTTATGTTATTACTAGCCATGGAGTTTCCACTTATTTTTGTATCTGTTTCTAGTTCACTTAACTCAGTTATTGCAGTGAAATTCTTTGACCAGGCCACAGACTGCTGCTTCTTCTGGAACACAGAACATGGACCCAGAAAGAGCTACAAGATGTCAATAGGCATCTCTCTCCTCTCTTCAGTTAATTATTCAGTGCTACATGAAGATCCTTCTTGAGCTGCATGTGTTAAAATAGTTGTATAAAGTTTACAAGAGGAAGTTAGCTGCAGAAATGATGAGAAATGTTTAGTAATGCATGATAGTATTTAAGAATGAAGTTCTGTATTAACAGGGTTAAATTGAAAAGCATGATGGTTTGGGGAAGTATAAAGGTCAGTCAGTATCTAGTCTGGTATCTGGCTTTGAAATTGCCTTGTTCTGTTTTGATAAGGTGCATTGTTTCCAATATTTTATATGTAGAATATTCAAATAGTTAAATTATATGTAGTAAAAAAGAAAATTCTTTGGAAAGGTAAAATCTGTGGCCAGCTTTGTGTTTAACTGGTTAGTATTTGCAGAACTATAACTGAAACCAAATAGTCATTGCAAATAAAAGGATCAGACTTTGAGGATCTCATTTCCTGAACTGCTCTCAAGATAATGAGGCTGCTAGCAAGTCAGCTTCATTTTCCTATTTCTGCAATTTTGGGTTCAGCCTTCCTGCTGTGTTAACGCACAATTTTAATTTCTGGGAGTGGGGGGGTTGGGTGGGAGGATGGAAGCAGTGAGTGTTTAAGGACTCTCTCCTGCATCTAGATTTCGCAAAGATCCAAACTGAAATAGAAGCCTTTGCCTTTAAATTATCAGTTGCTAACAACTGGTTTCCTTCTGATTTCAGTATATCCGCAACTGTGTGATGAACAGGACTCTGCCTCAGCTGACACTTGTTGAATGTTGCAACATAAAGAAAATGTGTGAGCAGGAAATGAATGCAATTGAAGCAGCTATAAAACGAAAACCAACCAACCTGCCCCTTCCTTTGCCACCAAAGACTCGAACCATGTCTGTAAGTGCAGATGCTGCAAATTCATTTGCAAATTAAATAGAGCAAGGACATGCCAGCCAAGAAATATTGTAGGGGTGTACTTGTTTATCCTCTAGCAAATATAATTTCAGAAATGCTTTAATGATTCCCAAACTTGTCCCAGAGAGCCTCCAGGAAGTTGTTTTCAGGATATTTGCAATAAGTATCATGAGATGAATGAGGCTCATGCAAAATTTATTTATTTTGTATTTGTTCAGTGTGGTTCATCTGGAAATCTGACTGGCTAGGAGTTCCCCTAGATAAGTTTGGGAACAACTTTGGTATAGCAATTAGCATAGGTATTTTCATACTCCTATATTCCTTATTGAATTCTTATTTATTTCATATATCTGTACATTACTTCCAGGAAATGTGTATAAGAAATGAATGCACAGAATTCTCCTGAATACTAATAATTCAGCATTTCCAGCAAAAGAATTCTGCACAGGGCCATGAAAGCGCAACAGTTGGTTTGGTTAAGACCCTAGAACTCACTCCTTGAGTTCTCTTCTGCCCCAAGCGAGTACTGACAAGCTAGTCCTGTTCACTTCCTCTGGTCTCCTCCCTATCCAGCACTCAGCACAAGTGGAGGAACAGAAAGAGAATGGATGCATGTCCGACCACATTCTGTTCATATCTCCTGTTTCTCACTGCTGAATTTGAACTACAGGGCTCTACGGTATCCCTTATGGTTCAAATTCAGCAGTGAGAACCAGTCCTATGGATAAGCAATATGCAGTCTGATGTGCAGCTGCTCTTTTGTGTTATGTGCTGAGAAGGGAGGGAGCCCAGAGAAAATGAATAAGATAAAGTGGTCTGAGGGCAGAGGAGAGCTCATGGAGCAAGGGGCAAGAAGAGATGAGAGTCAACCAGAGGAGGAAGTGCTTGTGGGAGTGATGTGAGTGAGGTACAGGAGAGAAGGAGAACAAATTGGAGATGTCACAGGTGAAGTATGAGGATACTGTAGTGGGGGAGACAGGTGTGTATAGGGAAAGAAAGGTCTGTAAAGAGCTATGGGAAGAGTGTATGGAGTGTGGGTGAATTTGAGAGAGCTTTGATGCTGTGAGCGCTGGGAAGTTTGAGAAAGCTATGGTGAGGAGCAAAGAATTACTGAGAACTGTGATGGGGTGGGTGTGCCAGGAGAAGATATATGAGAGCTCTTGGGTGTCTTTTGAGGGAAGGGGGTTGACAGAGGTATGGAATGTTTATGCACTTGGAGGAAGGTGGTTCAAGCTACTAAAGGAGTGAGCGTGCTGTGGAAGGAGGAATTGAGCCTGAGCTGGTAGACAGCTTAGGTGACAGAATTAGGCATTTAAGTAGGGGAATTTTATGCAAAAGAATTTGCAAATAAAAACATGCAGAATTTTTCAGAATTTTTAAAAAAACTGTATGTAGAATTTAAAAAAATGTTTTGCCGAATTCCCATAGGAGTAATTATCATATTAACATTAGATAATTTATAGTTTTTAAGTTTTCATATTTGCTCCAGAAGTGGCTGCTTTTTTTTCTCAACAAGTGTAGGTAGGGTCTATAGAAGATTTCCATATTGTACCTTTATGAATGTCTCTCTGAGAAATTAGCTGACTATTTTTCTTTTGGTTAGAGAATCATCTGATTGGTCTATATTAATGTTATGATCATTATTGAAAGAGGAATAACTGAATAACTTTGAATAAGTTAAGTTAATGTTATGCTTGTTTAAGGTGAATCTGCTGATTATTTAAAATAACGATGCTGATTTATTTGGTGGTCTGTCTGTATTTAGCTGAACAGCAGCTTGGCATGCTACAATTATTTACATACTGTAGTATTCTGAAGCACTGTCCAGCTGGATATAACGGCATACTGAAAAGCGTACATGCAATTTTCATGGCTTGTCATTAGACAAATTAGACTAGACATGCATTTGGATTGCATTTGCTAAGATTAATTATCCTTGCTTAATTTAAGAAGGCAACTATGAACAATTAAGAGAAATGGTAAACTGGAAATGAATGCCCATAGATTTTCAGCTTTGGGCTCTTCTTTCCTTATTCTGAGGACAGCTTACAAATTATATACATGGCCAAAATGTAGAAGTCTGCCTGGCCAAAAATAGCAAAGTAGACTAAGGAGGATGCATTTGATTTTCATTGCCTCAAGACATCCCCCCCCCCTTTATAAAGCTGTTATAGAATTCCGCTGTGGCTTGCAATAAAAAACCCTCATGCAGCTTCACAAAGTGGGGGAGGGGTTAATGTGTCAAAGTATAAACAGGACCACTTTATCTATCTATCAGTCAATTAATTAAAGCATTTTAGGCAGTTTTAAGATTGCTGTCTATGTACATATGTAGTTCTGTTTGTTAAGAAAAGTAATCTTCATTCTACAGCTAATGGCCCAGAGTGTGTGGAATTTTTGTAGTCCTTTCAAGATTTTATTGGTCCGTGGTAGCAAAGTCAATGCAGAAGAAAATGTTAAGGTAAGTAATAATCAGCAACAGACATTCTGAATGTGGTGACTCTCAAGCCTCCTTGAAGTCAGATACTTTGGCCAATTCATCTGAATGAAAAATGTCCATCGAGTTCAACTCACATCAGGCTACTCCCACTTCAGCTTATTCTAGTGGTCCAACTAATTCCAGTACCTGTGAGCTACGGTAAGTATAGAGTGGATATGAGGGTAGTTTCAAATTAACATTAGATTTAAATCAGGTGAAGTACCAGCATTTCATAATCTGTTTTCTTGCTTTAGTGTACATTGTTACGATAGTTTAGCAGATAAATTTCTGTGCAATTAGTATATCATTAAATATTAGAAATGTGTTGTCAGCTGGTGATCCCAGTAGATGGCTGAGCAACTTTTTTACCACGTTTTAAAAAAAAATTTACTACTATGCTTTTAGTTTTGTAAACCAGCCAGATACACGTTGATGGTCAGTATATTAAAATGTAAATAAACTTGGAAACTTGTTGTGATCTTCATGAGATGTCAACTAGTGAATGACACAGTGGAGGATTCCCGCGATTAGCCCGCAAAATTGGGAAACAATTTAGTCAACCTACAGGGGTAATAGGAACAAGGTCTTCCACCACCCCACTAGAGTGGTAGATGACCTTGTTCCTGCGTTAAAAATTGCCCCAGAGTCAGCACAGGAACATCCCCTCGACTCAGCATCTATTCCCCAGTTCCTCTCACGCCTATTTTATATCTAAGAATACCTTTTCTACCTCTCTTGATTTGTCTGCTCTTATATGCACAAAGTGGATGTTTCATGTACTTTCCTTTCCACATACTGAAGCACATTGGGGAGAGAAGCTGTGGACTTTGACTAGAATTCTTGTCTCAGACACACCTCTCTTAAAATGTATTTCATACTGTGTAGAAAGGCTCTGGTCCATAGTAAGTTTTTACTTCTCTACAGAGAACTAGGAACTATGTATGGAACACTTAGTCAAACTTTTTTAATAGTGATTCTGTATCTCTCTCTCTGTATCTCTCTCTCTCTGTATTTCTGTCTCTCTCTATCGCTCTCTGTCTCTCTTTCTTTCTCTCTCTTTCTCTCTCTGTGTCTCTCTCTCTCTCTCTGTATCTCTCTATCTATCTATCTATCTATCTATCTATCTATATTCTAATAAAACCCTTACCCGCACTATTAAAACGGCATGATTTCTGCTGTCGTGAGGTGTGCCTCTGTGCCGAATTATATTGGAGGCACATGGGGCGGTTTGACTCCTGCACTGCCGGGACGCCTCTTCTCACCCCCCAACTAGCAACCGTGGGGCATTTGCTAGGCCGGCCCACTTCGATTATGCGAAGTGGGCTGGCCTAGCAAAAGCCCCGAGGCTGCGCGGGCTACCGGATGCTGGACAGGGGCAGCAGGGAAAGGAGAAGGGGTACTACTTGTCAGGCAGATCAGGTATGGGGTGCTTCTGGATATGGGGGAGGTAAAACGAAGGGAGAAGGCCTACTGCTAGACAGGGGGAGCAGGGAAGAGGTGCTGCTGGATAGGGGGAGGTAAAACGAAGGGAGAAGGCCTACTGCTGGACAGGGAGAGCAGGGAAGGGGTGGTGCTGGACACGGGGGAGATAAAAGGAAGGGAGAAGTGCTGCTGCTGGACATGGGGAGCAAGGAAGGGGTGGTGCTGGACACGGGGGAGGTAAAAGGAAGGGAGAAGGGCTGCTCCTGGACATGGGGAGCAGGGAGGTGGACAGCTGAGGAAAGAGAGAGACAGAAAGAAAGAAAGACAGACAGAAAGCGGCCAAGGAGAGATAAAGAAAGAAAGACAGACACACACATCTATTCTAGCACCTATTATGTAACGGGCTTAAAGACTAGTGTGTGTATGTATATGTATATGTATGTATATATATATATATATATATATATATATATATAATTATCAGTCCCAAAGCAGAATTTGTTTCAACCAAATTCTGTTAAATGTGTTTCCATGTACTCATTGTGCATTAAAATAGTAACTTCTTATGAAGGTTAAAATAGTATCTTCCACTGTAGTTTTACAATACCATTTATATTTCCATTCTACATTCTAGGTTTTATATGGAGCAGATTAAACCATTGGCTTATAACAGGCTGCTCTTGAATTATGCATTGTCTTTCAATACCTTTCCTTTTGTTTATTTTTGTTCATATCAAACTGAACGTGGAACAAATTGCAAATAGCCTTTCCAGTAAGAAGTTAAATGACTGCATTATAGACCACAGGTTAACAGAGGGGAATTTATTGCTCAGTCTTCCATAATGTCTTTACTGAGTGTATACATTCTCTCTGTTCTGTTTGGCAGGCAGGTATTACATGTAAAGAATTCTGTGGTCCAAGGAAAACCACTTTCGCCATTGTGTTCAGTTCAAGAAAATTTCTCTTAAAAATTTATAGCAGAAATCTACACTATCTATAGTTTCGTTACGAGTAAAATCTATGAGATTAGCATGAAAGATTATCACCTATAGGTGAAATTTCATTCAGACAAAAGCTTGGTTTAAGCAAAAGCTGCTACTGTGCTTAATTACCTTTGAAGAATTTTCATATTATATGTATTAATTTTATTCTAATTTTACAGAGTAATCTTGGCCATATAAAGCACACTAGTGAGTGGCCCTGATGTTATATTTCATTGACTGAAACACTCACAACAATTCACTACATAAGATCTACTACTTTGGGTTGCACAGAGTGTCCAGACAGTAAAGAACAAATATACACGTTTATTATACTATGATTGTTCTCATTTTAGCTTAGCTAGTGCAACTACTGATGTCATCACTTGGTGTTTAATCATATACAGTGGTACTACTACTGCCCATTTTGTTGTATTTACATATCCAACAACACACTATTTATTAGTAGAGATTGTTCTTTCTGCTGTTATTTTAAATTGGACGATGACCTTTAAAAGATCACATGATACAATTCTGACTCTTTTATTCTTATTGTTTGTCAAAAGGACCACACTTTCAAACAGTTATTTATTTATTTGCTTTTATATATATATATATATATATATATATATATATATATATATATGTGTGTGTGTGTGTATATTTTTGTAGTGAGAAATAGAGAATGACACGGTGGCGGTTACCCGCGGCTAGCCGCATTTAGCCGTGGGTAAACCGCCAAAACGGGGAAGAAAAAATAGTGGTCTCTGTGGGACGGGGACAAGGCCATTCACCGCCCCGTGGAGCGGTGAATGGAATTGTCCCCGCAGTGAGGCAATCAAGATCGCGCGGTCCCCGCCATCTCCCTCTACCTCACCTTTGAATTGGAAGAGCACCGCCGGTTGAATTTCTGCCGGTCCGCGCAAAGAAAAAAAAATAAAAGCCTCTCCTTTTCTCCTGCTCCTTCCGCCATGCTGCAGCTACTAAAGCCGACAGGAAGTCTATCCGACGTCAATTCTGACGTCGGAGAGGACGTTCTGGGCCAGCCAATCGCTGCCTGGCTGGCCCAGAACGTCCTCTCCGACTTCAGAATTGAGTCGGAAAGAAGACTTCCGGCTTTAGCAGCTGCAGCATGGCGGTAAGAGAAGGGGAAAAGGACAGAGGCTTTTTTTTTTTGAACGGCAGGGAGGCAGCAGGCTGGCTTTGGCTAGGGAGGGAGAAAGGTAGACAGGCACAGGCAGGCAGGCTTCGGGGGTGGGGGTGGGACAAAGTGTGGAAGGCAGTGAGAAGGACATAGGAAGGAGGCACTAGGGGCACTAAAGACATGGGAAGGAGGCACTGGGGGCACTAAAGACAGGAAGGGGCACTAAGGACATGGGAAGGAGGCACTGGGGCACTAAAGACATGAGAAGGAGTCACTGGGGGCACTAAAAACATGGGGAGGAGGTACTGAGGGCACTAAAGACAGGAAGGGGCACTAAGGACATGGGAAGGAGGCACTGGGGCACTAAAGACATGAGAAGGAGTCACTGGGGGCACTAAAGACAGGAAGGGGCACTAAGGACATGGGAAGGAGGCACTGGGGCACTAAAGACATGGGAAGGAGGCACCGGGGGCACTAAGGACATAGGAAGAAAAGAGGGAGGGAATAGAAAGGGACAATTCTTGGGCTTGAGTGCAGAAAGAAAGAAAGGATACACAGACAGAAGGAAACGCAACCAGAGACTCATGAAATCAATCACCAGACAGCAAAGGTAGGAAAAATGATTTTATTTTCAATTTAGTGATCAAAATGTGTCAGTTTTGAGAATTTATATCTGCTGTCTATTTTCCACTATATTTGTCTATTTTTCTATAGTTACTGAGGTGACTGAGCTTGCGGAGATGGGGCGGAAACAGGGTTTTAAAATTTTAGTCCTAGTAGTTTGCCGGTCCACAAAATAATTCTTTTATTTCTGCCAGTCCACGGGTGTAAAAAGGTTGAAAACCACTAATGTAGAGTATGCCGGCTTTCTTTTTCGCCAAGCCGCGCTCGCGTTGATCAATCTTCTCCTCTCTTGCAACTTCCTGTTTCCGGTTGTGTCAGAGGAGAATATTGAACAAATGAGCACCCGCACATGCAGCTGGGCGAAAAAGAAAGCCGGCATACTCTACATCTAAGGTGAGATGGAGGGAGGGAGATGGCGGAACACTGCAGTTGATCGGGTGTCTGCTGTTTTTGTATCACTGCCTGCCTGCGCTCATGTTCCAGATTCTCCTGCATTTTTAGTGTGCACAATTGACCTAATTCGAGCTATAGGTGAACATGGGGGACACGTCATTGAAAGGGAGGACAAGTTAATTGATTTATTTTATGTTCGGTTTTTACTACAGGGCAGAGGCACTGAAACAGATTCTCAGTACAGTAGTAGTAGTGGCAGAACTCTCGTCTGTCTTCATGGTGTTTCGCAGTACTGAGGCTTATATGGATGCTGCGGGGATGGTGACGGGGCGGTGAATGGGATGGCAGTGGCGGTGATGGGGCGGTGAAAGGGATGGCGGTGACGGGGCGGTGCAGAGGATGGTGGGCCGGGGACAGAGCAGTGACGGGGATTTTTCCCTGTGTCATTCTCTAGTGAGAAACAGAGCTCTACAATCCCTCCTTCTACTCAAACATGAGACAAACACAGAGGATTTTTTTTTTTTAAATTCAGATGCATTCCTAGTCTCCACTGTCATTCCACACATCTACCACTTTTTCGTAAAGAATTATTTCCTAAAATTACTCCTGAGTCTATTACCTTTCACCTCTACCCTAAGTCCCCTTTTTCCAAAGCTCCATTTTAATTTAGAGACTTATATCCTGGGCATTTATACTATAAAGTTATTTAAATGTGTCTATCATATCTTCCTTATCCCTCCATTCTTTTAAAGTATGGATACTGAGATTTTTAAGTCTATCCCCATGTATTTTGTGATGAAGACCATTGACTATTAAGTAACTGCTCTCTGGACTGACTCCCTCTCTTTTTTAAGGTGTGGTCTCCAGAATTGTACACAGTGCTACAAGTGAGGTCTCACAGAGACATACCCAAGCACTATCATGCATCCTTCTGGCTTTTCTACCTTTGGCCACCTTCAGATTATCAGATACGATTACCCCTAAGTCCCATTCTTTCCTGCACAAAAACACTTTGCCCCCATACTGTAACACTCCATTTGAATTTTGAAGCATGAATGCATGATCCTATATTTTTTAGCATAAAATCTTAGCTGAAAAATTCTTGACCATTCTTCATGTTTTCACTATATTCTTCTTCACCTCCGATTGTCCACACCCAGGGCTGACATTAGGGAGGGCAAACACGGCAGCTGCCATGGGTCCCACAGCTGCAAGGGGTTCTACGGTCCAGGCATCTCTTCCCCTTGTTAGTCCATCTCCCTCCCTTCCCCTCACTTTCTTAGTCAGCTTTCAAAAGCAAAATTTTCCTTTTCAGAAGGTCTGTCTGTGTTTTGTATGTAAAGAAGTCATTTAAAGTTGTTTAATATGTGGTAGTAATGGGAGGTGGGGATATCAGGGGAATGGTGTAGAGAAGAGTGGCTCCCTCCTTAATGCACCCCAGCATGTCTAAAACCAGCCCTTTCCACACAATCCAGAGGTCATATCTTACTGTAGATTTGGTTGTTAGGTGCCATCAACTCTTGTTTGAGTCTTAGTGACTTGATGAACATCATCAAGTTATAGATTTTGGCACCATCTGTAAAAAGGCAAACCTTACAAGACAGCCCTTGCACAATATTGCTTACAAAATATTTTAAAAGAACTGAATCAAGGAAAAGTCTTTGTGATACCTCGCTTCTCCTCAGAGTGAGCACCATTTACCACTTTGTTGCCTCTTCTAACCTTGTTACTTTATGGCTCAAACCGAGGATTCTGAGTGTATTTATAAATCTATAGAAAGCCATGTGAAAGGCTTTGCTGAAATCTATACAACACATGTAGTTCTCTTCGATCCAACACCCTGGTGATCCAGTCAAAGAAATTAATAAGATTTGTCTGATGAAGCCTACCTCTAATATACCCATGTTGCCTCAGATCCTGCTATCCATTGGATTCCAGAAACTGCACTATATTCTGTTTCAGCAGCATATCCATTAATTTCCTCACCACAGTGGTCTGACTGTTTCAGCCTGTAGTTAACAACCTTCTCCTTTTACTGTTTTTGTGAAGAGCAGCTGTTTATTCTTGTGTTGAGTTTTGTTGGGGTTTTTTTTTTAACTTCAGTTCTGCTCCTGGCCTTTCCAACAATACCACATTTACATTGCCTCCTTTGTTACTAACATTAAAAAAAACCCTTGTCCCCCCCATTTTAGTGTATTGACTATTTTTATTGCCACTCTTATCTTTGTATTTCTGAAAACTTTTCCCAGTTTCTTTTAGGTTTTCCATATATTGTTGCTTATCCTCTTTCTTTGATCTCTTATAGTTTATGAAAGCTAACCTCTTTTTCATTATCTTTTCAGGCGCTACTTTTGAGAATCATAGTGGTTTCCTTGTCCTCTGACTTTTATCTACTTTCCTCTTTAGTAGATTAACCAGTCTGCTGCAGAAGATGCTTTTCTTTGATAGGTGGATGCCAACTCAAATTAGGAACTCTTGGGAAATAATCACATCTTCCAGGAATTTCCGCTCAAATGCTCTTAAATCATCCATGTAATATGCATTCATCTCTAGGAGGCAAGATTTTTTTACCCTGGCTTTTACCCTTGTCAGTGAGGATTGGCACCCATTTGTGCACCCATCTTCCTCCAACTATCTTCAGGAGCCATGAAGTCATTTTTATACATTCAAACTGCCTGGTAGTGTTTGTGCCAACATGGATGAGCAGCTTCAGATTATATAGTCAGTTGACTTAAGGCATCTCAGCAAATTGATTTGATTTATTACATGTGATATACTGCTTGTGCATAAGTGTTAAGCGGTTTACAATACTAATACAATAGAAATGAGGGCTGTCTCAGTGGGCTCACAATCTAATTATAGTACCTATAGAAGTATTTAATTACATGCTGGAGAAAGAGGTGTATTGTAGACACGAAAGGCGTACAAAAAGGCTGAGCATATAGAAAACTGCAACAATTACAGCATAAATAAAAGAAAGAAACAGGAAAAATTAAGCAAACCCAGTAAAAAATAAGATAAAATATTCCCCATTCAATCTCAGATAGCTTCAAAAATCTATATACTTAGGCTAGAGTCACTAAAATTTATCTGCCACAGTTTATCCAATCCTGGCACGAGATTCTTATAGATTGATCTTCACCTCTTCTGGGAATCTTTGATGCCTTAAGAATCATTTCTCGTTGTCACAGATGCTTCTCTGCCTTAAATCCTCCTCACTTAGCTCATCCACTTTTTCATGAGGGATTCAACCTGTAGGTACATTCTAGGTGGAACTAGGCTGTCACCATGGATCACAGTTTCCATATGAATAGAAGCAGAAACTGGAAATAGGGGGAACAACTTTGGATGCACAATGTTTTCCAATCATACTTACTTATAATAGTTTTGTACGTGTTGAAAGAAAATGACAAGACCTTATCAAAATTCTTATTTTTTTCTTAACTGTCTTGTAAGTCAAAAGAAGCAGCTAGCCTCTCATATGTGAGATCTGTTCTGATTCCCTGTGAGTAGCCCTGCTTACTTGCCACTTGTTGGGATATGCATAACTTCTTCTCCATTTAAACTTCAAGAAAATTGGTTTTTCCCCCTATGGTTTATAAAAACATAGAAAACAGAAGGTAGACATATGGCCTATCTAGTCTGCCTAACTATGCTATCTACTATCCTCTCTTTTCCCTTAGAGATCCAACGTATTTGCCCTGAACTTTCTTGAATTCAGATACCTTTTTGGTTCCACCACCTCCACTGGAAGGCCGATTCAAGCATTAACCACCCTTTCTGTGAAAAAGTATTTTCTGAGATTACATCTGAATCTAAACAACTGACCCGCACTCCACTCTTAACAACGATTTTCTTGACCTATTTCTCACTCTCTTCTCCCTTCAGTTCACTCATTTTGTACCTCTTGTAATCTTTTGTAAACTGCATAGAACTTCACGGTATTGTGGTATATAAACTGTTATTATTATTATTATTATTATCTATCCCCTTTCAACGTCATCCTATGCCCCCTTCTTCCAGAATTTCCTTTCAAATAAATGAGACTCGCCTCACGCATTTATGCCAAATAGGTGTTGTAAACATCTCTATCATATCTCCCCTCTTCCACCCTTCCTCCAAAGTATACATATTGAGATCTTTAAGTGTGTCCTCATACTCCTCATGATGCAGACTAGTAACCATTTTAGTTGCCTTCCTCTGGACCGACTCCATCCTGTTTCTTTCTTTTTTATGGTGGTCTCCAAAATTGTACACAATACTCTAAATGAGGTCTCACCAAAGTTTTATACAGAGCTATCAATACCTCCTTTTTCCTACTGGCAATTCCTTTCCCTATGCAGCCAAGCATCCTTCAGCTTTTGCCATTTCCTTTTCTAGCTATTTGGCCATCTTAAGATCATCACCTACTATCACACCCAAGTCCTGCTCTTTTTTTAATGCACAAAAGTTCTTTCACCCCTAAACTGTTCCATTCCCTCATGTTTTTGCAGCCTAAATGCATAACTTTGCATTTCGTGGTATTAAATCTTAATTAATGTCAAAAAGAAAAAGAACCCCTACTATAATTATCCAATTAATCATAAACAATGAGAGGCATGAGTAAAATGCACAAACATTATTAAACATTAAGCATCATTAAATATTAACCAATAATTATCATTTTTTAATATATATGAAACATCTTTATTAAATTCTCAATATATTTTAAAATTTCAAAACATTTAAAACACATAATAAGATAAGACAGACATAAACAACATCAAATACAGATACAATATAAATATGAGTATATAAATAGCAAATAGAGAGTAGATAGGATGAATAAAACAATGGTATTACAGGGTATGCTCTATCCGGGGCTCAAAAGAGACCCCACAGTGTGAAGGTGAGAAAATACTTAACTGAAAAGTCCAGAGAACTTAATAGAAGAGCAACCCGACCATCCTTGAATCAATCAGTTCATAAAGCGTGACATAGTTCAAATCCACTCGAAAGCTAAAGTGCTGATGTGTAGTGATAGCTTCAAAGTTGTGCAATATTGTGTGCAAAGTCATTCCAATTCATTCCAGAAATATAGAGAAATCAACTCAAATGTAGAGAAATGCTGCAAGATTGGTATCAGAAACGTTCCACATTCGGTCAGACATATTGTATCTGTACTTGATGTTGTTTATGTCTGTCTTATCTTATTATGTGTTTTAAATGTTTTGAAATTTAAAATGTATTGAGAATTTAATAAAGATGTTTCATATTGAGCAGTAGTGGCTGGTGGCCAGTAGGGGGTGATGTCTATGGGACGGTAATGGAATGTACGTCAGGACATGATATTTTTGTGGAATGTTTCTACAAAAGTGCTGGTTTTTCGTATGATTCTGGGTAACTCTAGTTAGATACAAGCATATGTGTTAGTTAAGGCCATGCCCAATAGAAGTGTACGAAAAATTGGTGAATAAAAATCTGAAAATGGATGTAGCCAAGGCCAGCAAAAACACACTACAGATTAATATTAAGGAAAAGCATAATAATATTCTTTTTATGTACTTTGCTATTAAGCTAGATCATGGAGGAAATCAGGATATACATGGACTCCATTTTGTTCTCTGTCTTTCTGTATCTTCTGTTTGGTTTGACTCCATTTTGTGTTCAGCCTATATCCCAAGTCTTTGTTTAGTTTCCCGCTTCTAGCATTGTGGTTCTAATTGATACCAGATGTGCCTTAAGCTGTGTAGGAAGAGCATATTAGATTACGTATCCCAAACTGAGATATAACAGGTATTAAATATGAATGACATATAATGTGTGAAGCTATGAATGAAATTATGAATGTTTGGGGCCCCAAGTATGAATGGATATGAAAGAATTTGTATTTAAAATGAAATGGCTTATATAAAGAATACTAAGGAAAAAATCCTGAACACAACATCTGGAAATGGTTAACTTAGAGTCAGAGACTGCTGTTCCAGTCTCCAACATAGGAAGGCTTCTGTGTGAGGATCAGTGAAATTTGAAGCTGTCAGCTCAGGGAGAGGGGGAAACAACCCATCCTTCTCCTTGACTGCCTTTTTCTCTGAGGGCTGAGAATATTTCAGCACCCTTTTAACAAATGCAGATTCTCTTGAATATTGGATATGTTATAAAATGTTAATGTATATTCAGAAATGAATGTAAACAAAACAAATATGATTTCTGAAACTTTTAAACATGTAAAGGAATTTTCTTTGTCTAACTTTAAACACCACCTCTGTTTTTGATTGGCCTACAGCCAATGATGTCATACTGAACTAAAGGTATATAATGGGGAGCTTCGAAGTATCGAGTTGAGTTCGTTATCAGAAGGCCAGCATTTTGGCAACTATAACGACCTCCCGCTAACGCAACTAGCCTTTTGATGTCCATGATAGAAAAATAAAAACAATAAAATTAAATATTTTGGTGAACCTTGCGTTATGTGGCATTTCCATGTTTTTGTTATTTTTTACACCTTGAGTGAAAGCTAGCAGCTTAATTGGCAGCTGCAGCTTTATGGGTGCGCTGGTGTCTCATGGTCCATGCTCAATATATGAAAAAAATGATAATTACTGGTTAATATTTAATGATGCTTAATGTTTAATAATGTTTGTGCATTCTGCTCATGCCTCTCATTGTTTATGATTAATTGGATAATTATAGTAGGGTTCTTTTTCTTTTTGACATTAGTTTATTTTGAACCTCCTTTGCATTTTTTGATTTCTCTCAGGTTTTGTTTGATTATTAAATCTTAACTGCCAAATTACAGACCATTCCTCAAGCTTAGGTCCTTCCTCGTGCCTACTCTGCTGAGTGTCTACTCTGTTGCAGATTTTGGTATCATCTGCAAAAAGGAAAATCTTACCAGATAGCCCTTCAGGAATATCACAAAAATGTTAAAAAGAACAGACCCAAGAACCGAACCCTGTGACACACCACTGGTAGCATCCCTTTCCTCAGAACAATTTCCATTCACTACTACCTTCTGTTGCCTTCCACTCAACCAGTTCCTATCCCAGTCTGTCACTTTAGGGCCCATACCAAGGACACTCTGTTTATTTATTAGACGCTTGTGTGGAACAGTGTTGAAGGCTTTGCTAAAATTTAAATACAATGCATCTAGCGCACTCTCTCTATCCAGTTTTCTGATCACCCTTTCATGAAATTGATCAGATTTGTCTGACAAGACCTGCCTCTAGTGAATCTGTTGCCTCAGGTCCTGTAATAATTTAGATTTCAGAAACGTCACTATTCTCTGTTTTAAAAATGCTTCCATTAATTTATTTACCATAGAAATCAGGCAATGGCTTGTAATTCCCTACCTTTTCCTTACTTCCACTATTTTGGAGAGGGAACACACTCATCCTTCTCCAGTTCTCTGCAGAAACATTGAAAAAGATCAGCCAGTGTAGCCACCAGAACTTCCTTAAGTTCCTTCAGTACTCTCAGATGTGTGCCATCTGACTCCATTGCTTTGTCTACCTTTAGTTTAGCTAGCTCATCCTGAACACAAAAAAATTGTTCAAGGTCTACCACACCTCCATCCCTATTTGCATTTGTCTTCTGCGAACCTACTCCCAGTGCTTCAGCTGTGAACACAGAACAGAAATATTTGTTAAGCAAGTCAGCCTTATATATATCAGCGTCTACATATTCCTTCCCTTCACCATTGAGTCTCACAGTGCTACTTTTACACTTCCTCCTTTCACTAATGTATCTAAAAAAATGTTTTTTCTTCCCATTTTATTGTGTTGGCTGGATTTTCTTCCATTTGCATCTTTGCTTTCCTGACTATTTGGTCAGCCTCTCTTAACTTTTACAGATAGTTTTGCGTCTGCCTCTTTTTGCAATCTTTTGTAGTTTTTGAAAGTAATCTCTTTTTACTTACCCTCTGAGCTACTGCTTTTGAGAACCAAAGCTTCCTTCTTTTCCTCTTACTTGTTGCCCTTATATTAGCTCCTTTTATTCATTTATTTGTTCATTTTTATTGCCCATCCTCCCCAGAAGCTCAGAACGGGTTACAATAAAATTAGGTACTTAGAAATTTTGCCCATTGCTTTCCTACTTCTTCCAGATGTTCCCATCCAGACAACTTGGTATAATCTCCCATCTGAACAAAGTTTTTTTAAAAGTCTAGATCCTTTGCTTTCAAATGAGCCCTTTCTACACATTTTCATATTAAACCACACCATACAAGAAGATAAACTCCTTTTATGATGTTTAGGCCCTTCCTAGTGTATCCCAGGATGCACTAGGCAGGGCGCTGCCATTTTGAAAAGGTGGCCCCTCATGCCGTTGTCCCCTACAAGAAAGGTACGGGGTCCTGAGGGGTCCCAATACACACTAGGTAAGGAGGATTGTTGAGCTGGGGTGCAGGGCCTGCCCACTGAACCACCAGGAACAATACGTTGTGGTGTAGTGGGGTCTGCTGGACTACCACAGATATCTTGCTTGTTTGTTTTTGCCCGGGGAATGGGGGAGAGGTCCATCCGGTAGACCACCAGGATTTTTTTTAGCAAGAGGGTTTGGGAGGGGTTCTACTGGACCTCTGGGGATTTTTGCATTGGTCAGTCTCATAATTTCCTTATTTTCCTGTTAGTGCCTGAGCTAATATGTGCTCAGTCACTGACAGGAAAGTAAGGCTACATGAGCCGTAAATGTTTGTATAGTAAAAGGTGGGTGTTCCTTGCTGTGTATTACACGGAGTGCTCATTTTAATACTATGAGCTCCTTGTAATGCATTTGTATATGATTCTCGGTGGCATCAACTGCTATCCGTAAAAACCACCGAGAACCCTTTTGTGCATTGAAGGCTGAACTAACTCACAAGCTAGACTGGCTGCAACCAGCCTTACTCAAAAAGTATGCTTTTGAACATCTGTCCTTTAATTAGCAATTTGGTGAATGAGTCTATCAATCTAGGAAGATTTTGAAGATAGGGTGGTTGGGAATTGCCTGGAAAGGAAAGATGGGCACTATAAAGCGTATAATAATTCTTTGTAGTCCATCTTAAATTCTATAGCATACTGTATCTACAATATAAAAATGTCTGTTGGTTGCTGTTTAAATAGTAAAATACCTTGCACATTGTTTAATTGAAATTGGCTGAATTCTTTGAATAATGATACAACAATTTGTCATTTTATGCTTTTAGCAAAGTTACTTTGAAACAGACAAGAAGACTGAGAAGTTTATACATTTTGAATATTACTGTACATTTAAGTTTTAACCATTCTTTATGCTAATGTTATCACTTTTCAGAACTGTATGAATCCTGAATGCATTTTGGTTTAATTATCTGAATTAGTGTTGGGGCAGTTGTATGCATTAGAAATGTTCTTCACACATATAGGGCTAAGAGTTACCATGTTGTTCCTAGGTAAAAAGGAGATACTTGGAGGTTGTGGGATTTTCCCAGATGTTGTTATGCATAGCAACTTATTCAAGCAGCAAGATGAGACTATATTCAAGCCATGCACATCAGAAGTGACTTGTTTTGCAGTATGGAGTGTATTTTGTGACCAGTCAGAACACTACTCAGTCAACTTCTTTGAGATCATAGGAACAGCAGAGATGATGGGTCCACCATGGATTTCGTCCATCTTTCATCAGACTGACTTGTATGCTTAATAGGATTGCTTTTAAAATAGAGCACCTGTGTAGGATGTTCAGAAAGGTGTTTATTTTATGAAAGCAACATTTGCCCATTTGCCTGTGCTTCCACATCCAGCCTCACATATGCACAACTGCCAATGCACAAACTTATACCTGCTTTGAAAAAAAGTGTAAATGTATGTACGTGTGTGTTTTATATAATATGCACAGACACTACAAATCCACCTCTGTCCTGCTGAAACCACACACCAGGGAATATCTGCATGCAACTCACATTAATGTATTTGCATGTTTTTCGTACATATTCTTTTTGTACATATACGGTTGCAAAATTTCGTAAGAGCCTGTTTCTGTGTGAGAATAGGCTTTGCATAAGATAAAAGCTGTTATATAGTTACACCCAAAAAAAAATTGTGCTCCAGTAAAAGAAGAAAACACAACCTCCTGTTGAACTTATCAGACAAAATAATATTTCAAATATCTTCTACTGTGAGTTCTATTGTCTCTTTCCCTGAGGAAAGTAGATATCAACCTTTTATTTTGGGGTATTTTCAGTAAATTTTATTATTTGTTGTTTTGTATGCATATCTATACAGATAAGTTTGCCAAAGTAAGATAAAACTGCTGCTGGAGATCTAAACATTCTCCTTGGAAAATAATACGAGTAACATTTCCTCTGTTTACTGTTGAACACTGAGTAGCAGATTGAGGGAAAATTAGAATGTCCAGGTATGATAGAAATGGGGAGCCTTTTGTAGAATATATATATACAGTATACAGAAGTGCAAGAATACACTTGTATTTTCCAGTATGTATAAAAGCAGCCATTTTGCAAATATACACAAGCATAAAAAGGAGCATCAACATGGTAGCATCCATGTAACAAGATGCAATTTTGTAACTGTCATAGTTGTACCACTTATATGAGTATGTGTAGCAGACTTCTTTTACCAACTTGTACATATGAGTGCTACCAATTGTCTACTGATAGTGCAGTTTTTTAAAATTTGGAAGCAGAATAGAAACATGGAATTAATCCTTGTTGCAAAACCCTGGCCAAAATGAGCACTTTTTAAAAACCAATACATGTTCTGAGGAGGTGCAAAACCCAGTAATGCAATTTATTTGAATATATGTGTATTTCCATTGTAAGATGGAGAATACACTTAGATTTTTGACCCATGCAAGCTATATCTAAACCATTCTCCTTAAAATAATCTATGTTGTAGGGATCTTCACATGTAAATAATGGCTTCTGGAAACACCATTTACACATGTATGCATGCAGAAATGCTTTTAAAATGCCCTTTTTACTGTTCTTTTATTTCTATTTGGTGTAATTTTTAAGTATTGTGATTTTTGTCTTGACATGTTCTATACAGGTTCAGGCCAGAGCTGGTCTCTTCCATGGAACTGAGCTGTTGTGTAAGACAGTTGTGAGCACAGAAATACCATCAGGCAATGACTACATCTGGAATGAAACATTAGAATTTGATATCACTGTTTGTGATTTGCCTCGAATGGCTCGGCTCTGCTTTGCAGTATATGCAGTGATGGATAAAATGAAAACAAAAAAGTCAACAAAGACTGCTAATACCAAATACCCAACTATCAGGAAAGCTGGCAAAGTGGTAATACTTTTATTTGCCATATATATTGCTAATTCAAATAAATATCTTATAGAAGCACCTATGAGTTCAAACAATACAAAGAAGGACTAATCCCATGTCAGCCATGTTTTAGGCAATAGGTCTGCAATACAGTTAATCTGGGTTCAGAATCTTATCTATTGGGCAAGGTTGGGATTGAGCTTGCTGCTGAGGTTGTAAACTGAAGACTAGGCAAGAAAGGAGGATGTCTGATTGGCAGAGGTTACCAGAAAGATAGCAATCAATGGCACCTTTTGGCAAGTACTGTGTTTCCCCGAAAATAAGACAGTGTCTTATATTAATTTTGGGTCTAAAAATCCCACTAAGGCTTATTTTGGGGGGATGTCTTATTTTTTTCATGTACAATGATCATCTCTCCCTTCCTCTCTTCCACCCCAATTCTTCCTCTTTCCTTTCTCTTCCCCACATGTGCAGCATCTTTCCTCCTCTCACCCACCCCCTTGTGCCTTCCCTCTGCAGCATCTTTCTATCCCTCCCTCCCATCCCCCATGCAGCAGAACCCTTGAGCAGCATTTTTCTATCCCTCCCATCCCCCCACCCTCCCCCCCATGAAGCAGAACCACACCAACCTTCCCACCACGAGACTGACATACCTCCCTCCAAACAGCAGTGTTGGTAGCACTCTAAACAGGCTACTTCATGGCCTTCTCCCACTGGGGCCTTCCCTGTGCCGTGTTGCTGATGACATCAGCAGTGATATGGCAGGACTCAGCAGGAGAAGACCGCGAAGCGGCCTGTTTAAAGTGCTGCTGATGCTGTTTGGAGGGAGATATGTCGGTCTCGCGGTGGGAGGGTCAGCTGGGTTTGGATGGGAGGGAGAGATCAAAAGATGCTGCGCAGGGGGATGGGTGGAAGGGTCAGTGGGGTGCGGCTGGGGGAGCTGCTGCCGGTGAATCCAGGGATGGAGTCGTGGAGTTTCATCAACAATCAGAAGGGGCTTCGGGGGCAATCTAACTAGGGCTTATTTTTGGGGTATTGCTTATATTAAGACCTACCCCCAAAATCATGCTAGGTCTTATTTTTGGGGTAGGTCTTATTTTAGGGGAAACACGGTGTCTAGTTAGCTATCTGGTCATGTCTTCTGGAGAGGACGAGCGATGATGCTGAGAAGAAGAGAATTAAAAAATAAATAAGATGTGCAAGATTGCTGCAAATAGAGCAGTGCAAAGAACTCTTGCCAGCATTGGATAACCATGCAAACTTCACCAGCTATCTAAGTGCAGTTTTTGTGCTAATACTGTCTTGCATAGTCTCTTTTACTAGAAAGTTATGCAGATTAGATAGTGATTGAAAAGTACTTTAATACATACCTTATTAAATAGAATTGATACTGGGATCCTTAATGTACTTATGCTTGATTTGATTTACAATGTATGTATAGAGTAACTTCATGGTATGATTTTCAAGGATAGTCCTGTTAGCCAGGTTGCTCAGTAGACTATCTAGTCTCTTAATAGAATAAACTTAAATGTACCCCAACATTTGTTCTTGTACAATCTCACTCTATTTCTGGACAAGTGGGTAGTCAGTCCTATCTCATGAGATCTCTTATAGGAAGCTTTATTTACATATTTTTGATCCTCCTCTCCTACCTCAGGACTGCCCTCTGACTTCAGTTGTCTTCCTACAAGCTAGTCTTCCAGTTGTCTTCCTACAAGCTAGTCTTCCAGTTGTCTTCCTACAAGCTAGTCTTTTCTACTTGTATGTTTTTTTCTCTAACTTCAGTGTTTTTGCGGCTTTGTGTGTTCGTGCTGCAGCAGTTCCCCGCAGGGACAGCTTTGGCTGCGGGAGATCGTAGACTTTACTGGCAAAGTCTCCCACCTGGACAGCCTGCGTTAACAGATTGAGGCTCAGGACTTATTCCCTTGGAAGCATTGCTCATCCCAGATTTGTCCGCTAGTGGTTTTGAGCGCAGACTGCATGGTTCTGTGGCAGTTTATCCAGGATTGGGATTGACTACGTTCCTCCACCCATTTGCTTGCACAGCGTTCTGGATGAGGTAGAAGTCTCTGGCCGGAGCATTGGGCCCAAGAGGCAATCAGAAGACTGATAGTCCAGGTTCCAGAGGATCTCCCTGTAAGCTGTTTCAGCTTCCAGCATACAACATAGCACAGTAACATGCTTGACAGACTGTGAGATTGATTGGGGAGGTCTCCAAATTTGGATTTTAAGTGGTTTGAGAGTTAGCCTAGGTCCCCGTTCTCAAAAAAAATCCTAAAATCGCTGTGTTTTGGGGGTTGTGGTTTTCCTGGGCAGTTTTATTAGTAAAAATGTTCCTACGGTGGCCATCATGGATTTTCCCATCCTGAATTAAAAGGTTTTTTTCTGCCTCTACAAGCTTTGTTTTTGCAAGAAAAAACATCAGATGGACTCCTTAGGGTAGGATACTTTGGATTCAAGCTCAGTTTGTGGCAGATGGATGACAGGCAAGCATCCATGTTCCACGTGCTAGGGGGGGGGGGGCAGTGAAGTGGCATCAGCTTTAGCTCCATCTGCTCCTTCGTAGGGTTCTACCGCTTAATCCATCCAAGGCCAGTCCAAAAAAGGCTAAAATGGACCCAGGAGGGTACCACAAGTGTGTCCCCAGCAAAACACAGCCACGTTTCTGTGTCTAAAGGCCATAAATCTTCCAAGAGCTCCAAGGAGGACTCACAGGAGGTGGGCATCCCTCAGGATTAACATTCCCCCCCCTCCCCATTCCTTGAATTTATTAAAATGCTCTTTCAAGCATATCTAGCTCAGAAAAATTCACCAAATCTGCCTACAGTGGTGTATCTGTTAGCGTTGGTGATCCCATCTTCTCAGGACGCGATTCCCAGCAGAGAGTCTATGCACAGCCTAGGGACAATCTGCTGACATATGTTTCAGATGATGTGACCATGCCTTTGAATACTCATAGGTACCTTCACAGTGGAGGATTTGACTGCAGTCATGGATCGCCAGGATCTAGATCTGGGAGATCCTCCAGATTTTGGGGAGGACCCCACGGCGCAGAGACTATTTAAACCTTTTGCGTTGATAAGGATTATTTCTGAATCCCTTCAGGAATTAAAATTGGAGGCTAGCCAGTCCTCAACAGTCCTCTTTCATGAGTAGAAGGAAGGCTGCGGTCTTCCCTGACCATCTGGACATTGCAAAAATGCTCACCGATCACTGGGCGGCACTGGGAGGATGGTCCTCTGAGAGTGGCCAAGGCCATGTCCAAGCTCTATCCTATGGCAGATGCCTTTAATCGGCATTCTGTTTCTCCAAAGATGGATTCCTTGGTGGTGCAAGTCACCAAGCATACTTCTCTCCCCAGCGAGAGCACTGTAGTGTTGAAGAACTCACAAGAGCACAGGATTGATTTTGTTCTAAAAAAGCTTTTTGATTCCTCGGCCTCTGCTTTGAAAGCAGCCACAGCGGCATCCTTTGTCGCTAGAACCTGTCACTCCAAGCTGAACCATGATCTTGACAGGATCTTTCCTTTTTGGTTTTGGGCGTGGACTATATTACTGATGCCCTGTATGACCTATTCAGAGTATTGAGTAAGCTATTGGCGCACTCTATTTTCATGCGCCTGATGTTGTGGATCAGGCAGTGGTCCAGTGATTCATGTCCAAGGCAACCCTCAGTAAGCTCTTTAAGGAGCGATTGCTATGCGGTAAGGGTTTGGATGACCTTATGGCTAGTGTGCAGGACCATAAACCTAAGTCCTTGCCAGACAGCAGGCCCCAGTCCTCTAGGGCACAGTTCTTCAACCGCCGGTCCACGGACCGGTGCCGGTCCGCAGAAAATTACTGCCGGTCCGTGCAGGACCGGCAAGATCAACATCTTCAATTTCCTGCTGGTCCGCGCAGGACCGGCAAGATCGAGGAGCTGTAGTTCGCGCAGGGCTGGAGAGATAATGGGGAGCCTCAAACTGTGCTTTCTCCCCTCCCAGCGGCTCTCCTTACAAGCGCAGCGATTCAGGAAGGAAGCCTTGGAGCTTTTGCTGAGTCGGGCCGCCTCTGATGATGCAACTTCCGCTTTCCTCAGAGGCAGTGCGACCCAACAAAGGACCCGAGGCTGCCTTACTGAATCGCAGCGCTGACAAGTAAGGAGAGTTGCTGGGAGGGGAGAAAGCTGCTTGGCATGGTGAAAAAAAAGGGATAGCTGCTATTGGACCTGGAGAGGGAGAAGGAGAGATGCTGCTGAGAGGGGAGGAGGGAAACGAGTCTGGGAAGCTGCTGGACAAGGGGGAAAAGGGACAGCTGCTACTGGACCTGGAGAGGGAGAAGGAGAGATGCTGCTGGGAGGGGAGGAGGGGAAGGAGTCTGGGAAGCTGCTGGGCAAGGGGAAAAAAGGGACAGCTGCTACTGGACCTGGAGGGAGGGAGAAGGAGAGATGCTGCTTGGAGGGGAGGAGGGAAAGGAAAGGGAAGAGAGTTACTGCTAGACAGGGGGAGGAGGGAAGGGAGAAGAAAAAAGGAAGGAAACAGCTTACAGGGAGATTAGAGGAGGGGAAGGGGAGAGACAGGAATGAGATGGGAAGGGGGGTCAGCAGAGAAATTGAGAGGGACAAAGATGCTAGATCTGGTGTAGGAGAGATAAAAATGAAGAGAGCAGTGAATCTGGAATGAATCCTGTAAAAAGGAGAGAGGGGCATAGGCTGGATGGAAAGGGGAGGAGGGCATAGAAAGAAGACAAATTCCATATGGAAGGAAGAGAGGTCAGACATTAGATGGAAGGGGCAGATTCTGGATTGAAGAGACAGAGAGGGCAGACGCTGGAAGGAAGAGAGTGAAAAGAAGATGAAAGCAGAAACCAGAGACAACAAAAGGTAGAAACAAATAATTTTATTTCTATTTTGTGATTAGAATATATCAGATTTGAAATATATATCCTGCTAGAGCTGGTGTTAGACATAACTGGGGACTGCAAAGTCCAGGCAGTGGCTTAGGGCTCTCTCTGACCAGGGGGGCAGTTGCCCTAATTGCACTCCCCTAACCCTATTCCTGCTATGTGTGACTGCGGTATTCTGTTAGCATGATATTTCTGTGTAGCATTCTGTAATAATTTGACTTATTCAGTTTTCTTGATAGTAGAGGGGATATATGGGGAGGGGAGACAGGGATTTTGTTGATCCTTGCTCTGTATTATTTGTATTTATAAAATAACAATTGTACAGAATAATGTTTCTTTTTATACTTTAATAAAATATATTCAGTATAACTGAGGCTTGTGCAGATGGGAACAGATGGTTTGCGAGGCTCGCGGAGACGGGGCGGAAACGGGGTTTTTAAATTTCAGTCCTAGTAGTTTGCCGGTCCACAAAATAATTTTTTTTTCCCGCCGGTCCATAGGTGTGAAAAGGTTGAAGAACACTGCTCTAGGGGACAGGGGTATTCTAGTTTTTATTCCTTCAGGCGATATTGTTAAAACTCTAGTGGTCCCTCAGGTCACAGATCTTATCAGACAACGAAACCATGGTTTGGTGGGTCTAGGAATCCACAATTTTCAGGAGTCTGCCCTACATTCATCCCAAAGAAGCAGTTATGATATCAAGATCTCAACTGACCCTCCGCAGATCAGAAGGGAGGCTCTTGGCATTCCTGGAGGAGTGGATAGACATCGCCACAGATTACTGGGTGCTGGACATTCTGCGAGATGAGTACAAACTCAAGTTTTATCAGTCTCTTCCAGAATTTTTCCTGGACTCTCCAACAGGAAGACCAGACAAAGTGGCCAAGGTCAAAGCCATTGTCCAGAGATTGCAGGACATAGCTGCCATAGAGCATGTCCCAGAGTTGGACTCGAGCTCTGGCAGATACTCGATATATTTCATCGTGCTAAAAAGGGGCTTCAAAGACTGGAGCCCAATCCTGGATTTCAAAGCGGTCAATATGGCCCTCAAAGTTCCCCATTTCAAAATGGAAATGGTGGTCTGTGATCACCTCGGTAGCACCAGTGGAATTTCTGGCCTGTCTGAATTTGACGGAGGCCTATCTTCATATTCCCATTTTTCTGGAGTGCAGAAGATATTTGAGGTTCCACATCTTGCAACGGCATTTCCAGTTTGCAGCCTTGAACTTCGGGCTGGCGACAGTGCCTCAGACCTTTATCAGGGTGACGGTGGTAGTGGTTGCAGCCCACCCATGAAAACTTGGGATTCAAGTCCATCTGTATCTGGACGATTGGCTCTTCAGAGCCCAGTCAGAATCTAAGGGGCACCTGGTGGTGCACCAGGTCATCCAGTTGCTTCAGAGGCTAGGCTGGGTGGTCAGCTTTTGGAAGAGTCAGCATGTTCTGACGCAAGACCTGGAATATCTAGGGGTCCGTTTCGCCACAGGGACGAACAAACTAAACTAAACATAAGAACATAAGCAGTGCCTCCGCTGGGTCAGACCAGAGGTCCATCATGCCCAGCAGTCCGCTCACGCGGACTGCTATACAGGTCCAGGACCTGTATAGTAATCCTCTATCTAAACCCTTCTATCCCCTTTTCCTTCAGGAAACTAATCCCTTCTTGAACCCCAATACCATACTCTGTACTATCACACCCTCTGGAAGCGCATTCCAGGCATCCACCACCCTTTGGGTGAAGAAGAACTTCCTAGCATTGGTTCTGAATCTGTCCCCTCTTAATTTTTCCAAATGCCCTCTCGTTCTTGTAGTTTTCGAAAGTTTGAAGAATCTGTCCCTCTCCACTTTCTCTATGCCCTTCATGATCTTGTAAGTCTCTATCATGTCCTTGAGTTTATGTACCGCATCCTCTCCATAAAGATAGAGCTTGGAACAGTTTACAGGAACTTAGGAAGGAAAAACATAGTAAGAATTAGTGATTATAAAGAGGGTAACGAGAATAGCAAGTTTTCAGATGCTTTCGGAATAATTAGAAGGAGCCCAGATTCTGAAGCAGGGCAGGAAGGTTATTCCAAAACTCAGTGATTTTGAAGAAAAGAGATTTCCCTAATTTTCCAGCATACAGAATGCCTTTTAATGAGGGGAAATATAGTTTAAGTTTTTGGGTGGATCAGGTAGTGTCAGGTCTCGTAGAATTCCAAGATAGTGGAATTAGGGGAGGAAGAATGTCATGCAGAATCTCAAATGTTAGGCAGGCACATTTAAAGTGAACCCTAGAAATTACTGAAAGCCAGTGAAGTTTTGACAGAAGCTGGAAAACATGATCAAATTTACTTTTTGCGAAGATTAACCCAGCAGTATTCTGGATCCACTGAAGACTTTTCTTGGTTAGACTTAGATAGACGGAATTACAATAGTCCAGCCTGGAAAGAATGATTGATTGTACAAGGACAGCAAAATGTTGTTGGTGAAAGCAGGATCTCACTTTTCTCAACATGTGAAGATTAAAAAAACATTTTTTTACCAGAGAGTTGAGATGGTCATTAAATAAAAGTGTAGAGTCAATAATGATGCCCAAAACTTTGCTTGAGAATTCAATCTGCAGTGTAGGACCAGAAGGTAATGAAATGAGCGTGGGTAGCTGATCTAATTTTGGGCTAAGCCAAAGTAGTTTTGTTTTGGACTCATTCAGCTTCATTTGTACAGTGAGGGCCCAGGATTGGAGTTTCGTTATGCATGCTAATATAGTCTCAGTGAGGTTAGTAAGGTTCGAATCTATCTCAAGAAGGACAAGGATGTCATCTGCATATGTATATAATGTTTCAAAGGGAGATCGATGGAAGAGTTTCAAAGTAGACATATAAATGTTGAAAAGAATAGGGTACAGAGGTGATCCCTGCAGGACTCCACTTAACGGTTTCCAAGGAGATGACATGGTTCCATTCATATTAACGTTAGAATTTCGAGAACCAAGACTGTGGAATCAATGCCTATCTCAGAAAGTTGGTAAATTAGAATATCGTGGTGGACAACATCAAAAGCCGCAGATAGATCGAATTGTAATAGGATTGCAAGCTTATTACAAGAGTGTAGTTGTTGAACCTATGAAGTTAAAGAGGCCAGTAGGGATTCGGTGCTGAAACTGGGTCTGAAGCCATATTGGCAAGGTGTTTCTTCCCAAGTCACTCCAGGAGAAGCTTTGGCAGTTGTCTTTCTGCACTCTCAAGCCCCGATAGTCTGGCAATACCTTTACGTTCTGGAGTCCATTTTTGCGATAATAGATGTAGATCCTTGGGCAAGGGTCATTTGCGCCTACTAAAAGACACACTTATCTCCCGTTGGAGTCTGCAGAGGGCTGCGCTGCATGTGCCTTGGTCAATAAAGGCTCTGCACAGTCTAGCCTGGTGGTTGAATACTCTCTCTCTGATCAGAGGAGTTCCCTCCAGGTCTCTGTCTGGGTGATCTTGATGACTGATACCAGTCTTTATTGGTTGGGGATACTTTGCACAGACAGTCCGGTACTGGGCCGCTGATCTAAGAGAAAGTGGTTGATCAATCGTCTGGAGTTTTAAGCGATCTGACTGGCTCTCCTACACTTCGAGAGTGCACTCCATAACAAGGCGGTTCAAGTCTTTTTGGACAGTGCCACAGCAGTGGCTTATGTCAGTAGCCAAGGAGGCACCTGGAGCGTGCCTCTGCAGCAGGAGGCTCAAATGCTCTTTTGCTGGACAGAAAGGCATCTTCTTTCTCTTTTAGCTGCGTACATAACAGGAGCAGACAACATGCAATAGATTATCTCAGCTGTCAAACTCTGCATTCTGAGGAATGGTCCTTGTTGGCTACTCAACAGGAGTGATGGCTACAATCTTGTGTAACAAGAAGTTGACTTTGGCAGATATGCGAAGGCTTGGAGGTGTTTTCAGCATTGGTGCGCTTGGAAGAATGAAATTCCGAGCATGACCTCGATCATGCTTGTGCTCACCTTTCTTCGAGTAAGCCTAGAAAAGGGGCTTGTTGTCGGTTCCCTGAGGATTCAGATAGCTGGCTCTCTGACTGCTCATCTGGATGTAGTTTGGTTTTTGAAGGGCATGTTACAGCTACGCCCTCTGTTACATCAGCCGTTCCTGACTTGGAATCTCAATTTATTTCTGAGGTCACTTACTAGTTTGCCCTATGAACCGTTGGAATGGGCTTCTTTGATGGATCACACCATCAAGACGGTCTTCTTGGTGGCCATTACATTGTCCCGCAAAGTTTCCAAACATCAGGCCATGCCCTGCAGAGATCCTTTTCTGCGGATTATGGATTTCAGCTTGTTCCTGCACATTGTCCCCTCCTTCCTTCTGAAGGTGGTTTCTAGTTTCCACATCAACCTGGAGGTGTGGTTTCCAGACTTTGCACCCTCGGGTTCGAACAGACATGATACGGTGGTGAAATTGCTGGATATACGCAGGCTTTTGATGAGGTACTTAGAAGTCATGAATGAGTTTCATTTGTCCGATCATTTGTTTGTGCTGATTGGAACAGCCTGAAAAAGCTGACTGGCTTCAAAAGCCACTATTTCCATTTGGATCTGCATTTCATCCACCTAAATTGGATCCAGAAAGCAGGACTCCTCTTTTGGGAAAGACTCATTCCACATGAGGAGTAGTTTCCTCATGGCCGGAATCTTCAGCGGTTTCCCTGGAAGAAATTTATAGAGCTGCCAGTTGGTCCTCCTTGCATACCTTTATGAGGTTTTACAGGATAGATGTGGCAGCCAAACAGTATTCTGCATTTGGATCTTCAGTTGTGGCAGCAGGCTAATCAGTCCCAGCCTGACTTTTGAGGGACTGCTCTGTTACGTCCCACTTGTCCAGGAATAGAGTGGGAGTATTCAAGAACGAAAGATTAGGTTCTTACCTTTGCTATTCTTCTTTCTTTATAAATTCACACTCTATTCCTGGAACCTGCCCTGGGAGTTGCTGATTTCACCAATTGTCCGTGTCAATAAATGCTGGTAAGTTGGCCTTCTGATTATTTGACCAGCCTTTCTAAGATTAATATCTGACCTTATTTTGCCCTTTGCCCTGGGACCTATGGCTAATGTGCCCCACACTGTTAGTGCAGGCTGTGTCTCCTTATTTGTTCCGATTTTATGGTTTATAATGTTTAGAAAACCTTTTTTGATCATGATTGTTATCTAGTTTTATGATATGAGCAGATTAGACTTGTTTTTCGAGGAGTATCCCCATACCCCTGCTCTTTTCTGTGTCCTGTACAGGTATGGATGTCTGCTTTTGTACTATCTGGAAGTGAGAGGGCAGTCCTAAGGTAAGAGGGGAGGATCAAAAATGTGTAAATGAAATTTCCTAGAAGAGATCTCGTGAGATGGAATGGACTACCCACTTGTCCAGGAATAGAGTGTGGGTTTATAAGAAACAAGATTAGCAAAGTTAAGAACCTAATCTTTCGATTGTGTTGACCTTTGCATGATATATCCCTCCTTTGAAAATTAGTTGTAAGGTCCTTTACAGGTCTTTATAGCTGTAGATAAGCTTTAATGTCTGAATTGCAAAGTTCACAATCTCAGCATCTCAGTGCTTTAGTTATCTCCTATACTACCTGGCAAAGTATACAAAGACCCTCCTGCTTATTGACACTCCATTCATTTTGTACATCTATAATTCTAGTGCATTAGGTATGTTATGCTGAACCAAGGGTCTTGCATCTGCTCCCGCGAGTCCATTGCAGAATACTGATTAATGTTTTCAATACCACCTCCTTCTCCCTGCTCTCTGCTGCCCTCAGTCAATTATTTCTTCTTACAGGAGCAAATTTGATCTGCTCTGTCTTTTTTGTGTTTTTCAAGGGTTTTTTTTTTTTTTTGCATTTTTTTGCCGGATTTTATGTTCCTATTCAGCTCCAGTGTCTGTCTAGCCTGCATGAGAGGAGCAGACTTCAGTTTGCAACTGACAGGTGGATCCTGCGGGGACCTGCTCAGCTAGCCTGCTTGAACTGTTGAACTGTGGAATTTAGGGTTTCCCCTTCTGTTTGCTCACTCCTTGATTTGATCAGGAGCAGCTTGTGCAGGCTGTATGGACACCAATTGTGTTTCTATGGAATGCACACGGTGTTGACTACATTTCTCCCCCCCCCCCCCCTTTTTGTGGCATTTGGAAGTCCCAGGGGTGGAGGCTCAGTCAGGCTCTGGTTCAGGCTCAGGCTCTGGCCTGACTGGCAGCTGAAGAGTCAGAAGAGGCAGCTTTCATGGTGGTAGAGATCCTCCTCTATTCCAGCTATCCTAGGAGGAGCTGTGGCAGGCTGCAGCACATCTTCCTAGCATCTGGTCTTGTGGGTAGGGCTGTCACAGCCCATACTGCAGTTTGGAGGGAGAGGGTCTGAAGTTGTGGTTTTTAAGATTATATTTTGTTGTAGCCTTGTTATCCCACCCCAAACATCCTAAAATCGCTGGTTTTTTAGGTCCTCCAATGGAGTTATAGATGTCTTTTCAGTGAGAAATCCTGGTGGCAGCTATCTTGGATTTTTCCCGATTTGAATTCTGAGTTCTCAAACTTCTTCAAAAAGCCTCATTTTTTATTCTAACCACCACGGATGGAGTCCTCATGCTCCAATGGCTTGAATTCATGTGAAGGTTGTGCTGAATGGGCCTCCAAAGAGTGCCTTTGTGCCACATGTTCTGCCGCGCATACAGGGGAGGCAGGAACCTCAAGTTCATCCTCTGACCACCTTATTAATGCTACCAAACGGCTGTTGGAATGGATGGGAATGATTTTGCCTTCTTGGGGTTCCGTACTGCAGTGCCAGTTCCTAGTAAAGGTTCTGATGGCCCCAAAGCGAAAAGAAAGCGCTCTAACCCTCGTTTTGAAGGGGGTTCTCGGTCCTCTATGCCATTTAAACCTGACTGTGAACTTGCTCTGACAAGCCTTTGTCGGCAGCACTGATGCTCCTTCTGGGTTATCTAGAGAGCGACCATCTGTGCAGAGGCCCTGTGTGCAGCCTCCCCATGGCATCTGCTTCTTCATGGACACCGACAGCTGGTCGGACAGAGTCCCTGAGGATGATAGTCTGGACGCTTATCATCTTTCACGGAGTGAAGCTTTGGACATAAATGATGCGACACTGGATGAAGCAGATCAGGGTCTGAGTGCTGCTGCGGACCAGGGTGAGTATCCTTCTGTGCACAGGCTGTTCAAGTCTGCTTCACTGATGGATCTTCTCATTGAGTCTCTGAAGGAGCTCAAAACTGATCCTTCTCAGCCTACTTCCCATGGTTCTCTACTCAGTAGGATACACTCTCAGCCTACCACCTTTTCGTGGCATCTGGATATGAAAGTCCTGATTTCTGAGCACTGGGAGAACCCTGAGGGCTCCTTTAAGGTGGCAAAAGCAATGTCCAAACTATATCCTATGGACCAGGAGTTTGCTATGCCTAAAGTGAACTCTGATGACTCAGGTGACCAAGAACACATCCCATCCTAGTGAAGGGGGCGTAGTGCTTAAGGATCAACAGGATGCGCAGATCGGATCGGGTCGGAGGTTGATCGGCCAGGAGGTTAGTGAATCGGGTCAGGGTAGGGGAACGATCGCAAAACCAGTAAAACTGGTTTTGCGATCGTCAAGACATGATTGGAAGCATTAGTGAATCTAATCCATAGTGTTATTGTCCTTTGGGAGGGAATAGCAAGCAAGTTCTGAGAAACAGAACAAAGGGATCTTTGCGGGGTATAAGGAATAATTAGTCTGTTAATTCTGGGAGGTTAGTGGCTCAAGTTTTGAAGGTTAGTAATAAAAATTTTATATGTGATTCAGTGTTCAACTGGTAGCCAATGAAATTTGATCAGCAAGGGGGTTACATGATCAAATTTTCCTGCATGTGCTATGATTTTAATTGATGTGTTCTGTAATATCTGTAAACGTCTTAATTCTTTTTGGGTTATACCTTCTGTATAGAGCATTTCAATAATCAAGGCATGAAATTACGAGGGAATAGATTAAAACGTTTATGGAAGAAGATTTGAGAAGTTTTGAAAGAGAGCGAACCATGCGCAGTCTATGAAAACATTTCTGTACCACTGTACTAATTTGATCATGAAATGATAATTTCCTGTCCAAAACAACGCTCAGGTCCAGGCTTTCCTTTGAAGGTTTCTGGACATTCAAGCCATCAAGCAAGTTCCAGATGTAGATTTGGGCTCCAGCAGATTCTTCATATACTTTGTCGTGCCCAAGAAAAGTTCAAAGGATTGGAGGCCCATCCCAGACCTCAAGTACATCAATGTGGCTCTGAATGCCTCATTTTCGGATGGAGACTCTTCTGTTGGTCATTGTTTCAATGCAACCAGGGGAGTTACTGGCGGCGCTGGACTTGATGGAGATGCATGCCCAATATTTCCTGACCACAGGCGCTTCCTTCAGTTTTATGCCCTGGAACAGCATTTTCAGTTCAAGGCTGGATTTTCAGTACAGCCCCCTGGATCTTCACCAAGGTTATGGTTGTAGTGAAGACTTGCCTCCACAGACTGGGTTGGCTGGTCTATTCTTACCTGGACGACAGGCTCATCTGAGCGCCCTCGTGGGAGGAATCAGAGAGAGCAGATCAGACCATCTTGGAAACACTTCAAGGTCTGGGTTGAATTGTCAACCTGAACAAGAGCCAGCTGCAGCCCATCTAGTCCCTGGAGTATTTGGGTGTCCAATTTGACATTGAGAAAAGCTGAGTGTTTCTTCCAGAGTCACACAGACTGAAACTTGGGCACCAAATCTCGGCTGTCTTGGCACAGCTGGTTCTGTCAACCTGGGATTAGCTTCAGGTCCTGGGCTCAGTGGCAGCCACAATAGAAATGGTTCCTTGGGCAACACTCCCTCCTCTCTCGCTGGTCTCTGCAGAGGGACCCTTTGTATATTTAGAGGCTCGCTGCAGCATAGCCTGTTGGTTTCATCCTCAGTCCCTGTCCTCAGGGAAGCCTCTAAAGATAGACTCCTGGACCAAGCTATCAATGGATGCCAGCCTCCTGTACAGAGGAGTGCATTGTGAGGATCACCTAGTGTAGGGGCAGTGGTCCTCAACACAATGCCGATAGCAGTGGCTTACATCAACAGGTAAGAAGGCATCAGGAGTGTCAACCTCCAGAAGGAGGCAAAAGCTCTCTTCCGTTGGGCAGAAGCTCATCTTCTAGCCATTACTGCATCTCATGTCACCGGAGTGCAAAACGTGCAGGTAGACTTTCTCAGCAGGCAAACTGTGGACCTGGGAGAGTGGTATCTCTTGCCCCCAGACATTTCAGAGCATTATAGAACGTTGGGGAAATCCTGCGTTTGACCTGACGGTGAGCAACAAGAAAGCAGCGATTCAGCTACAGATACGAGCACGTAAGTGCCAGAATCGATGCTCTGGTTCAGCCTAGGCTGGTAGACAAACTCCTGTATGTGTTTCCTCCCTGACCGATGGTAGGAAGAGTCCTGAGAATAGTGGCCAGATATCAAGGATGAGTTATCCTAGTGGCCCCAAACTGGCCCTGACACCCATGATATGCGGACCTGGTGCGCCTTCAGATCAGCCACCCTCTGAGACTTCAGCCATTCTGGGGACTCTTCACACAAGGTCCAATCATCCTGCAGAATCTGGAGCACTTTGGTCTCATGGCATAGCTTTTGAGCGCTCAGCTTTGAGCCAGAAGGGCTATTTGGATCTGGTTGTGTGCACATTCTTGAGAGCCAAGAAGCTTGCCACTTTTACAGCATATGCCAAGGCATGGGATATCTTCCTTCGTTGGTGCAGCTTCAGTGTCAGCTGTTCAAAAAGGTCTGGATATGGGACTGAACTGTAAGTCAAGTGGCTGGAGTTTCCTGTTTCAGGTCCCAGGGTGCCAGATATTCTCAATCTTGCACCAGATGTTGTCAGATTCTTCATGGGTGCTCTGAGACTAAGGCACCCCAGTTCACCAGCACTGTCCGTCCTTGAAGGGTTCTCAAGGTCTCCGTTTGAGCCCTTGCGGGATGTCACGCTCATGAACCTGACTATCAAGACAGTGTTTCTGGTTGCCATCACTTCTGCAAAGCATGTGTCTGAACTGCAAGCCTTGTCATGAAGGAAAGGTTGGTGTTTCCTTGAGGACCATCTTTCTTGCCAAAAGTGGTATCAGTGTTTCATATCAACCAGAAAATTCAACTTCCGGCTTTCCAGCCCTTGGGATCTAAGAAGAAGGGCAAAGTCTTGAAAGTGCTAGATATCCAGAGGGCTATATTGCATTACCTGGAGGTCATGAATGACTTTCGTCTCTTGGACCACCTTTTTGTGTTGATGAATACAGCTAAAAAGAGGAGGCCGGCTTCTAAGGCTACCATTTCAAGGTGGATTAGGTCAGCTGTTTCGTCCTGCTACATTGACAGTAGTAGGCAGCCTCCCTTCGCTCTTTAGGCACATTCAATGAGAAGGCTTGCCTCTTCCATGGCTGAAGCCAGGACATTTCCTTCTGATGAGATTTGCCAGGCAACAACTTGGTCATCCCTTCACACTTTAACCAAATTTTAAAGGGTGAACGTAGCAGCCCGAGAGGACTCCTCTTTAGGATCCTTGGTTTTGAGGGCAGGCTTATCTTTCCCACCCGGGGTTTCTGGGACTCCTTAGTTACATCCCTTGGTTCAGCATACCATCCTTATTGCACTGGAAAAAGATTAGTTTCTTACCTTGATAATATCTTTTTCAGTAGATGGGGATGGTATCCTGAACCCTCTGCCCATCATTGTCACTGCGCATGCCGAGGCAATCTTTTACTTGAAGGCTGCATCTCTGACCTTTCTGCCAATTATTATAAATTGGAAGACATTGTATATTGAATGTATATATAATTACTTGGGATTTTCTCAGTTCCACAGTTTATTCTGGCTTTTTGCTAATAAAGATTATTTGTTACTTTCCTCTCCATGGCGTGTTTATGAGCTGTGGGGCTCATAATCGAAACAGAAATACATCTAAAATCCTGCCCAAATCGGCACTTGTACAACCTTAAAGACAGGCCATCCAAGTGCCAATAAAACGGGTTTTAGATGTATCTAAAAACAGCTTAAGCCTTTTCAGTGCCGCTATACTCCCGGAGCTGAAAAGGGCATTTTAGGAGGAGTGATGAGGATGGGATTTGGGCGGGACATGGACTGACCTAGACTCAGTCGTACTGCAAGTATAACCGAAAGTTTAATGGGACTGCCTAGACAGAACTTATACTTAGTAACTTAGGCGATCTGAAAACAGGTCTAAGTGCCCAGAAGGCATCCAAAGTGACCAGATAACCACTGCAGACACAAAGTACAGACCTCCCCCCCCACACACACCCCCACACACACACAAAAATCGGAATAAAAACGTACATACCTGCCTCCAGATCATCAGCACCTGGCATAGGAAAGCCTAATAGAGCTGCTCAGAGGTGGCTTAAGTAGTCTGGGGGGTGGGCTAGTGAACTATAGAGAGGAGGACCCAGGCCCATAAGCCACTCCAACCACTGCATTCATGATGAAACATGTGCAACCCCCCAAACCCTATTGTACTGCCATATAGGTGGCACCTACAGCAATAAGGGCTATTGGGGTGGTAGACAGGTAGGTCTAGTAGGTTTGGGGGATGTTTTGGAGGGCTCACAATGACCTACAAGGGAGTTGTGGTAAGATGTTTGTGGCACCCTTTTTGTGAAATTCACATCAGTGCCTTGTAAGGTGCCCCACTACTCTGTTGCCATGACTGGGTGTTCAGTCCATCACTTTGCTGACCCCTTCCATATCCAAAAGGTCTTGTTCTAGGCGTTTTTGACTTGGACACATTTTTGGACGAGAATGGGGTATAAAAGATGACTTAGTGGTCTGGATGATCAAATGGCTGGATGTACAAGTAGACAATTTTCAAAAAAATATCTATTTTGGACATATTTTTCAAGAATGGACTTTGGACATGTCCGACTATGGGCGACTAGCGACTTAGGCCCAAAACAGACTTAGACGTATTTTTTTATTATGCCCCTATACGTATTTTTATTTATGAGCAAATCAAAGTTTTGTTGGGGGGGGTCTCCCCATTCTCCTCCTGTTCTCTCCTGTAGGGCTGTCGCCTGCTTTGAAACTAACTGGGGACAGCAGGGAGGAGGAGGTGGTGGTACTGAAAACAGTAATCAGTATCTCCTGCAATGAACTCGAGGGAGCAGATGCAACACTCTTGATTCAGCATACCATACTTATCTACTGGAAAAAATATTAAAGTAAGAAACTAATCTCTTTGTCACTAACAGTTAGCAGATATTAACATCATAGCTTCATATTTTTTAAAGACTTGCACAATCTGAAGCATCATAATGTTGTGTGGGATTAGAACAAGTATTGGAGCTGTAGAACCTACTCAATAGCTATTTTTGGCTGTATTTTATTGCTCGTTGTGTAGCCCTTTTTTGTAAATCTCTTGGGGCAGGCTACAAAATTCCAGTAAGAAATTATTATATGGTAACATGGGAGCACCTCTTGACTATTTCTTGTAGGAGTGCTCTTTAAAGTTACCAATTTAGAATGTGAGAAAAAAAAAAAAATCTAAAGATAGAAAATATCAATGTGTACATTAAGTGGAAGATAATTTTGAATCAGTAATTCCGCCAGCCATATCAGAAATCACCAAAGATAGATGGGTAATGGATTTGCGTAACAATTGTTTTTCCACAGACAGAAAAGGAAAAATATTTTTGAATGAAAGTTGTGTTTATTATTGCCCTGAAATTCATCCAGTGCAGCTGAGAGGAGCTAGATAGTCATTGATGAATCTAGTAGAGTGTACGCTATGAATCACTTCAGCCAAAAATAGTAGTAGTTAGAGATGGTATGCAAAGTGGGAGACTATTCAATATTTACCGCCTAGAAAATGGATCATTTTGAACTACTCATTAGGATCCTTTTGCTAACACTAAGGGCTCCTTTTACAAAGGTGCTATAGGGCCTTAACGCGCGGAATAGTGTGCGCTAAAATGCTGCACGCGCTAGCCGCTACTGCCTCCTCTTGAGCAGGTGATAGTTTTTTGGCTAGCATGTGCTAATCCGGTGTGCGCACGCTAATCCGGTGCGTGCGCTAAAAATGCTAGCGTAGCTTTGTAAAAGGAGCACTAAAATTTAAATTTATAATGCTGCATAATGTCGTTTTAAATTATTTTCCTTTATTTTTTAAATATTTCAACTTGGCCAATAAATAAAGAACAAAGGAATAGACTAACATAAATGTTATGCTAAGATCATGCATATCAATCAAACATTATACTTGAAACTGAAATTTTGGCTAACGTTTGTTTCCTGTTAATAGCACTATCCTGTAGCATGGGTAAATACCATGATCTTTGACTTTAAAGGGCAACTAAAGACTGGTGACATTACTTTACACTGCTGGTCATCATTTCCCGGTAAGACATAAACCATAGTATTGGAATTCTGCAAAGTTTAAGGGAAAATATGAGTTGCCGTCTAAGAAAAGGTACCAAGTCCTAGGGCCTCTTCTATCAAACTGCGCTAGAAGTTTGTAGTGCGGTGAGCCGCACTGCTCCCGACGTTCATAAAAAAGTTCCTATGAGCGTCGGGAGAAGTGCGGGCCATTCAGCGTGGCTCTCTGTGCTAAAAACGGCTAGCGCAGTTTTGATAGAAGAAGCCCTTAGTACACACTTACTTGAGAAACAAGGCAACATGGTGAGTTGGGTTCTATTTATAACAAAAAAAATTTTTTTAGCCTATCAGATACAACAATTTGTATAGTGTACACTGATGTTATTTATTTTAGCTCACTTGCTTAATAACCCCAATAATTTTGTCATAATATGGCCTGTGAAAATGTACCAAGTCTTAGGGCTCCTTTTATAAAGGTGCGCTAGGGCCTTAATGCAAGCAATAGCACGCGTTAAATTCCCGAGTGCGCTAGCCACTACCACCTCCTTTGTTGAATTATATTGTCAATTGAAACGGTATATCTCTGACAAATGAAACGATAGAAAGATGTGGTTTGTTGCATTTGAATCAGCATCTTCTTATTGCTTAGCCAGCTGAATAACTCAATTTTTAAGTCTTGGTCCCTTTTCTTAGATTATAACACATATATATATATATTCAGTTTTCAGCTTCTTTCTAATAACTTTGTTCTAATTAGATAAAAACAAAAATTGTATCCTTTTGAGGTCTGGGAACATTTTTTTTTTTTTTACCCTTTTAAGCAATACAGTAGTCATCCAAATTGTCTCTCACACCACTTCAGTTTATAGACTCTTTTCTCGATAAAAAATGAGAGAGTTATGTGAAAGACTGAGGCATATAAGTTTATTTTATGAAAATAAACAACATTTTAACATTTGTAAGTCAACATTAACATAACATTTTTAAGTTACATTTCACCGTGTATTACCCTTAAGCTACTTTCAGAATCAACAAACTCTAATGTTGACACAGAACACAATGATTTATTATTTAATACACTCCTCTTCTGAATATATTTCTGAGCATTCTTAATCGTGTTTTGGATAGATGATCCTCTATACAGCAAATTAAGATGTTTAGTAGTGGTGTATGTTGCAATACTTTTATACACCTGTTAAAATCACTGCAGATTAGCAAAAAAGGAGTGGAAGAGGCTAGGTAACCCTAAGAATTACATGCTGTCAATATTTAAAAAATTAATTATAGATAACACAAATTCATGGGCCAAGTAGGTTTTTAGAAGTTTGCCCTAATATCAGTTGCTTAAGTATTCCATGTCTTAGCTACTTGATAAGGAAAATACGTCAATAATATGCTTTTATATTTTACTCCTTTCAAATTGGGGAAATTTAAGAATCTGTTGCTGTAGAAGAAAATATCTTTCATTAAAAGATGGTACAATAATATCGTGCACATAAAGAGGATCTTGTCTGTATAATTAGATAATCACACAAATCTTATAAAAGGCCCGTGTTTCAGCTGGAAACCAATAAAGTTCAATAAAAAATTATATTTAGTGGTTGACTAGAGCAGTCACACAGCTGTGTTTTGAAACATTTGTAACTGTTTGTTTTAAAGAACCTTTTAACAGCTTACATTCAGTAGTACAGTGGAACCTTGGTTTACGAGCATAATTCGTTCCAGAAGCATGCTCGTAAACCAAATTGCTCATATATCAAAGCGAGTTTCCCCATAGAAAGTAAGGGAAACTCACTTGATTCTGGGCCTTGAGCATCTGTGCATGCTCAAGGCCTTCGAGTTCCCGGTCTCTCCGAGATTCTCGGAGATCCGAGAATCTCGGAGAGAGCGGGAACTCGAAGGCCTTGAGCATGCGCAGATGCTCAAGGCCCAGCAGAAAGGACTGCAGATCTTCGGACACCGGCATGTCCTGTGCGTTGGTGCCAGGTGCCAGATGGAGGGTAAGCGAAGTGTTCGGGGGGGGGGGGGGTGTCGGATATGCGGAGGGAGGCGCTCGTACATCGAGGCAAGCTCGGTTTGCGAGGCACCAGTTTTGCAAATGTTTTGCTCGTCTTCCAAAACACTCGCAAACCGGTGCACTCGTAAACCGAGGTACCACTGTATATTGTTGTGAAACTGTTGAAAGCCCAGCTTTTTGCTCAAAGACAAAAGCAAGCCCACATTTCACTTCTGCTGCATCGGGGCATGGGACACATCATCCCTGTTTCAATCGGCAGTTACTGTCGTCCTGCTCAAACCTGATGCTTAAAATAGGGATGATTTCTCCCACGCCCTGACACAGCAGAAGCGAAACACGGGCTTGCCTTTGTCTTTAAACAAAAAGCTGAGTGCACTGTAGCTAAGTAGTAGAATACATTGTACATAGAGAATATTTGATAATACACTTCTCCCTCGGTATTTGCGGAGGTTAGGTGCAGAGCCGGACCGGGAAGTATGAAAAATCATGAATAACTTCTCAGCCGGCTCTGACCCACCCCCGCCTCCCTCCTGCGTCCCCGGAACCTTACCTGGTGGTCTAGCGGTGAAGCGGGGCAGGAGCGATCTTCCTATGCTCCTGCCCCTTGCAGAGCCTTCATCAGAATGGTCTCGAGGCTACAACGGGAACTCCTGGCACCCATTCTGATGATGGCTCAGCACGGGGCAGGAGCATGGGAAGATCGCTCCTGCCCCGCTTCGCCGCTAGACCACCAGGTAAGGTTCCGGGGAGGCTTGGACGGCTTAAAAATAGCCCAAAAATGAAGATAGGTTGTTTGTTAAAAAAAATTGCGAATAACCGAATCCGCAGATACTGAAACCGCGGATTCGGAGGGAGAAGTGTATGTTATAAAGTATTAAGAGAAGATTTAAAGAATACAAAGTACTATTAGGAGGTTGGGGTTTTTTACCGATGATGAGTTTCCTTTCAAGTTTGCTGGCTAAGATTAAGTCTGGAAGTAAACGGGGATCTGAGGTTTCCTCCTAATAATAATTGAAATTTGCTTCTGGCAAGTTTGAATTATCTGCCTGGGAGTGGAAAGTTAAAGGGTGAGGTCCCCACCCATGGGATGAACTACTCAAGAATTTTTGAAGTTGCAGAATAAGAATGAAATTGAGAGAGTATTGCAGTCATATTGGATTAATTTATTTCTCTCTAAAGTGTCTGTATAGATTGTGTACTTAAATAGTGGGATTCCCCAGGGGTTTGTGCTGGGACTGCTGTTTTTTAACATATTTATCAATAATCTAGAGATGGGAATAACTAGTGAGATAATTAAATTTGCTAATGGCACAAAGTTGTCAAATTGCAAGAGAATTGTAAAAAATTGCAAGAGGACCTTGTGAAACTGGGAGACTGGGCATCAAAATGGCAGATGATGTTTAATGTGATCAAATGCAAAGTGATTCATGTGGGAAAGAGGAACCTGAATTATAGCTATGTGATGCAGGGTTCCACGTTAAGAGTCATTGCCCAAGAAAAGGACTGGGGTGACATTAGTGAGGATACTTTGAAATTCTCAGCTCAATGTGCGGCAGCAGCTAAGAAAACAAATAGAATGTTAGGAATTATCAGGAAAGGAATGGAAATCAAAGATGAAAATGTTATAATGCTCTTGTATCGCTCTATTGGACGGCCACACCTCGAATACTGGGTACAATTCTGGTCACCTTATCTAAAAAAAGATATAGCTGAATTAGAAAAGGTACAGAGAAGGATGATGAACATGATAAAAAGGATGGGACGACTTCCCTATGAGGAAAGGCTAAAGCAGCTAGGGCACTTCAGCTTGGAAAAGAGATGACTCAGGGGTGATATGATAGAGGTTTGTAAAATATTGAGTGGAGTGGAAAGGGTAGATGTAAATCACTTGTTCACTCTTTCTAAAAATACTAGGACTAGGGGGGCATGTGATGAAGCTATTAAGTAGTAGAAAATCAGACTGCTGCTGTTACTAGAAACTATTCAGGCATCTTACCAATTTATTTAAATTTAACATATGATATAGGCAACTGAAGAAAGGACTCAAAAGGAGGGTTTTTAAGAGAAGAGATGTAGTTATTAATGTTGTACGATTCAAATCGATTCACCGATTCATTTCAGGTGAATCAATTCAAATCAATTCGTTTAAAAAAAAAAAAAAAATCGGCCTCGCCGATTCAGGGCCCAACCCTCCTCCCTGTGCCTTCAGGTCTCCTAAAGTAGGAGCGGCAGCCTCTTGCTTGCTGGCCACTGCCACTGCCGCTCCTACTTTAGGGGGCAAGGGGAGATGGTCAGCTGTCTTCAATGCAAGACCTGCGCACCTGTCCAGAGCTCTATTCCACACCCCTGTGGGATCCGGTGCTTACTTACCCTGCTAGCTCCCCAACAGCACTGCACGTGTTTACTGTCGGGGCCACGGGCAGTATTAGAAACACGATACCTTTGTGAGCCCCGGAAGCTTTTCCTTTGCTCTTCGCCTGTGTTTTAGGTAAGCACTTTCATTTTTTTCTTTAAGGCAGTGCTTATTACTAGGGCCTATTTTATGTTCTTTTTTGGAAGCTAACAGTATTTCTAAAGTTCATCACACGCTAGCTTGCCACAAGATGCTTTTAGTTTTCTTTCCATTCTGTCTCCCATCGGATAGGGAGTTTTATTTTCTTACGGGCTTTTGTCTTTAGCATTTTTGCTTCATCTTCTCTCTGAGGATTTATATCAGATTCTCTCCCATCAAGTAGCATGTTAAATTTTGTGATATTCTCATATTATTTAATTTGTAGTCGCCTGACTGGTTCTCTCCCATCGGGTAGTGTATTTTTAGTTTTTATATTTTTGACTCATTTACTCTGGGGATTTTAGATAGTTCCTTGCTGATATTTCTTTAATGGTATTTTCACATTTTGCCCTTTTCTGCTTTCCTTTTATTAGCAGCACCAGCATGCAGGGATGGCATGGTAGAATAGAGTTCTGGACATGTAAGCAGGCCCAGATGAGTGGGACAGGCTGGAGGGAGAGAGATTGGCCTGTGGGGAGCTAGTCAGAGAAACTGCTGGAGTTTGGTTGGGAAATGTTAAAAAGTGAAGTGGGAAAGAAATAATGGGTCTAAAAACAGAGGAGAGGGAGAGAGATGGTGGACAATGGGATTAGAGAGGGAAGGAACAGAAAGGGAGAGAAGTTGGACACAACTTGGGAAGAGAAAGGGAGAGCTGGTGGACCCTGGGGTGATGGAGAAGGAGGAAGAGATACTAGATGAAATGGTAGTTGAGAAAAGGAGAGATGGTAAATCTAGGGATAGTGGGGTCTATCACTGCAGGTGTGTGGATGGAGGTGAAAAATGAAAGATGCCAGACCTCCAGAGAAGGGAAATGGAAGGGGAGGACAGAGATGGAAGATGGATGGTTAGCACAGAGAAAGAAGGAAACGACAAATGGGCAGGAGACAACTAGAGCCTGGGACCAACATGATTTCAATAATGATCAGACAGCAAAAGGTAGAAAAAATAATTTTATTTTCTTTTTTGTAACTACAATATGTCAGATTTGAAATGTGTATCCTGCCAGAGCTGGTGTTAGACAACAAGCATGAACTAGGAGAGGAAAAGTCTTTTTTGTTTATTTATTTTGTTTACACCACAGCGCCAGTGTGGGTAGGAGAGGGCAAAAGGGGTGAAGAGGCTATAAAATAAACCCACCAGGATGTTTGGGGAAAAAAACCCCCACCCAATTGGGCAGGAAAATCAAATTGAAAAATCAATTCAATAGGCTGAATCGAATCAAAAAATTTTTTTCCCTGAATCGGGCAGCACTAGTAGTTATTACTAAATGTGCAGACTTAGTTGAAAAAATAAACAGACTTCTCCCTCCCCCCCCTAGATTAAAGGAGAGGTAGACAGAGGTGAGAAATGGGAGCAATAGAACCAAAATATAGGCAAGTCAATATTTTAAGAATATTCACCATATTTGGAATGGTAATACTAACTATGCTGTTTTGATTTCAACATGAAATTAATAATGCCAAATTCCAAGGTACTGTAATTTGTTTTAACAAGTGACATCTTCCCTGTATCTTAAAACCACTCACTGTTCAGTTTTATATTTCTTACAATTAATCCATTTCTGACACTTATTCAAATGAACATATTAGGTGCTATAGCTCAACTGTTGACCATTATTTTACTTGAACCAACTCACGCTCTTACTCCTGATCAACCTCTCTTTTCCTTTCTTCTCACATGGGAGACCCATGACAGGGCAAGACTGTTACGGTATCTGTAATTGCATGCTGACAGTCTTACACTCAGTACAACATTCCTACTGGCTGTGTTTAGTAGAGCTCTCCACTGGTTTTCTAAGTACAATCTATACTATTTGCAGTTTGTGAGTTTGTTCCTAAGAGTTGAACATCATCAAATAGTTTCTCAGGCTGAGTAGAGTTAGTTCACGCAGTTGATCTTTTGCTGGTCAGATCCCAAAAGGTTTTCAGTGCTCAGTATAATTTTTCATGTGGGCACTTCTCTTGTTTCATAGCGACTTATCTTTAAAACAAATTTAGTTCTGGTATGTCTGGTTTATTGTAGATGAACTTGAAGAAATGCTAAATCCAATGGGAACAGTGCGGAGAAACCCTTACCCTGAAAATGCAACAGCTTTGTACATAAAATTCCAGGAATACTCAAAACTGGCTATTTACTATCCTCCTTTTGACAAGGTAAGATGACAATTAAAAGGCATGCAGCGATCCTTTGAAAATATTAGCTGTTGCAGTAAATTATTTTCCACCTTGCTATGTGAGTTCTCCTCTACCTGCCTTTTATTGATGTGCTACTTATGTAGTCTGGGAACAGGATGTACTGGTCAACTTCTTGCACAGGTTCTTTCCAGCTTCAGAAAAACAATCTCAATAAAGAGCTTATTGTGAATGATGTTGGCTGTGTAACCGATAACATGCCTACTGTAACTTGGTCTTTTGGCTCCAGAACTCCAGGTTTTCAGTGGTATCTGTCTGATTAACCAGTTTGAAGAGAAATAAGCCTGTTCTGCATGAGTACACAGTACTCTATTTTATGTAAACGAAATGAAGTAGATGTCTGTTATCACAGTTTAGGTAGTTAAAGTACACTATCGATTCTTTTTTTAAATATATTTATATAATCTGAATTTTTATTAATTTTAACATATGACAATTTTACAATTTCAAACAAGGAAAAATACAATGTAATCACCATAAGCCATAGGATCAAAATATAGGAATTTAAACAAAATATTACAAAGTATAGTTAGTCCTATCGATTCTTAAGAATATAAACTTTTCTTTATTCTGTTGGCTCTTCACTGGCTTTCTAACTACATTTATCTTTTCTTTGCATTTTTGAATTTTGTGGTATATTTAGCTTCATGGTTGTGCTCCTTGTTTCAGAAATCTCCTTTCCTGAGTCTACTCTTTGGCTTTTCATCTTGTCTTCCATCAGTGTGATTCATCTTGTCTCAGTGTGATTCTTTTGATAAAACAGCCCAGTAACAATCTGCAGAAATTTTAATAAATTCTAATTAATTGATATTTGAGGATTAAATTACCTGAATATCTAGCACTCTGATTTATTTTCAGGTTAGGGTTATGTAAACATTTTTTGCATGTACTATTGTAAATCAGCAGCACTACTTGCTTGAAGTGTTTTGAGTTTTATATCTGTTGGTCTTATTCTGTGTTCATTTTTCCCTATGTGCTTCTGATTTTAATGTCTCCTATTTTAAAATGCCCTGGATTTAGCCTAGCGACTCAGTAATAGGGTTGCACATTGCTATGTGGCGGGACCCGAGTTTGATTCCCAGGTTTTCCTTTCCCCAAGTTGATGGGGGCCAGGGATGCTGTGGAGCCAAATTTAGTAATCCTTAAGGAAGAGGAAGTTGTCATAATAGTCTTATGGTGACTCCCAGTAGACAGAAGATTCAGAGCTAATAATTGTAGGGCTCTTGATTGTACCTTGGTAGCTTGGACTGTCACAACAGGAAATTAGGTTTAGAAGTGACATTAGAATGGGTGGAGCGAACCCCAGGTGGTTGCAAGTAAGGGCTTTTGGCACCAGGTCCCAGTCTTTGTTTCAATTAGAGAACAAGAGAAAACTGCCAGGTCAAGAAAAAAAAATTATTAAACATAATACAATACGCGTGTCTTGCCTTGTTACCTGAAAGACTTATCTTTTACAGATACTTGAAAAGGCAGCTGAAATTGCAAGACAAAGTGACAGTATTAATATGTCTGTAAGTATTAAGTCTGAAATGTTTATTTTGGTTTATGCCATTTTAATGTGTGAAGAAGTTGCCTTATATTGAAGGATTGCATGAAAGAGTAATAAGTTGATGTGAGCAATAAGTTGATGGTTGAACTCATATTCAATACACTGTAGAATAATTGATGTACATGCTTTGTGTATTAACCGTTTCTGTATGTCAGTCATTTCATTTCTATTCTAAATTGCCAAAAGTGATAAAAAAATATCAAAATAGCTGAATAAACATTTAAATCAGCAAAACAACAAATTGTTTGATTTAAGATAAAATACGTTTGCATAATAAATACTGTTCAGATATAAAATGGCAATGAAATATTAGTACAACAACCTCAGTGCCATTAAGAATGAAACCACAATCAAATATAATTTCTTTAGCATCCCTCCAGACTGGCACAGAAATGGATGGGTTTACACTCCTCTGCCAGCAGGTGGAGACTAAGACACTAACTTTTGGCTACAGTACAAATGGGCTGTGCAGTCACTATTACAACAGTCTTTTCTCAGTCTCCAGCAGGTGGAGTGGTAAGCTTGTGCAGTCTGTGCTGAGATTTGTATGGGCCTGTTGGATCTGATTTAGGGAATCTATCTGGTCCCATTTGCTGTCTGGACAGAGCTTGGGGACCCTTTCAGAGCTTGGGGGTGCCACACTCGGAAGGATCGAGTCCCTACCCCCATTTCCCCCACCTCCCCCGGTTTCTGAATTTAGAGGTGCCTCAACTGTATGCCTGGCCACCTATTAGGCACAGACTGCAGTTTAGATGCCAGTGGGGTCTGCTTTCTTAATACAGCTGGTAAGCTGTGAGAAATTTAGAATAATAATAATAAAAAAGACACAAGAAATACCACCACCATATCCAACGTTTTTCCCTCTCATCCTTCTCTTCCCCATGTATCTCTACCTTACTCCTCTCTCTCTGCCCAACAATTTTCCTCTTTCTTTCTTTCCCCCATGTGCACCATCTTTCCCTTTCACTTACACACTCATCCCCAACAATTCTCCCTTTCTATTCCCTCCCTTGTGTCCTGAGTTCGTGTCCCCCCTTTTTGCCTTCCAAACTTTGACAAAAATTCATGCCCCTCCCATGTCCCAACGTGTTCCCCCCCCTTCTTTTCTCCCTTTATTCCATGTTATCCCTTCTCTCCCTTACTTGTTCAGGGCCGTTTAGCTGGGCATGTCTCCCTCTGCCAAAGCCAGATCAGCATTAGAAGCTCCCCTTACGCTCGCAGCTGCCTGCAAGTCCAGCAGGCACCCTCCTTCCCTATCGCCCGCAAGTCCAGCAGTCCTCCCACCCTCACTCCAGGCCCCCCTCTGCCGAAGCCGACTGGAGGGCTTCCCTCCGATGTCAGAGCTGACGTCAGAAGGAAGCCTTTCTGGTCAGCCAGGGATCCCAGGCTGACCGTCGGACACCGTCTTCCTTCCAACTTGGCTGCTCCTTATCTTCAGCGCTAGCTGCACTTATTTGCCGGGACAGCGCGCAGTGGCTCTTGCATGCTGCAAGTGCCTGAAACGGAACCAGGTTAGCAGCGTGCAAGAGCTGCTGCATGCTGTCCCTGCAAACAAGTGCGGCTATTGCTTAAGATAAGGAGTATCCAAGCTGGAAGGAAGAGGATGTCCGATAGTCAAAGTAACTGCCTGGGATCCCCGGCTAACCAGAAAGGCCTCTGACTTCAGCTCTGATATCAGAGGGAAGCCCTCCAGTCAGCTTCGACAGAAGGGGACCTGGTGCAAGGGTGGGGGACTGCCGGAATCGCGAGCGATAGGGAGGGCGGCTTCAAGCGCGAGGGATTCTGCCAGTGCTGATCCAAAGGGAAAGGAAGGGAGGCAACTCGGCAGATCCTTTACTGCGGGGACCAGGGCAGGATTAACCAATAGGCTAAATAGGCACGTGCCTAGGGCCCGAAATGGTCAGGAGGGCCCGATGAAGGAAGGCATTAACATTGTTTTTTCCAAACGGCGTTGGGCCCCTCCAGCATTGATTGGCAACATGCTCCCCCCCCCCCCCCGATCGGCAATGCGGCCCCCATCCCCCATTGACGGAAAGTAAGACAAGCAAGCAATGCAGGTAAGAAAGGCAACGGGAACTATAATTGTGCAAGCGGTGCTGCTTGCCCAAAGCTTCCCTCTGACACAGCTTCCTGTTTCTGCCTGGGCGCATGGTGGGGGGGCAGGGGGGCCAGTGTACTTGTGTGCCTAGGGGCCCTCAACGAATTAATCCTGGCCTGGCATGGCCAAAGCCATTCACCACCCCATGGGGGTCGTGGGGTGCATTGCTTTGGCAGCAGGAGAGATTGGGCATCTCTCCCGCTGTTGGGTTGGTGTCGGGGGTGCGTTGCTTGGTGGCAGGAGAGAATGGGTATCTCTCCCGCTGCATGGTGGGGTTAGGAGGTTTCAAGTCAAGTTTCAAGTTTATGTAAGATTTCATATACTACCCAATCAGCCTTCTAGGCGGTGTGCAATGTCATAAAATCATGTATTGACTAAAAAAACATATTTAAGATAACAGCACATCATTAAAAACAATAATAGTTATTAAAAACATTTAAAAACAAAAACAAACAGGAACAAAAGGGAAAAGGGCTTTACAATAATCAAGTAAAGAGAAAAACATATTGGGAAGAAAACAAAAGGAAGGGTGGCAAAAAATAAAATAAAACTATGTAGCCCTGAAAAGGACATTTAGGTCTTGAAAGCATCAAGGAAAAGAAATGTTTTAAACTTTGTCTTAAAATGGTGAAGAATTGTTCTTCCCGTAAATGGGCCGGAATATTATTCCAAAGAGATGGAGCGCTGACAGAGAAAATGGTAGACCTCATTGTGTTGATATACTTCAGAGACGGGATAGATAGAAGATTTTTGGCAGATGATCTTAGAGTCTTAGAAGGATTATAGGGGATAAGAAAATTATTAATAAATTTGGGTTGGCTATTTTGTCTCATTTTAAAAGTTAATAAAATAATTTTGTAAGTGATTCTGTGTTCTACTAGCAACCAATGAGCTTTATGAAGGAAGGGGGTGACATGGTCTAACTTCTTTGCTTGACTTCAGTGGCTTGATTTGGGTTTTTCTGTTTGGGGGGAGGTTTCCGTTTATTCTGCGCATGTGCCTATCACTATCACCAGCGATGGGCACATGCATATTTAGCAAATCTTCACTACTCTTTGCCAACCTCATTTGTATGAGCGTTGTTTGGAGAATGGCTCGCTTTTTTTAAATCGCTACAATAATGGCTGCAACTGCAGCCCATTGGTTTTTAATGTGGATTTTTGAGAATCTAGCCGTTAGTTCCTACTATCCCCTCTGTTAATCCCCCATGTCCCCATTTCCATCCTACCTAGTTTGTCAGTCCTCGAACCCATCTAAGCTCTGAGTCCCCACTTATACTCTAATACCTAGCCAGTCTTAGAATATGTCTTCTTTTGGTCTTCCACCTAATCTTAGACTCTCCAACTAAGCCTGAGACTCTGCTCTTTTGTATCCTCATGTCCCCAGTACCTGCCCTTCCTTCTCCACTCTCCCTTCCCCAGCATCCACTTTCCTTCAATATTTGTTAATCCTTCCTGTCCTCATCCTTACCCTATGCCTTTTTCATTCAACCTTCCCTTTCAAATGCCCTTGCTTTGTCCCCTTCCCCACAATATTTATCCTTTTGCTTCTTAATCCCCCAGCATCTTCTCCTTTTTCCCACCCTGACCCCAGCATCGTCCTATTTTAAGTTTCAATTCTACTATCTCAGCCCCAGAATCAGACCATTTCTAATCCCTGGCCTTCCTAATCAATCTTTTTCCAGTCCCGGCTCCCAGCATCAGCATAAGTTCTCTCCAAGTCTCAGGTCCAGCTTCCTCTTCTCACCTCTCAGTACCCCCTTCCCCAAACCACCAAATTATATAGGGGTGCTCTGATTCTGCCTTCAGTACACTAGCATTTTTAAATGCACTCATGAGAGACAGGCATTATTGGTTTTGCCATGTTTAAATTGACATAGTGACAGCAGTTGCAGAGCATAACAACAGTGATTTAAGGAACAGGTCCCTCTGTTGGAATAGATGATTGGTGAGGCAGACTTTCAGCAGCCTTAAGTTTAGGTGCCCTGAATCAACTTTATTGGCTCCCCCCTTAAGCCAGCCCTGCTTTGAATGTTAGAGACACTTAGAAGCATACAAAAAAAAAAAAATCCCCAGAGATAGGCTATAATACATAAGTCTACCTTTTGACACTATACTGAAGAATAAAAGCAACAGTAAAAGTAGGTTGGTTGGTTTGTTTGTTTTGGAGTTTTGTTTTTTGGTGTTGGTTTTTTTTTTTGGAGGGGGGGTTAACATCAAAATCATACCACAGAAGTTATTTATTAAAGCATGATTTTTAACCCTCTGCTTTGATGATTAATTGATAACTCATTGTGTCCCCAGTAGGGTCCAATAGCAAAATTATGTTCTATGGGTTTGAAGTGTCTGCCAAAAGTGATCATCCTTAACTCATACCCTATCCTATGATCTTATCCAAAAAGAGTTGTAAAATTGAAATGCAATCCCCACTTTTGTAGGTAATAATAGTACTGCATTCTGTTGGAGGGTTTTTCTTTCTTTAGGAGTTACATGAACACGTTTTGTGGTGATATGTCACAGAAATTCAGATTATCATATTTAGATCAGCTTGCCTCAGTGTGGTAAGTGATGAAGGAAAGTTATACTTATGAAGGCAAAGAACCAGTAAACAGTGTACCAATTAATCATATTGTCATATTCAAATTCTTAGGAAGTCCAGTGTTAATGCTAATCTTTGTTAACCTTATCTGTTAATGATATGCATGGTATATTAACAGTTCTGGTTATAAAGATGGGAAATGCAATACTGCCATCTAGTGTATTTAACAGGGGTTTTTTTGTTGGATTTTTTTTTTAATTATTGTGCTATTCATTGTAGCAGCATTGTACAGTGTGAATTTTTACACACAGTATTATATGATAGTGACCAAAGCATATTTCTAGTTCAATAGAAACATCTGTCTTGATCAATGGGTTTTAGCCCTCCTTGACTGTGAAGTGTATAGAGAGCCTCATTTACATATCCTTCTGCTCCTCCTCCCCTCACTCTGGGTTGTGTTGTATCTCCTCAGTCTTTCTCTCTAATCACAAAGTTGTAGAAGCTTGACTGTTTTGCTCAAGTTTATTTTCAATTATTGTTCAGTTTTTTAACCACAAGGTTTTTTGTGCTGCAGAGGCTCTCTGTTCCCCCAAGACATTTCTGACTGCAAGAAGACACAGATTCTCAGGTTATAGGTCTGTAGTCCACAGGCATCTGCTTTGCTTGATTCATGTATGGCCAGCCTGCTTCAGCAGTTCGGAGGCTCAGAGACCGTTCCCATGGGAGCAAGCTCATGCCATGTCTCATCCACAGTGGGTTTGAGCGCAGGCTGTTTGGCTGCCATGGCGGTTTTGTTCCTGGGTCGGGGCTGACTGTGTTTCTCCCCTTAAAGTGTTATGCATACTTCAGTGAGGTCTGAGGGTCCACTCCCACAAAGGATCTTAATGGCAGTCTGAAGAAACAAATTGTTAGCACATCTTTAGTCTATTCTGAGGTAGAGGTCTTCTCATACCTCTGGCTAGAGGTGCAGTGAATAGCAGCTCCCAGCACAAGCAGGGCACTGTGAGTAGGACTGGTACAGCCTATGGGAAAAATCGGAAGGGGTTGTCTCTAAATGTGAATTTTCTGAAGTTAGGGACAGGTCCCCCCACCTCTAAGAACTCCTTTCTAATGTTTTTTTTTTATTTTATAATGAGCCTCCATGGGCCGTTTTAGGTGCCAGAATTGCTATTGTGGCAGCCATCTTGAATTTCCCAATTTTCTTTTATAAGCCTCCCATCCACTTCAAAACACCTTGTTTTTGCTTAAAACTGGTGAAGATGAACTTCTCTGGAGGAGATACTTCAGATTCATGCCAAAATTGTAGTGGATGCCTGTCTGAAGGTAGTTGGTGTTCCACTTGCAGCGTGGCGCATGATTGGGGGGGGGAGAAAGCTAGGGGTTGACCTCCCCTGAGGTGATGGGAATGCAGAGTATGTAGGTTTCAGGCCAGAAATTCTGGTTGGAACCAAACCAGGAAAAGGACATCACAGGATCCTCTACCAGGACCCTCTGAGAACCTGGCCAGGGTTTCACTTTTGAATTCATCAATATGACGTATGAAGCCTTTTTAAATTACAGAGGCTGGGTTATTCCCTCGGTGACTCGATGAAAGTGGTGCCAGGTCTGATGCCCACAAAAGGCACTGGGTCCCCTCAACAGAGCCATGCACAAGTGTCAGGGACCCAGTTAGAGCAGGATTTGGATGAAGAAGCATCTGAATTTATGCCTTTGCTTTCCATGGTGGGTTCCTCTGCTCTAGGAGAATCAATATCTCAGGGAAGCCAGACCACAACTGTACGCAGACTGTTCAGACCATCAGCGCTGCAGGGAATTATTAGAATCCCTTCAGTTGAATTTGGAGTTGCCTCAGATGGCTGCTCAGTGCTTGCTCATGAGCAGCACTGAGGCGAAGAGGCATGCTTCCTTTCACATCTAGATATCACTAAGATGCTTATGGATCGTTGGGATGTCCCTGAGGGACCCTTAAGGGTAGCCAGAGCTATGGCAAGTCTTATCCAAAAAGCCTTTGACAAGGTGCCTCATGAACGTCTACTCCGGAAACTGAAGAACTATGGGGTGGAAGGAGACGTACATAGATGAATCAGAAACTGGATGGCGGGTAAGAAACAGAGGGTAGGAGTGAAGGGCCACTACTCGGACTGGAGGAGGGTCACGAGTGGTGTTCCGCAGGACTCGGTGCTCGGGCCGCTGCTATTTAATATATTCATAAATGATCTAGAAACAGGGACGAAGTGTGAGCTAGTAAAATTTGCGGACAACACCAAACTATTTAGTGGAGCTTGGACTAAAGTGGACTGCGAAGAATTGCAAAGGGACTTGAACAAACTAGGGGAATGGGCGACGAGATTGCAGATGAAGTTCAACGTTGAGAAATGTAAAGTATTACATGTGGGAAGCAGAAACCCGAGGTATAACTATACAATGGGAGGGATGTTATTGAATGAGAGTACCCAAGAAAAGGACTTGGGGGTAATGGTGGACATGACAATGAAGCCGTTGGCACAGTGCGCAGCGGCCGCTAAGAGATCGAATAGAATGCTAGGTATAATTAAGAAGGGTATTACAACCAGAACGAAATAAATTATCCTGCTGTTGTATCGGGAGATGGTGCAACCGCATCTGGAGTACTGCACCCAGTATTGGTCGCCGTACCTTAAGAAGGATATGTCGTTACTTGAGAGAGTTCAGAGGAGAGCGAAACGTCTGATAAAAGGGATGGAAAACCTTTCATACGCAGAAAGATTGGAGATCCTGTTTCCACAGTAGCCAATCTAGATCACAGGTACCTGGTAGAAATTCAAATAGTAGCAACATTCCATGCTACCGATCCCAGGACAAGCATTGGCTTCCCCCATGTCTGTCTCAATAGCAGATTAAGGACTTTTCTCCAGGACTTTGTCCAAATCTTTTTTAAACCCAGCTAAGTTACACCCAGCTAACTTGTTTTTAGCTATGTTTAGTACAATATTGCCTGTTAACACTGCTACTATTGCATCAGGTCCTCCTACAATAAAGCAATGGTTCTTAACCCAGTCCTTGGGAGAAAACCAGCCAGTCAGATTTTCAGGATATCCACAATAAAATATGCATGAGACAGATTTGTACACATTGCCTGCATTGTATGCAAATCTTTCTCATGCCTATTCATTGTGGATGTCCTGCAAATTCAACTGACTGGATGTGGACTGGATTGAGGACCCCTGCTATAAAGGGATATAACACACTTATTACACCATTTCTAACTGAGCAATATAAGCTCATAGCATTAACACTGGAGCTATCATGTACTATAACAAATTCTGAGACTTTTTAGTCTTAGTATATCAGTTTCCATTACTAAATATTTTCTAATTTATTAGGGTCGAGGGGGTAAGAAGTTCTTCATAGAACTTAAAGAAATCATGGAAAGGGACCCTCTATCTCAACTCTGTGAAAATGAAATGGACCTCATCTGGACCTTGCGATATGACTGTCGAGAAAATTTCCCCCAGTCTCTGCCCAAACTGCTGTTATCTGTAAAGTGGAATAAATTGGAAGATGTTGCTCAGGTATGTATTAAATTATTAAAAGTTCTTGTATTAATGAGTTTCAGAAAGGTGCAAACCAATTCTGCATTTATGAGAGTATGTGTATTTTTTCTGCACAAGCACTGGAATTATTTTACTTTTGAAGCATAAAAAGACTTGATGTATTAAGATATATACAGCATTCTTGGCTGTGTTTATTCATTTTTCCTAGAGCATTGCTTGGAGTCACCAAAAAGACAATATGCTCTTTTAAGTGTATTGTTAAATCCCTCTTATCTAAAAAGGTAAGAAGTGAAAATGACTATATCAAGTGATTACACTACCTTGTCATATTGTAGGACTGCTGAAAGACCAAACTAACTGGAAACATTTAGTACAAGTGTGACTATCAACTGAATTGACCTTAAAACAGCATTCCTTTTAGGCTAAGAATTGCTTACTCAAGAGTATTTTCCAGATGGAAGTAAAGGGGCTGAGTGATATGAGACTCGCCAGCAGTGACAAATAAGAAAAATACATCAATGGTTACACACCTTTGTAAATCTGGCCTCAAATGTTTAGTTTTGTTCCTGCTTATTCAAATTACAGTTTATTTTTGTAATGCAGTGCAGCCTTGTTCAAATTTGAAGCAAAATTTTAACCAGCTGTATTTTTCCTGGGTCTTTCATAGGGCTGCTTTGAGGCTAGATCAGAGCTTCCACACTGTAGGTTGGGACCCCAAATTGGGTCAAAATCTATGGGTATCAACCTAGATCAGTGGTCTCAAACTCAAACCCTTTGCAGGGCCACATTTTGGATTTGTAGATACTTGGAGGGCCTCAGAAAAAAATAGTTAATGTCTTATTAAAGAAATCTGCTGTGTTTTCAAACAGTTGTTCAATTCTAAGTCTTCTTTTGGATCTTATCTACAGCAAATCCACTTAAACTACTGTGGATCACTTATTCATACAGTCCTATATTTTATTTATTTGTATGGACCTTTTGACTGCAACTGGGCACCACACCACCTAAGTTGCTATATTCTTCGTCAGTCCAATCTTTATTAATCTTTATTCATTGTTTTTAACTTTTTCTTTATATGTATAAAATCTTCATTTCTTTTTAGTCATCATATTTATATTAATCTTATTAGAAAGAGGAACCTCACTTAGCTTAATAGTGATCAGTTCATCTTTACACCTCTCCCGACATGCATGTTTCAATATAGAAACTTTTCTTCAGGGTCGAGGCAACTAAAAAAACAAGCAAACATTAGGCTGTAATATTAACTTTAAGATCCTTAGAGCATCCTAACAACAGTGCTTCAACTCAATTTAATATCAAACAAAATGAGAACATAAAACAAACCGGCATGAACGCCAGTGCTTACCGTTTGTGGGAGCAATTCAGTCTAATTCCTTAGCCACAAGTTGAACAAGTGTCATTAAATGCAGCTGGCCCGACGCACATCGCACAGAGACATTTGATGAATAAACTGTTTTATTTTACTTTTGTGATTATGATAATCATACCGAGGGCCTCTAAATAGTACCTGGTGGGCCGCATGTGGCTCCCGGGCTGTGAGTTTGAGACCACTGACCTAGATGGACTCTTCATCAGTATGCTATTACTCTACACCTCTAGGGGGTCACAAAGTTTTATTTGGTCACAATCAAGGTGTCATTGGGAAGCACTTGGCTAATGGCTCCTGATGAAACTGATAGAGCAAAGTAGTGCTGATTTAAGACAGTTCTCCAATTTCGCTAGCACTATGCAGTTTAATATGTGTAGGGTTTCTGTTTTGAGTAGTTTGTCTACTCCACTATACCTACAATTTATTCATTATGTTTCCAGTTCTACCTTTCTTTACTTTCCTGTTAATGAAGTTAGACACATGAAAAGAATTCCATTATAAATCACTTTTTCTGCATCTCAGTAAAAGCTGTTTTTCAAGATTAATAGTGAACAGAATTGTTTGTGAATTGTACATTCAAGATGTTTACAGCTAGGTAGAGGTAGTATACAAAAAAAATCAGCATTTATCAGTGTTTTCATACAATGCAATGAATATTGTTGTTGGGTACCTTTTCCAGTGGAATCAAATTTGTACATTTGTGTCACTTAGGTATCTTCAGCTCAGAAAAGCATAAAAACTGAAGATACAAAAAAAAAAAAACATGGGACATGAAAGAAAATACTGTGGGACATGAAAGAAAATGCTGAGAGGAAGCAGTGGTTTTAGTGTTTATCCAATAAACTTCTATTTTATTTATCTATTTTTGTTTTGGGCATTCAGTGAATAAAACCTAATTATGCTATACTTAGGGCCCTGTTGGTAAACAATTATTTTTTTTTTACACTTAACAACATGTCTTAACGCAAAAATTAATGTGTTGTAAGTACAAAGTACTTGTGGTAATTGCAGAGCACTAGCAGTGAATACAACCCATACCCACAAAACTGCTGGTTACTCCTCGACTTCATCCCTGGACATTCCTGGCGCTAACCAGACAACCCTTCTGAATATTGGCTCTAACCACCTAGATACTGCGTGGTTAGTGATAGGGTGGTCAAGGGACAGAGTTGAGGAGGAACCAGCAGTTATTCAGTGCCCACATAGCTAAGCGGCCAGATAGGACCGCACAAAAAGCTTAAGTAGTTTAGTTGTGAGAGTACCAGCATTGCATATTAGCCAGCCCCCCTCCCCAACCTAACCCACACTTAACCTGTCCTTAAGAGCTAACCCCCCTCAAAAGCAGGCTCCTACCCAGATCCCCCTCTTAAAATACCCCACTCTTAAAATACCCCACTCATCATTAGGACCACCTTTAGATCTCTGGTGGTCTAGTAGTTCACTAGAGCTGGAGCAAACCTCTCCATGAGAGGTCATGGCCACCATTTTACCTTCAAGACTGGCAAGGGCAAGGTTAAGTGGCGTTTGCTTCTGTATTTACGATCAGCTACACCTCCAGGGACCTGAAGATAGACCTGGGAAGACCGAAAGGTGGATGGGTAAGGGGGGAGATCTGCTCTTTGAGAGCAGGTATCTAGGAGGAGGTAAACTCGTGGAGGTAAGTGGGAGGTATTCTAAGGGGGTTCAAGAAGTGCATCCTGTCAAACAAGATGTTCAGTTTGCTAACCAGGTAGCAAGCTGAATATTCATCTGCCCACCTACATTTTGACCAAAAGCAGAGGCTGTTCAGGGCCCAGATATTCAGAGCCAGTACCCATATAGGTTTGGGCACTAAATATTAGTGTCTAATTCAGCCAATTCAGGTCATCATTTAAAAAATCGACGACTGAATATTAAGGGGATATAAAACTCTATGATGCCAGCTACACAAGTCATCTTATTTAGACAGAATAACTTTCTTACTTGCATACTATAGTTCAGTGGAATCATTTCAATTTTAGCTGCTGCTTCAGCCACTAAGAAGGAATTAGGAATTGTGTAAACCAACTTTTTCAGGAGTGTTTATTTCTGAGGTCAATGTGACCTTAAATCTCAACTCCAAGTGGAGGAATCCCATCAGCAGTAGTAGTTGAAGAATGAAATCTGAAATAATGAATGTAATTTTGTAGAGAAAACATATGAGTATCTAAGACACAATGCTTATGTTTCAGACCTGCATACAAGACTAAATATATTCGATAAGATTAAATTTGTATGTTTTTGTTGACATATTACCCACAGCTATCACAGTGTACTCAATATATGGTGGGTTTTGGCTAGCTGGGCAGCCAGTATATCTATATATATATCTATCTCTATATATCTATATAGATATAGATAGATAGATAGATAGATATATCATAATAAGCTCAAGTGGGTTAAAATCAGGTTTCCTTTAATGTTAAAAAGTCATACTGAATCAGATAGCCCATTGAGCTCAGTGTCCTGACTCTTAACAGTGGTCTGCAGATCCTAAAAAGTAAATGAATTTCTCATTTCCAGGGATAAGCAATGGCTCTCCCTGGTCTATCTGGTAATAGGTTTTGGGGGTTTTTTGAAGATAGGTTTAATAAAGGTTTCAAGAAATATATAACAGACATGACATGGGGGAAGCGACTGCTTGCCCTGGATTGGTGGCATGGAATGCTGCTAGTATTTGTTTTTTTTTCCAGGTACTTGTGACTTGGATTGGCTTCCGTGAAAACAGGATACTGGGCTAGATGGACCATTGGTCTGATCTAGTAAAGCAATTCGTATGTTCTTAAGACACAACTGGACAACAGTCCTAGTATAACCAACATGAAACAATGCATGACAAAGTTTAAAACAGCAATAGTATAAGCATAAGAATAGCTTTACTGGATCAGACCAATGGTCCATCAAGCCGAGTAGCCTGTTCTCACACTGGCCAATCCAGGTCACTAGTACCTGGCCAAAACCCAAGGACTAGCAATGTAATTTTTGATGGAATGAAAAAACGATCCACTTGTACCCGTTCTACTCCACTTAGGATTTTGTAGATTTCAATCATATTTCCCCTAAGCTGTCTCTTTTCCAAGCTGAAGAGCCCTAACCGTTTTAGTCTTTCCTCATACGATAGGAGTTCCATCCCCTATATCATCTTGGTCACTCTTCTTTGAATCTTTTCTAGCACCACTATATCTTTCTTGAGATAAGGAGACCAGAATCGAACGCAGTACTCCAGATGAGGTCGTACCATGGAGCAATACAGGGGCATTATAACATTTAGTCTTGTTAACCATCCCTTTTTTAATAATACCTAGCATTCTGTTTGCTTTTTTGGCCCCCACTGCACATTGAGTGGAAGGTTTCATCGTATTGTCTACAATGACACCCATATCCTTTTCTTAGGCGCTAACCCCCAAGGTGAACCCAAGCATCCGGTAACTGTAATTCAGGTTATTCTTCCCAATGTGCATCACTTTGCATTTGTCCACATTAAATTTCATCTGCCACTTGGACACCCAATCTTCCAATTTCCTCAGGTCTGTCTGTAGTTTTTTCACAATCCGCATGTGTTTTAACAACTTTGAACAATTTAGTGTCAGCTGCAAATTTAATCACTTCACTTGTCGTTCCAATTTCTAGATCATTTATAAATAAGTTAAATAGCACCGGTCCCAGTACAGACCCTTGCGGAACTCCACTGTTTACTCTCCTCCATTGAGAAAAATGACCATTTAACCCTACCCTCTATTTTCTGTCTGATAACCAGTTTCTAATCCACAACTGAACTTTGCCACCTATCCCATGACACTTTAATTTTCTCAGGAGCCTCTCAGGAACTTTATCAAAAGCTTTCTGAAAATGTAGATATACTATATCAACCAGCTCACCTTTATCCATGTTTATTCACACCTTCAAAGGTTGAATAATGCTTTGATACCAAATTACCATATTAACCCTTCGGACCCCCCCCCCCCCCATATCTATCTTCTGTTTACAGTATATCCTGAGGGTGAAGTGTCCATCTCTCTTGACTGCTTACAATTCAAAATCCCAATAACATTCAGTGCTCCGTATAAAGAGTATAAAATCCCACTATCCTGGTAGCTGTCTCCAATCTGTATAGTTTTTCCAGTTTTTCAAATATTTCCTCAAATATACATTTTCAGTGCAGTTAATTTTGACATTAAGCAAAGATAATATAATTTATGCAATACTGTGTCCATAGTATGTACACTCAATTATTTCCAAAATTGTGCTAGTAGGAATTTGTCTACTACAAATAAATGTGTCTCAATTGTATAGCATAATATTGTTGCTGTTGATAGTCTAACATATAGCAAGCAAGTTTCTGTTGTGTAGAGATATGCAGCATTTATAATCTTCTGCAATAGTCCTTATTTTTCCAAAATAACTATACCTTGGAGCAGATCCACAATAAATAATGGAAGCTGCCATGGCCTCCAGCATAAGGAGGATCCTGTTGAAAAGATTTTTTTAATTCTCTGGGATATAATACCATCTATCTAAAATGTTGAAACCATTTTCAATTGCACTGCAGGACAGGGACACTTGAACAAAAAAAATGTTCCCACTTTGATAAGTCATAGTATTGATATACAAGAGGTGTTCAATAAATTATCTACCTGAGTATGAAAGAGAGTAGCATGCATATTAAAACAAGTCTGTGCATGTTGTGACATGTCTCAAGGTTACTCGTGCACAGTTGTGGCTCAGTAAAAGTCTAACATTCCAAGAACAGGATGTCAGGAGAGTCCTTGTGCGAATCAAGAAATTGCTAGATTTGGAGTAGAGAATGACACGGTGGCGGTTTACCCGCGGCCACCGCATTTTAGCCGCGGGTCACCCGCCGAAAACGGGGAAGAAAACTAGCAGTCGCTGCGGCGACGGGGACAAGGCCATTCACCGCCCGCGGGGCGGTGAATGGTCTTGTCTCCGCAGTGAGGTATCAAGGATCGCGCGGTCCCCGCAGCCATCGCCCGCCCGCCCGTAGCATTTAGCCAGCTCCCTCCCTCCACCTCACCTTAAATTTCGAGTTTTCCGGCTTCCTTTTTTCCGAGCCGCACGTGTTCAAAAATCCGTGCACGCGCGGCTGCGCGAGTCAATCAATCTTCTCCTCTGACGCAACCGGAAACAGGAAGTTGCAGGAGAGGAGAAGTTTGATTGACTCGCGCAGCCGCGCGTGCACGGATTTTTGAACGCGTGCGGCTAGGGAAAAAGGAAGCTGGCAAACTCGGAATGAATATAAGGTGAGGTGGAGGGAGGGTGGGGGCTGCTGGACCATTCTTCATTACTTTGCCATACTAATTCCATTCTATGTTAGGTGCCACGGACTCAGATTCGAGTCCTAGCGATGATGAGTTAAAGATCCCAAAAGAAGCCAACTTCTAAATCCAGTGGTTAGAGCTACACTACACTCCTTGTGACCCTGGGTAAGTCACTTAATCCCTATTGCTTCTGACACAATGGGCAGTTCCAAAGACCAAGACTGGTCAGTGTCAAAGACAGGATGCTGAGCTTGATAGACCCTTAGGCCTAAATTCTCTATTACTGCGTTTAACTTAGGCGTGCTTTGGACGTCGGATATAAGTGAATAATCATGGAGTTAAGGGTCTTAATTAATGTTAATTGGGTAATAGACGACACATAGACGTCCCTAGGTAGTACATAAGGAACTAACGTCTATCGAAAGCATAGTCCCGTCTGCAGCTCTGGACGTGGGCGTTCCGTGGGCGGTCTATGGGCGTGCCAAGTGGGGACGCTGGATAGGCGCTACTTGGGCGAACGCGTGCGTCTAACTCTCGTGAATTATGTAGACGTAAAAAACCCTGGTCTAACTTGGATTTCAATGCCGTTTCAACTATCGTAATTGCGGCTCTTTGTTACACGCGAGGCAGACGTCTGCTGTATTTTGTATCAATAATTCCAATAGTAAATTTCAATAGGTATGTTTCATCTTTTCTCTGTCCTAATAAATAGAATGACACCATAACAATGGAACACATTATATTGCATGGATAACAAACCACATTTCAGCCCAAACCATAATATAATATTCCCATGGCTTTTACAACCCCCTTTTTTGTCTCAACAAACAGCACTGCAATCGGCTCTCTTTTGAAAGCAAAGAAAAACCAGCACACATTATCAGCACTTAAAAAGAGAATAAACAGATACACACCTTAACATTCCAGCTTCCCTCATTGCAAAATGGAGGTGTTCAGTTGCACAAAACTGACCTCATTGTGACCTCATCAATCTGCATCTTCCAAAGTAATATGCCACAATTAAAAGACGTGGTGGGTGTTGAACCCACAACCTCTGGATGTTAGCAGCATAGGCTGGGCTCCTAACTGATAGAGCTACAGCTGTTTGACTGAGCTGTCTGTGCTTCATTAGGTATCATATCAGGATGAACTCAAATAAGTTTAAGCAAAGGAATGCCTAAAGATTTGGAACGTTTTCAAGTAGAAAACAAATATGAAATATGTATTAAAGAATTGCAGCACAAATAACGCCTAAACGGAACAGATTATTTACAGTCCTATATGCATTAGTACAGTGCTCAGAATGAAGATTAGCGTGTAAGAAAAACAGAGCTCCACCTCACATGCATTCAAGCACACTTGGGAATATGGGTTTGGGGCTCAGTGAAAGCAGCGCTTTTAGCCATTGAGCTAACACTCTTTTGTCTCAGCCTACTATGACATTATAGCTAAACTCCTTTTCCCTTAGCACTTCACTAAGATATGATATGACAAGGGAACGAGAGGAATTGGAGGTGTGGGTCAGTGAGGAAAGGCACTCTCTACCAATCGTGCGGCCTTTAAGGGTTCAAATCCCAGCCTGTATTTTACTTGTGGCGTATCAGCTTTCCAGGTGCACTTTGATGATGGTTTCCACTTCTTATAGGAGTTGAATATAACATTTCTCCATTTAAACATGGCATACGTTGTTAGTTTTGATCGTGGTAAAGTATACATTTCTGAAATGGTGAAGAAACAATAAGCGGTATAAGCAAATCCAAACTGCTATAAGCGCAAGAAAGCATTTGTAGCTCAACACGCTAATGCTCCTTTTCTGAGCTTTGCCATCTAAAACTCCCCGGTTTGACTCCCACCTTTGCTCATTTTAATAAGGTCCTCGTTTTTTCCTATTAGATCTTATAACATTTCCCTTTGCAGGCAAACCTATTTTCAACTTACCATGGCTCGGACATCCTAAGCAGTGATAAGCAGCAAGATGACATTTGTGGATCGCCTGGTTAATGTGCTCTCATCACTGCGTAGGATGTCCGAGCCATGGTAAGTTGAAAATAGGTTTGCCTGCAAAGGGAAATGTTATAAGATCTAATAGGAAAAAACGAGGACCTTATTAAAATGAGCAAAGGTGGGAGTCAAACCGGGGAGTTTTAGATGGCAAAGCTCAGAAAAGGAGCATTAGCGTGTTGAGCTACAAATGCTTTCTTGCGCTTATAGCAGTTTGGATTTGCTTATACCGCTTATTGTTTCTTCACCATTTCAGAAATGTATACTTTACCACGATCAAAACTAACAACGTATGCCATGTTTAAATGGAGAAATGTTATATTCAACTCCTATAAGAAGTGGAAACCATCATCAAAGTGCACCTGGAAAGCTGATACGCCACAAGTAAAATACAGGCTGGGATTTGAACCCTTAAAGGCCGCACGATTGGTAGAGAGTGCCTTTCCTCACTGACCCACACCTCCAATTCCTCTCGTTCCCTTGTCATATCATATCTTAGTGAAGTGCTAAGGGAAAAGGAGTTTAGCTATAATGTCATAGTAGGCTGAGACAAAAGAGTGTTAGCTCAATGGCTAAAAGCGCTGCTTTCACTGAGCCCCAAACCCATATTCCCAAGTGTGCTTGAATGCATGTGAGGTGGAGCTCTGTTTTTCTTACACGCTAATCTTCATTCTGAGCACTGTACTAATGCATATAGGACTGTAAATAATCTGTTCCGTTTAGGCGTTCTTTGTGCTGCAATTCTTTAATACATATTTCATATTTGTTTTCTATGAGTTAAATCAAACTTCAGAGGGCTTGGACAGGTGTTGAAGAATGATCCAGTTAGGGGGGGATGTTTTTGGTGGGGGGAGGGTGTTCAGCATGAGAGAGAACAGGTTGCATTAACTATTAGACAATGGGCTGCACATAATAAAAGCTGAAGCAAAATATTGATATGTAAAGGCAAGGCTAAAGAGTTACCAGGTGTCCTGGCTGAGAAATGAATATAACCTATTTGCTAACCTTACTCAAGACTTGAACCCCCTGATGTATGGACGATGAAAAAAAGCAATGCCTTAAGGCATAGAGCTATAGAGGTAACTTTGTTTAGAACATAGAGCTTAGAGATGTGAAGGAAATGACTACAACGTCACTACAGCTGTATATTGCAAAACCACATCCAATGCACATCCAATTAGATTTGAATCCTAACGGTTTCTATGACGTCCGCCGCTAATGAGGCGTGCTTAGTATATAGAAAGCTTTGGCACAGCCATTTTGCCTATGTAAGACCCCCTCATGTGAGTTGGTGTTTGTGGTGTTCTGTTTCCTCAATGATGAAACTTTGTGCTATGACTTGCCTGTTCTCCTTTATACTCCCTTCTGCCTTTGACACTCCTCCCCTCCCCCATTATCTGTATTTCCTTAGTTTATGGATTTTTCTGGGTGTTGGTGTGAGGGATTGTTGGGGACTTAAATTTTGTGTTAAGTGTGGAGGGGAATAAATTGTTAGGGAAAAGAAGGGGCCAGGTCAGGTTACACACAGATGCCCACACCCACCACTCTCCCTGCTTTCATAATGTCATTGTCTGCCCCACCTCCATTTTCCATAGTAGCAGAGTACACCAAAAAGAAAGAGCAGAGGGGGCCTACAACATTCAATTAACTCCATGTGGAATGGATGGGAACCTTTGTTTAAATATGGGAAATATGTCATCAACCAAGGCAGCTACTGCACCAGATGGGATACATATTAATGAGATTCTTAAGTTGAATGCAGGAGAGGTGTCTAGATATGGCCAGACTTGGAGGAGGGGGGAGCAGAGATATGCTGGATAGTAGTCTTGAATGAGAAAAGATAAAAGCAAGAGGTGGAGGATGTCATGGAGGCAAGGAGAGATTAGGGATGCAAGGGTATTTGCTAACAGAAAGGGTGAAAGGTTGCCACTGGGGATGGAAGGAGATTAGGGAGTAACACTAGGTTTTGAGGTGGAATGGAGAGATGGCATGTAGGTTCCAGCCCTCTCCTCCCCTCCCCTGGTATGCATCAAGGAAAATAACAAAAGAGAGGGACAGATGTTGATGCATAGGGAGCTAGGTTGTGAAAGGTGGGATAAGAGGATTGTAAGGGATAGCGCTAATGAGCATGCATGAGAGACCTGCATCTAATGGAGGTGTCAGCCATCAAATCTACCACGATGCATATCCATTAGGGGTATCCTCAAACCCTTAACTGGCCTAGTGGTCGTTCATGACACTGTTGGGACATACCTCTGTAAACCACATGATACAGCAATGTAGCTCTGGGAAGCACCTAACGAATACAATATAAGCTGAAACACAAACACACTGTCAGCTATATATGTTTCATTTATTTGATGGATTTTATTGTAAAACATAAATCCATTGACTTGCTGTTGTACATAATAGATGGAAATATGCATAATATAGGATGCAACCACAAAAAACAAAAGGGAACAAGCCTGAAGAAGTATTTAATACCTTATTTAACTCAGATGGTGCTCAGAATCCACGGATGGAATACAAAAAACTCAGGATGGGGAACAAACCCCTAAAGAGATTGGTCATTGAAAGTGCTTCATTCTGTTTAGCATGTCCATAACATAGGTGAGTATTCAATGATTCCAAAAAATATACTTTCAAAACGTGCAAGCAAACTTAACTTAAAAGTCCATACAGCGATGGTCCGGCAGGGTTCAGACGCGTTTTGCCAAGGAGGCTTCTTCAGAGAACCCGCTGTGCTGTGTGCAATTAATTATTAAATGCTTCCTGGTTCAAAGAAAAAAGTTTTTCATTTCCTGTGACAAGGATGAAGTCAGGCAAATGTCCAGGCTGCCAACAGATGGCAACGGGTTGCACCTTAAGATGAAGTCAGGCAAATGTCCAGGCTGCCAACAGATGGCAACGGGTTGCACCTTAAGATGAAGTCAGGCAAATGTCCAGGCTGCCAACAGATGGCAACGGGTTGCACCTTAAGATGAAGTCAGGCAAATGTCCAGGCTGCCAACAGATGGCAACGGGTTGCACCTTAAGATGAAGTCAGGCAAATGTCCAGGCTGCCAACAGATGGCAACGGGTTGCACCTTAAGATGAAGTCAGGCAAATGTCCAGGCTGCCAACAGATGGCAACGGGTTGCACCTTAAGATGAAGTCAGGCAAATGTCCAGGCTGCCAACAGATGGCAACGGGTTGCACCTTAAGATGAAGTCAGGCAAATGTCCAGGCTGCCAACAGATGGCAACGGGTTGCACCTTAAGATGAAGTCAGGCAAATGTCCAGGCTGCCAACAGATGGCAACGGGTTGCACCTTAAGATGAAGTCGGCAACATGGCTCCTGGAGAGCTACAGATCCTTGGAAGGGTGTAATAGTTATTATCCAACTATGATGCCCTCGATGGGAGTTGAAGCTGATGAAGATTGGCACTCAGGCCAGGATGCTATCTGGATGAAAGATCTGCAGTGACTGAACCGTGATATAGAGGCTGTGGCGTGTACATGCAGAGGAGGTCCAGCGGAGCCCCAGGGTCCATGCGGCATGACTGGCCTGGGAGTGTTCAGAGGACATAGTGGGTCCTAATGGCGGTCCTTTCCTTTTCCCTTTCCCCGGCCACGGCCTCGACTCCGGCCACGGGTGGCCGGGGGGGAACCTTGCCTGGTGGGAGCCTGGCTGGAGGAGGTCTGGGAGGTGGATTGAGGTCCAGGATCCCCATGGGAGGCAGTCTGGGTGATGAGCTGGGGGAGAAGTTGTGAAAGAATGCCACACATGTTCTCCAGCGCCCGGCGAGTCCCTGCCTGTTCTTCCAGGATTGCAGTCTGCACAGCACGTGTTGCAGACTGCTCGGCCACCAGGGAGGCCAGGTGCTGGTTCATTACATGTGTGGCTTCTTTTATCTCAGCCACCTCCCTGATGAGCAAAGTTTGTCTTTGGTGGAGGTGGTTACCCACCTCCACCAATTGACGGTGGAGCTCATCAGGGGGGGCCTCCAGCTCATCACCCTGATGGAAGTCTTCCTCCCCCAGGGCTCCAACCTCATCCACCTCTTCTTCCCCCTCCAACTCTTCCCCCTCCTCTACTGCCCTGTTGTCATCGTGGGGATGAAGGGGGGGCGCCGGTGCAGCTTGTGTAGCAGTGTTCTGAGGAGGAGGGGTGGCGTATGATGTTCCAGCCACTGCTTCCTCCTCCTCCTCCTCCTCATCCCCTTCATCCCTAGCAGCAGCAGAAGGAGGATGGGACGCCTCTGCAAAAAGACAAGAAAATACACATTGGTATTAGTTGAAAGCGGTAACATCTGAGAACATCATTTGAATTGCATCACAGGTCACAATACTGTACATCTGGTCATTTACAAGGTATTATGCAGGCTAACATATGGAACATTAGCAACGTATTCCACATGTTAGGCTTCCAAGAGTATCAAAACAGGCAATGGCTTTTATTATATTACTATGAATTGCATTGGTTGTATAGTACTGTTGTAGTTTAGAAAGATATAAAATATGAGTAAAAACACCAACAAGTCAATGGCTTCTATGTAAAGTGATGTTACCTTGGTGCCCCAGGGAAGTATCAATGGCTCCCACAACAGGACCTATTCCAGGACCCACTATGTCCATCACCTCACTCTCCAGGACAGTCAGCTGGAGGTTGCCGCAAGGACCCTGCGCATTAATTCGTTCCTGCTTCCGCCGGACCTCTCTCCGCAGGGCACGCCACCGTTTTTTCAGAGCCTCTATATCACGGCCCTGATGGTATACAGCATCTATGTCACTGCAGATTCTTCTCCAGATAGCATGCTGGCCTTCTATCCCAATCCTATCAGCTTCCCTCCCAAAGAGGGAATCATAGTTGGCCCCAACTTGGGCCACAAGGATCTGCAACTCTCCATGCAAGAAATTCGATTTTCGCTTTGAAGCCATGTTGCAAGGTGTAGCCATCTTTTCAGGCTACTTATAGAACACGTTCAAAAACACCCCCTGTACAACACCCAATGAGGTGTGATGGGCGTGGTTAGGAAGCGGGCTAAGGAAACGCACCCGAACGGCGCCCAATGGGCATAGAGAAAGTTTTCCCACCATGATGACGTCTCACGCTACATAGGCGTGCATGAGTATAAGAAGGTCCAGGTGAGCAGCGTTTCCTTTCTATACTATCCTATCGCTTATGCAGATGTTTCAGACTTTACTCTGTCTTAGTCTTTTACATTTCTTTCCCTATCTCTGCCTCCCATTTCCCTCTATTCCACAGAGCCATTAATACTGGCCATTCTAATATGTGGTTTTATCTTTTCTAGAAGCAGCTCAGATAGTAAGTCCAGGTGAGAATGATATTTTGTAAGCTACTTTGAACTATCATAGAACTAAAGAAACTAACCAACCAAAAGTGACTTCTCTTTATGGCCTTTCATTGTGTGCTATTGTTTATACTAGTTATTTTATTTCTGATATCTCCTACTCTCCATTCCACAGGGCTGATAAAAATGACTGAGAAGACTGATAAAGACCATACTGGTATATATTTTGCTGGTACACAAATGGATATGTAAGTAAAATGGATGTGTTCATACATCTGAGAGGGTTTACTCAGAGTTAAAGTTAATTCTTTGTAGAATCTAATTACAGGCAAATTAAAATCAGGTGAGGAATGGTTCTGTGTACTAACTCATTGATAAGAATAGGTCGGGTATGTTGGGGGGGGGGGGGGGGAACACTGCCATTCAATGGATATCCAATCAACATGGTTCAGGTGGAAAACTCCTAATGAGTGCCTAATGGCTGCCATATTTAATAAGGATTCTAAAGGTATGTTAGCAGCTCTGTTACTTCTAGGTGTGTGTTCTGCCACAACTTCAGTGTTTAATTTAGGAGACATAGGTCTTTGTTAACAGTTTCTCTGTATTCTTCATTTCAGACCAGAGCAGCAGCTCAGCACACCAGTTTGCACCTAGCCAAACAGTTGTAGGTGAGAATGATATATGGTAACCTTTATTTGCTTACTCTTGAGTCACTCTTCACACAGGTATCCTTAATGACTTTCAGGAACAATAGTAAATTGATAATGTTGGCCTCATAGAACACCATGGCACGCATTCCTGCTGTTATATGCACACAAACTTTTTGTTTTCAGTTAGTCTATTCCCTCACATGAGTTCTAAACAGTAGCAGTGGAGGATTACAGGTGATACTAACCCACACCATCAGCAAGTTATTGCCTTAACACCTATACCACGGTGACATCTAAGCAGCTCAACATATATGAGGTTAACACATTGCTTCAGGGAAGGGAGGACCTTGGGGGTTGAACCCCCCTGTTTGTGAACGTTGTGTAAACCAGCTTCTCCTCTTTTCTGTTTTCAGGTGTCTTAGACAGGCAAGTGCAGTATTGTCAGATGGAGTTTTTATAGTACTGAGAGCAGTGCAGCTGTGAGCATCTTTGTGGTTTCCACACCTGCTTTACCAAAATAGTGCAGCTCAAGAACCAGGAGGATAGATTGAGGTATCTGGCCTTTACTTCCATCACCTTCCGTGAAATGAAGAAAAACCCACATGTCTCATTTGGATTCTCCTGGTGTGGAGCCAACTCTTACTAGAAATAACCCTATTCCTTAACAACAAATCTACCAGAGTGACTTATATTCTCTTCCTTATGTAGCCATTTACTTTGGAACAGGGACTGGCTTACTTTGCACATCATAGCTGAGATGTTGTCATCTACCTACAGTTGCATATACCCTTGCATTCACTTACTTTTTTCCTAGATTCTGCAATGATTTGACATCAAAGTGGCTAGCAGGTAATAGAATGAATGACAGACCCCAATAAAGATTGTCAAACTTTCTATATGTCACCTTGTTGTTATATTGAAAAGGGCCCATTCAGCAGTCCCTCCTGAACCCCTATCTACCTTGGACTCTGTCCACTAAGCTGATGATGCTACAAGGCTAAAACCACACAGGAAAGTTTAAAGTAAATATAAACCAATATTTTTATTAAATTATTAAAACTTTTAAAAACGTAAACTTTTTAAAAAAACTATTTACATATATAACATAACATATAACGCAGGGAAAAAGGGTGGGTGCCCCCCAAGAGCAGCTTGAGCTACCTCAGGCGAGGGGGGCGGAAGAGGTGCAGTCATTGAGAGGGTGTATGGCTGCTGGCACCATGCCCTCTTTCGGCTATCAGCCGCAAGAGGGCATGTTCCATCCTCTCCACACACCCTCTCAATACCTGCACCTCCTCCAAGATGGCAGAGTAGGCCGCCATCTCCCTGGCCACCCCCTCCTGAGGCTGGTCGGGCTGCTCCTGGGGGGGAACAGCAAGGAAAGGGGGTGGGATGGGAACAGGAAGGGCAGGAGAGTGAGGGGAAGGGCTATGGGTGGGGGAAGGGGAAGGTCCAACAGGGGATGGTGGTGGTGGTCCTGGAGGTAGTGGTGGGGCAGGCGGTGGGGGTCCAGGGGGCAGTGGTGGGGCAGGCAGTCCAGGGGGCAGTGGTGGGGGCAGTGGTGGAGGTCCAGGGGGCAGTGGTGGGGGCAGTGGTGGAGGTCCAGGGGGCAGTGGTGGTGTGGGCGGTCCTGAGGGCTGCCAGGCCTCCTCCTCCTCCTCCTCTATCTCCTCCATCTCCTCTTCCTCCTCTTCCTCCTCCATCTCCTCTTCCTCCTCTGCCGAGGACCAGGGTGGGGCTCCCTCCATCACCTGCGGGGCCTCCTGAGGGGGTGCCTGCGCTGCTGCTTGACAAGAGAGAAATAGGATACAGTCAGATATGTCCACAACACTTTTGAACATGACATTATTTACTACGTTATTTTCTTCAAATGCTAATAACAGGATGCAAAGCACCTACTCCACTGTAAACATCAAAATGTAGCGTAAGTAAGTGAGGCAAGTAGAACACCATAAAGCCATTGTGACATGATATCACAATAGCAGCTTTACTGCAGATTTTATGATTAAGAATGGTTTACAGCTACTCAAGCATTTTCATCTATTTATTCTGGTGATCACAAAGAAACACACACTGGACTCATTACTCACCGGCTTGTGCACGCATTTCCTCCCTCACCCCCTCAAGGAAGGCCCGCTCCTGGCGCCTCAGCAGTCGCCCCCTTTTCCTGAGATCCTCAACCTGGATAATAGAGAGAAAGAAAGAACAGAGAGGGAGGGATATGATGAGTGCCATCTAGCACTATGGCATAACATGTTTACTTAAGTATTGACCTCTATAAGCACAAAAAATGGAGTACACTGCCCTCCAAGAGCCCCTATCCGCTTTGGTGTCTGCCTCCACCCCCTTCTGCCACATGTTTTACATGAATTTATTCACGTACACCAGCATTTCCCCTTTCTGTGCTGGAGGCATCGCTATCTCTCTACTGTACCTGGGACAGTGGGGGGGGGGGGGGGGGGAGGGGGTGTGTGAGGTGACATGGACAGCATCACAAGGAGGAGGTGGGATTGAACTCACAACCCCAGGGTGCTGAGGCTGTAGCCTATCAGCACTGCCCCACATTACAGCATGTCCTGGTGAGCTTACAATCATGCAGCAGGGGCAATAAAATAGTTTGGTCAGAAGGAGCAGCGTGGCTTGAAACCCCTGACGTCAGGGTACTGACGCTGTCACTTTAAACGTCATGCCACTATCTCCCTAGACCAGCAGATTGATACAGGAGTGTTTAAGGTATTTGAAATGACATAGCAGCACTTTGGGAAAGTTGATGTCAAGATGTTTCGATGACAAATGTGAAGCTTGTGACCCAAAAATTAGTTGTGTGCATGTTGTGAATGGAATAGATGCCTTCTAGGAGCTGAATTTGTCATTTGAAATCCTACTACTGCTCCTTTGGGATGTGCTTTAATTTCAGTATTCAATGTAAAAGATTTATTATGCACAATTGTAGTTTTTAAAAGGAATCAAAATTTACCCACAAAAACATGAACAATTTGATTGAGACAGGTTTCCATCATTACATTTTACATGATTATTTGTGAGGGCCTGACTTGGAATACTTACTTCCCTGGGACAGGAGGCTCTACGATTGTAGCGCCGGGTCAGGCGGCTCCAGGAGTCCCTGAACTGCAGGTATGACCTGCGATGGCCTGCCACTCTAAAATAGTGGTGCTCATGTACCAAAAAGAGCCTGGCCAGCAGCCTGGAGTCCTCTGTTGAGAAATTTGGCTGTCTCCTGGCAGCCATTTTAGGAGAAATAACTGCGTATGAAGAACGGGCGATTCTATGACGTCACAACGCATAAAAACGCGATGACGTGTTTGTGCCGCTTGGGCGTGCTTGCAGCAGCCGCTCCGCGTTACATCAACACTATAGATTATATCCTAAACCACGCCGATATAGCTGTTATACAAAAAAGTACAGCAGAACGCTTAGAAGCTTACCATGTAAACCTAATGAAACTTCACCTCCCCCAAACACAATGACAATTTGTAAATTAAATAAATGAAGATTGGGAAGTGAGGTTCACATATTTTAGCTTAGCTATGCATGGGTGGGTGGAAAAACAAAATCATATTCTGTTTTTGGTAACCTTAGTCAGGACTTGAACCCCTGACCTTTGGGGAAGATACAAGCAGTGCTTTTAAGCACTGAGCTATGTTGGGGACTTGGGAATGGGTGTCTCCAGAAATGGCTATAGGTACAAGCTTTGAGAAAGGGTAATCATTGCAAGTATTTACAGGTGTATTTGATCTATGCACACCCAATGACTGTGCAAATAGATTTCAAAATTGTAACGGTTATGACGTCAGACGCTACATCGGCGTCGAGAGTATATAAGGATCTTTAAAAAATCATTATTTTGTCTCCTTTAGACTCCCGTGCGTTCGTGCTTCTGGTGGTTGATTTGTGATAGTGTGACTTTGTACTGTGATTGTATTGTTTCTCCTTTCCCCCATCTTCTCCCTTTTGTTGTGTACTTGTCAGTTGTGTCTTTGGTCTGGTATTGGTTTGAGAGATGATTGATGAGTTTGAGTTTGTCTTACATGTGGTGGCCCATGATAGATTGCTGCGCAGAGGAAGGGGTCTGGTGGCGGCCCCGGCCCCAGCCCTGGCCCTGGCCCCGGCCCCGGGGCGTGGGCAGGTTAGAGGTAGAGGAAGAGGTCCGGCTGTGGCCCTGGGGCGTGGCCAGGTTGGAGGCAGAGGCCCAGGCCGACGCCGACGCCAGGCCCCCAGGGTATATAGGCCCAGGGCAAACTTCCTTGATATGACAGATGAGCGGTGTATTGGTCTCTTTAGATTTAATCGGGAGACCATAGTTCATCTCTGTGAGCAACTGCAGGTGGATTTGGAGCGCACCACTCTTAGGGGACATTCCCTTCCAGTTTATGTACAAGTAACTACAGCCCTGGGGTTTTTGGCTACAGGAACCTTCCAAAGGCCCCTGGGAGCTGGGGCTGGCATCAGTCAACCGTCTGTATCCAGGATAATCAATAAGTTTTTGGAAGTCTTTTTAAGGCGTATTGCTATGTATATCCAGTTTCCGATGAGTGAGGCAGAGCGGCGACGCACAATGAGGGGTTTTGCTCAACTGGCACGTTTCCCCTCTGTCCTGGGAGCTATAGACTGCACACACGTAGCACTCAGACCACCTGCTGAAACTGAAAGGCAATTTAGGAACCGGAGGGCATATCATTCCATGAACATGCAGGTGGTCTGTAGTGCTACCATGGAGGTGACAGATGTGTGTGCCAGCTTTCCAGGGTCCTGCCACGACGCTTATATCCTGGCCCACTCTGGCCTAGGTGGCAGGTTCCAGAGGGGTGAAATCCAAGGTGGATGGCTGGTTGGTGAGTTAACGTACTACTGCAGATAAAGCTTTGCTACATTAACCGCCTTTCTCTCATTTTACCACAGGGTCATGGCTAACTTTGGAGGTGATGCAGAACAATGGACAACAGATATGTGCCCCTTTTCTAATATTGTTTCTCCTTGCAGGTGATCGTGCCTATCCCCTGAGGACATGGTTGATGACCCCAATTGTGCGTCCCCAACAGCCAGAGGAGGAGCGATATAACCGGGCCCTGAACACCACAAGGACCATCGTGGAACGTGCGTTTGGGTTGCTCAAGTCCCGCTTTAGATGTCTACACCGCTCAGGAGGGCAACTGCTGTACAGGCCCGACAAGGTGTCCAGGATGTTTGTTGCCTGCTGCATGCTACATAACCTAGCGCTGAGAAGACGGATGCCAGACCCTCCTGAGCCGGTCCAAGACAGTGACGATGATGAGGACATCCAAGCTAGACGCAGGCCTCTACCTGAGCAAGAAGAGCGTAGGAGAGGGCAGGTGGTCAGGGACAACCTAATAAGAGCCCATTTCTTGGGATAATGGTGAGTATATTTATGTGAACCCCAAACAGCTTCTCTCTCTCTGTCTGTCTCTGTCTCATGTGAGTGAATGTGATGATGCCTCTTTCTCTAGGCTGAAGTTAAAGTTCAGATGTCCCTGACCAGCAAAGCAAGAAGTTATTGGTAGCAGCTCAAGTATTAAAGGTAGAATAATAGGTAAGCTATCTTTGTTTTTGGCCTCATTCACTATGTTGCTCCTGTATATCATTCCATTAGCAGGCTTTATGATGAATTGCCCACATGTCAAATAGCTAACAGCTTTCATACTCTTGTTGCAGGTTGGATGTCCAAGACTTTCATCGTCACCATACAAGGGCATCGTAATGTGCTTCTCGATGGCCTGGTATGAGCTAGCAGTTTAGGACCTCTTGGTTTTTTGTTGTTTTACCAACAACAAATTGTATATCGACACATGCTGGTGTTAGGTTAGCATGTGTGTTGATTGAACACCCCCTTAGTTTTAGGTATAAATGACATCTATATTGGGAGCTCAGAGAAAGCAGATTGGATGAGTTATACTGCTAAAATGTTAAAACTATGGCTATCAGAAGCCTATATGCTGCTCAGCTTTCCACACCTTGTAGGAGTTAATGATGGTATGGGTCTACAAGTTTCTGTGTAGAATAAGACTAGCACCCCCCCCCTCCCTTCTCCATGCTGGTACTTCAAGTTCAACTGAAGCTATAGGATAACTGTAGGTATTGTAACAGTTTGAGGTGGGGGACTTTTCCAATGTATTAACATGCTTCCCCTCTTTGCAGGTGTTCGGGCCCAGCTGATCTCCTCCTCCTCCTCATGTGGCTAGCATCTCATCGTGAAGCTGTTCCTGTGATACGGGCGGATCCTGTGACGTATTCCTGATACTTGTGCATAGGTAGGTATGAGACATTTGTGCTCACTTCTACTAACCTTCAACATTCCAACCAGTGTGTGTAGGTTATTAGCTCACATATGGACTCTGTAACAAGGAGGATGGCTTTTATTTCCCTTGCTTCTCTGGCATAAACCTCTGGCCTTTATTCTCTGACCTCCTTACTTTCCTGTCTTTTTCCTACATCCTGCCTTACCCTACCATGAGCAAATCTTAATATTTCACATGCACTGACATTGTACCCTTTCCTCCTGTAGGCTGGGAGTTGATTTGGACCTAGGAGGGGCTTACTCTGTATACCGGTGTAGCTGTGATCCATCTCAGCAAACTGCAGTTGCATGTGTTACAATTTCACACCGCTTTTCTGGACTTTTGAGTGTCAATGAAATGACATAATATTCTACAATAAAAATCTTAAACCACTTAAGGATGTTGTGATTACTTACCAAAGGAATGCCATTATTGTAGCATATAGGACGGCGAATGTTAAGCGCCTAAACGGAATAGATTCATTCAGTAGTACAGTTCGGTTTTAACACCCTCAACTCCTTCAGCTGACACAATACTCATTTGAATAAAATTACAAGATACACACCAATCACATCTCATTTTCATCTGAAACAGCACATTAGCAATACCAGATACAAAACATTTGAAAAGTTGAATTTGTGTGTGATCAAGACAGCACTTTTGAACTATGTATTCAACCATACTTGAGAATATGGATTTCGAGTCAGTGAAAGCAGTGCTTTAAACCATTGACCTACCACTTTTTTGTGTCAGCTAATTGTGATATGATAGCTAAGCTGATTATACCTTGGCACATCACTAAGGTATGCTATGACAGGGGAACCAGAGACACAGGTGTAGGTCAGTGAGTAAAAGCACTATATCGATCATCTGTAGGTTGTGAGTTCAAGTCCCGGCTTGTCTTTTACTTGTGGCATATCTACCTTCCAGGTGCACCTTGATGATGTCACAATGAGATCAGCATTGTGCTGCTTGCTACTTCCTCTTCATGTGAACTGGAAGCCACATTCAGGTTGAATCAGTGTTTTGATTCTGTTTCTTGTTGTGACGAATGAGCTGATTGTTGCAATGTTTTAAGACCAGGAGAGTCTTCTTTTAAGCAACCTCTCTGAAATAATGTCTCTGGCAAATCGAAAGAAAGCTTATTGCATGACTTAGGTGCCTTTTCTACCAGTCTTTGTGGAACCTAAACGAAGTTTATATGAGGTCTATATGGTGTTCAAAGTCCTATCCTTTCCACTTCCCTGGGACATGAGGCTCTTCTGTTATACCACCAGGTCAGGCAAATCCAGGAGTTTCTCAATTGCAGATATGACCTGTGATGGCCAGGCACTACAAAGTAGTGATGCTCGTTTGGTAGGAAGAGCCTGGTTTGGCTGTGTCCTGGCTGCCATTTTATAGGAAATAACTGCATGTGAAGAACAAGTATAGAAAAAAACATCGATGACGTATATATGCCTCATGAGCGTACTTGAAGCAGCTACTATACTCTACATCAATACAGTTCATTACATGCGCAACGACGCCGATATCGCTGTTATACAAAAATGTACAGCAGAACGCTTAGAAGCTTACCATGTAAACCTAATGAAACTTCACCTCCCCCCCAAACACAGTGACGTTATAAATTAAATAAATGAAGAGGTTCACATGCTTAGCTATGCATGGGTGGGTGGAAAAACAAAATCATATTCTGTTTTTGGTAACCTTAGTCAGGACTTGAACCCCTGACCTTTGGGGAAGATACAAGCAGTGCTTTTAAGCACTGAGCTATGTTGGGGACTTGGGAATGGGAGTCTCCAGAAATGGCTTTAGGTACAAGCTTAGAAGCTTACCATGTAAACCTAATGAAACTTCACCTCCCCCCCAAACACAGTGACGTTATAAATTAAATAAATGAAGAGGTTCACATGCTTAGCTATGCATGTTTGGGTGGGTGGGTGGAAAAAAAAAATATTCTGTCTTTGGTAACCTTAGTCAGGACTTGAACCCCTGACCTTTGGGGAAGATACAAGCAGTGCTTTTAAGCACTGAGCTATGTTGGGGACTTGGGAATGGGAGTCTCCAGAAATGGCTTTAGGTACAAGCTTAGAAGCTTACCATGTAAACCTAATGAAACTTCACCTCCCCCCCAAACACAGTGACGTTATAAATTAAATAAATGAAGAGGTTCACATGCTTAGCTATGCATGTTTGGGTGGGTGGGTGGAAAAAAAAAATATTCTGTCTTTGGTAACCTTAGTCAGGACTTGAACCCCTGACCTTTGGGGAAGATACAAGCAGTGCTTTTAAGCACTGAGCTATGTTGGGGACTTGGGAATGGGAGTCTCCAGAAATGGCTTTAGGTACAAGCTTTGACAAGGGGTAATCATTGCAAGTATCTACAGGTATATTTGATCTAAGAACACCCAAGGAACGTCCAAAACTATTTCAAAATTCTAACGGCTTCTATAATGTCAGATGCTACTTTATGGTTAGGGTTAGGGCTACAGTTAAGTAGCTTGGTAGCTCAGTTAGTAAACAAGCTGTACCAGTTATCCATAGGTTATGAGTTCAACTCGCAGCTTGTCTTTTACTTGATTATAACATGAGGGGTTTATGCTGCAGGAGGGTGTTGCAGGGGTGTCTAGGATGACACAGAATAGTCACTTGCATTTTCTACAATGCATTTGAATTTCTTAAGATGAAACCTTAGTGAGCCGGGGAGCAAGGTCACCGCAGCCTCACACCTCAGATGAAAAGGTTAATTTATGAGCGATCTGGGACAGTCTTCAGCGACTCGGAGCCCTCCTCCCGCCTGGCCAGAAGGAGGAAGCTTTGGCGGTGGTGATTTTGGTGGTGAGGGAGGGAGGGAGGGAGGGAGGGGGGGAGTCACCTGGCTGCTGCATCTGCACTCCTGCTGGCCACAGACCTACTGATCACAGAGCAGAGATCACAGAAGCACGCAGGTATGTGCGCATGCGTGGCTAGGGTTTATATATATACACGTATCACATCTAATTTTCATCACAAACACATTAGCGAGACTATACACAATACATTAAAAAGTTGAGCTTGGGTTTGATAAAATAAACAGCATAATTTTGACTCTGTATTACATTTATTGAACCATACTTAAGAATATGGGTGTTGCATCCGTGACAACAGTGCTTTACACCATTGAGCCTCAACTGACTGTGATATGATAGCTAAGTAGAGTATACTTTAGCACATTACTAAGGTATGCTATGACAGAGGAATTAGAGACACAGGTGTAGGTCAGTGAGTAAAAGCACTATCTCGATCATCTGTAGGTTGTGAGTTCAAGTCCCGGCTTGTCTTTTACTTGTGGCATATCTACCTTCCAGGTGCACCTTGATGATGTCACAATGAGATCAGCATTGTGCTGCTTGCTATTTCCTCTTCCTGTGAACTGGAAGCCACATTCAGGTTGAATCTGTGTTTTGATTGTGTTTCTTGTTGTGAAGAATGAGCTGATAGTAGGAATGTTTTAAGACCAGGAGAGTGTTCTTTGGAGCAAGATATCACTTCTAAACTATCCTCTCTGAAATAATGTCTCTGGCAAATCGAGAGAAAGCTTATTGGATGAGTTAGGGTGCCTTTCCTGCCAGTCTTTGTGGAAGTTATACGAAGTTTATAAAAAGTCTATATGGTGTTCAAAGTCCTATCCTTTCCACTTCTAATAGGAGGTGAGTATGACATTCCTGTATAGCTTTCTGTATAGCTTTCTGTATAGCACACATCTACTGGTTCCCACCTTCCATTACTGATAATGTAAGTTCAACACCCACTCGGTACGTTTCATTTTCTAGTTTTCCTTTGAAACATAACATATTTCTTTTCCTTGTATTAATGGTAAATTGTACAATTCTGATACAGTGTTTTAGTTATGTTTTTCATCATCCTATACTTATCAATGCTGAATGTGTGATAATAAAGAGTATATATAAAGTATAATTTTTAAAAAAAAAACAAATAACAAAAAACAAACCCGTACTCACGTCTATCACGGGTCCATGAAGGACGTCTATTTTGTGCGACGAGGGACGTCTATTTTGAGGGACGTCTATTTTGCGCGACGAGGGACGTCTATTTTGCGCACGTCTATTTTGCGGGACGTCTATCTCACGCCTAAATATAGTTAATTGTTATTTACGTTTACCGGACGTCCAAAGCACGCCTAAGTTAAACGTACTAATAGAGAATTTACTCCTAACTGTCCTCTTAAGGACAAAAACAAACAATTTTTTTTATCATTTTTTACCCTAACCTATTGTATTTTCCTTTTTTGTTTGCTTTCTCTTTTACGATTGTAGTTCTTCCCTTTCTCTCCTATTGTTTGAAGTAAGTCCATTTGTCTTATCATGCGTTTTATTAAGCCACTTTGGTTTTGTCTAGTACCCCTGATTTTTAAACTGTTTTTATCTAAATTTTATATTGTACAACCGCTTAGAAACCTGTATAAGCGGTCTAAATTTTTTTTTAATAAACTTGAAACTTGATTAGCTTTGATAACCTTTGTGTCAGGCAATACACTTTCTTTTTCTTTCAGCTCCTTTTTTTCATGTTTCTATTTTCACGTTTCTTTTTCCCATCTAGTTCGTGTCACCTCCTGAAAGATTGTGAATGAGAGGTGCCAGTTCTCTCATGTTAGTAAAAAAACTTCATTGAAGAGAACCGAGTGATCAATATGGTGCATTACTATACCAGTCTCCTCAGAAAACAGATGGCTTTTTTTCTGCTCTTTCCATAACTTTTCATGAGGTTAAACAGGGAAGGAAAAGCTGGGAATCTAGAGGGAGGTAAAGTGGCCCCAAACAGGCCTCTTATTGGAGTTCATTATCTTGTAGAGAAACAGAATAGAATAAACCCAAACAGAGAAATGATGAGGTCCTGGGATCATCATAAAATTCTGTTAGAGAAAGGTTAAAAGAAATATTGCTGTACATTCAACCTCCCTTAAGTTGAATAACCTGGGTCTGAATAATCACATCGGTTCTTCTTGGTCTGCTGGAGATTCATTAGCAGAAAAAAGAAAATGGATGTCTGGAAATGACCACTAGTTAATCCTATTATTCACATGGCCATTGCCTCTCACTACAAAATGGCAGAGCACTCTCGATGTGGAAAAATGCTATCATTTGCCCCCACCCAAAAAAGATTTCATGTTGTGTAGTTCTACTCTTTATCAAAAGTAGTTGAACATGTGGGGGCAGAAGAACTAGATGACTACGAGGATATTCAATTGGGCTTTCGTAAAGCACATGGCACTGATGCAATTTCCTTGCATTCAAGAAAGTCTGGGATCTCTTAGAGCAGTGTGAAGCAAACTTTCTTGAGTGGCAACGGTTCAAGGCATCCTGAAGTGCGTGGATGTCACTGTGATGACATCACGTGCATGCATGACATCATCACCTCGATGTTTGTACATGCGCAAAGGCCCTCCAGATGTGCCCTGAGACCCTAGTGGGAGGTGCCAGCAGGGAAGAGGGCTGGAGAACAGAGGCGCTGGCTGATTTCCTGCGAGAGGCACATCCTATAGGGAGTCAGCCAGCGCCTCTCCTCCTCCCCAGTGTGCTACGGCACACCTGAAATCTCCGAATGCAACAGTTTGCGATACACTATCTTAGAGGGAGGAAGAGATAATGGTTTCTGCGGATAGGCAGACTGGATGGGTCATTTGGCCTTTATCTGCCATCATGTTTCTCTGTTTACATTACAGGAATCACCTCCAATACCCGGAAGACTTTTGTCTGTTCCTCTTTCTCTTAGCCATGCAGCCAAATTATCTGAAATTCTTTAGTTGCTTTTGCTGGAACAAAATTCCACCTATATCTGCCTCCCAGCTCCATACAAACAGGCAACTTCCTCTTTCACCATACCTGGATACATTTTGCCATTCTCTTTTGCATTTAACATCAAAGAAAAAGCAACTGAAGGCATTCTCCTCAAGCTGTGCATTTGACTTTTTCGTGATTCTTGCCTGAGCCCTCTTCACCTTGTTGTGATCAATAACCAACTCAGTGTCCAAGTGAACAATGAGTCCTGTAGCCATCTTGGCTGTCTTTCTTAGTCCAGTATGGTGTCTTAAACTGGCAAGGGCTATGTTGATTATATCCCCACTATTATATTTTGGCCTCTTTCTAGCTTTCTTTAAAGCAACAGGAGCCTCTTCCACTGGTTCTTCTATCATGCCATCTGAACCTCCCTATTCCACTTCAAAGCACACAACTCTCCATTAGCTCTTGCTCTTCTTTTTCCACTCTTCATTCTCCACTTTTCTTCATCCTCTTTTCTCTCTATAGTTCTTTGTTCCGTTCCAAAGTGATTAGGTCCAACACTCCCAACTGTCTCTCTTTGATCTTTTATAAAGGATAAGTCAGTCAGAGGAGTCTTCCTATCCCTATTGCAGATACAAAGTATGTGTATTTCACTGACACAGGCAGAATTGTGTTCCATATCAACACAACTCTTTATATCATATTGCAGGTCCATCAGTGTATTGAGCTTCTCCATAAATATGCCTTTTTCCTCCAGTTTTGCTCTGCCCACAGAAACTTTGCTGGCTTAGAAACATAGAAACATGATGACAGATAAAGGTCAAAAGGCCCATCCAGCCTACCCAACCACAGAAACCATTATCTCTTCCTCTCTCTAAGAGATTCCCGCCCCTTCTTGAATTCAAAGTCTCTGTCTCCATCACCTATTCCAGGAGACTGTTCCATGCATCTACCACCCTTTCTATAAAAAGTATTTCCTTAGATTACTCCTGAGCCTATCACCTCTTAACTACATCCTATGCCCTCTCATTCCAGAGCTTCCTTTCAAATGAAATAGACTTGATTCATATGCATTTACATCGTGCAGGAATTTAAACGTCTCTATCATATCTCCCCTCTTCTGCCTTTCCTCCAAAGTATACAGATTGAAATCTTTAAGTCTGTCCCCATACGCCTTATGATGAAGACCACACACCATTTTAGTAGTCTTCCTCTGGACTGACTCCATCCTTTTTATATCTTTCTGAAGGTTCAGCCTCCAGAATTATACACAGTATTCTAAATGAGGTCTTATCAAATTCTTACACAGTGGCATCAATATCTCCTTTTTCCTACTGGCCATACCTCTTCCTATGCAACCTAGCATCCTTCTAGCTTTCGCTGTCACCTTTTCAACCTGTTTGGCCATCTTAAGATCATCACATACAATCACACCCAAGTCCCACTCTTCTTTCGTGCACATAAGTTCTTTACCCCCTAAAGTATACCGTTCCCTTGGATTTTTGCAGACCAAATGCATAACCTTGCATTTCTTAGCATTAAATTTTAGCTGCCAAATTTCAGACCATTCTTCAAGCTTTGCCAGGTGTTTCTTCATGTTATTCACACCATCCAGCATGTCTACTCTATTGCAGATTTTGGTATCATCCGCATAGAGGCAAATCTTATCCAACAGTCCTTCAGCAATATCGCTTATAAAAATGTTAAAAAGAACAAGCCCAAGAACAGAACCTTGAGGCACACCACTGGTAACATCTCTTTCCTCAGAGCGATCTCCATTGATCACTACCCTCTTTCACCTTCCATTTAACTAGTTCTTCACCGAGCCCGTCACTTTGGGACCTGTCCCAAGGGCACTCAGTTTATTTATTAGATGTCTGTGTGGAACACTGTCAAAGGCTTTGCTAAAATCTAAATATACCACATCTAGTGCATTCTCTCTATCCAATTTTAATAATAATAAATAAATAATAATATAACAGTTTATATACCGCAGGACCGTGAAGTTCTATGCGGTTTACAATAATTAGAAGATGTTACAGTTTGAATGGATTTAGCAATGTAATGCCGGTTAACATTTTTCTGGCCACCTAGTCAAAGAAATTGATCAGATTTGTCTGACAAGACCTACCTCTAGTGAATCCATGTTGCCTCTGTCCTGTAATCCAGAAACTTCACCACTCTCTGTTTTAAAAACGTTTCCATTAATTTGCTTACCGGCTTGTAATTCTAGACTTCTACTTTTGTGGGGAGGGACCACATCCACTCTTTTCCAGTCCTCCGGTACCACTACCGACTTTAGAGACTCATTGAAAAGGACAGTCAGCAGAGCCACAAGAACTTCCCCAAGTTCCTTCAGCACCCTCGGATGTACACCATCCGGCCCCATCGCTTTGTCTACTTTTACTTTAGCTAGCTGCTCACGAACACAACCCTCTGAAAATTGATCAGGGTCTCCCACTCCTCCATCCCTATTCATGTTTGTCTTCTGCCGTCCCTATCCTGGCTTGTTCCCACGTGGATTTCAGCTTTGCTTTAATCTTAACATGGCTGTTTATGACAGGACCACTGAAGTTTGGATTTGCTTTGTTACCACTGAGCAAGTAATCTAGTCGTCAAGTCATTGGCCAGTTCATCAGTGCTGTAATTTCATCTTGATCACTGGTGTCTCTCACATTCAACCCATATCTAATAGATCCCCGATGGTTGTTAATTCCCTGCCTGATCCAGCTAAATGATGTAAATGAGCCAAACTTGCAGTCTTGTTTTTCTTTAGGACATTTTCAATATTAGATTATCGCTATGACAACGTTATGTTGAAAACCTATGAATAAGAAAATGGAACGAATGTGTTAGTATCACTATTGGTAAATAAATAAGATAAATTGATAACCGAGTCACAAAAGACATTAAAATGCAATGCAAACATAAAGCTATAATCAGAGGAAAATTAACTTAATAAGAGAAAGATCAAATGCAAAACTTCTAGCTTCTCTGCTGTTGGAGTAATAATCAATCCCACTTCTACTGAAGCAGAAAAAGAGTTCTTTATCTGTCACCTGTTCTAATTTCTTTATACCACCTTTGAAAGACATCAAATGTATTATTCATTCCATTAATATCAAGGGAACCAGTTCAGAGCCTCTTCCACCATTCATTTTAAAACATAATTTCTCCATCTTTGGCCTTTATATTCCTCAAATCATTCACAAAAGCCTTACCACAACTAGTTTACCAGCGGATTGGAAACACTCTATTCTCTATCCCATTATAAACCCCCCAAAAAAATAATGCTATGGATTGTTCAAATTATCGTTCAATCGCTAATCTTCTGTTTCTAGCTAAACTAACTGAGAAAATTGTTTTCAACCAGCTTGCTGACTTCATTGATAAAACACAAATTCTGCATCCCAACCAAACGGGCTTCTGAAGGAATCACTCAACCGAACATTCTCTTTTAGGACTTACTACAACCATTCACTATTATCTCGATCAACATAAGTCAGTGCTTCTCATTTTCTTGGATCTTGATTCCATAGACCATCAGCTTTTACTTCTAAGACTTGCCTCAATTGGAATCTCTAACCAGGTTCTTGAATGGTTTAAATCTTGCTTCTCTGACAGAACTTCCATTGCACATTTCAATAATTCTGACTCTAAGGGCTCCTTTGACGAAGCTGTGGTAGCGGCTTAAACGCGTGCGACTTTTAATCACCCGCTACCCCCACGTTGTCCAAAAAACTACCGCCTGCTCAAGAGGAGGCAATAGCGGCTAGCACGGCCGGCGGTTTAGCACACGCGTTAAACCGCTACCGCAGCTTTGTAAAAGGAGCCCTAAGTCCTTTAATACTAACTTCGGCATTCCACAAGGTTCCATATTATCCCCTTTACTATTTAATATCTACCTCGCTCTTTTATTAACCCTCTGTCAGTCAATTGATTTTTCAGTCTATGCTTTAAGATGCCTAATGCTTCAGTAGGTGTGGTTAAAACCGGAAGTGGTGTTAGATGCCATAAAGTGCCTATGTAGGCATGATTCATGTCAAAGGTAGGGACCAGAAATGTAGGCCTTAAAAACCCTGGCTTACATTTTCAGCACCTACCTTTGCCGGAGGTACAATTCTCTAAACGGCGCCATCACATGATTGACATGGATTAGTGGCCGCTTTCAAGGCAGCCACCAACAACAGCACTGTTTAGAGAATTTGGGCCTTAGCACTTGTATTCTTTGGTGTCCGAATTTGGGCACCATTTCCAAAATTTGAGTCCTAAATATGTCTAGGTGAAAAACCTTTTCAGGAAGTGACAACTGTAGAAAGGGCTGAGTAGGTGGGGACATGAGGGTACAATCTAGTATTTGTTATGAGTGAAGGATTCTCTTAAATTATGTTCCAACAGTTTTTACAGATACCTGAGATCGGAGGGTGAGAGGATATTGTAAGAATACCTTACCTGACAGCACAGAGGTTTTAACTATTTCTATTATATTTATTTTCAGAGACTGTCTATAGAATAAAATATAGGAACAAGTGGGAGGAAGTGGCGGTAGAAGAGGGAGGCAAAGAAAGGGTCGGGAAGGGAGGGTTAAGAGGTCAAGGAGAACGGGGCAATTAAGTACTACAAGTCAGAGCTTTGAGGCCTACAGAAAAGAAAATGTCAGCCACACGGAGGAAACATGCAGAGGGCAGGAACTCGTCAGGTAGTTACCCCTTTTGTGCAGGAGAATGCTGGCATGCCGGCGGCCATTCCCGTTCTCAGCATAACAAGAGTAGTTGCCCAAGTCACCATCTTCCACCGAGTCTACGATTAATGATATGGAAACCTCCTGTTCCCCAAGGTGCTCCTTGAGAAGTCTTGGAAAAGAGATGGTTAATCTTGTTAATCCGATCAATCAAAATGTGCCAGCAGCAAAATTAGTATATGAATTGATGCAATCTTTACATTTTACAGTGTATTCTACTTTTCTCCTGCTAAAGAGCCATTTCTTCGTCAATGTCAATGCGACCTTCAGTAACTCAATAATCTTAATTTGTCCTGCTCTACTTGGGAGATTGTTTTCTTTTGCCTTTACCCTGGGCTCTGACACTGATTAAAGTCTTAGCTTCATGTTGTGAGGTTTCTTTCCCGGGTTTTGACTCAATCAGGTGCCAGGTACTTCCTAAGACAATCATTGTAGGTGAAATAGAGAATGTAACGGCTGTGGTCAGTTTCTGAAATCAACAAAAATGTTCCAGGTTCAGAACACTGGTGGCCTTCATCTTCCACTTCAGCTGCAAGGAGAAAAAGGAGGAAGTTCAGAAAGTTTCCAGGTCAGTAGCCTGGCAGACAACCACCCCTGTGTATAGGGAGCTGCAAGTGGAATGGAGAGAGACACGTGACTGCTGAATTACTGGGAGCATAAGAGAGCAGTGGGACACCCAGTTCAAATCCCACTGTGACTTCTCGTGATCTTGGGCAAGTCAATCAACGCTCTATAGCTTCAGATAGAAGCTTAAGGGGTTGATATTGAAAAGGCTGCCTCTTAACTGAGCCAAGGGTGGCGTTAAGGTGAAGCAACAATTCAGACAAACCAGCTTAACAGCACATAAAGGGCTCATAAGAACATAAGAATTGCCACTGCTGAGTCAGACCAGTGGTCCATCATGCCCAGCAGTCCGCTCACGTGGTGGCCCTCTGGTCCAAGACCAGCACCTTTTACAACACTACGGTAGAGGTTTCTACTGTGGGATGGCGAGGTCAACGCTCTGATGCTCAAAGGAATTCTATGTGTGTCAGAGCATTTACCTCATCGGTCTGTGGTAGAAACCTCTAACGCAGATTTGTAAAAGCCAGTGAAAGTCAGGAAAGAAAAACAGCTAGCTGATCTTTATGTGCTGAATATCAGTCAATACCTGGTTAACTTCCAGGTCAGCAGGTTAGCTGAGCACATGGTTGGAAGCAGATTCCAAGCCACTTACTACTGTGGGTTGACCTGTAAACCCTCTGGGAAGAAAGAAATACCTTATGTACCCAGTGGCATAGTAAGGGGGGGCTATCTTGGTGGGGGTGCTGGCACCCGTCCTCCCCTCCACCCCCATTCCTTCCCATGCCATGCCTGCACCTTCATTTGTTTCCCACCATACCTCTAACTCTTCAGGGCGCGAGAAGCAACTCCAAACTGCTGTTCATGCCTGCATTGGCTCTCCTTCTGATGTCATTTCTGGGTCCTGAACGCATCACAGGCATCAACTTCGTGATGATGCTCGCGCCAGGAAAGTTAGAGGTACAGGGGAAGGGAAGTGGGGGGGGGGGGGTGTATGCGGCATGGGGAGCGAGGAAGGAGAGGTGGAGAAGGTGGCAGGGCAGGGGCACCACAACCCCAGGCACCTCTCACCCTCGTTACACCACTGCATATACATGAGTTACAACCGAAAAAGTGTGAGCTAAATCCCAAATCCCTCCCCCTTTCTCTCTGAGAAGGCATATTTCAGACCAAGCTGGTACTTCCAGCATGTCTAGGGATCAGTGTAGGTCTTCTTGCCTGCCAGAGTACCATGTGTAGGACTGTAACTGGATTTCACTTTACCTGTGTTGTGACTACAACTAATTCCAGCAGAACTCTTTTGGGAGGAAGCAGAAGAAAAGTCTGATCATGGTAGGGAGTAAAATCTGGACCCATGGCCCTGCTCCCAGGCCCGCCCAGTTCTGCCAAGCCCTGCCCCCATTCCACCCAAGTCACGCCTCATTTCACCCCAGCCCCACCTATTATCATCCTCGGGATTGCGTCGGGAGGACATCTGCGCATACATGCCCAGATGCCCTCCCCACGCAGTCCTGAGGTGGAAGCTTTTCAAAACCCGGATGAAGTGCGGGGTTTTGAAAAGCCATCCAGACGCCCGGACTTGTCCTCTAAAAAGAAGACTTGTCCGGGTAAATCTGGCCGCCAGGTATCCCTAGACCAGGGGTGTCAAAGTCCCTCCTCTAGGGCCGCAATCCATTTGGATTTTCAGGATTTCCCCAATGAATATGCATGAGATCTCTTTGCATACAATGAAAGCAGTGCATGCACATAGATCTCATGCATATTCATTGGGGAAATCCTGAAAACCCTACTGGATTGCAGCCCTCAAGGAGGGACTTTGACATCCATGCCCCAGACCATGAAGGCTGCTTAGTGAACTTTGGCCAATAACTAGACGCCTTGCATAAACAGCAGCTGTCTGAGTTGCACATAGCATGCCTGTATATTTTATATAGAACAGTGTTTTCCAAACTTTTATCTAATTTACAAAATTCCAGGCAATAAAGTAGCAGACATCTACTCCCCTCCCTCACTTCTCCTGCCATCTCTTAAAGCAGCGAGAGCAGTCAGGCAAGGGCCTAACCCATTGTGTGCTACCGCAGGAATCCTGGGCAGGAAGAAGAGGAGGGGATTGGGGCTCTGGATTCACAAGGGTTCTGAGGTGCTCTGCTGACTGCTTCTGTTCACTGCAGGGTGGAGAAGAAGGAGAGTGAAGAGCCCTGTGAAAGCAGATCATTCACATCAAACTCATTTGAGGTCATGACCCAGCGTTATGGAACCACTGCTGTAGACACAAAGAGAGAGGAAAGACATTCTTGAATATAAGTTCCTTGCCCTTTCCATTTTCTTGGGTTTCAGTACATACAGTATTTGATTCTTTCTGCTTACGGTGTACAAATGTTGTTGAGTGGGAGTAACTGGGAAAGGAAGTCTCTAGGGCTTTTGCCCCAATGACACCCAAGTGAACTGCACTGCCCTGAAGAAGAGGTGAAGGGACCCGAAGATAATGCTGGCCCCTTTTTGGAAATGAACTTGTTTTCAAAGTGACATCGGGAAATGATGTACACAGGGAAATCCCAATAACTGGGGTGGGAGAGGCCCAGGGTCTATAGACACATCACCAAAAAGGCACAGGGAGGGTTATGAAGTCAACCTTGATAACAAGGTCTGTGGTAAGACAGACTTTTTGTTTTATCACATTTCACTAAGGAAAGTCTGGGAATCTTATTGGATTCAGAAAATATAGACCTATAGCTGCAGAAATTGGCTAGACTTGGTGTGAAGAAGATTGCACGTGACTGGTTTAAATCCTGAAGTGAAGGTTAATGGCAGGGATGGTGTCAGTGCAATGACCTCTAATGATGGGTGTTCCTGAAGGATCAGCGCTTTCTGCTCTGTTGTTCAATCTTTATATGCCACCTTTGGGAACAGTATTTTAAAAGTTGAAAGCTGAGTACCATATGTCTGCAGATGACGTGCAATTTTTTTCCCCAGTTGCAAAGGGGGAGCATATTACTGGAAAAGTGACAGAGTACATGTCAGATGTCTGATAAAAGATTACTGTTGAACTTGGCAAAAACTGAAATTTTGATGATTGGAAGGAGTATGGCTCTCCCATTGGGATTCATAAATTATTATATAGAAGCCTAATCTTTTATTATTCAAATTTATTTTTATCATCCAAATACATTAAAAAAACTATCAAATACAAAGCTTATAAAGTAATGGAATGGATTATAGTTCATATCTTAGTTCATGATCTAGAGATCAAGTCACCCAAAAAATGATAATTGACCTCCATTCCTTATCGAATGATAACAATTAAACTCCACAGTCAAGTTTGTAGTGTTTATAATAATAAATACCAGTTCTCACTGATGAAAATATAAATTTCTACAAGGAACATCCTATCACAAATCTTCTGTTCAATACAAATGATTGTTTTAAGAAATATGACTTACAGTACTCCTTATGAACACAGCAGCAGAACTGCCTGTCTAAATTCCACTTTTTCAAATCTACTAATTTTGTATGGAGAAGGATTTTATGTATGCTGTTGACTGCCAGAAGAACTAACAAACCGATTCTGTCTTATTTTGGGCATACTGTCAGAAAAGAAAGATCATTGGAGAAAGATACTATGTTTGGGAAGATCGAAGGAACCTGCAATCAGATGGCTGGACAGCAGAACCTCTTTTTCAATCTGGAATTCATCAAGTCGCTAGGACTCAAACATGAGTTGATGGCACCTAACTAAGGACACCTAGGAAGATGATTTATGCAAAACTCAAACCGTGTTGGGTCCTTTGTTTTCTACAGACTTTTATTAACAAATGTCCACAAATCGTAGCAAAATATTTATTGTTATGGTCTAATAAACTGATCTTTCATCCAGATCGCTTTCTGCTTTGTTTTGTGGATAATCTACATTCCTGTTTTGCAGTTTGAAATGCCAATAAACTTTCTAACTTCTTCAGTCTCTTTGTTCCCTTAATTGGACTTTCCTCAGATTAAGCATTCAAGTAAATAGGAGCAGATCCATACAAAACTTTATGTAACAAGCAATAAACTTTAAATATATTTCAATATATTTCAGGCAACCAATTCTCAGATATTCCTCCCCGAGTTTTAACTGTGTGCATCCTAGTTTGTAAAAATCTCCAAAACCAATTGTAAATTCTACCTCTTACACCGATTGCCTCCAATATCTGCAGTAGTATGACATGATCTACCAGATCAAAGGCCGAGGATAGATCAAACTCTAGAATCAATACTCCTCTTCATTCACTCAGGCATTTTGTCGAGCCTTATTTAATTAAAGACCCCAACAATGTCTCTGTATTATACTTTATCCTAAATCCTGATTGGCAGTATGAGAAGCCACTGAAAATTTCTCAGCCCAACCAACAAAGTTGGGGCTGTCTCCATCAAGGGCTATATACACTTAATCCAGTAACTTTCCACTTTTTTCATTCCGTCGGAAAAATACAAAACAAATAAAGTGGAAAATCAGTGGACTAAGTGCATAGTTGTTGATGGAGACTTCCCCAACTTTGTTGGTTGGGCTGAGAAATTTTCAGCAGCATACAGCAAGGTATGATCTTATGAACAATTTGACAAATATGATACTACTCTGTTCCCGAGTATTTTAAAAGCTCTGTGCAGTTTTATAGCTCAAGGAGATCATTGAGAGTAAATAATGAGCAGACAGTGATGAGCCTTGATTTGAGAAATAGATGCCATTCTGTGACTAGAAATTTTGCTTTTTCATTTATGGGACTGCAATTATGGAATGATTTCCCTGGACATGTGTGGTTTTGAAAAAACAAACAGGCAAAATCTGTAAGATCCAGTCTGAACAAAGACACAGCAGATCACCGTGATGAAAATATAAACTATACAGTAGACTCTCAGTTAACCAGCACCCATGGGGATTGATCGATGCTGGATAAATGTAGTTTCTGGTTGCTTGAGAGTTACTATTAAAATAGGCCTAACTAATACTATACCCCATACTATGCTATGCCATAAACTTCCAGACAAACTACCGAACATATGGTAGGCAACGTGTGGGCGTACTCAGGTGAGGTGTGCCAAGTTTACACTTAAATTTCTGCCAGAAATTGCTTTTATTTTCATTTTTTTACAGTATTTCTTTGATTTTTTTGTTGCTGGTTGCTTGAGAGTTCTGGTTAACAGAAAGTCTATTGTATTTATTAAAACACTTCTATTTGTCTCGTTAAAAACTCAACTCTCTGGCAATCTATTAAAAATGAAAAGAAAATACATTGCTTTAAAACACTTAAAAAGGAAGAAAAGGGTCCCAATGTAAGCAAGACTTTACTTCCATATTCCAATGGTAACGATGCTTTCTAGTAATGTCATGGGAAGACATTTGTTAAATCCTTTATATCTCTCTGCTCTCTTTCTACATAAATTACATTACATTAGTCTCTTCTATTCCACCAATACCTTTCGGTCAGATTACAAGATAGATAATGAGAAGAAGCATTAGGGTCTGGGAGAGAGAAAGAGATAATGGTTCCTGCGGATGGGCCATTTGGCTTTTGTCTGCCATCAGGTTTCTAGGTCTGGGGATATATTGAGAAGGTTAGTTTGACTTGACAAATTGCCAAATCACTTGGTTTTTAATTCTCTCCTGAAGGTTTTATAGTTGGACATTGTGATCGGCAGGTTGGAATTGTGGTGGTCTAGTAGGCCGTCATACAAAAAGATCTAAGAAAACCAGAATAAAAAAGAAAAACAGCACACAAATAATGTTTTTAGTTTGAATAGTTTGCCAGAGATTTTATTTGTAACAAGAGACTCTTTAATTTGCAAATGAATCACGATTTTTATATGTTTTGGTATTATAGTTATTTTTAACACTGAGTTGTTGTTTTTTTAAGTTTGTTGGTTTAGGAGTGAGCCTGGGATTGACCTTTAACCCCTCTGATGCTTCTAGAACAGAGCAGAGCTCACAGCCGCTGTGTTTGATTCCCCGCATAGGTCCGACTGGCAACAATTTGGTGACTTCCGTGTAAGCTGAGCTTTTGCTCTCTGAACTGATTCCTCACTAGTTTCTTGTCATGCTTTGCATTTGTTTTAAGTTACTGTCAGATAAATGAGCTATTAGATTCGCATTTTCAAGGTATATAACAAGCCTAATTGTCATCCATGGATGATGTGTATCTGCAATCTGCGTCCTACACGACCTTGACTACCACGACCCCATCTCCCCAGCCCTCCATGAGGAACACTGGCTGCCGATTAACATTCAAAAGTCCTCGCAATGGCCTACAAGAGATTCCACCTCACCACCCCAGCCTCCATTATATCCAAACTCCCACAGTACACTCCTGCCCGCTCCCTCCGCTCTGAAACTGAGAAACGTCTGCACATCTCTGCAGGAAGATCCCTCCTAATAGAAACGATTCATAAAGGCTTCATCCTCCCATCTCTGGCATCAGTTGCTCGCCTAGATAAGATCTCAAGTCTCGCTGATGACCCATCTCTTCACCTGAACAGTGCTAACGATCAGCCTACTCCCTGCTCTCCTCCTCTTCCTGCTCCTTCCCGCCTCCGACTCCCTGCCTCTCTCTCCTTTTCTCACTCTCCTGTCTCTTCTAGGAATGCCTTTGTCTTGTAATTTTTTTGTGAATGTCAATTGTAACCCGTTCTGAGCCCCCCGGGAGAATGGAATAGAAATTGAATTAAATAAATAAATGCAAAAGGTGTAATGGTTCCCTCCCTCATAGACTGTTCCTGTAATTTTCTTATGTGGGCGTTCTGTTTGCACTTTCCCTGTTGCTGTGAATGTGTTCACAATTCTGCTCTGTTCCTTTGCTGTACAAGTCATGTTGTCTCCTGACTAGTGTTTATTGTTTGTATTGACTGCTTTCTCAATAAAAATTATTTGCAAAAAAAATATTATAATTGGCATTTTAGGTAGAGCCTTTGTGGTTTTGTTATCCATAGTAATATAGAATTCAGCCCTTGATGCAGCCCCAAGAGGGCTAATAGGCAGGTGCGGATTTGTACATCGTTCCTGCAGTTGAAAACGTCATTTCTTTCTGTCATCTTTCATGAATATTTGAAGATGATGTTGAAGGAATGCGAGGCATCTGCTCCTTATTTACTTCAATGATTTTCAAAACCGTTGTATGTTATTGCTGATGTTTTGTAGCTGGCCTATAAAGCTTGAAAATAAAATAAACATTTTTAGGCACTAAACCAACAAAAGCCCATGACTCATTGTATTAACTATGACTAAAGTTGTTGGATACACAAAAGTCAAAAAACAAACTGTAGTTGAAATACTTTTCTAACTGGACTAAATGAATAAAGTTGAAGCTGACAAGCAATGAAGTTTAATCTGCTTAAAAGTCGATCTCAGAGCAGAGATGGGGAAACCTTTTGAGCAGCCCCTGCATCACCCCCAAACTCCTCCGAGGCTTCACTTCTTACCTACCGGATCTCACTTTCTCGAACCCGGGTTTCATCCAGATCTTCAATAAACTTCTCTCCTTTCATCCAGTAAACGACGGGACTGACATCACCACTGTAGCCAAAAAAAGCTCTGCAGGTGAGGTTAGCCGAGCTGCCTGTGAAGAAAAAGCAGGAGAGTTAGAGAAATGTGGGGGCAACCACAGAAAACAGAGCAGTCCTGGGCTTTCCCTTCTCTACAGGTCAGTCCAGGTGGATTTGCCATCCATCGACATATTTATCCTGATCGGCAGTGAAGGATCACCAAGACTGTACTGAGATGGCCCCAGGCTTCACCCCTAACTCCCTCATAGCTACGGATCTTCGATGCCTTTTCCAGGCTTTATCCCTATTAATACAGCTTTGCTTCGTCTTTCATTTTTAAACGACTTTTGAGCTGAGCCATGTTGCAGATAATTAATTCCCTGCTGCAAACAATAATTACTTTTGTAAGTCAAATTGAAATGAAAGCTTTATAGGTTTAGACCTGGATTTACATAACCTGTGTAAGTTGGTTAATTAGTGAATCCTATATTATGGCATCCTCATTGCTTTACTGCTTCCAGAGTCATTCCTGAAAGCCTCAGACTCCCATTTTAAGCCGGCTGGGCTGCATCATTCCACTTCATGAGGAAGACACTCGTCACTTTGCTTTGTGCTGTGCTGCTCATTGCCTGTGTGGTCGTTTTGACAGATAATTCCCCAAAGAATGCAGTGGCCCATGTTGGGGATACAGGAGTGCTCAAATTGCCTCCCCATGGCTTGCCAGATTTTGTCTGCACAGATTTGGAGTCTCCCCTTTCTAGCATTGAATGGCAAGTGCACGGTTCCAAGCTGATGACCGCCCAGCTCCGTGACTTCTGCTGTACCAGGCTGTTAGTACAGCAAACACATGCATATCTTGTGGGCCAGGGCTTTCTGGATACTGATCATACTCAGGTCAAGATGAGGAAATAGGATGTGCTGATCTGTCAGGGGAAAATATACCAGGTCAAAGAACAGATGAGGCATGTGGTGACGTCACCAGCCCATGTGGACCAATGAAAAAGAGGTATGGCTAAATGGGCAGGAGAAGCCTTTGAAATAAGCCAAGACCTGTAGAAGAAGTTTTGTCTGAAACGTTCTCTAGACAAATGGCAGAGAAATTGTAGGACTTTGTAGGATGGAAGGACGTGGGGCTGAGAGAAAAGGAAAATGGTCAGAAATGAAGGGAATAGAGAAAAAGAGAGTGCTAAGGATGAAATGAGGTTGGAGAGATTGCTGGGGTAACAGGGACTAGAGACGAGGGGCCCATTAATAAGAGAGAGATAGCTAGAGAAGTTGAGGAGTAGATCAAGAGAGAGACAGAGAGTTTGGGAGGATGAGGAATGCTCGAGACTGCCGGGGAAAAGGGTGGGATTATGTATGAGAGACAAAAGACACAGAAGGGGGAAAGAGAGGAAGAACAATGTGAGTGGAGAGGACATGTAATTTTTAAAAAAATATATTTTGGCACCTGAACATACTTAAATCATCCTTCATTCGTCCGCAGAAAAAGAAAGATTTCCCTTCTCTTATCACCTTTGAAAACAGTGAATTGTTCTTTTCCCTAGTGTGTCTCTATTGTCCTTTTCAAATGCCCTGGGCCAATCTAATCTAAGTCATTCAAATAACAGTATAGTAATGAAAGACAGCTATGATAAAAAAAGATCTCTGCACTTCCTGACAGAAAAAATCGTGGAGAAAAAGACCTCCGGAAACTTTTCATCTCTTATTTTCAGTACATTATATGTCTCTAACAAAACTCCACAAAAATTTTTTATTATCTAATCTAATCTAATCTAAATCTTGGGTTTATATACCGCATCATCTCCAACAGGTGGAGCTCGACACGGTTTACATGGTTAGGAAGCAACGGAACTCCAGTGGGTTTATAAAAGTAAGTAAGAGAGAGGTTAGGTGTGATAATAATAGGGAGGGGATGGGTTACGTTTTGGAGAAGAGCCAGGTCTTCAGAAGCTTACGGAATGGTAGAAGGGGGCTCAAGTTGCGGAGAGGGGAAGGGAGACTATTCCAGAGCTGAGCGATTCTGAAGTGGAGGGAGGACCCGAGTTTACCGACGAGGGAGATACCCTTTGAGGAGGGGAAAGATAGTTTTAATTTTTGCGTGGATCTGGTGGAGAGTGGGTTTGAGGAATTCCAGGATAGAGGAATAAGAGGTGGAAGGATGCCGTGGAGCATCTTGAAGGTTAAGCAGGCACATTTGAAATGGACCCTGGAGATGACAGGAAGCCAGTGCAGCTTGGACAGGAGTGGAGAGGCATGGTCAAATTTGTTTTTTGAGAAGATAAGTTTGGCCGCGGTGTTCTGGATTAGTTGGAGTCTGTGGAGGCTTTTCTTTGTTAAGCTAAGGTAGATGGAATTGCAATAGTCCAATCTGGAGAGGATGATGGACTGTACGAGCACGGCAAAGTGTTTTTGGTGGAAGCAGGACCTCACTTTCCTCAGCATGTGAAGGCTGTGAAAGCATGTTTTTATCAGGGAGTTGAGGTGGTCGTTGAAGGATAGCGAGGAATCTATGGTGATGCCCAGAACTTTGCTAGAGAACTCTAGTTGTAGAGAGGTGCCTGTGGGCAGTGGGATGGAGGTGGGCAAATGATCAAGTTTGGGGCCAAGCCAGAGTAGTTTGGTTTTGGATTCATTTAGTTTCATTTGTACAGCAAGAGCCCAGGATTGAAGTTTGGTTATGCATGAAGAGATGTTTGCTGCGAGATTGGTGAGGTTTGTGTCAGTCTCGAGGAGGATCAGGATATCGTCAGCGTAAGTGTAGAGAGTTTCTAGGGGGGAAAGGTGTAGGAGGTTCAGGGAGGACATATAAATGTTGAAGAGGATAGGGGATAGGGGGGAGCCTTGTGGGACTCCACATGTCGGTTTCCACGGGGAAGATGAGGTACCATTCTTGGTGACGATGTAAGAGCGAGAACGTAAGAAATTCGAGAACCAGTCCAGGACTGTGGAGCTTATGCCTATCTCGGAGAGTAGGAGGATTAAAATGTCATGATGGACAATGTCGAAGGCTGCAGAGAGGTCGAATTGGAGTAGAACGGCAAATTTTTTGTGAGAGTGGAGTTGTTGGATCTTCGAGGTTAGGGAGGCCAGGAGGGTTTCAGTACTGAAATTGGGTCTGAAGCCGTATTGATACGGTAGGAGGATAGAGAATCTTTCCAAGTAGGCTGAGAGTTGGGAGGAGACAATGGACTCAAGCAATTTGGTTAGGAGTGGGATGTTTGCTATAGGGCGATAATTGGATGGGATGGAGGGGTCTAGGTCAGCCTTCTTCAGTAGGGGGGTCAATGCAATGTGTCCCATTTCAGGTGAGAAGAGGCCTGATAATAGGGCAGAATTTATGAGTTTGGTGAGAGATGAGATGGCCTGTGTGGGTATTTTCTCAAATAGATAGGATGGAAATGGATCCAAGGTGCAGTTACAGGATTTCAATTTCAGGCAGAGTTTGAGGACCTGCGATTCGGATACTTGCTCAAAGGCAGTCCAGGATCTATTGACTGGGACAGGGGTGATGAGATTTGGAGTGGGATTAGGGGTGGCGAGTACTAGGGAGTTGTAGGAAACTGCGGGAGGGAAGGAGCTTCTTAAGGTGGTGACCTTTCCATTGAAGAAGTTTGCTAGTAGATCGGCTGATGGGGAGGAGGGGAGTATGGAAGGGTTGGTGTTGGGGATTAGGGAGCGCCAGATATTGAACAGCATGCTGTTCTGGTTGTTTGATCTCGAGATCTTGTCACCATAAAAGTTTTTCCTAGCGCTTTTGAGTGCGTTGTTGTAAAATTTAATGTTGACTCTCCAGATTTGTTTGTCTGTGGGGGATTTGGATTTTTTCCAGATGCGTTCCAGGGATCGACATTTTTGTTTTAGTACCCTGTGGTGTGGGAGGTACCAGGGGGCCTTACGGGAGTAGGTGACGGTTTTGGTGGAAAGCGGGGCAAGAGAGTGGAAGGTGGATTCTGAGAGAGTAATCCAGTTGTGCCAGTTGGTTACAGAATCTGAAGGCTTAGGCTTGGATGAGAGATTGTTGAGAAATTTGGACCAGAACTGATCGCTTGAAATTTTCTTGCGGAAAGTAATGGACTTAGAGGTATGGGGTGAGGTTCCAAGGTGTGACATGAAGATGGGGAGGGAGAAGGTTCCTAGGAAGTGGTCGGACCAGGGGACGTGGTCCCAACGGATGTCATCGATCGAAGTTTTGTAATCCGTGAGATCGAGGAAGCTGATGATGTCTAGTGTGTGGCCTCTATCGTGGGTTGGAGAGGGGGCGGGGGGAGAGAAGCCAAGGGAAGAGAGGAAATTATTGAAATCAGATGCATCCTTGCTGGTGGTGTCATCGAGGTGGAGGTTGATGTCACCGATGATCAGAAGTCTTTGGAACTTAAGGAACGCGTTAGATATGGTCTCGTAAACAAGCTCGGAGGAATTGCTCCAGGGGATGGGCGGGCGATATAATGATAAGATACCCAGTGGGTGAAGATGGAGCTCATCGTTGACTGAGGCTAACATGTATTCGAGTGAGCGATGGCTGCCTTTTTCGAGAAGCTGAACATCAAAGAAGGATTTGTAGAGGAGTGCCAGACCACCTCCTTTTCGGTTTAATCTAGGAGAAAAAAGGCCTTGGTAGCCCGGGGGGCAAAGTTCGTTTTGTGTAAAGAGATCGTCTTTGGTGATCCAGGACTCTATGATGCAGAAGAATCCAGGATCAGAATCCGCGAGGAGGTCTTTCACAATGTGGGTCTTGTTGCATACGGATCTGGCGTTGCAGTAGAGTAACGGGACTGGGGTTAGAGAATCTGGGGCGAGGTTGGGAAGGTTGGCGGGGGGCACAGGCTTCAAAGAGGCGAGGTTGGCTTTGCGGGGTTTTTGTTTGTAAGAGTGACTTCTGGAGCGTAACAGCGTGGGAATTTTGAGGTCGGGGCAGGTAATAGTGACATTTGGGGAATCTGGTAGATTAGGGGAGGGGGGTATCAGACAGAGGGTGATCTTAAGACAAGAGCAGAGAAGGAGGAAAAGGAGCCAGAGGGGAGGCTTCATGGTGGAACTTGGGGAGCCTTTTAAGCTGAGAGGCAGGGTTAGTCAGAGAATTTGCCAGGAGGAGGGGAAGGGGAGAAGAAGGTTGAAAGAAACAGGCTGTGCAGTTAAAGATAAGACAAGGAGTGTATCCTGGGTTCGGGAAAAAATATATATATTTTTTTTGGATTTGCCGACCAGGGAGGGGACAAGTTAAGAGTATGCGTTGTCAATTAGGAGGTTGGGCAGGGGCAGCCGGGCTGAGAGTTGAGGAGCAGCACCCGAAGGCAGAGGGCTGCTCCCGAAGAAATCAGTTGAATTTGACAGGGGCTTCGGGAGGCGGAGCTGGACTCCCACGCGGCCCGAAGTACCTTCCTGCGGCAGGAGAAGCAGTTTTTTCGTTGGGGCAGCTCCCGGTTTCAGTGGGGCTGCCCTGAAGAGAAAAGCTGTCTTTCACTACTATACTCTTATTTGAATGACTGAGTTGTTGACACTAAAAAGGCGAAATAAAAGAAGATACAATGGATTGGAAATAAAACACTACAAACATTATTCAAATAAATGAGTTTCCAAATATCTTCTCAAAGATAAGTAAATAGGTCCAACTTTTAAAGAACGAGGGAGATCATTCCAGAACTGAGCAGAATTTGTTAAAAAAAAATTTTTCCGGTTAAAACCATTACATGAACGATAGATCTACTGTATGGAATGCCTGCCATTAACCTGAAATCTCACAACCATCAATGGATCAAATCCCTTAATACTACTGTAGTTTCCACCTTAGCTTAGTCCAGTGATTAACAACACCGTGTTCCTCAGAGAGCCACACTAATCCGATTAAAATTTTAATTATTCAGTGTGGTAGCCTTCCTCACAGGAACCACTATGGGGTGAAGTTTTTTACTTGGGACTTCTCATATATTCATTAACTTATAACTTATAAAAGATAAATAATTCTTCAGAAATATGCAGAAATCTTATTAAAGTGCCACTTAGCTTAGAACGGTTCTGTCATAATCCCCATCGTTCTAAGCTAAGTGTCATTTTAATAAGATTTCTGCATATTTATTTATCACTAGCACTGGCACTTTATCTTTTATAAGTTAATGAATATATGAGAAGTCCCAAGTAAAAAACTTCACCCCATAGTGGTTCCTACCACACTGAATAACTAAAATTTTAATCGGTTTAGTGTGGCTCTCTGAGGAACACGGTGTTGTTAATCACTGGACTAAACAGTAGTATTCAGGGATTTGTGCCATTAACCTGAGCATTCAGTTAACAGTAGGAGATAAAATTAAATTTCCCTGTAGCATAGGGCAAGGCCATGCATTATCTTATAAATGAAAGAGGCCAGCTCAAAGTAAGGTCGGGCATTTACTGGCAGACAATGAATTCTGCATCTGCTGCTCCTAAGTTATAGGGACAAAGTGGGGTCAAGTTTGCAAACCTTGGGCTTTTCCGAAGCTTTTCAAATATGATACAATGGAGCTCATTTTCAAAAAAGACAGATATCTAAAAGACAGCATAAACCAGCACGTGGATGTCTTACTAGACAAAATGCCCAAGTGAACATTCTCAAAACTGACTTTCTGGATGTTTCGCAGCACTTCTAACCCACTCTGTGTCCAGAGTAGAAATGGGTGTGTTGGGAGGCGGGGAATGAGCAGGATTTGGGCGGGCTTAGACTTGGATGTCCTGCAGCTATAATCAAACCTTTCCCTAGACCTGTTTGAGAAGCATCTAAGTGCCAAAAGGGGACTCAAACTGACCAGATGACCACATACTCCCCCAGGGATCATTGACCTCCCTCCCATCCCCAAAATGTTTCAATATAACAGTTCATACCTGGCTCTAGAACAGCAGCCTAGTAGAGCATTAGATAAGTATTTTAAGCAGTTAGGTGGGTGGGCTAGTGAGCCATAGAGAGGAGCAGCCAGGCCCATTATTCACTCTAAACTACTACATTTATGGTGAACAGTGTGAGCTCACCAAAACCCGACAATACTGCTGTATAGGTGCCACCTACAGCTATAAGGGCTGTGGACAGATGGGTATGTTAGGTTTTAGGGGAGTTTTACAGGGCTCACCATACATTAAAAGGGGCTATGGTGAGATGTCCTTCTGGCATGTCTGTATGACCAGTCCATTAGAAGACCAGGCCTTCCCATGTCCAAATGGGCTTCATTTGGATGTTTTCAACTTAGATGGTTTTGTGTTCAAAAATAGAGTATACAGTTAGACATCCAACTAGATGTAACATAGGCAGGCTGCACTACCTCGTCCGCCCAGCCCCTGGCCTTTAACAAAAGTCACAGTGACAGATCTGGGGTGATGTCCGAGGGACCCGGGGAGAGCCAGGAAATGGGGCAGAGCAAAGGGCTGGGCTCCCTCCGGGCTGCCACCATGTTATCAGCGGCATGCTCGGAGGACCATCGCTACTTGCATTTTTCAAAAAAAATTTGGACATCCAGCATTTTCAAAAATGGACAGTTCTGGAAGTCCAATTTTGGATATCTAGTGGGAAGTGTCTAAAGTCAGACAGACAACCCATCAAAAATGCCCCTCCATGTGTATCATTTATAGTCTTTGATAAGCTACATGCATAACTGGCGGACATGCCCATGGCGCATCTGTGCCAAAACCGCTATTTAGTTAGGTGCCATTGGTTTTGTACTAGTCTGGTAAGGTCCTCCAGTGTCATCCCCATGTCCAGACATCAGATTGCAGGTCATGATCTTCCCACACATGATGTCATTCTCCTTCTGACAGTTGTAAATTCATCATTTGGGCTTCGAGTGACGTAGCTGGTTTGATCTCTTCCAGAATCAATTTGTTAGTTCTTCTGACAGTTCATGGCATGCATAAATTCCTTCTCCAGCACTCAAGTAAGTCAGTCTTCTTTCTGTCTTGTTTCCATAGTGTACAGCTTTCATATTCATAATTGACCACTGAGAAAATGATCTTCGTTTGGAGTGTCATTTCCTTGCCTTTGAATACTTTGTTGAGAGCCTTCATTGAAGAGTAACCCAGTGCTATTTTGTGGAGTATTTTTTCCATGCTAGTTGCATCTTTGTTTACAAATGAGTCCAGGAGATCGAAATTCTATACAACTTCTATTCTATCACCATCAAGCTCAAAATCTTCATCATTTTCCATGTTCGTGATCTTTGTCTTGTTTATGTTCAGTTCTAATCCCATGTTATGACTTTCAGCTTTGCTGCTGGTGATGAGCGTTGTTTATATTTTGGCCACCAAATTTGAAGCCAATGCTCTCTTCTTCCAAATTTGCTTTTCTGAAAATGGCACCAGTTTATTGGATTCCCTATTGAAATACTGGTTCTCAAAACTGTTCTGGGGACTTCCATCAAGTCAGAGTGTCAAGATATGAATAAGTACAGTATGAACAATCTCCATTCAATGGAGGAAGAGCCTGCAAATCTATCTCAGAAATATTGATTGTATATATCCTGAACTCCTGACGGACTGGGAGGTTCCATTGGACAAGTTAGAGAAGAAGTTTCAAGTTTATTAGGTTTTTATATACCGCCTATCAAGGTTATCTAAGCGGTTTTACAATCAGGTCCTCAAGCATTGGCTGAGGACATTTGGGCAGGCGTTTGTTGATAGAATTATATGAATAATTATAAATATGGGCAGAAGTGTGGGTAGCAGCAGCTTCTGTTAGATATAAGATGTGAACGAAATGAGTCTGTTCTTAGTGGAGGATGTAGGAGAGTCTATGTTATATTGTTAGTAATTATTTTGTATCTTGTTCTGTAAACTGCCTTTACAAACTCGCACTAGTATTTTTAGTGCCAGCCAAGGTGGTAACAGCTCAGGCGCTCATAAAAATTCCATAAATGCTAGCGCGGCTTTGTAAAGGAGGGGGTAAATAAATAGTTTTTAAATACTTTGTATGTTGATTGTAAATTGCCTAGATTTTAGGCGATGTATAAATGTTTTAAATAAATAAATATATTTATATAATAACTAGTGTTTAAGCCCGTTACATTAACGGGTGCTAGTAAAGCCTCCTTCCCTCACATGTCCCCTATTTTCAGCCCCAGCCCCAAACCCATTTTTACCCCCCCCCAGCCCCCTTCTCCCATCTGTTCCCTTTCAGCCCGAGCCCCATTTTCTCACCAACAGCATTTCCCTCCCCACTCCACTTCCCTGTCCAGCAGCACCTCTTCCCTGCTCCCCCTGTCCCTCTTCATTGCTCCCCCGGCCCAGTAGCACCTCTTTCCTGCTCCCCCTGTCCCTCTTCCTTGCTCCTCTGGTCCAATAGCACCTCTTCCCTGCTCCCCCTGTCCCTCTTCATTGCTCCCCCGGCCCAGTAGCACCTCTTCCCTGCTCCCCCTGTCCCTCTACCCTGCTCCCCCGGTTCAGTAGCACCTCTTTCTTGCTCTCCCTGTCCCTCTTCCTTGCTTCCCCCCGTCCCTGCTCCCCCTGTCCCTCTTCATTGCTCCCCCAGTTCAGCGGCACCTCTTCCCTGCTCCCCCTGTCCCTCTTCCTTGCTTTCCTGGCCCTGTAGCACCTCTTCCCTGCTCCCCCTGTCCCTCTTTCCTGCTCCCCCGGTCCAGCAGCACCTATTCCCTGCTCCTCCTGGCCCTCTTCATTGCTCCCCCGGTCCAGCAGCACCTATTCCCTGCTCCCCCCTGTCCCTCTTCATTGCTCCCCCGGTCCAGCAGCACCTCTTCCCTGCTCCCCCCTGTCCCTCATCCTTGCTCCCTCGGTCCAATAGCATCTGTTCCCTGCTCCCCCTGTCCCTCTTCCCTGCTCCCCTGGTCTAGCACCACCCCTTACCTGTTTCCCCGGTCCAGTATGCAGCATTGTGAGCATCATGGCCGGCTTTTGCGAACCTCATAGGCCGCTCTGCACCTCGGAAGTATGTTCCCTCTGACACAATCGCGTATGTCAGAGGAAACGTTCTACTGAGGTGCTGTGCGGCCTGCAAAGTTTGGTACAGCCAGCCGCGATCCTCACGGGAGCAGCGCCTGACCCTCAGCGGCTCAAAGCCCTCCTCCCGGTAGCTGCCGCTCCGCACCACCTTTCATGCGCCTTAGCGCGCATACGCATTCTACCGACCACAGAACTACAGATCAGGGAACATGGCGGTAAGAGTGCGCATGCGCGCTTAGCATTTCATTATAGTAGATAGGGTGGGATTCTCCATTTGTCCAGTCGGGTAATGGTTCTGAGGAGAACTATGAAAGACCCCATGGGCTTACGTTAAAGGGAAACCAAAGCACCTGATATTTCTGAGATTGGCTAGGCCCACTCAACTGAAGATTTGCTAGTTTAAGCTTTTGATGAATAGACAAGCTCAGTGTAATTTCTTTAATGTGGCATATGGACAAGTTAGAGTTCAGAACTGCCTGCTTTAGTTTAAATTGTATTTGTACTCTGTTTTTATGGAGGGGAGGAGCAGCCTACTGAGTAGAGCAGGGGTGTCAAAGTCCCTCCTTGAGGGCCGCAATCCAGTCGGGTTTTCAGGATTTCCTCAATGAATATGCATGAGATCTATTCAGGGCAGGATTAACCAATAGGCCAAGTAGGCATGTGCCTAGGGCCCAAAATGGTCAGGGGGCCCCGATGAAGGAAGGCATCAACATTGTTTTTTCCAAATGGCGATGGGCCCCTCCAGCATCGATTGGCAACGCAGGCCCCACCCTGATCAGTAACCCCCCCATGACAGAAAGTAAGACAAGCAAGCAATGCGGGTAAGAAAGGCAACGGGAACTGTAATTGTGCAAGCAGTGCTGCTTGCCCAAAGCTTCCCTCTGACTCAGCTTCCTGTTTCCGCCTGGGCGCATGGTGGGGTAGGGCGGGGCAGGGGGGGGCCTAGTGTACTTGTGTGCTTTGGGGCCCTCGATGAATTAATCCTGCCCTGGATCTATTAGCATACAATGAAAGTAGTGCAAGCAAATAAATCTCATGCTTATTCATTGGGGATTGCGGCTCTCAAGGAGGGACTTTGACACCCCTGGAATAGAGCATAGAGCAACAGACTGATAATCAGGGAAATCCAGCTCAAATCCCTTCATAAGCTCTCAGTGGACAATACCATAGTATAGTTGAAGACAACTCATCTTGAACGATTGAAAAAAACCCCACGTCCCCTATTACCTTCCTCTTCACATACCCAGCGCCTTAAGGACAGGCACCCAGAAATGCCACCTACTCTCACCAGAGCTGCTTAGTGTATAGGTTTTATTGTCATGTCTATATTGTAAATAAGATCATAACATAAGAACATAAGCAGTGCCTCTGCTGGGTCAGACCAGAGGTCCATCCCGCCCAGCAGTCCGCCCCCGCGGCGGCCCAACAGGTCATGACCTGCCTTAATCACCAGAAGGGGCCCCCTTGCCCCCTAGGTTTCTCATCAAAGTCCTATCTTCCCATCAATGTCCTAACTCTCCGGCCTTGCACCTGCACGACCTGGTGAGCTGTCTATACTTATGCAACACCCCAGCACCTCCCTCAGTACCCCACGATCCCCTTTTCTCTCAGGAATCTGTCCAATCCCTGTTTGAATCCCTGTACTGTACTCTGCCGGATCACTTCCTCCGGGAGCGCATTCCATTTGTCCACGACCCTTTGGGTGAAGAAAAACTTCCTTGCATTTGATTTGAACCTATCTGAGTACCCCCTCGTACCTGTCGTCCCTTTTAGTCTGAAGAACCTGTCCCTGTCCACCCTCTCTATGCCCCTAAGTATTTTGAAGGTCTCTATCATATCCCCCCTGAGCCTCCTCTTTTCCAGAGAGAAGAGCCCCAGTTTATCCAGCCTCTCAGCATATGGGAAGTTTTCCAGCCCTCTTACCAGTTTCGTTGCCCTCCTTTGGACTCTCTCAAGAACTGCCATGTCCTTCTTGAGGTGCTGCGACCAATATTGAATGCAGTATTCCAGATGTGGGCGCACCATCGCTCGATACAGTGGCATGATGACTTCCCGCGTCCTGGTTGATATGCCCCTCAATCACAAACTCTGGCTCAATATTATTTGAGTTCTACGGTCAAACTAATATCATATTCCTCTGTGTCTTCAGTTATTTCAACCTGAATCACTGCTCCGTAGATCTAAACTCTTGGAACCAGATCCTCAGAAGCACCACCAGAGGCTCAAATCTTCATTGCCTCGGGCTTTACGTGATGCCTCATCATTGGATCAATTTTTCTACAATGTGTTTATATATTCTTAAATAAGTGCTTTTTTTCATCACTAATAAGTGAATAAAGGTTGTAACTTAGCTCATGTCTGTGTGGTCTTCACCGACATGACATGTTTCGCTAGGTAGCTTTATCAAGGTGTTAATCCTAATTCATTTTTTCTCGCCTCTCTCCTGACCACAGGTTCCAAGAGTTTAGATCTACGGAGCAGTGATATATTGTAAATTATGTCATCTCTGTCCTGTTTCGATTATATTGTGGATGTATTTTGTAACCTGTTCTGGGATCCTTTGGTAATTCGGGCTAAATAACTGAGGAAATAAATAAATATTAATATATGTAATATTGTGATCCATCTAATGATTATGAAATAGTATTGAAATGAAGGATAATTCAGAGGAATAGCAACCTGCAGATCTGGACACCCAGGGCAGCTGAAGAAAGCGTTCCAGCACAGAAGTCTTTGAGACCTAGGCAAAGTGTATCCCAGGTGTTTTGAGTGTTTTTCCTTTTGTGACCTAGGTCTAGCACATGCATGAGACTGCCTGAACATACTTCCAGCCAAGATCTTCACTGTTACACCAGGTGAATCTCTAAAGCCTGGGCTGGAAATTGTGGAGTTCTTGAGTATTTTTCTTCAACCTCTTCTCACAGAGGCATAAGTCAAATTTGGGACTTTGCATTAAAATTTTCCATGCTCGAATCCCCCCCCCCCATACCAGCATCAGCTCTTTTCTCGCCAGCTCCTCACCTCTCTTGAAAATGCCATGTAAGACTGTTGTTTTGTCCTCAATCCTGTGCTTTCCACCTTGCTTGGTTTAAACATGAGTACAGAAATTACCAGTGTTAAGCATACAGAGCTGTCGACAGTTTCAGTCAATCCACATCCCCTTATTACTGTTGCTGAGGCAGGCTTTTTGGCTCCCTGCAGCCTTGATTCAGAGCCAATGCCTCACCTGGCTCTGTGTGGATGCTGGAGGTGCTTTATGATGTGGATCAGAGCTGGAGGCTTTCCCACCATCTTTTCCATTTCTTTATTGCACATTACAGAAGTGCAATTAACTGTACAGTGATAGCCACTACATTAGCAGTTGTTTAAATTGCAAGAGGACCTTGTGAGACTGGAAGACTGGGCATCAAAATGGCAGATGATGTTTAATGTGAGCAAGTGCAAAGTAATGCATGTGGAAAAAAGGAACCTGAACTTTAGCTACGTAATGCTGGGTTCTATGTTTGGAGTCACTGCCTAGGAAAAGGATCTAGGTTTCATCATCAAGGATACGTTGAAACCCTCAGCTCTATGTGTAGTGGCAGCTAAGAAAGCAAATAGAATGTCAGGAATTATCAGGAAAGGAATGGAAAACGAAGATGAAAATGCCCTTGTATCGCTCTATGGTATGGCTGCAGTTCGAATACTGTATACAATTCTGGTCAATGCATCTCAAAAAAGATATATCAGAATTAGAAAAGAGAAGGGTGATGAAAATGATAAAAGGGATGGGACGACTTCCCTATGAAGAGAGGCTGAAGTAGCCAGGGCTCTTCAGCTTGGAGAAGAGATGGCTCAGGGGTGATATGATAAAGGTCTATAAAACACTGAGTGGAGTGGAAAGGGTAGATGTGAATCGCTTGTTCACTCTTTCCCAAAAAACTAGGACTAGGGGACATGCAATGAAGCTACTAAGTAGTAGATCTAAAACAAACCGGAGAAAATATTTCTTCTCACAACATATAATTAAACTCTAGAGTTCATTGCCGAAGAATGTGATGAAATCAGTTATCTTAGCATGGTTTAAAAAAAGGCTTGCATAGTTTCCTAAAAGAGAAGTCCATAAGCCATTATTATGGTCGTTTGGGGAAATCCACTGCTTATTCCTAGGATAAGCAGCATAAAATCTGTTTCACCCCTTAGGATCTTGCCAGGTACTTGCAACCTTGGTTAGTCACAGTTGAAAACAGGATACTGGGCTTGATGGACCTTCAGTCTGTCCCAGTAGGACAATTCTTATGTTCTTATGCCATGTTAAACTATTAGAATGCACTAACTGCTATATTAACAGTCAACATAGCTTAAAAGCTGCTGCTCTGCTCACATATCACCACAAGAGGTCACTGTGCACCTTTCTAAAATCCTTTGGGTTTGATCCATAGAAATGTTTCACTGGATTCAATCTTTTTATTTTATTTATTGGGATTTATTAACTGCCTTTATGAAAAGATTCAGCAAAGGTGGTGTACAGCAAGTATAATTCAACATAAAACTTAGTTTTCTTAGCAGCATCCGCTATAATAATACCCTTAGTGCGCATGCGCACTTCAATCCTCGTGTTCCCGTGCCTCCTTGGTGCCGTGTCCCCACATGCGCAATAGGAGCCTGCGCATGTTTCCTTAGCAACGTTCCTGCCCCGAGAGAATTCATCTTCGCCGCCATACTCACCTGATGCCTCGCTGGGGGAGCCCGACCTCGGTAACCGAGGGCCCCTGCTGCCGAGACGGTTGTGAATAGGTGGCCAAGAGCCATCTTGCAGACGTTGGAGGCCTGGACCTTGAGGTTGGAGAGGGAAGCTGTGCTGCGGGCGAGGCATGGGGTGGTGAAGAAGCCGCCCCTAGCCCTGCAGTCTATGCCCCGGAACCCGCCGTCTTGGAACTTGCCTGTCCATGGAGGAGCACCAGCCCGACCAGGCCAAACACTACTATTTCTACCAATCCTCGCCACCCAGCCTTCAGCAGTATGGAGCCCAGAGTGACAGCAACACCGCCAGAGCCCAGCCGAAGCCTCAGAAACATGAGCAGCCGCACGGCCTCCAGCATCAGGAAACGCACCCGAATAATGGGGGAAATTAAGGAGAGAGGGAGGGCCATGACAAAAATAGAGAGGGATGGGAAGTTGAATTCACATCAGGGAGGAGGCAAAGGGTAAAAATCCAGGAAATCAGAAAGTCTGGGGTAGGAGGGAAAGAAGGAAGGAGAGGATCAGATTAGTTCCTTGGCCAGCAGGAGGAAAGTAGATAATAAGTGGAGTTGGTTCAGGATTGGAAAGGGAAGGAGGAAGGCCTATTTTGAGAATTGTGGAGATGAAGGGAAAGGTGCAAAGACCAATTTTATTCTTTCTCTAGGAAGGGGTGCTGCTGGATGGGGGGAGGTAAAAGAAAGGGAGAAGGGCTATTGCTGGACAGGGGGGAGCAAGGAAGGGGTGCTGCGGGACAGGGGGGAGGTAAAAGAAAGGGAGAAGGGAAGACAGACAGGGGGAAAGAGACAGAAAGAAAATAAACAGACAGACAGACAGGGGGCAGAGAGAGAGAGAAAGAGAGAGAGAGATAAAAAAAGAAAGACAGACAGTTAGGGGGCTGAAAGAGAGACATAAAAAAAGAAAGACAGACAGACAGGGAACAGAAGAGAGAGAGAGACATAAAAAAAGAAAGACAGACAGACAGGGGGCAGAGAGAGAGACATTAAAAAACAGACTGACAGACAGGGAGCCAGGGAGTGAGAAAGAAAGGGGGCAGAAAGAGAGAAACAAAGACAGACATATAGAAAGAAAGAAAGAAATGCCTAAGTCTACACACATATTCTAGCACCCGTTAATGTAACAGGCTAAAAAACTAGTAACAATAATAAAATGCCCAAATAGATACAATGAATGAGGTTGAGTAAAAATCAACCCCTTTTTTTGCACCATGGCCCAAAGTGCTAAATGCTCTGATGCTTTAACAATTCCTGTGAGCGTCGGAGCCTCTGGTAGAAATCTCTTATCATGGCTTATTTAACAGACTTGGATCCCACCTAAAATCTAAGCAGGTTGCAAAGTACACACATAGAATGTAATTAAATAAAATATTAAACAATATTTAATAAACTTAATAGGACTATCATGAAATACACACATTAACAGATCTGAAATTTAAATGAGAGCAATATAATATAATGTCAGTATAGACAGGCATTAGAACATTGAAATAAGGGTCAAGTGTAAGTGCAGATATTCGATGGGGACATGATGGTGGTACAGAGTCCGTTGGGATAGAAACATGATGGCATCCGGTGTGCCCATCTGCAGCATCCACTATCTCCTCCTCTCTCTAAGAGTTCCCACGTGCCTATCCCAGGCTCTTCTGAATTCAAACACAGTCTCTGTCTCCACCACCTATCTACCACTCTTTCTGTACATAAGTATTTCCTTAGATTACTCCTGACCTTATCACCTCTCTTCATCCTATGCCCTCCTTCCAAAGTTTTTCTTCATTTGAAAAATGCTCATCTCCTGTACATTAATGCCATGGAGTTATTTAAATGTCTCTATTATATTCCCTCTCTCTAGTCTTTGTTCCAGACTATACATTAAGTTTGTCCCCATGTACTTTATGACAAAGACCATTAACCAATTTTGTAGCAGCCCCCTGACCGACTCCATCCTCTTTATATCTTTTTGAAGGTGCGTTCTCCAGAATTGTACACAATATTCTAAATGAGGTCTGACCAGAGCTTATAAAGAGGCATCAATACCTCCTTTTTCCTACTAACCATAGCTCTCTCTATGCACCTTAGCATCCTTCTAGCTTGTGCTGTCGCCTTTTCAACCTGTTTGGCTACCTAAAGTTCATCACATACAATCACACCCAAGTCCCGCTCTTCTGTCGTGCATATAGGTTCTTCACCCCTAAACTGTACCGTTCCCTCGGGTTTTTGCAGCCCAAATGTATGACCTTGCATTTCTTAGCATTCAATTTCAACTGCCAAATTTCTGACCATTCTTCAAGCTTTACTAGGTCTTTCTTCATATCATTCACACCATCCGAGGTGTCAACTCTATTGCGGATTTTGGTATAATCTGCAAAAGGCCAATTTTTCCTGCCAGCCCTTCAGCAATATTGCTTATAAAAATGTTAAAAAGAATAGGCCCAAGAACAGAACCTTGAGGCACACCACTGGTAACATTCCTTTCCTCAGAACGACCACTACCCTCTCTCACTTTCCACTCACCCAATTCCTGACCCAGTCTGTCACTTTGGAGGCTCATATTGAAGGCACTCAGTTTATTTATTAGACGTCTGTGTGGAACACTGTCAAAGGCTTTGCTAAAATCTAAATACACCACATCTAGAGCACTCACTCTATCCAATTCTCTGTTCACCTAGTCAAAGAAATTGATCAGATTTGTCTGACAAGACCTACCTCTAGTGAATCCATGTTGCCTCTGGTCCTATAATCCAATGGATTCTAGAAACTTCACTATTCTCTGTTTTTAAAACGTTTCCATTAATTTACATACCAGCCTGTAGTTCCCTACTTTTTCCTTGCTTCCACTTTTGTGAAGAAGGAACACATCCACCCTTCTCCAGTCCTCCAGTACCACTCATGACTCTAGAGAAGCATTGAAAATGTCAGTCAGTAGAGCTGACAGCACTTCCCTAAGTTCCTTCAGCACCCTTGGATGTACACCATCTGGTCCCATCTCTTTGCCTATTTTTAGTTTAGGTAGCTTCTTTTGAACACAGTCCTCTGAAAATTGATCAGGGTCTACTACACCTCTCTACTCTTCCTGTAAATTTCTGCCCCATATTGCTGTGGTTGGATTGTAGCTCCATTGTTAGGTGCCATCGACTTGTGTTTGAGTCCTAGCGACTTGATGAATTATAGGTCTAACAAGAAATCAGTTTTGTATGCATCCAGTAAGGTCCTCCTCATGGTTGTTTTAAATGTATCCAACCATCTGATTGCAGGTCATCCTCTTTGCCTGGTTCCTTCAATCTTCCCAAACAAGATGTTCTTCTCCAGTGATCTTTTATGACCAAAATAAAAGCATTGTTATGCGAAACAGGTTGGTGATGTCTGTCCCAGATTCTGACTACATTGAAAAAAAGCTAAGTATTAGCAATAATTTATTTATTAAATTCTATGAAATTTACTAGTACGTTTAAATATAAAAGTAACACTTAATGAAATATTGAATATAAATAAAATTATAATGATCCCATGACGACAGAACACATAAAGCTCTGTGTGGTGAAAATTTATTGAACAAGGCAATACTAACCACTTTTAATATACCCTACGGCAATGAATTCCAGAGCTTAATTATGCACTAAGTGAGAGTGAGGAAATATTTTCTCTGATTAGTTTTAAAAGTACAACTTAGTAATTTTATGGCATGTCCCCTGGTTTTTGGAATTTCACTCTATTTGTATTAACCGTTCTATTTTACAAACCTCTGTTGTATCACTCCCTCAACCGTCTCTTCTTCAAGCTGAAGAAGTCCTAGCCTTCTTGGCCTTTTCTCTTTATGGGCAAAATTCTGCTGCATGGCTTATTACGTGAGAGCTGCCATACTCACATTACACCTCTCCTCAAGTCACTTCAGGTGTGCTGTTTCCTCTCTCTTTAATGTGCATCAAACACCTTGGTAGTTTCTACTTCAGGCCTGGATCCCAAGGTGTTGTGCTCTCTTTCTTTAATGTGCATCAGACACCTCTATGGTCTCTTCTTCAGGCCTATATACTGAGGAGAGCTGCTCCCTCTCTAATCTCCATCAAACACCTCCATGGTCTCTGCTTCAGGCCTGGATTCCAAGGTGTGCTGCTCTCTCTCTTTAATGTCCACCAAAATACCTCCATGGTTTCTGCTTCAGGCCTGAATCCTGAGTTGATGCAGCTTCTGCAATGAAGACAAGTGTTCACATTAAACTTTTAAGCAATTTTTGTGAAGAGTACACTGCTCTGTATTTATGAATTTGAAGGTCTCATTGAGTTGGTTACTTGAGACTATGTGTTGAATTGTAACTTGAGGAGGTTTTTTAAGCCTATGAAGTAATTACCCTTTCCAGCCAAAGAAGTCAAGGTTTGCGCCTGATGGAGTTCTTAGGCTTTTTTCCTTCTTCAAATTTAAAGAATGTTGTTGTTGGGGGGGAGGGGGTCTGCATTTTTCTTCTGTGGATTGTGAGGTTTGTTTGGTTTGACTCAGTTTAAAATAACTCCCGGTACTTTGGAGCTCTGACTCACTTCTAAAGAATCATGGTGACACAGAGGGAGAATTGGTGGAAGAAGATCCAGAGAACTATTGAACCAATGAACTTTGGTCTTACTTGCATTCAGCTTGAGAAGATGGGACCGTGCCCAAGTTTTGATTTTGTCAATACAATTAGATATTTGTAAGCTGATTCGACCTGAATGATCAATGGAACTAGAACCAAAATGTCATCAGTGTACAAAAACAAAGGCTCCCCCTTCATCTTAAGAAAATCAGACCCAAAGAGGACATAAAATATTAAATAAAAGTGGAGTGAGAGGATGATCCTGAGGCACACTAGAAGAAGTCTGCCCAGTGAATGGACGTCACCTTCACAAAAAACTTGCGAACCAGTCCAACGTCCCTGACAATCCAAACTAAATTTTACTTTCAAGAAGTCACAGTCAACCGAATTAAATGCAGCTGATGTCAAATTGCAATATGGCCATTTTCCCAATTCTTAAGACCTTTTTCTACCTCCAGAATCCAAATCAGCAGAGACTCAGAGCTGTGGAAAGTTTGAAATCTGAACTGGGAAGGAAGAAAGATCTCAAATAGGTAAATGTAGACTGACCCAATTAACATAAGAACATAAGAATTGCTGCTGCTGGGTCAGACCGGTGGTCCATCGTGCCCAACAGTCCGCTCACGCGGCGGCCCCCAGGTCAAAGACTAATGCCCTAACTGAGACCAGCCTCCCCTGCGTACATTCCGGTTCAGCAGAAACTTGTCTAGCCTTGTCTTGAATCCCTGGAAGGTGTTTTCCCCTATAACAGATTCCGGAAGAGCATTCTAGTTCTCCACCACTCTCTGGGTAAAGAAGAACTTCCTTACATTTGAACGGAATCTATCCCCTTTTAACTTTAGAGAATGCCCTCTCGTTCTCCCCTCCTTGGAGAGGGTGAACAACCTGTCCTTATCTACTAAGTCTATTCCCTTCATTATCTTGAATGTCTCGATCATGTCCCCTCTCAGTCTCCTCTTTTCAAGGGAGAAGAGACCCAGATTCTCTAATCTCTCATTGTACGGCAACTCCTCCAGCACCTTAACCATTTTAGTCACTCTTCTCTGGACCCTTTCAAGTAGTACTGTGTCTTTCTTCATGTACGGCAACCAGTGCTGGATGCAGTATTCCAGGTGAGGGTGTACCATGGCCCAGTATAGTGGCATGATAACCTTTTCCGATCTGTCCGTGATCCCCTTCTTAATCATTCCTAGCATTCTATTCACCCTTTTCACTGCCGCTGTGCATTGCGCAAACGGCTTTATTGACTTGTTGACTAGTACTCCCAAGTCTCTTTCCTGGGGACGCCTCTCCAAGTACCGCCCTGGACATCTTGTATTCGTGTGTGAGATTTTTGTTACTGACATGCATCGCTTTACACTTATCCATGCTGAACCTCATTTGCCATGTCGCTGCCCATTTCTCGAGGGTGGTTATGTCACGTTGCGGATCTTCACAATTCCCCTGTCTTTACTACTCTGAATAACTTTGTATCGTCTGCAAATTTTAGCACCTCACTCGTCGTACCAATTTCCAGGTCATTTCTGAATATGTTGAAGAGCACGGGTTCAAGCACCAAGCCCTGCGGGACCCCGCTGGCGACATTCTTCCAGTCCGAGTATTACCCCCACTCTCTGTACCCCCACTCTCTGTTTCCTATCCGCCAGCCAGTTTTTAATCCATGTGACTATTTCACCCTCTATTCCATGGCTCGCAATTTTCCGAAGTAGTCGTTCATGAGGAACCTTGTCGAACGCCTTCTGAAAATCCAGATATACAGTGTTGACCGGGTCACCTTTGTCTATCTGCCTGTTTACTCCCTCAAAGAAGTGCAGCAAGTTCGTCAAGCAAGATCGTCCTTTGCTGAAGCCGTGTTGACTGGTCCTCATCAGATTGTGTCTGTCAAGGTGATTAATGATGCGGTCCTTTATCAGTGCCTCTACCATTTTTCAAGGTACCGAGGTCAGTCTCACCAGTGTGTAGTTTCCCGGATCTCCCCTCGAACCTTTTTTGATGATCGGCATAACATTCGCCACCTTCCAGTCTTCTGAAATCTTTCCCGATTTGATCGACAGATTTGCTATTAGTTGAAGCAGTTCAGCTATAGTCCCTTTCAGTTCCTTAATGACCCTCGGATGGATGTCATCCAGTCCCAGGGATTTGTCGCTCTTAAGCCTATCAATCTGCCTGCATACCTCTTCTAGACTGACCATCAACACTGTCAGTTTCCTGTCTTCACTTATAGCATATAGCCTGTCAGGTTCCGGTATGTTGTGTATATCCTCTTCGGTAAATACAGATGCAAAAAATGTGTTCAGCTTATCGGCGATGGCTTTGTCCTCCTTTAGCACTCTCTTTATTCCATGGTCATCCAACGGTCCCACCGCTTCCTTTGTGGGTTGTTTCACATTGATATATCGAAAGAATGGTTTGAAGTTTTTCGCCTCCTTGGCTATTTTTTCCTCGTAGTGTTTTGTAGTCTTCTTGTCTCCAATTGCTTCCTTCACCACTACAGTGAGCCACACCGGTTCTTTGTTCTTTTTCCTCTTGGATCCCTTGTTGATGCACGGTATATATATAGTTTTTGTGCCTTGGTGACTGTGTCCCTAAAAAGGGACCATGACTGCTCTAGCGTTTTAACAGTGCTTATCCTCTTCTTGATCTTCTTCCCCACCATGAGTCTCATCCCTTCATAATTCCCTTTTTGGAAGTTCAGTGTCGTGGCCGTCATTCTGGATTGATGTTTCACCCCTGCATCTATGTTGAAGCGGACCATATTGTGATCACTGGTTCCCAGCATCCCCTCTACTTCTACATCTTGCGCCGGTCCTCGTAATCCATTTAGAATTAAATCTAGAATCTCATTTCCCTTCATATTTTCCTTGAGAAGTTGTTCCAAGAAGCAATTGTCTACAGCATTCAGGAACATGGTCTCCCTACTGCAGCCGGAGGTGCCTAGTTTCCAGTCTATTATCAGAAAGTTGAAATCACCCATGATAACTATCTTGCCTCCCTTGCAGTTGCGTTTGATCTCATCTATCATTTCTCCATCCATTTCTTCGGACTGCCCTAGGGGTCGGTAGTAGATGCCGATCTTCATTTCCAATCCATTGGTTCCCGGAATTTTGGCCCATAGAGACTCTAACTTATTTGTCATTTCGTGCATGTTCTCTCCAGTAGATTCGATTCCCTCTTAGACATATAGGACAATGCCCCCACCTTTTTGACCCACTCTGTCTCTGTGGTATAGTTTGTATCCCGGTAGCACAGTTTCCCAGACATTTTCCTCGGTCTACCATGTTTCTATGATGCTGATGATGTCAAATTTATCTTTTTGTGCTATTGCTTCTAGTTCACCCATCTTGTTCCTTAGGCTCCTTACGTTTGTGTACATACACTTGAGTTTGCGGCCTGTTACTTTCTTGCATTTCCTTCCCTCTTGTGTACTGTCTTGCCTATGATCCGGTGACTCTTCCCCGCTATCTTCCTGCATGGTATCTTCTGGGTATACTGGTTCCCGAACCATCAACTCTCTCTCTCGGTCGACTGTCAGCTTTCCCCATCTTCTTAGTTTAAAAACTTCTCAATTTCTCTCTTGATGTTGCTTGCAAGTAGCTTCATTCCGTCTCCGCTGAGGTGGAGTCCGTCCTTCCTGAATAGCTTGCTCTTCCCCCAGAACATTGTCCAGTTGCACACGAAGTGGAATCCTTCTTCCTCACACCAGCGCCACATCCACGCATTGACTGCTTGCAGCTCCATCTGCCTCTTCTCGTCAGCTCTAGGTACCGGCAGTATTTCCGAGAATGCTATCCTCTGCGTTCTGGTCTTCAGCTTCCTTCCTAGCATCCGGAACTGGTCCTTCAGTACTTCCCTGTTGTCGTTCCTGTTGCTCAAGTTGTTTGTCCCCACATGGATCACCACCGCCGTATCTTCTTCTTCCAAACTGTCGATGATCCTGTTGATGCGGCTCATTATGTCTTCTACCTTGGCTCCCTTCTAGGCAGGTCACCAGCCGATCCTGTCTTCCCTCCCGCTATGTGCTTTTCAACTTGTCTGATAATGGAGTCCCCCTCGACAATTGCTGTCCCTTCTATCTTCTTTTGCTTCTCCAGCCGCAGGTCTGTGTCCCCAGTGTATGTCCATCTCTCTAGCTGTAGATCCGTGTCCTCAGTGCACATTCATCTTCCCTTATCTTGGCATTGGCTTGCACTGGACTCATCTTCTTGTGGGTCCCCGTGTCCTCCGTGCACATCTATCTTCCCTCATCTTGGCGTTCGCTTGCACCGGACTCATCTTCTTGTGGGTCCCCTCCGCTGCTTCCAGATCCTGCTGCTGTGTTGTCCTTCTGGCGATCCTCACTCTCTGTAGATGTGTCCCGGCAGTTCCACTGTTGCTAGTGATTTTTCACAGTCTCCCTGTATGCCTCCTCTATGAACTTCTTGGACGCTTCTTCGATGGTTTCCTCTGGCTTGATATTCTCTGCATCCTTTGTCTTCCACCTCCACTGCTTGAAGTGCCTCCAGTTCCAGTATTCTGCCCTCCAGGAGTCTGACTTGTTTCTTCAGGCTCTCCAGTTCTCCGCATCGAGTGCATACGTAAGACTGCCTTCCAAAGGGGAGGTAATCATACATATGGCAGATGGTGCAAAACACTGGGTAGCTCAACTTCCTGCTTCTGTCTGTTGCTTCCATTGCTGTCCTCTGTGACTGCTGTGGCTGTCCTCTGTGTCTGCTGTGTCCTCTGTGTCTGCCCAGCTGTGTGTCCTCTGCGCCTGCTGTGTCCTCTGTGTCTGATTGGTTGTATGTCCTCTGTACCTGCTGTGTCTGCCCGGCTTTGAGTCCTCTGTGCCTGCTGTGGTCTCCTTTAGCGGTGGCTCGTCCCTTGTCAAGGCCCTTCGCAAAGGTCATCTCGCTAAGGCGAGCGCCCTTAATGCTTGCCTTTGACGCGCGCCGAATGGCTGGGTGCCATGGGCCCCTCCCCTTTTAAGGGGGAGCTCCAGTTCTGCTCTTTGGTGACGTTGGAGGGGTGGGCAGAGCTATCTCTCACTGCAGCTCTTCATTGTCTCCTGCCTTCTCCCCCTCTGTTTCTCTCCGGTCCTGATCTCTGCCTCCCGACTCTCCTAGGCAGTGAATGCCTCCCGACTCTCCTTCAGCTGCCCTGCTCTCCTAGGAAATACTATCAGTATCAAAATTAGCCATCGTAGTCAAGCCCAAACCTTCAGATTTCGGAATAGGTTTAAAACAATCTCACCCAAATCTAAGCACTTAGTCTAGTCCTCTGCTTCACTCCACTTCTCATTCAGACTTAAACACAGGTTAGAACAGAGATTGGCAGCTTCAGTCCGCAAGAGCTATAGCTCAGTCGGGTTTTCAGGTTATCCACAATTTTTTTCACTCAGAGAATAGTTAAGCTCTGAAACACATTGCCAAAGGATGTGGTAGAGCGGATAGCGTAGCTGGTTTTAAGAAAGGTTTGGACAAGTTCCTGGAGGAAAAGTCCATAGTCTGTTATTGTGAAAGACAAGGGGGAAGCCACTGCTTGCCCTGTATTGGTAGCATGGAATATTGCTACACCTTTGGTTTTGGCAAGGTACTAGTGACCTGGATTGGCCACCATGAGAACGGGCTACTGGGCTTGATGGACCATTGGTCTGACCCAGTAAGGCTATTCTTATGGAATATCCATGAGACAGAGCAAGCAAATTTATCTTATCCCAAAAACCTTACCTGCATTTAGCACTGTAGGGCTGGAGTTGCCTCTGCCTCTGTTAGGCAATGAATAGCGAACTATTGCCATTCTCCATCCTGGGCCACTCCAGATCTTGCCCCAATTTGAATGTAAAACAGTGGACATTATACCAAAATGTGATCACCAGAGATCTACAAAATGTTACAGCGATCACAATATGATCCAGTTCAAAGTTGAAGTAGGAATGTCAAAGGGGAAGAGAACCACAGCGACAACTTTTAACTTCAAGAAAGGAAACTACGAAGCGATGAGAGTAATGTTAAGAAAGAAACTTAGGAACAGCTCGAAGAAATCACAGACTGGTCTTTATTCAAGGACACGGTGAGCGAAGCGCAAAATCTGTATATTCCCAGATTTAGAAAAGGATGCAAAAAGAACCGAACAAAAGACCCGGCATGGATAACTAAAGAAGTGCAAAAATTGATAAGAGATAAGAAAAAATCATTCTGGATATGGAAAAAGGACAAAACCGGGGAAAACTGGAAAGAGCACATGAAGCATCAAAAAGAATGTCATCGCGTGGTTAGAAGAGCAAAAAGAGAATACGAAGAGAGGCTAGCCAGGGAAGCACGAAATTTCAATCCGTTCTTCAGATATGTTAAAGGGAAGCAGCAGCAAGGGAGGAAGTGGGACCGCTGGATGAAGGAGGTAGGAAGGGAGTGGTGAAGGAGGAAAAAGAAGTGGCGGATAGACTAAACATGTTTTTTTCGTCAGTATTTACAAGAGAGGACACACCCAACATTCCGGAATCCGAAAAAATCTTCAAGCAGAAAAATTAACATCCATGGACGTAAGCCTCGAAGATGTACTCAAGCAGATAGATAGATTAAAAACTGATAAATCTCCGGGCCCGGACAGAATCCACCCTAGGGTACTGAAAGAAATAAAAAAGGAAATAGCGGAATTACTACAGCAGGTTTGTAATCTATCCCTGAAAACAGGGGTGATCCCGGAGGATTGGAAGATAGCAAATGTTACGCCCATCTTTAAAAAAGGATCGAAAGATGACCCGGGAACTACAGACCGGTAAGTCTGACTTCGGTCCCAGGGAAGATGGCGGAAGCATTGATAAAAGACAGCATCGATGAGCATCTAGAAAGGAATAAACTGATGAAAACAAGCCAACATGGCTTTGCAAGGGAAGATCGTGCCTAACGAACTTATTGCACTTCTTCGAAGGAATTAACAAACAAATGGACAAAGGGGACCCCCTAGACATCGTATACTTGGATTTCCAAAAAGCCTTCGACAAGGTACCCCATGAACACCTACTATGGAAACTGAAGAACCATGGGGTGGAAGGAGAGGTGCTTAGATGGATCAAAAATTGGTTGGCGGGTAGGAAGCAAAGGGTAGGAGTGAAGGGCCACTACTCAGACTGGAGTAGGGTCACGAGTGGTGTTCCACAGGGGTCGGTACTCGGACAGCTGCTGTTCAATGTATTTATTAATGACCTAGAAACAGGGACGAAGTGCGAAGTTATAAAATTTGCAGAAGACACAAAACTTTTTAGTGGGGTTAGGACTAAAGAGGACTGTGAAGATGTACAAAGGGACCTGAACAAACTGGGAAAGTGGGCAAATAAATGGCAGATGAGCTTTAATGTAGAGAAATGTAAAGTCTTGCATGTAGGAAACAGAAACCCGATATGATGGGAGGGCTGATAATGGGTGAAAGTAGCCTAGAGAAGGACTTAGGGGTACTGGTGGACAAAACAATGAAGCCGTCTGCACAGTGCGCAGCGGCCTCTAAGAAGGCGAACAGAATGCTAGGCATTATCAAGAAGGGTATTACAACCAGAACGAAGGAAGTTATCCTGCTGTTGTATCGGGCAATGGTGCGCCCGCATCTGGAGTACTGCGTCCAATATTGGTCACCGTACCTTAAAAAGGATATGGCAATACTCAAGATGGTAAAGAAAAGAGCGACACGATTGATAAAAGGTATGGCAAACCTTTCATATGCTGAAAGATTAGAGAAACTGGGGCTCTTTTCCCTGGAGAAGCGGAGGCTTAGAGGGGACATGATAGAGACTTACAAGATCATGAAGGGCATGGAGAAAGTGGAGAGGGACAGATTCTTCAAACTTTCAAAAACAACAAGAACGAGAGGGCATTCCGAAAAATTAAGAGGGGACAGATTCAGAACCAATGCTAGGAAGTTCTTCTTCACCCAAAGGGTGGTGGACACCTGGAATGCGCTTCCAGAGGGTGTGATAGGACAGAGTACGGTATTGGGTTTCAGGAAGGGATTCGATGATTTCCTGAAAGAAAAGTGGATTACTATACAGGCCTGGACCTGATGGGCCGCCGCATGAGTGGACTGCTGGGCGTGATAGACCTCTGGTCTGACCCAGCAGAGGCACTGCTTATGTGCTCCTGCTGACAAGCCCATAACTGCTTTGAAAACTGACCTCTTTTCTAAAAAGAGAAGGATATAGCAAATATTGGACTTCTCCCTTGAAAAGTGTTTAAATTATTTTTCGGATCATTTACACCTTCAAGTGACTTTGGGAGGTGGAGGAGATTTAGATCTCAGGACTCTGTGTCTTCTCCATCTCGTTGGTTATTTACCACTTGAAATTTAAAGAGCCTCCCCTCTCTCTCTGTTATATTTTACAGCCAAGGTTGAAATTAAGTGTGTTATTTTTCACCCAAATGTTGTTTCCCATTACTGAAGAGACATGGTGGGCCCAGGGGCTACATGCAAGACAGATCTCCAGGTGAGTAAATCACAAGCAGTTTGCCTTCAGTGGTTTCTGCCAAGCTGAGCGTATATTCCTTACGGCTGAATTCAGCCACAAAACCATCCATCAGAGGTTTATGACCCATCTCTGTACGTCTACAGAACTGCAGAGAGAGAACAAGGTCTTCAGGTGGCAGAAAACTCTTCTACATAACCTGGACTGGATCACACAAAAAGACGCTCAGACAGGATGTATTTAGAGCTTCTGTTCGGAGATATTTATACATTAAAGCCCGGATTCTGTAAACAGTGCCATTATTTACAGCCATCTAAAAAATGGCTGCTGATCGCAAGTCAATCACACAAGGGCACCATTTACAGAATCGCAGCTACGTGAAAGGTAGGCCAGGGTTTTAAAGGCCTACATTTCTGGTACCTACCTTTCACAAGAATTACATCTGCAGAAACGCCTTTCGACACCTAACGCCTCTTCCGGCATTAACTACACCTACAGTGGCATTAGACATCTTAAGGCGCCTTCGTAGATGGGATAACAGTGGACTTAAGCGCCTCTATTTTTTCTAATAGCATTTTAATTGGCTTTAAATCGAAGCAGCCAATTAGTGTGACAAATTAAATCAATTAAAATAGAGTAGGTTTAGGTGGCAGCAGGGCGCCTACCACCGCCTAATTTACGGCGGGCCCTTAAGGAACAATATTTGGTGCCACTCTCTCTGTGTGGGAACAGCTCCTAGCCAGGGTCAGCCTCTGACTTTCAGTCTGGATAAAGCCACTGAAGCATGTTCTGGTACTTTCTGGATGGTACTGGGGTGATCCGGGAGTGGATCCAAGGCACCGCCGATACCTGTATAATCATCCAAATAAGTTAGAACAGAAAAATAGTGGGCAGTCAATGGATAATGTCTGGCAGTCACCTTCTACTTGAATATTGAGGGCTGGGATCCATGAATATTTAGGTATGGATTTAAACATTGGGATAAGAGTTTGAACTCAACAAGTGCTGTATTTGAATACAACTCACCTTGAGCTACTACGGAAAAAAAAGGTGCGAGCTAAATCCAAATAGCAAATACAGTAAAACCTTGGTTTGCAAGCATAATTCGTTCCAGATGCATGCTTGTAATTCAAAGAACTCGTATATCAAAGCGAATTTCCTCATAGGAAATAATGGAAACTCAGATGATTTGTCCCACAACCCAAAAACTTTAATACAAAATCCTATACGTACATGTATTGCAAGACTTCACTCAATTAGAATAGTCACTACACTCCTGCAGCGTCAGAGAGAGAAGAACCATCGGCTCAGTTGTGATGTGTGTATACTGTATGTACTTGTATTGCAAGACATGGCTTGTATATCAAGTTAAAATTTAATAAAATATTTTGCTTTTCTTGCAAAACGCTTGCAAACCAAGTTACTTGCAATTCAAGGTTTTACTGTATATGAAATAAACACGTATCGATGGGTATAAATTAACCACTGGTGTAAGCAGCCTGAGGTTATCTCCTTAGAGAACACTAGAGGGAGTAGGAGCACAGAACCTCACCAGAAGAGAAATACACATCCAAATAATAATTATTCTCCTTATAGCCAGAGGGGGAGACATATGACTCCCAACATACTATATCCACCTGGAACTTTGGGGCATGGTTAATGTGACCATATATCCCATTTTGAACAGGACTGCCCTGTTTTTAGCTTGTCTGTCCCGTTGTTCCCACGCACAGCTTCGGGGTGCCAAAATGTCCCATTTTCCGAAAGAGTGTCCCGAAGCTCTGGCCAAGCTGCTGCCGCTACCTATTTTTCCAAGCCACCACTGCACTAACAGATCATCTGCACAAGCCTTCCCCCCACAATGTCAATTTTGATGATGGAGAGGAAGTTGCATGAAGATGATCTGTTAGAGTGGCAGTGGCTTGGAGAAATATGCAGCAGCAGTGGCTTGGGGGGGCAGAGAGAGAAAGACAGAAAGAAAGAAAGGGGGTGCAGGGAGAGAGAAAGACAGAGAGAAATAAAGAATGGGGCAGGGAGAGAGAAAGACAGAAATAAATAAAGAAAGGGGGCAGGGAGAGAAAAAGACGGAAAGGAATAAAGAAAGGGGGCAGGGAGAGAGAAAGAAAGAAAGAAAGAAAGAAAGAGGGGGCAGGGAGAAAGAAAGACAGAGAGAAAGGGGCAGGGAGCGAGAAAGACAGAAAGAAGGGCTGGGAGAGAGAAAGAAAGAGAGCAGGGAGAGAGGAAGAAAGACAGAAAGAAAGAAAAAAGAGGGCAGAGAGAAAGACAGAAAGAAAGAAAGGGGTGAAGGGAGAGAGAAAGAAAGGGGTGCAGAGAGAGAGAGAAAGAAAGGGGGGCAGGGAGAGAGAAAGACAGAAAGAAAGACAAAGAAAAGGGGGGCAGGGAGAGAGAAAGGAATGGAAGAAAGAAAGGATGCACAGTCAGAAGGAAGTGCAACCAGAGACTCATGAAATCACCACACAACAAAGGCAGGAAAAATGATTTTATTTTAAATTTAGTGACCAAAATGTGTCAGTTTTGAGAATTTATATCTGCTGTCTATATTTTGCACTACATTTAATGGGTTCCCGTGGGGGTGGGGTTCTGGGATCTGGGGGTGACATAGTAACATAGTAACATAGTAGATGACGGCAGATAAAGACCCGAATGGTCCATCCAGTCTGCCCAACCTGATTCAATTTAAATTATTATTATTTTTTTTTTCTTCTTAGCTATTTCTGGGTGAGAATCCAAAGCTTTACCTGGTACTGTGCTTGGGTTCCAACTGCCGAAATCTCTGTTAAGACTTACTCCAGCCCATCTACACCCTCCCAGCCATTGAAGCCCTCCCCTGCCCATCCTCCTCCAAACGGCCATGCACAGACACAGACCGTACAAGTCTGCCCAGTAACTGGCCTAGTTCAATCTTTAATATTATTTTCTGATTCTAAATCTTCTGTGTTCATCCCACGCTTCTTTGAACTCAGTCACAGTTTTACTCTCCACCACCTCTCTCGGGAGCGCATTCCAGGCATCCACCACCCTCTCCGTAAAGTAGAATTTCCTAACATTGCCCCTGAATCTACCACCCCTCAACCTCAAATTATGTCCTCTGGTTTTACCATTTTCCTTTCTCTGGAAAAGATTTTGTTCTATTTTAATACCCTTTAAGTATTTGAACGTCTGAATCATATCTCCCCTGTCTCTCCTTTCCTCTAGGGTATACATATTCAGGGCTTCCAGTCTCTCCTCATACGTCTTCTGGTGCAAGCCTCCTATCATTTTCGTCGCCCTCCTCTGGACCGCCTCAAGTCTTCTTACGTCTTTCGCCAGATACGGTCTCCAAAACTGAACACAATACTCCAAGTGGGGCCTCACCAATGACCTGTACAGGGGCATCAACACCTTCTTCCTTCTACTGACTACGCCTCTCTTTATACAGCCCAGAATCCTTCTGGCAGCAGCCACTGCCTTGTCACACTGTTTTTTCGCCTTTAGATCTTCAGACACTATCTGGGGAATCTGGGAGGATCCTGGGGAGGGTCTGGAGGAGGGGGGGGGGGGGTCCTGTCCCATTTTGAAGAAAAAAAAAGAAATGGTCACGTTAGGCATGGTACAGAATTCTTAAACAACAGGGCAAGCTGGTTAGAGAGGAGAAGGAAAGATTGGAAGGAGAAGCAGGAACGCACAGGACTGAGAGGACTCATGTTGAACTGCCTGAACCTATGGAGATTGGAGACCAGAATGAAGTGAGTCTGGCCTCTGAAAGCCAAACAGTGGAACCCATGAGTTGGGCCTTAAGGCCATGGATTTTTTTCTAAGAAGTAAAGGCAAGTTAATGGAGGTTTCACTTTGTTCTTCTTTTCTGGATTTTTGCTTTTTGAAGCCACGAGACTATTTTGTTCCTGCTGTTAAACCAAAGAGGTGTTTTGAGAGGTTTTTCTTCTTTTTGATTGGGACAGATGTACCTGCCACAGTTCAGGGGTGCTGTGGGAGGGTATGTTAGCCGGGTGGGTTTTGTGAGTTTAATTATTACTATTTTCATCACTCAGACTTGGCTACATTGCAGGGTCAGCTTAAGGAGCTGGTGAAGGCTGTTTAAATGACTGTTACCAATTGATGGAGTGAAAGATTTCATATGCCTGAAAATGTATAACTTGGGGAACTCTGAAGTGATGAACTTTGAAAGTTTAAATTTTTCCTTTTTGAGAATGTTTGTTTTCCAACAGTGGCCCTTAAAGGGGATAGTACTACAGGGTTTGGGAACTGATTTTTTTTTTCTCTCCTTATATTACAGAGGGAAGTTCTAGGGAAGCCCTCTGATTTATTGGGAGCATTCTGACAATCTGAGATGTTTGTTTAATGCTGGGGGGGTTTTCTTAATAAAGTTTGGGTGCATAAAAATCCTGAAAAGTCTATGATTTAAGGTTGCCTAAGGAACACTGAAAGGTCACCAGAAATCCACTTTACCTGAAAGGGAAGCTAAAGTTTAAGTTCTTGCCACCAACCCCACCGAGAACTCTGCCCAGGTTGGTGACAATGTACACAAGATATTTACATGGAACTCTCAGTTTTTATAACGTTTGCCATATTTTATCTGAATCTTTTTATAATTCTGAATATTGATTTTTCATATATTACCCCTGAAGCAGTCCATGTACTAGTGATACATGGCCCACTTTGGGTATTTTTAAGTTCCTATGAGCGTCGGGAGCAGCGCGGGCCATTCAGCGCAGCTCTCTGCGCTAAAAACTGCTATTCTTCTATTAAACTGCGCTAGCAGTTTTTAGCGCAGAGAGCCATCATCTAGCTGGAATCTGCATCACTTTTATAATATAATGAGTAAGTTCAAACTCTTTCCTTGCTCGAGCACTGGAAATCTATATACATGTAAGGTCAAGTTTTCAGGATTTCCCCAATGAATATGCATGAGATCTATTTGCATACAATGGAAGCAGTGCTGGTTGCAAATTCATTGGGGAAATCCTGAAAACCTGACTGGATTGTGGCCCTCGAGGACTAATGTTGGACAAGCCTGTTATAAAGCATTGCATGAAAATGAAGTATGTTCTCAGAGGTTGCAATATGTTTATATCAAGCAATTTTTTGCATATAGTACTGTTTTTCCTGCAGAAAATGCTCACACAATTTACCCCTATAAGGTGCCGAGTCAAAGAAAAGAAAAGAAAAAAAAAAAGATTCAAAATATGGAGTCCCAGTTTTTACCTTCTCAGGTGTCAAGGTTAAAGACATATTTGTGTTTTCAGTTTCCCTCTGCTTAATTGTATGAATATTAAGTTCTCATCAGAAGAATTTCAGAGGTTAAAAGGCAATCCATCACTTGCTTTATAGGTTTCCAGTGAAAAGAGCTGTTCTATAACAAAGCTAATTGAAGAGTGAGAGAATTCATCATGGAACGGTGTCACTAGATTCATTTTGAGAGAATGATCACAAACGATGCATCGGTCTCCTTTGCTGTGACTGAAGAGAACAGCCGGTGCAAGACTTCTGTATTCAGTATGTGCAGATCCTGTGCAACCCTGCAGTGCAATGTTGGTTTGCATTCATAAGAACAGAAAATCGGATTTCTAGACCGCATAACCTTGACGTTCAATGCGGTTTGCAAAGGACAAATTGAGGAAACGTCATATTAAGAGAAATCTAGGGGTCCTTTTATTAAGGTGTGCTAATTGATTTAGCACGCACTACCAATTAGCGCACGCTAATGCAAAGACACCCACAGAATATAATAGACATCTTAGCATTTAGTGCGCACTAAATCGGTTAGCGTGCCTTGGTAAAAGGACTTCAAGTTTGGTTATTTTTGATATACCGTCTATCAAAACAAATGTCTAAACGTTGTACAATATAAAAAAAAATTGTGGAAAACTGTTAAAATGAGTAAATAAAAACAATATTTTGTCATATATTAAAATAGTAGGCAAATTCACATTAACGTACATGAGACAAAAGGGGAAGTTGGGAAAGGAGAAGTTCTTTTCGGGCTTCCTCGGAAGCCTCGAGGGAGCAAGACTCAGGCAACTGGTGTTGGAACCAACAAGGGATCAGGCAATACTGGACCTGATACTTACCAATGGAGAAAGTGTCACAGAGGTCTCGGTGGGCGACACATTGGCCTCCAGTGACCACAACATGGTATGGTTCAATCTCAGGAAAGGTTTCACTAAATCTACCACACTGACCAAGGTCCTCAAATTCAAGGACACAAATTTCAAAGAAATGGGAGACTTCGTTCACCAGGCGCTACAAAGCCAAGCTGAAACTGATAATGTGGAAGAAATGTGGTCGACTTTGAAAGCCACCATACAAGAAGCAACAAACCGCTATGTTAAATCAGTAAGTAAACGGCGAAGGAACAATAAGCCACAGTGGTTTACTGCAGAGATCTCAAACCTCATCAAGGAGAAGAAAGAAGCTTTCATCTCTTACAAAAAATCAGGGAAGCAGGACTCTAGAGCAGACTACCTGACCAAATCAAAAGCCGTCAAAACAGCAGTCAGAGAGGCTAAATTCCACATGGAAGAGTCTCTGGCAAAGAACATCCAGAAGGGAGATAAATCCTTCTTCAGGTATATCAGTGACAGAAGAAAAAACTCAGGCGGGATTGTAAGTCTTAGGAATCCAGACGGAGACTATGTGGATAAGGATTCGGAAAAAGCCCAACTATTAAATGAATACTTCTGCTCAGTCTTCACCCGAGAAGCGCCGGGGCTTGGCCCTCAGCTACAGACAAGGGTTGGCTCAGTTGACCCTTTTAGTGACTTTGAGTTTACGCCCAGCAGTGTCTACGGTGAGCTGTCAAAGCTCAAGGTTAACAAAGCAATGGGGCCGGACAACCTGCACCCCAGGGTGCTTAGGGAACTGAGTGATGTCTTGGCGGAGCCACTGTCCGCGCTCTTCAACCTCTCCCTTAGTACAGGCAGCGTCCCGTTGGACTGGAGGACGGCTAACGTCATTCCACTCCACAAGAAAGGCTCAAAGATGGAGACAGAAAACTACAGACCAGTGAGTCTAACATCGATAGTGAGCAAACTAATGGAAACTCTAATCAAACACCAATTGGATAAAATCCTGGATGAAAAGAATCTACGGGATCCCCGACAACATGGATTTACTAAGGGGAGATCATGCCAATCCAACCTGATCAGCTTCTTTGATTGGGTGACGGAGAAGCTGGATATTGGGGAGTCCCTGGACATCGTGTACCTGGACTTTAGCAAAGCATTCGATAGCGTACCACACCGCAGGTTGCTGGGCAAGATGAGTTCTATAGGATTAGGTGACACATTGACGCAATGGGTTGGGAACTGGCTTGGAGGTAGGCTTCAAAGGGTGGTGGTGAATGGCACCCCCTCCGAAATGACGGAGGTGATCAGTGGAGTGCCACAGGGCTCAGTCTTGGGCCCAATCCTATTCAACATCTTTATAAGGGACTTGGCAGAAGGGCTTCGAGGTAAAATAACATTATTCGCCGATGACGCCAAACTAAGTAATGTAGTGGGCAAATGCACAACAGACAAAGATTCAGTGCCCGACAACATGATGCACGACCTACTCCTGCTGGAGCGCTGGTCTAGGACATGGCAACTCAACTTCAATGCCAAAAAATGCAAAATTATGCACCTGGGCAGCCAAAATCCATGCAAGTCTTATACCCTTAATGGCGAGATCCTAGCAAAAACGGTAGCAGAACGAGACTTGGGGGTGATCGTCAGTGAGGACATGAAGTCTGCCAATCAAGTGGAGCAGGCTTCATCCAAGGCAAGACAAATAATGGGTTGCATACGAAGGGGTTTCGTCAGCCGTAAGAGGGAAGTCATTATGCCATTGTATAGATCCATGGTGAGGCCCCACCTGGAATACTGTGTGCAATTTTGGAGGCCACATTATCGCAAGGATGTGCTGAGACTGGAGTCGGTGCAGAGAATGGCCACCCGGATGGTCTCGGGACTCAAGGATCTTCCATATGAAGAACGGCTTGACAAATTACAGCTATACTCGCTCGAGGAGCGCAGAGAGAGGGGAGACATGATCGAGACGTTCAAGTATCTTACGGGCCGCATCGAGGCGGAGGAAGATATCTTCTTTTTCAAGGGTCCCACGACAACAAGAGGGCATCCGTTGAAAATCAGGGGCGGGAAACTACGAGGTGACACCAGGAAATTCTTTTTCACTGAAAGAGTGGTTGATCGCTGGAACAGTCTTCCACTACAGGTGATTGAGGCCAGCAGCGTGCCTGATTTTAAGGCCAAATGGGATAGACACGTGGGATCTATTCACAGAGAAAGGTAGGGGAGGGTCATTAGGGTGGGCAGACTAGATGGGCTGTGGCCCTTATCTGCCGTCTATTTCTATGTTTCTATGTTTCTATTGTTATTACCCTATCTATAAAATCAATAAAAATATTTTGAACTGATAAAATACATAAGAACATAAGCAGTGCCTACGCCGGGTCAGACCACAGGTCCATCCTGCCCAGCAGTCCGCTCCCGCGGCGGCCCAAACAGGTCACGACCTGTCTAAATCACCAGAAGGGGCCCCCATGCCGCCTTGGTTTCCCTTCCTAGCCCTCCGGTCTTGCACATGCACGACCTGGGTTTCTATACTTATTTTCTGCTTATCTTTCTCAATATCCCATGATCCCTTTATCCTTCAGGAATCCGTCCAGTCTCTGTTTGAATCCTTGTACCGTACTCTGCCTGATCACTTCCTCCGGTAGCGCATTCCAAGTGTCCACGACCCTTTGGGTGAAGAAAAACTTCCTTGCATTCGTTTTGAACCTATCTCCCTTCAGTTTCTCCGAATGCCCTCTCGTACCTGTTGTCCCCTTCAGCCTGAAGAATCTGTCCCTATCCACCCTCTCTATGCCCCTCATGATTTTGAAGGTCTCTATCATATCACCCCTGAGCCTCCTCTTTTCCAGAGAGAAGAGCCCCAGCCTATCCAACCTCTCGGCGTATGGGCAGTGTTCCAGCCCTTTTACCAGTTTCGTTGCTCTCCTTTGGACTCTCTCAAGTATCGCCATGTCCTTCTTGAGTAAAATTAATAAAAAAGAGGGGGATGGCAAGACATTAGGGAGGGGATCGTTTCAGAAGAAGCGTTTGATGTTTCACAGAACTTAGAAGTTTGAGAAGCGGAAGCTGGTACTAAAGAGTAAAGGCATCTTTAAAGGGAAAAGTTTTATATTTTCCAAGCGAGTTCTCTAATCAAACATCTAATGGGAGGACATTCCACAAAGAAGGGTTTACGAATAGTTTTGATTGTTAGATCGGAGGGTCCTGGATGATGAGTGTGGCATCAAAAGTTGATATATAAATGCTGGTGAGGAGGAGTATTTTATAAGTGAGATGATGAGTGATAGGAAGCCAATGTGCTTTACGGAGGAGAGGAGTGATGTGATCAATTTTTTTTGCACGATAGATTAATTTGACGGCAGTGTTTTGCAATAGTTGTAGACGGCGGAGTTCTTTCTGGGTTATACCTTGATAAAGAGCATTACAATAATCAATGGTTGAAATTACAAGAGAGTGAATTAGAATACTGAGAGAGGGGGGGATCAAGAAAAGAAAAAATAGAGCGGATGATCCTAAGCTTATGAAAACATTTCTGCATAACTGCACTAATTTGTTGGTGAAAGGTGAGGTCTGCAGCGGTCAAAACAGCAGTCAGCGGTCAAAACGGCAGTCAGAGAGGCCAAACTTCGAGTGGAAGAGACTCTGGCAAAGAACATGAAGAAAGGGGACAAATCCTTCTTCAGGTATATTAGTGATAGGAAAAAGAACACAGACGGGATAGTACGCCTTAGAAAACCAGATGGGAACTGCGCAGAATCAGATTCCGATAAAGCAGAACTACTGAATGAATACTTCTGCTCGGTCTTCACCTGCGAGGCACCGGGGCACGGTCCGCAGTTGCAGGCAAGGCCCAGCGTGGAAGACCCTTTTCAGAATTTCGAGTTCACACCTGGCGACGGCTACTACAAACTGGCAAGACTCAAGGTGAATAAAGCCATGGGACCGGACAATCTACACCCCAGGGTGCTCAGTGAGCTGCGTGATGTCCTGGCAGAACCGCTATCAGGACTCTTCAATCTCTCCCTAAGTTCAGGGAGAGTCCCCATAGACTGGAAAACAGCTAACGTCGTTCCACTGCACAAAAAGGGTTGCAGGGCAGAGGCTGCAAACTACAGACCGGTGAGTCTCACATCAATAGTATGCAAACTCATGGAAACACTAATCAAACATAAATTACACGCAATCTTGGATGAGGAGAATCTACGGGATCCCAGTCAACATGGATTCACCAAGGGTAGCTCCTGCCAATCCAATCTCATCAGCTTCTTTGACGGGTAACAAAACAGCTAGACTTGGGAGAATCCGTGGACGTCGTATACCTAGACTTCAGCAAAGCTTTTGATAGTGTCCCGCATCGCAGGCTGTTGAGCAAGATGAAATCAATGGGGCTGGGAGAAACACTAACTACATGGGTCAATGACTGGCTGAGTGGCAGACTTCAGAGGGTGGTAGTTAACGGTACCCTCTCTAAAACATCGGAGGTGACCAGTGGAGTACTGCAGGGCTCAGTCTTGGGCCCGCTCCTTTTCAACATATTCATAGGGGATCTAACTCAGGGGCTTCAAGGTAAGATAACGTTATTCGCTGACGATGCCAAACTATGCAATATAGTGAGAGACGGCAATTCACCCGATAGTATGATACAGGACCTACATTTGTTGGAGCGTTGGTCCTTGACCTGGCAGCTGGGCTTCAACGCTAAGAAATGCAAGATCATGCATCTCGGCAGCAGAAATCCGTGTAGAACTTACACCTTCATTGGTGAGTCCTTAGCTAGAACTTCAACAGAACGAGACTTGGGAGTGATCATCAGCACAGACATGAAAACTGCTGATTATGTGGAGAAGGCTTCATCTAAGACAAGACAGTTGTTAGGTTGCATCCTCAGGAGTTTCGTCAGCCAGAAGCCTGAAGTCATAATGCCATTATACAGAACCATGGTGAGACCTCATTTGGAATACTGTGTGCAATTCTGGAGGCCACACTAGCGAAAAGATGTGCTGAGAGTAGAATTGGTGCAACGGACGGCCACCAGGATGGTCTCGGGGCTCAAGGATCTATCATACGAGGAAAGGCTGAAACATTTGCGGCTGTACTCACTCGAGGAACATAGGGAGAGAGGAGACATGATCGAGACGTTTAAGTATATTACCGGCCGTATCGAGATGGAAGAAGAGATTCTCTTTCTTAAAGGACCCTCAGCCACAAGAGGGCATCCGCTCAAACTCAGGGGCGGGAAATTTCATGGCGACACCAGGAAATATTTCTTCACCGAGAGAGTGGTTGATCCTTGGAACGAGCTCCCGGTGGCAGGTGATCGAGGCAAACAGCGTGCAAGAATTTAAGAGCAAATGGGATGCCCATGTGGGATCCCTTAGAGGGTTAAGCCAAGGGAACCTGTCACCAGGAGTGTGATCCCTAGGATAGTAGACTTGGGGGTGGGTCAGTAGAGTGGGCAGACCTGATGGGCTATGGCCCTTATCTGCCGTCATCTTCTATGTTTCTAAGATGACTCCAAGAAGTTTGACTTTACGTTCCGTTTGAATTGAGGAGGAATCGATACAGATAGGTAAACATAAGTGTTCATCTTGAGAGAGCGAGAAAAGGACAGTAGTAGTTTTAAGGATGTTCAGTGAAAGTTTGTTATGTCGAAGCCAGAAGCTGATTTTATTGATTTTTTGATTGATTTCTGTTATTTCATCAGGTGATGTGGGATTTAAGGGGTGGAGAAGTTGAATATCATCAGCATATGTAAATACAGTGAAACCTATAGATTGGTCCAAAGTAAGCAAGTTTTTAATTGTTTTCTAAAATGCAAATAAGAATAAGATGAAAATCGAAGATGTTGGAGTCCTTATCGTAAAAAGCTGCCTGAAAAGCAAGAGTACGGTCATGGCATGTTTTGCTTTTACCGCCCTTAACAGATGGAAACACAAAAAGGGCAATGGAAAATGTATTAGCCAAATAAAAAAGAGCTTGGCCAAAAGCAACTTTATAATACAAACAGCCTAATTTGAAAAGAGTGATTGTTGATTTTGCTCTTTGGTCATAAACGTCCAGAGTGGGAGTATGGGTTGGAACATATTTTTAATTTCTTAATCTGAGTGTACTTTTTGAATATAATTATGGAGGCATAGATTACAATTTTAATTGTATTTAGGTGCTTTTATAGTGTAATATGATTGTATTATATGTTGCACTTACTTATGGCTTCAAAATGAATAAATATATTAAAAAAAAAGAAAATTATATGGGCCTCCACAGGGAGCTAGTGCAGTTCCTGGTAAAAAGGGGTTAAATGATCAAATTTCTTTAAGCCATAAATAAGCCTAACTGCAGTATTCTGCATAATCCTTAGTCTAGCAACATTTTTCTTAGTGCTTGCAAGGTAGATGATGTTCCAATAGTCCAGTTGACTCAGTAACAAAGACAGGACCAGAGATCTAAATGCAGAGATGTCAAAACTGTCACAACATTGAAGTGTGTAGACATCAGGAAATTGTTTATAGAACGTGCAGTGAAAGGCAGCGCACTAAAAATCCCCTGAGGAAGATCCACCAGTACATCAGCAGGTGGCGGGAGTTCGCAGTATATGCTAGTGCTGGTGGAAGCTTGATCCACCCAAAATAAGTGTTGCCTTTTTTGTCTTGTTGAGTTTGCCTTGGAGATGCTGAGTGCTTGTGGACACACTTTGCAATAGTTTCCCTTTCATTAAGTCCTTGAAATGGGACCATGCAACCATGTTGCCTCATGTGAAGACTTAGGCAGTGATGTACCAAGGGGGGGGGGGAGGGGGTGATCCGCACCGGGTGTAGCCTTAGGGGCGTGCACAGCCGGCCAGGTCCGGATAATGGTCGATCGCCAAGGCAAAGTGAGTCGATCGCGGAGCCCATCCCAGGCTCTGTGATAGACTCACTTTGCCTTGGCGATCGACCATTTTCCGGACCTGGCCAGCTGTGCACCCCTCCCCTCTAAGGCTGCCATCGGAGAAGAAGTTCGGGCCAGCCAATCGCTGCCTGGCTGGGTGGAACTTCCTCTCCGACGGCAGAATTGACGTCGGGGAGAGGAATGCTGGTCGGCCTGATGCAGGGAAGCAGAGGGAGCTTGGGGCAGCCGCGGCGGCGGCTTTGGGGCCTGTTCCCTGATGGTGGCAGCAGTGGCTTGGTGGAGGGCAGGGAGAAAGAAAGAAAGGGGGCAGGCAGGGAGACAAAAGGGAAACAGAAAAAAAGAAAGGTAGCATGAAGAGAGAAAAAAAAAGAAAGGGAGGCAGGGAGAAAGAAAGGGCAGGGAGAGAGGAAGAAAAAGTTGGGGGAGGGAATGAGGTCTGGAGGAGAGGAAGCATACAGACTGAAAGAAGGGAAGAAAGATTGGATGCACAGTCAGAAGAAGAAAGTGCAACCAGAGACTCTTGAAATCACCAGACAAGGTAGGAAAAATGATTTTATTTTCAATTTAGTGATCAAAATGTGTCTGAATTTATATCTGCTGTCTATATTTTGCACTATGGCCCCCTTTTACTAAACCGCAATAGCGGTTTTTAGCGCAGGAAGCCTATAAGCGTCGAGAGCAGCACTGGGCATTCAGTGCAGCTCCCTGCACTAAAAACTGCTATCGTGGTTTAGTAAAAAGGGAGGGGGTATTTGTCTATTTTTGTATGGTTGTTACAGTGCATAGAGTCATCTGCCTTGACCTCTTTGAAAAAACCCCAGAATAAGAATGATAATTAACATTTTCTCAGCATACAGTGTGCTTTGTGCTTTTTTTAAATTTTATTGTTGGTAGATCATTTTGACTTGGTCATTTTAAAAGTAGCTCACAAGCCCAAAAAGTGTGGGCACCCCTGAGCTAGAGCATTGAAGCTGCGTGTGGCTACCGTAAAGGTCATCTCTGACACAACCGGAAGTTGCATCAGAGACAACCTTTACGGCAGCCATATGCAACTACAATGCTCCGGCTGCTGTAAGAAGGCAATTTAGACATCGTCGGCCACAGGGCAGGGAGGTTTGTCGGACCAGGCCTGTTGTCCGGGTGATGGGGCGTTGCAGATCTTGTTGCCAAAATTGGAAAGGTGAGGAAGGGAGAAAGATGGGCCTGTGGTGGATGGAGAGATTGAGAGAAGGGGGCAGATGATGGAAGTGGGTAGAAAGGGGAGAAAGAAGAGGTCAGATGATGGAAGTGGGGAGAAGGGAGAGCAAATGCTGAATGGAAGTGGAGAAAGAGAACACATACTGGATGGAAGGAGAGATAAAGAAAAAGGACATATGCTGGATGGGGGAAGAAGATAGAGTTAGTGAGATAGTGGACGGGTTAAGGAAAGGGGTGGCATGCTGTGGGTAGACATAGTGAAAAGAGGGAAACTGAAGACTGCATAGTAAGAAAGAATTTAATTTAAATGGAAGCAGAAAATAAAGAAGGAAGACCAGAAAAGGAAAGGGAAGAGAGAGAGGAGAGAGAGATGCCAGAGAACGGGGAAGGAGACAGAGATATCAGATCTGAGCAGAGGAAATGAGAAGAGAGAGATGCTAAAAACCACAGGGTGGAGGGAAAGAGAGATGAAAGGAGAAAGATGCTAGACCATGAGGGAACAGAGGGAAGATGATGGATGCCAGACCAAAGGGGGGGGTGTCTAGAGGAGAGATGGAAGGGGGAGGCATACACTTTCTGGAAGGGGCATAGAAGGAGAGAAGATGCCATGTAGGGAGGGGCAGAGAGATGGCAGACAGTGGATGGAAGGAAGACAGTAACAAGAAGATGAGGAAAGCAGAAACCAGAGAAGACAAAGGTAGAACAAAAATTTTCTATTTATTTATTGCTTTAGGATACATGTGTCACTGTTTCTGTGGTGTTGCATTTTATGCAGTCCAGCTTCTTGCTGGTTCAATTTAACCTTTGTCTATGTATTTCTATTTTATCCCCCCCTTTTACAAAACTGTGGAGCCTTTTTTAGCGCCAGCCGTGGTGGTAGCAGCTCTGATGCTCAGAATTCTATGAGTGTCAGAGCTGTTACCACCGTGGCTAAAATCCACACTACAGTTTTGTAAAAGGGGGAGGGGTTAGTTTGTGATGACATATTCCATACTAGGCGAAGGTGTTTTCTGTGTTCTGTGTGTTCGAAAGACATGGTTTTTTGTTAGGATTGATGGTGTAGGATTGATCTGTATTAGTCTGGCTTGTTTAGTTTTACAATGGGTGTATTGATGTACTGCTCACTGCAATATGTAAGGTGCTGCCTTTTCCTAGGTACACTCTTGTGTGACGTGGATTGTTACTAAAAATCATGTTTTTTGTACAGATGGGAGGGAGGGTGCTAAAAAATGATGGGCCCCGGGTGTCACATATGCTAGGTACGCCACTGGACTTAGGCCCAAATTCTGTAACCAGCGCCTACCTAGACAGGCGCCTATCTTAATTGAATAAAAAGGTCAATTAAGCTTTTTAATCAGCACTGATTGAAACATAGGCGCCTATGAAGAAAGCGCAATTCTGTAACAAGGCGGCCTTCAAAAAAATAGGCGCTATGCATGTTAGATGTGGGCGTGGCCACATGTTGGGCGCCTTCTTACAGAATCACTGCTCTTAAGCGTGCTTAAGCGCTCGCATGGGTGCCTAACTTTTAGTTGTGCCTAGAGCTGGCCTGTTTAATGGGCACCTCCAAAATAGGTGCCGCTCAGCGTGATTCACTAAACAGCACCCAATTGTACTGAACAGTGCCTATATCGGCGCTTCTTATAGATAGTGTTTGTGGAGAACTCATTAAGGGAAGGGTAGGAGGGTTGAATGATATAGAAATCATAGGAGGTCCTATGATCTGAGCTCCTAGTACGTTATGATATGCTCACCTTTAATGGGAACTCCATATGACTGAAATCTAAGGGATATTTTCATAGTTTGATTGGAATTTTGAGTTCATTAGTATTTATTAGCTGGTTTCAGCATTTAGAAGCAACTCCTCAAAGTTTTCACTATTTAACTATTTGGATTTTTGCCAGGTATTAGTGACCTGGATTGGCCACTCTTGTGCTGAAAATCTCAACCAAGAGGTTGGAAGCAAGTGAAGCAGATGAACGTAGATCTCATATGTAGAATCTGGAGGTATGTGTGTATTTGCACACTTTGCTCAAACTCCACCCCTGTGCACTCTCACTGCAAAAGTGTGAACTTCTTTGGTGGGCAGTACTTTTTAGAAGCTTTCAGGTAAATGCGCTTACATGACTGAAATACTCCTGTCTTCCATTGCGTGCTCCCTTCGAAATTACCCTCAAATAGCAGGCACGCTGTCAGACTGGACCTGCCTTTGTGAGATGTGCTCATAGATGCTCTAGGGCAGAGTTTGAGAGTGAGATGGACAGACTTGAGAAGCAGTGTGCATACGCTGAAACTGTCCGTTCTAGGATTTAAAAGCAAACTAGATGCACATCTCCTTACGAGAGGGATATGGGTGACTAAAATTAGGATTTAACCCCCCCGTATTAATTCCTCTTTTATGGATAGTCATCATATTTCTTCTACCTGGACACCTCCTGGTGCTCCAGATGCATTTATTTCAGTGTTTGAGAAATTGGTTCTTAAAGATGTTGATTCTCTTCGATGTGAGAAAAGAAAATTACCTTTTAACCTAACACGTGAACAGAATTTGGCAGTTAAAGCCCTTGCTCAGGATTCTTCTATTGTGGTCACCCCTGCTGACAAAGGGGGTGGCATTGTTGTGCTGGACACCTCTATGTATGAGGCAGAAGCGATGCGTCAATTGTCTGATTCCAATGTTTATTCTTGCTTGACTGATGACCCCACCGTGGAATTTCAAAAGGAGGTGTTTGCTCTGTTATTTCGAGCACAGCAGGAAGGGTTATTATCCTCCAAAGAGTTTAAATATCTATATCGCCAGTATCCCGTTATCCCCAATATTTATTTTTTGCCTAAAATCCATAAGTCTATAGTCAATCCTATTGTTTCTTGCAGTAATTCCCTTTTTGAACCTCTATCTCAGTTTGTTGATTTTTTTCTTCAACCGTTTGTCTTTAAAATTTCTTCTTACGTACGGGATTCCATGGACTTTATTTCTCAGATTGCGCAGTTACATATTCCTCTGTCTTATTAGTCACCATGGACATCTCGTCTTTATATACCAGTATCCCTCAATCTGAGGCTGTCTGAATCTGATCTGGTGGGTAATTGTTTAGATCTTATTTTGTCCATGGCTGAGTTTGTTATCCATAAGAATTATTTTAGGTTGAAACAACAGTTTTATGTTCAGGGGGGCCACGGTGGCCCCTTCGATTGCAGGCCTATTTATGGCAAATTTTGAGGAATCTTTTGTTTATTCTTCTGAATTTTTCTCCCAGGTATGTTATTGGAAATGGTACATTGACGATATATTTTTTATATGGGGGGATCCCATTCTGATTTGGACAGTTTTTTGACATATTTGAACCACTGTGATCAGAACATCCAGTTCACGATGATGTATCATTCTAATTCCATTAATTTCTTAGATATTCAGTTATATTATGACCAGGGACAGTTCAATACTTCTATATTTCATAAATCTTTATGTAAGCCTTTACGTGATAGCAATACCTATGCTCTTCTAGAAATGATTTCAAAACTCAGAGCCAATTTATGTCACATAGATTCAGCCAACGGGGTTATCCCACTCATGTGATTAAACGCGCGGTGAAGCACGCTTTCCATGCTGACCGGCAGTGGCTTCTTTATCCTAAATCATCTCATGAGGTTTCAGATTGTAGGATCACGTGTGTGTTACAGTTTTCCCCTCTGTCTACTCACATACAGAATATCATCAGCCGTCATTGGCATCTATTGAGTTACCATCAGGTATTCACCAACAGACCTAGATTTGCCTTTAAACGTGGTAAAAATTTAAGGGAACGTTTAAAGCATCGTGATTTTGCTAGTGGTGAGTATGGTCACACTGCTTGTGGTCAATGCCGGTATTGCCAGTATTCTTTGAGCACTGATAAAGTTTTCATTCCCAGTGTCAATATTTGGTTTTCTCTTCAATCCAGTACAAATTGCAATTCCACCCAGGTTGTCTACGGGATTTTTTGCCCATGTCAGAAACTTTATATTGGCAAAACAAAAAGAGCCATTAAAATCCGTATTGCTGAACACCTTAGTTGTATTAGAACCCTTAAGAATGAGGCTCCATTGGTAGAGCACTGGGTTCAATTCAATCATTCTTTATCTGATTTGCGTTTTTGTGTTCTCAAACAGCTTGTTGTCAACTCTGCGGGGGGGGGGGGGGGGGGGATATCTCTCGCTTACATATGTATCAGGAGCAACGGTTGATTTGTACATGGCAAAATGTCATCCCCAACGGTCTCAATAAAGAGATTGAGTGGCTGACTTCCCATTGAGTATATGGTTGTCAGTTGTCTTTCTCTTTGGATTCATTAAAGTTATTTTTGTTTTGGCTTCAGCTGCTATTTATTGCCTTGCCTTTTTTCAGTCTCCATACTGTTGGGTCTGGCTGTGTACTCAGCGTTGCTCTTTGCATTTGGTTTTGGCTCCCTGCCTGGTATGATTGCCATTAGTAAGTTTATATTTTGTGTTTTGTGATATGCTTTTGTTTCTGCTCATGTCAGTGTAGTGTACATTTTCTTTTGTTTTATTCTATTTTAGTTGGTTTCTTCCTCTTGACAAAGATTTCATCGAAACACGGCCTGTGCTGAGAAAGTGAGGAAGTCTGAGGAGATGTTAGAAGATTGGTTGCCTGTTATGGCATTTCACCTCTGCTTGTGAAGACTTTGAAAATGCTCTCTGTCCTCTTGGTTTGAGACTTTTTTGATTATCTAACTCATTATACTGTTTACTGACAGCACGTTTGCACTTGCACCTGCACTTTGTGATATGGAGGTTGGATTTGAACTCTAATCTGTTTGGGATGTTGGTTTTTTGATTTTTTTTCCTTTCTGGATGGCCTACAATCATCTTGCTTGCTTCATTCCTCGTGGACACTGTTCCAGGGAGACTTTGAATTTTCAAGCTAAGTGATTTATGAACTTTTGAACACATTGTATGATTTTTTGTGTGGCCTTTTCCAGCTTGGTTTGATAGTGCTTTTTATATGTTGTTCTACCTTGTCTGGTTTGTTTGTAGTGTTTGTATGGTGTTCTGTGTATGCTATTCTATGAACATTTTGTGACATTTTTGCAAATTTTAAATGAATAAATATGTACAATATTTCTAACTTTGTAATATGAGTACATTGCTCTGATATTATAGTATTGTTCAGGGATTTCTTTTTCTTATCTTTGACTAAAGTTACGCCAGGTGTACACCTGGCTGGGCCTCCGCGTATGCGGATCACCGGACTTGATGGACCAAAGGTCTGATCCAGAGATGGCAGTTCTTATGAGGGGGAAATTGTGGATCATGCAAGGACTATGGAGGAAGACGTGTGAGAAAAACTGTATAATGCCTGTTTGGCTGAGAATCAAAGATCTCTTAGCATTTTTTCTGTAGCATTTAAAAATCTTGCAAAATTAAGAGTAGCCTCTAGGAAGCTGAAATGGATATATGAGCTACGTGATAGAAAGATTTTTTTCCTCCTGTATTTGACAATCTTAACAACCGTTGTACAAGATTTCTGCCCCTTTGATAGACTAACTGTGAAGGTAATGATCAATACACTGAATTTCCTGAAGCTGTCAGCATCTGAATCTTGCTGTAAGAGAGAAATAACGCCACCACCCTTAGGGATCTTATGGTAACACCAGCCGAGTGATCAGAGCAGAGGGGTCTAGAGCAGTAGTGAACGGACATGTTGGCCATGAGCTGATTAAATTCAAACTGGACTTGTTAATTTTGCTTTTACTGAGGTACTGGGGGGTAATATCGCAGCACCCAGGCAATTAGCAGCTTACAGTTTCTATGGAAACTACAGCTAGTCTATTTCAGCGGTGGGCGATACAGTTCACATGGAATAACTTTCTTACAAGATGATACTATGTTTTACTTCTTTTGCTAAAACATAAGAATAGCCTTACTGAGTCAGACCAATGGTCCATCAAGCCTAGAAGTCTGTTCTCATGGTGGCCAATCCAGGTCACTAGTACCTGGTCAAAACCCAAGGAATAGCAGTGGCTTCCCCCATGTCTTTCTCAATAACAGACTATGGACTTTTCCTCCAGGAACTTGTCCAAACCTTTCTTAAAACCAGCTACGCTATCTGCTCTTACCACAACCTCTGGCAATGCGTTCCAGAGCTTAACTATTCTCTGAGTGAAAAAACATTTCCTCCAATTGGTTTTAAAAGTATTTCCCTGTAACTTCATTGAGTGTCCCCTAGTCTTTGTAATTTTTGACGGAGTGAAAGATCGATCCACTTGTACCCATTCTACTCCACTCAGGATTTTGTAGACTTCAATCATATCTCCACTCAGCCATCTCTTTTCCAAGCTGAAGAGCCCTAACCAATTTAATCTTTCCTCAAACGAGAGGAATTCAATCCCCTTTACCATCTTGGTCGTTCTTATCCAAGATGCTGTTGGTAATATTGATATTTCTAGTGATGCTAGAAATGTCACCTCACTCGTGTGCGTGTGATACCTTATATGTAAAGTTGTCTGTTTCTCCATATAGAAGGCGGTATACTATCTATGATCAATGCCATGATAACTATCCCATTCAGTTTTTTTCGTCCCCTCCTGGATTTCCTACTTCTTGAATCCATATCTCTGCCATTTGTCTTTGGAATACAGAGTAGAAGGATCCGCAAAAGTATGTAACTACATAGGCATTGCCATTCTGGAACAGACTGAAGGTCCATCAAGTCCAGTATGATGTTTCCAATAATGGCTAATCCAGGTCAGAGGTACCTGGCAAGATCCCAAAAGAGTAAAACAGATTTTATGCTGCTTATCCTAACAATAAGCTGTGGATTTTTCCAAGTCCATCTTACTAATGGCTTATGGACTTTGCTTTCAGGAAATTATCCAAACCTTTTTTAAACTCTTCTAAGCTAACTGCTTTTACCACATTCTTTAGCAATGAATTCCAAATTTTAATTAAACACTGAGGGGCTCATAATCGAAAGAGAAAAATGTCCAACAACCGGCCTAAGTCGGCACTTGGATGAACATTTCCCAAATACGTGAACAAGGCTGCCCTGGAACTTCAATAAGATAAGTTGCTCTGCATTTCATATTCTGCTCTTTTCACTGGTTTTCAGCATTATATCTGCTTAATTTCTCTTCTCATCCCTGTTTCTTACTAAAAAAAAAAATATATATATACAAAAGCACAAAAAAATAAATCCTTCTCTTTCCTCTGTTAAATCTTATTTCCTCTTCCTCTTCATAGGAAAAAGGGTAAGACTTTGTTAACTCTAATTAAATCCTGGTGCCTGTGGCTCAGGGTGACTAAAGTAGGGAAAATCCTGTTATAAATCCTGTGTTTTAGAGTAGCACTGATAGAACCTGCATTTTTGTTTAAAATACTGTGTTTTAGGTGGTATAAAGCCTCTATTTCTGTCTTACTAGTATTCAGCCATTGTTTTCTGCTGATTAGGTGGAGAAGGGAGGGGCTCTGTTTTACTTCTAAGGTTAATTGCATTATCTTTGGGACATTGCTGTGAACAAGGCTGCCCTGGAACTTCAGTAAGATAAGTTGCTCTGAATTTCATATTCTGCTCTTTTCACTGGTTTTCAGCATTATATCTGCTTAATTTCTCTTCTCATCCCTGTTTCTTACTAAAAAAAAAAAAAAAAAAAGCACAAAAAATAAACCCTTCTCTTTCTAATCTAATCTAATCTAAACCTTAAGTTTATATACCGCATCATCTCCATGAGTATGGAGCTCGACACGGTTTAAAAGAACTTAAAATAGTAGGTAGAGAGGAAGAAAAAAGGATTACATGAACTTTTGTGAAAGAAGAGGGGGGGGGGGGGAAGGATAGAGTTACAATTTGCTGAAAAGCCAGGTTTTCAGTTGTTGGCGGAATAACTGAAGGGAGCTCAGGTTCCGCAACGGGGAGGTGAGGTCGTTCCAAAGACCTGTGATTTTGAAGAGAAGGGATTTTCCCAGTTTGCCTGCATAGTGGATGCCGCGTAGGGAGGGGAAGGCTAGTTTATACCTTTGGGCAGTTCTGGAGGAGTCGGGACTGGAGGAGTTGAAAGACAGTGGGATAAGAGGAGGGAGGATACCATGAATGATCTTAAAAGCCAGACAGGAACATTTGAAATGGATTCTGGGGATTATTGGGAGCCAGTGAAGTTTGGCAAGGAGTGGGGAGGCATGGTCAGATTTGCGGTTTGAGAAGATCAGTTTGGCTGCAGTATTCTGGATTAGCTGGAGTCTTAGAAGACTTTTTTTGATAGATTTAGGTAGATGGTGTTGCAGTAATCTAGTTTGGAGAGGATGATGGATTGGACAAGGATGGCAAAGTGTTCTTGGCTTAAGTAGGATCTAGCTTTCCTCAGCATGTGGAGGCTGAAAAAGCATGATTTTGCCAAGGAGTTGAGGTGGTCATTGAGGGAGAGAGAGGAATCAAAAATGATACCAAGGACCTTGCATGAGAATTCGAGCTGGAGTGTATCGTCTGTGGGTAGTGCGAAAAGGGTGGGCAGGTGTTCGAGTTTTGGGCCGAGCCAAAGTAGTTTTGTTTTTGATTCGTTTAGTTTCATCTGTATCGAGAGGGACCAGGCACGGAGTCTCATTATGCAAGCTGTAATGTTTTCGTGGAGGTTTGTGAGGTTCTGGTCAGTCTCAAGGAGGACAAGGATGTCATCTGCGTAAGTATAGATTGTTTCCAGGGGGGATAGTTGAAAGAGTTTCAGGGAGGACATGTAGATGTTAAAGAGAATAGGGGAAAGGGGTGATCCTTGAGGGACACCGCAAGATGGAGTCCAAGGAGTGGACATGGTGCCATTTGTGTTGACGGTATAGGAGCGGGAGCGTAAGAAGTTTGAGAACTACATTAGGACGGTGGAGTCGATTCCAATCTCGGAAAGTTGGTAAAGTAGTATGTCGTGGTGGACGACATCAAAAGCAGCTGAAAGATCGAATTGTAAGAGGACAGCGAATTTGTTACGTGAGTGTAGTTGTTGTACCTTTGAAATTAGGGAAACTAGAAGGGTTTCTGTGCTAAAGCTGGGTCTGAAGCCATGTTGGTAGGGGTGAAGAATGGAGAATCTCTCGAGATAGGAAGAGAGCTGGGTAGCAACTATGGTTTCTAGAAGTTTGGTAAGTAGAGGGATATTTGCTATGGGACGGTAGTTTGATGGTAAGGAGGGGGTCGAGATCGGCTTTTTTCAGAATAGGTGACAAGGCAATGTGGCCCATTTTTGTGGAGAACAAGCCTGATAGTAGAGCAGAGTTAATAAGTCTCGTAAGGGAGGAGATGGCCTGTGCAGGAATGTTTTCATAGAGGTGGGATGGGAAGGGATCTAAGATGCATTTGCAGGATTTCAGTCTGAGACAGAGTTTAGAGAACTGGGGTTCAGATATGGGTTCAAATGTCATCCAGGATCTATCCGCTGGGATAGGGTTTGAGTCATTGGGAGGAAGAGAATTGTAAGAGACTGCTGAGGGGAAAGAGCTCCTTATGGTGGAAATCTTTTTATTGAAAAATTTGGCTAAGTCGTTTGCGGATGGAGGGGAGAGGTGGAGTCGTATTTTGAGGTTAAGTTTCGCCAGATGTGGAACAGAGTACTATTTTGATTTTTTGATCTGGTGATTTTATCTCCGTAGAAGTTCTCTCTTGCTTTTTTTAGTATTGTGTTATAGTACTTGATGTTGTCTCGCCAGGATTGTTTGTCTGAGGGGGATTTCGATTTTTTCCATTTCCGTTCCAGGGCTCGACATTTCTGTTTTAGTTCCCTGTGGTATGGAAGGTACCAGGGGGCTTTGTGGGAGTGGGAGATAGATTTTGTAGATAAAGGGGCCAGAGCGAGGTAGGTAGTCCCGGAAAGGGTAACCCAATTATGCCAGTTGGACTCTGGGTCTGAGTGTTTAGGAGAAGGGGGAAGTTGGTTAAGAAATTGGGTCCAGAACAATTCGCTCGTGATTTTTTTGTGGTAGGTGATAGATTTTGTGGGCCGGGGTGGAGTACCTAGATGAGACATGAAGATAGGGAGGCAGAAAGAGCCTAGAAGGTGGTCAGACCATGGGACAAGGTCCCAGCGGGCCTCTTCGGCAGAAGTTTTTTGCTCAGTCAGGTCGAGGAAGCTGATGATGTCTAGTGTATGTCCTTTATCATGGGTAGGTGTGGGTGAAGGAGTGGTGAAGCCTAGGGAGGTAAGGAAGTCTTTGAATTCAGTTGTGTCCTTGCTGGTGTTATCATCAAGGTGGAGGTTAATATCTCCTATGATCAATAGTCTCTGGAATTTTAGGAAGGCTCTTGTTGTAGTCTCTAGGACAAGTTCTGAGGATTTATTCCAGGGGATAGGAGGGTGGTAAAGTAGCAAGATGCCTAGTGGGTGGGGGTGGAGTTCGTCGTTAACTGAAGCTAGTAAGAATTCTAGAGAGGTAAGGCTGCCCTTTTCGAGGAGCTGAACATTGAAGAATGATTTGTAAAGCAGAGCCAGGCCTCCTCCTTTCCGGTTGATTCTGGGTGAGAAGAGGCCATGGTAGCCAGGGGGGCAGAGTTCGTTTTGTGTGAAAGTATCATCTTTTCCGATCCATGATTCTGTGATGCACATGAAACCCGGGTCGGAGTCATCGAGTAGGTCTTTTATTATTTGGGTCTTGTTGCAGACTGATCTGGTGTTACAGTAGAGTGTGGGGACAGGGGTGAGAGAGACAGAGGTGAGGTTGGGTAGGTTGGCTGGAGGGACAGGCTTTAAGGAGAAATGGTTTCTTCCTCTTTCCTCTGTTAAATCTTAATTCCTCTTTCCCTTTCCCTTCATAGGAATAAGGGTAAGACTTATAGTCCCACCAACCCCAGTGACCACTATTCATATATAGAGACACATATAATCAGGACTACTCAAATCAAGTCACTTCACAACCAATCAAGATGACCTTTATTCTATGCAATCACTGTGGTGCTTTAATTCCAAGACACACTATTTGGAGGCTTAAGGCTTGCCCCATCTGTCTTCAACTTGGTAGTATTAAGGAGGAGCTCTGCAAACTTAAACAGGAATTGAATACAATTAAAGCAGCTTCCATCACTCCATAAAATCATACCAACTTACCACCTCTACCTCAAAGAATAAAACAGCCCAGGAATAAATGGGTCACAGTAGGCTCAGGAAGACTGCGACATGTAACACAGAAACTTCCACCTTCACTAATATTACCTCTACAGAATTCCTTTGCTCCACTAGTGCACTGAGATACTAAGGAAAACAGAAGGGAGGTGGGACTGGAACCACTGAAGGTAACTCAAGAGAACAAGCGCACCCTAAGTACAAATAAAAAAGCCCAAAACAGAAAACTATTACTGTTGGGGGATTCCATCATCAGAGGCATTAACCTTGGAACACAGGGCGAGGAGACCAAAATAGTGAAATGTCTTCCAGGATCCTCAGCTACCAAGAGTTCCAGGCAAATACTGACTATAATTAAGGAAGAAACTAAGGATTTTAACACTGATGTTGTTAGCCATCTGGGAACAAATGACCTGGTCAACAACTCCATACTTGCAGCACAGAAAGCTTTTCGGGAGCTTGGTGAGGGCGTGAAACCTTTTGTAAAGACTTTAGCTTTTTCTGAAATACTGCCTGCATATGGAAAGGGAGAGCAAAGAGTGAAAAACACAGAGGACTTTAATAGATGGCTCAGAGCCTGGTGTCATCAAGAAGGCTTCAGGTACATAGGAGGATGGGGAAATACATGGAAGGACAAGAAGCTATATTGCACTGATGGGCTACATATTACTACAGCAGGAAAAAGAAACCTTGCAGAGAAATTTAGACAATATTTTTCTAGGCAGTTAAACTAGAAGGTGGGGGTGGTGTATGTACGAAGGACAATTATAGAGACCACCCCCGGCAAAAGAAAAGATGTGATAGTAGTAAAGGCTGCAACATAAGCAATATCAGCAACTCATTTCTTAGTATTGCAACGGAAAGTGAAACGAAACAAAAATCCATACAAAAAAGGAGATTATCGCTGAAAAATAGCTGGAAAGCGATGACCACAAATGCTCGCAGTCTAAGCAACAAAGTTCATGATCTGCAAGCCCTGATGTTAGAGGCAGATCTAGATATTGTCGCTATCACAGAGACATGGTTCAGTGAATCACATGGATGGGATGCAAACATACCGGGATATAATCTTTTTAGGAAGGACAGAGATGGTCATAAAGGTAAAGATCAATATCCAAGCGACCGAAATGCAAGGGACCTGGGGAGAGGAAGAAGCGATATGGATTGCTCTGAAAAGAGCAACTATCTACGTGGGTGTAGTCTACAGACCTCCGACTCAAGTGCAGCAAATTGATAAGGATCTGATTGTGGATATCCAAAAGTTTGGAAGGAAAGAGGAGGTTCTGCTATTGGGAGATTTCAACCTGCCGGATGCGGACTGGAATGTTCCGTCTGCGGAATCGGAAAGAAGTAAGGAAATTGTGGATGCCTTTCAAGAGGCTCTGCTCAGACAAATGGTGACGGAACCCACAAGGGAAAAAGCGATATTGGATCTGGTCCTCACAAATGGAGAGAGTATCTCTAATGTTCGAGTGGGTGCTCACCTGGGTAGTAGCGATCATCAAACGGTTTGGTTTGATATAACGGCTAAAGTGGAGAGCGGCCGCACGATACTTAAAGTCCTAGATTTCAAACGTACGGACTTTAATGCAATGGGAAAGTACCTGAAGAAAGAGCTGTTAGGATGGGAGGACATAAGAGAAGTGGAAAGACAGTGGTCTAAGCTGAAAGGAGCGATAAAAATGGCTACGGACCTTTATGTGAAGAAAATCAATAAAAACAAGAGAAAAAGGAAGCCGATATGGTTCTCCAACCTAGTGTCTGAGAAAATAAAGGCGAAAGAGTTGGCGTTCATGAAATATAAAAAAACCCAAGAAGAGGAGAGCAGAAAGGACTACAGGGTGAAACTGAAAGAAGCCAAGAGAGAGATACGTTTGGCGAAGGCACAGGCGGAAGAACAAATGGCTAAAAATGTAAAAAAGGGAGATAAAATTTTTTTTCAGATATATTAGTGAAAGGAGGAAGATAAAAAATGGAATTGCTAGGCTAAAAGATGCTGGGAACAAATATGTGGAGAGTGATGAGGAGAAAGCAAATGTGCTAAACAAATACTTCTGTTCTGTGTTCACAGAAGAAAATCCTGGAGAAGGACCGAGATTGTCTGGCAAAGTTACATGAGAAAATGGAGTAGATTCTGCGCCGTTCACGGAGGAGGGTGTTTATGAGCAACTTGAAAAACTGAAGGTGGACAAAGCGATGGGACCAGACGGGATCCATCCCAGGATACTAAGGGAGCTCAGAGAGGTTCTGGCGAGTCCTATTAAAGACTTGTTCAACAAATCTCTGGAGACGGGAGTGATTCCTGGGGATTGGAGGAGAGCGGATGTGGTCCCTATTCATAAAAGTGGTCACAGGGATGAAGCAGGAAACTACAGGCCGGTGAGCCTCACTTCAGTTGTTGGAAAAATAATGGAAGTGTTGCTGAAAGAAAGGATAGTGTACTTCCTTGAATCTAATGGGTTACAGGATCCGAGACAACATGGCTTTACAAAAGGTAAATCGTGCCAAACGAACCTGATTTAATTATTTGATTGGGTGACCAGAGAGCTGGATCGAGGACATATGCTAGATGTAATTTACTTGGATTTCAGCAAAGCCTTTGATACAGTTCCTCATAGGAGGCTGTTGAACAAACTTGAAGGGTTGAAGTTAGGACCCAAAGTAGTAAACTGGGTCAGAAACTGGCTGCCGGACAGCCAGGGTGGTGGTTAATGGAAGTCGCTCGAAGGAAGGAAAGGTGACTAGTGGAATCCCTCAGGGTTCGGTGCTGGGGCCAATCCTGTTCAATATGTTTGTTTGTGACATTGCTGAAGGGTTAGAAGGAAAAGTGTGCCTTTTTGCAGATGATACCAAGATTTGTAACAGAGTAGACACCGAAGAGGGAGTGGAAAATATGAAAAAGATCTGCAAAAGTTAGAGGAATGGTCTAATGCCTGGCAACTAAAATTCAATGCAAAGAAATGCAGAGTAATGCATTTGGGGATTAATAATAGGAAGGAACCATATATGCTGGGAGGAGAGAAGCTGATATGCACGGACGGGGAGAGAGACCTTGGGGTTATAGTGTCCGAAGATCTAAAGGCGAAAAAACAGTGTGACAAGGCAATGGCTGCTGCCAGAAGGATGCTGGGCTGTATAAAGAGAGGCGTAGTCAGTAGAAGGAAGAAGGTGTTGACGCCCCTGTACAGGTCATTGGTGAGGCCCCACTTGGAGTATTGTGTTCAGTTTTGGAGACCGTATCTGGCGAAAGACGTAAGAAGACTTGAGGCGGTCCAGAGGAGGGCGACGAAAGTGAAGTATTTATTCACTCAGGGGGGCATAATCGAAAGGAACGTCTAAGTCCATTTTCATCCAAGTCGCAAGTCTTCCAAAGTAAAAAAGAGCTTAGGGCACATTTTTGAAAAATATGCCCCAAATTTTTTTTCTTTCGAAAATCATCTAATTATACGTCCTGACGATCTGATCGTCCAAGGCGTTAAATCGTCCATCTTTATACCACATTTCCATCCAAGTTCAAAATGCCTAGAACAAGCCCTGTTGGACGTGGGAGGGGTCTGCAAAGTGATGGACTGAACACCCAGACATGGCACCTAAATAGTGGGGTACCTTACAGGGCACTGCTGTGAACTTCATAAAAAGGGTGCCATGTCTTCTCCTCACTATAGCTCCCTTATAGGTCATGATGAGCCCCCCCAAACTACCTCCAGAATCCCCTAGACCCACTTATCTACCACCCTAATAGCACTTATGGCTGCAGAAGCCACTTATATGCCAGTACAAAAGGGTTTTGGGGGTGTATAGGGGAGTGCACATGTTTCATTATCAATGCAGTGATTATAGGGGCTTATGGGCATGGGTCCTCCTCTCTATGGGTCCCTAATCTACCCCCAAGATGACTTAAGCTGCCTCTGTGCTGGACGACTAGGCTTTCCTATGCCAGGCTGCCAGGTGATGATGGTCTTGAGGCTGAATTTTAAAGGTGTGATTAATATTTTTATAGGGGGGGGGGTCGGTGATCACTGGGGTAGTGTGTGGGGGACTGTACTATGTGTTTGCAGTGCTTATCTGGTGACTTTAGGTGGGTTTTTGTGACTTAGACCATGTTTTACATGGTCTAAGTCACAACATCCAAGTTCCATTGATCCTGTGCTGTATAACTTTCGGTTATACATGCTGTATGATTAAGTCTAAGCTGGCCCACGTCCCACCCAACTCCCGCCCTCGACACTCCTCCTGAACTGCCCTGTTTAGCTTTGGTCGTTCAGCAGCACTATGAAGACCTAGGTCGTTTAGAAATACGTCCAAAACCCGTTTTTATTATCGGCACTTGGACGTAACATAGTAACATAGTAGATGACGGCAGATAAAGACCCGAATGGTCCATCCAGTCTGCCCAACCTGATTCAATTTAAAAAATTTTTTTTAAAAAATTTTTTCTTCTTGGCTATTTCTGGGCAAGAATCCAAAGCTTTACCCGGTACTGTGCTTGGGTTCCAACTGCCAAAATCTCTGTTAAGACTTACTCCAGCCCATCTACACTCTCCCAGCCATTGAATCCCTCCCCTGCCCATCCTCCACCAAACGGCCATACACAGACACAGACCGTACAAGTCTGCCCAGTAACTGGCCTTAGTTCAATATTTAATATTATTTTCTGATTCTAAATCTTCTGTGTTCATCCCACGCTTCTTTGAACTCAGTCACAGTTTTCCTCTCCACCACCTCTCTCGGGAGCGCATTCCAGGCATCCACCACCCTCTCCGTAAAGTAGAATTTCCTAACATTGCCCCTGAATCTACCACCCCTCAACCTCAAATTATGTCCTCTGGTTTTACCATTTTCCTTTCTCTGGAAAAGATTTTGTTCTACGTTAATACCCTTCAAGTATTTGAACGTCTGAATCATCTCTCCCCTGTCCCTCCTTTCCTCTAGGGTATACGTATTCAGGGCTTCCAGTCTCTCCTCATACGTCTTCTGGCCTGTACTAAAACTCTCTTCCGTGTCTTTGTAAAAGGGGGACTTTGTTCGGACTAGCACCTTCTTATTTAAATTCTACCTGGTACAAATGTTTTTTAAAGATTAGCCAGATGCATGAGATAATTCCTATATCCTGAAAACCTAACTGGGCAGTTATGTCCTTGTCCAAGAAAGAAATGAGAAAAATGAAGGTAGAAAAAGACCGTGTGACCTGTCCAGTCTGCCATCCATGCCATGCCATGGGGGAGAGTGTGGCACAGTGGTTAAAGCTACAGCCTCAGCACCCTGATGTTGTGGGTTCAAACCCACGCTGCTCCTTGTGACCTGGGCATTCACTTAATCCCCCCATTGCCCCAGGTACGTTAGATAGATTGTGAGGGAAAATTGCTTGAGTACCTGAATAAAGGCATTTAAACCGTTCTCAGCTCCCCTGGGAGAACGGAATAGAAAATGGAATAAATAAATCTGCTCTCCCTTTCACTCCTCTAGAGATGTTATGTCCTTGTCTCAAGCTTTCATGTACGCAGTGGCACTTTTTGTCCACTAGAGGCCGTTCAATGCATTCACCACCCTTTCCATGAAGGAGTATTTCCTCGGGTTCTGACTTTGGTCCCTGCAGCCAGGAACACAAGCAGGATATTTTAATGCTTTCAGTTTTCACTGTTAGCATCCAAACACTTTAACCCCTGATATTTATATTATTAGAAATGAACTTCCTTGTATTGGGTAGTAATTAATGTTATGCTAATTTATGCACTCCCATCAAAATATCATTTTTAATTTTATATATTGCTCTTTATAATTGACTGCTAATATTTGTTTCCTTCAGCTTTGCTGTGTATTTCTGATAAGCTGAAAGTAGGCCAACACAATTTTTATTAGCAAAATGATCCTAAATTTTCCTCGTTTTTGAGTATTTTGCAAGCACAAAGCATGGAAGTCGTTAGTGGCAGCACACATGACTCTGTTCGTTTGAAAGAACTTTGCATAATGTGCCTGTGATTAGTAAAGCAATTACAATATCAGCCGTATGTCATTATCAATCATTTGCCTAACCTCGGCCTGCTAAATTTAGCTCATTGTTAAGGCCTGAACAGGCCCAAGTTCTTCTTCTTATCCCTGTAGTTATTCAGTGTGTTGGAATCATTTTTACCACTTCTTTTTGTATTTCCTTTACTCTTTACTCAGTGTGATTATGCCCGATCTGGGGTTCTTTTCACCACCCTGTTTTACTGTCATTTAAATTTTTGTATTGTAAACAAAGTTAAATCATTTTATCGAAAAGGCAGTAAATCAAACCTGCAAATAGATATAAGGGTAAACAAATATTAAGAATGTCTTTTCTAGTTGTGCAACTCTACCTGTTCTCAAGTTACGTTGATTACCCGGAATGAAGAATGGAGCAGGTGAAGTGACTAAAATGCACACAGGTAAAAACAGTATTGGACTGGAGGGGTATCCGAAGGGCTAGTCTACGTGGGTGACCCGGGAAACTACAGACCGGTGAGTTTGACCTCGGTTCTGGGGAAAATGTCGGAAGCACTGATAAAAGACAACATCGATGAACATTTTGAAAGAAACAAACTTCTGATAACCAGCCAACATGGATTCTGCAAGGGGAGATCGTGCCTAACGAACTTATTGCACTTCTTCGAAGGAATTAACAGACGGATGGACAGAGGAGACCCCATAGACATCATATATCTAGATTTCCAAAAAGCCTTTGATAAGGTACCCCATGAATGCCTACTTCGGAAACTGAAGAACCATGGGGTGGAAGGAGACGTACATAGATGGATCAGGAATTGGTTGGCGGGTAGGAAACAGAGGGTAGGAGTGAAGGGCCACTACTTGGACTGGAGGAGGGTCACGAGTGGTGTTCCGCAGGGCTCGGTGCTCGGACCGCTGCTATTTAATATATTTATAAATGATCTAGAAACAGGGACGAAGTGTGAGATAATAAAATTTGCAGACGACACCAAACTACTTAGTGGAGCTCGGACTAAAGAGGACTGTGAAGAATTACAAAGGGACTTGAACAAACTGGGGGAATGGGCAACGAGATGGCAGATGAAGTTCAACGTTGAGAAATGTAAAGTACTACATGTGGGAAGCAGAAACCCGAGGTACAGCTATACAATGGGAGGGATATTATTGAATGAGAGTACCCAAGAAAGGGACTTGGGGGTAATGGTGGACATGACAATGAAGCCGATGGCACAGTGCGCAGCGGCCGCTAAGAGAGCGAATAGAATACTAGGTATAATCAAGAAGGGAATTACAACCAGAACAAAAGAAGTTATCCTGTGTGACAGGGAAGCTCCTGTCACAGTGAAAACTACTGCTAAAACTCCCCAGCATGCAGCACAGGGCTCTGTAAAACCCGGCCTGGAGCCAGGACAGCTGGCTCAGCCAGGAGAGTGCAAGAAAAGGCAGGTCCAAGCACAGCCCAAGAACCAGATAGGGAGGGCTCTAAAAACCAATAATTTCCCCTATCACTCAGGAGAAACCTGAGACCAATTTGGAGAGGGGTGGAGTCAGACCCCGGAGTTTGCAGGCTGGGAAGCCTCAAATGGGAAACAAGGAGAGGCAGCAGGGAGAGGCTCAGCTGGCTCTGATTGGGAAAGCCAAACAACCCACGGTGATCCTAGCTTCAACACATTGCCTAAGCCCCAGCAGGGACGTTTTGCAGGAGGCCAGCCCACAAGGAGAGGCAGTATAACCCACAGGAGGTATAGTGACTTGCCTATTAAACCTCAGAGGGAAGGGCTGGAAGTTTACCCTAATGGAAATGCTGCAGGGGAGCTGGCAGACATGCAGAGAGGGGGATGGGATGTAAAGCCTGGAATGAATGTGGAAATGGAAAGCCAGGGTTCCCAAGAGTGTGAGTGGGAAATGTACAGTGACCCCGGGGGTAGTGTGTTTGGTGAGGACATGGATCTGGAAGAGTATAGTGTGTGAGGGTCCAATATTGTCCTGTTGGAAAAGTTTCTGCTCCGTTTAAACCCGAACTGAAGCAGGGCTAGGGCAGCCCTACCTAATTGAGTGAAATTGCTACAGTAAATAGCACAGTGTTCAGACTCCCCAGGAGCAGGAGATAAAGCAGATAAGGGTCACATTGGGAGGGTCTGGAGACTTTAAACTAAAGGGAGGCTTGGCCCTCACAGCCTGGCAGGCAGGGCTGTGGATGTTCCTTGGGAGAACAGCAGAAGCAAAGTTAAGTTTGTTTATACTGGGACTGTGAAGTAGCTGAAACGTGAGAAAGCTGGCACGGGACATGCTCAGCTGTAAAACAAAGAACAGTGGCCAGGAGAAACTGATAAACCCAAAGGGGATATGGGACAGTGAAGGTACTGAACTACTGGGGCAATTTTGAGTTTTGGAATTTTGATTATTGTGGTGAAAATGGGCTATCCAGTCCCTGAGTTAAGCCCCATATGACTCTCCTGGACTGAACTGTATGAGAGTACGGGAAGCGCCTGGGCGCATCTAAGAAGCTAAGTTTGAATGTTTTTTTCCTTATTTTTATTTGGGACACTAATAACCTGATGCTGTTTTCCAGAAATCCGGTATCCGGGTTTTCCTGCACTTAACCTTATAAAAGGCGTACAAAATTCTTACTTGGGGTCCGAGCCGGGCTTTCCCTCATACTTGGAAACTGGCCCGGCCACACCTGCCATTGTATCGGGCGATGGTGCGTCCACATCTGGAGTACTGCATCCAATATTGGTCGCCGTACCTTAAGAAGGATATGGCGATATTCCATAGGGTTCAGAAGAGAGCGACACGTTTGATAAAAGGTATGGAAAACCTTTTATACGCTGAGAGATTGGAGAAACTGGGACTCTTTTCCCTGGAGAAGAGGAGATTTAGAGAGGATATGATAGAGACTTACAAGATCATGAAGGACATAGATCAGGGAAGGTATCAATGAGCATATAGGAAAACATAATCTGATGAGATCAAGCCAGCATGGTTTCTGTAAAGGCCGATCATGCCAGACGAATCTACTGCACTTCTTTGAGGGGATAAGTAAACAATTGGACCAAGGTGACCCCATAGACATCGTATATCTAGATTTCCAAAAAAGCCTTCGACAAGGTGCCCCATGAACGCCTACTGAAAAAACTGTGGAGTCACGGGGTGGAAGGGGACGTGCACAGATGGATCAAAAATTGGCTGGCGGGCAGGAAGCAGAGGGTAGGAGTAAAGGGGCACTACTCTGACTGGATAGGGGTCACAAGTGGTGTTCCGCAAGGGTCAGTGCTGGGACCACTGCTGTTCAATATATTTATTAATGATCTAGAAACGGGTACGAAGTGCGAAGTTATCAAATTTGCGGATGACACAAAACTCTCCAGCAGGGTCAGAACTGTTGAGGAATGCATAGAACTGCAGAGCGACCTGACCAAACTGAGTGAGTGGGCAAAAAAATGGCAGATGAGCTTCAATGTGGAAAAATGTAAGGTCTTGTACATAGGGAAGGGGAACTCCATGTACAGCTATACGATGGGAGGGAGGGTACTCGAGGAAGGCAGCCAAGAAAAAGATCTGGGGGTATTGGTGGATAACACAATGAAGCCGGCGGCGCAATGTGCAGCGGCCTCAAAAAAAGCGAGCAGAATGTTGGGCATTATCAAAAAAGGTATCACTACCAGAATGAAGGAAGTTATCCTGCCACTGTATCAAGCAATGGTGCGCCCACATCTGGAATACTGCGTACAATACTGGTCGCCATACCTCAAGAAGGACATGGCAATACTCGAGAGGGTCCAGAGGAGAGCAACGAGGATGATAAAAGGTATGGAGAAGCTTTCATATGCCGAACGCTTAGACAGGCTGGGGCTCTTTACCCTGGAAAAGCGGAGACTGAGAGGGGACATGATAGAGACTTATAAAATCATGAAAGGCATAGAGAAGGTGGAGAGGGACAGATTCTTTAGACTAGCAGGGACAACTAAAACAAGAGGTCATTCAGAAAAACTAAGAGGAGACAGATTCATAACGAATGCAAGGAAGTTCTTCTACAACGGGTTGTAGACACCTGGAACGCGCTTCCCGGAGAGGTGATAAGACAGAGTACAATTCTGGGGTTCAAAAAGGGACTAGATGACTTCCTGGAAGCGAAGGGGGATAACAGAGTACAGATAGAGGGTTGGGTATGGATAGAGGATAGGGTATGGACATTTTAGGTTAGGTAGGGAAAACTTTCAGGTCATGGACCTGGAGGGCCGCCGCGGGAGCGGACTGCCGGGCGCGATGGACCCCTGGTCTGACCCGGCAGAGGCATTGCTTATGTTCTTATGTTCTTAGAGAGAGTGGAGAGGGACAGATTTTTCAAACTTTCAGAAAACTACTTAGTAGCTTCGTCACATGCCCTTATATTTTTGGAAAGAATAAACAAACAATTCACATCTATCCATTCCATTCCACTTTCCAACTAAATTACCCTAGAATTTTTAGCCTTTCCTCAAAGACATCCTCGATCCCCTTTATCTTTTGGGTCACTCTTCTCTGTACCTTCATAATTCAGCTCTATCCATTCTCTCTAGGCTTTTACTTGGGAGCCCTTTGGTGGCAAAGTTCAATTGGTTATTGGATAGAAAACAGAGGGTGGGGTTAAATGGTCATTTTTCTCAATGGAGAAGAGTAAACAGTGGAGTGCCGCAAGGGGTCTGTACTGGGACCGGTGCTATTTCACTTGTTTATAAATGATCTGAAAAGTGGAACGATGAGTGAGGTGATTAAATTTGCAGATGACACTAAACTGTTCGCAGTTGTTAAAACGCATGCAGGAAGATTTTAGAAAATTGGAAGACTTGGCGTCCAAGTGGACAAATGCAGTGATGTAGATTGGGAAATTCTCTGTTAGGAAAGGTATGAAAGATGTTTTTTATTACATCTTTCCATTATCTTATGCTGTTGATATTGAACTCCCTTGGGATACGTGTAATGTGTTGGGTTGGTTTTAGGGTTTTTATGTCAAGAGTCCTAGATAGTGATATTATCTTACATCGGAGGATTATAGTGTTTTTACATATGCAGATGATATAACTGTTTTGCTTCCAGTGAGATCAATACCTGCGGAAACTTTAACTTGTACCACATAATGTCTACGTCAGCTTGTGAAATGGATAAGTAATCATTTCCTTAAAACACAACATTTTGATGATTGGTTATGTTGACCAGATTTGGAGTGATTCCTTTTGGAAATTAAAGGCTCCTTTTTACAAAGCCACGGTAAAGGTTTCTACCACGAGCTGGCGAGGTAAATGTTTCAATGCTCATAGGAATTGAATGAGCATTGGAGCTTTTATGTCGCTGGCCTGTGCTAAAACCCTGTACTGCAGCTTTGTAAAGGGGGGGGGTTGGAGTCTGTGATAATTAGCAACCAATGCACAGATCGTAAAAAGGGCGTTAACTCTGTCAGAATAATGGGCAGAAAAAAAATCCAGCTTTGCAACAACATTCTCTATTGTCTGAAGTTTCTTCAACAATTTAGATGCTCCAACATAACATAAATTATAGCAGTAAAGGTGGGAGATAAGTAAGTTCTTTATCTATAAATGACAATATTATGATTAAGACTTAGCCAAAAGGAAAGATTTAGAAACTCGAAAGAGTTTGACCTCATTTCTTTAATAAGACATGAACTATTTTTTCCGAGGACCGACAAATCCCAAAAGTGGCCCTGCAAAGGGTTTGAGTTGGAGACCACTGGTTTAACCAATGTGCTACAGAGTGAGCTGGCAAGGTGCATAGCAATAAAACTAGGTCTTATAGCCATTGTAAGGAAGTCTACTTTTGAGCACAGTTTGGGCTTCAGTGCTAAGGACGGAACTTAGGCACAGTTTGGACGTGCTTAATGCGATCTGCTAAATAGCTCTCTGGGTTTTTATTTTTGCTTTATTCAGCTCAAAGTACATTTAATAAGCCACCACACAAACAGGGCACTTCAGTACAAAGATATTGCATGCAAGACCTTCTATTTTTCTGGGCAAACAGTAATGGTATTTGCTAATTAGAGGAAAAGATCCATTAACTGAAGCACAGCACTTGAAAAAAAACGCTTTATGTTTCTTGCTAAAAAGCTACCCTTTGCTCCAATGAGGTCATTCTTGAAACAGGTGCATTCAGCAAATAAAGCACATGGATCTTTTCCTCTAATTAGCAAATACCATTACTGTTTGCCCAGAAAAATAGTAGGATTGGAATTGAGATTGTGATTTGTGCAAATGTTATATTGATTAAAAAAGTGTCAACTGTGAGGTAAGCACTCCTTCATGATTTTAACAAGGAATGGGATGATAATTCGCTAGTTGTGAAATGGACTCCTTGGAACTTTTCACTGCATACATCTAGTAGCGCTATAGAAATAATTCATAGTAGTAGTGTGAAGAGTTTCAGTCTATGGGAAGCAGAGCTGAGATTGTGATGTCATAATGCCTCATTCCACCAATAAGAGCCAACCTGATCAGTGATGTCACAATGGCTTAATTGTCCTGTACTCCCCATTTGCCCTCCAACCCAGCCCCCTTAACTGTATCCATGACATCCTGCTTGTCTATTTAGATTGTAAACTCTTTGGAGCAGGGACTGTCTTCTTTGTGACTCTGTACAGTGCTGCGTACGTCTGGTAGTGCTATAGAAATAATTAATAATAGTAGACCAAATTTTAGATAGAAGCCCAAGAACTTAGGTACGAGCAAATTACAGTCTAAGAGAATCATTGTTTTTCAGTCTAAAGAACAGGTGATTACACAATAAAGAGGTGACTAGAAATTGAAATAAAAGGATCCATTTTTCATATGGAGAGCCGTATGCATGTGTATTAAAAATGCATCTCAAGCATGTGTGTTAAAGGCGTGTCTCATGTGCACGAGTTAAAAGCTGCCAATTGTATGAGATGGGGGAGGGGGAGCATATATGTACGCAGAAACTGTAGAGAAAAAAAGTATTAGCACCTGCATGATTTGCTGCACTTCTCCGCCCCTCCCCTCCCCTCCCTGACGCTATAGACATAGATGACATGCTACGATAAGGCACACCTCTGATTGTCACTCATGTGTAACTACGACATAGCTTTTCCGGGAGCATGCGCACATTTGTGCCTCTTTTTTTTAAACATTTGACAAACTTTATCAGTCAAATAAAGAAAAAAATTGAGATAATACATCTGTGCCTCTATCGTTGAACTATTATGCGCACGTGTCAGTCACTTTCTCCTACGACCGATTGGATGGTAGATCTTTGCAAACCTCATTTGCATGCAAAGTTGTCTGAACATTGATTGTCATTTTCAAATCGGTCAGAGACCCAGAGGATTTTAACAGCAATTTTAGAGCATCAGGGCCTAGCGCAGTCTTTGGAAAAGAAAAATAAGGATGCCATTGCTAAGATTGCAGAAACTAGTTTAGATTTGTGCATAGTGACAGAATTATAGAGCTTCAGGTCCTGGAAGAAGAAAGTGTTTTAGAAAAAGGCATTTTCTGAGACAGAGCACTCAACAGGAGCTCTGGCAGGACTAAAACCTCATGCCTCAAAGTGAAGCATTCTCCAGTAAAGCAGAAATAGCAGATGCAGTTTGTGACAAAATAAATCAGTTGTATACGATTCACAAGGGAAACTTTACTTAACAGTTTGAACTGGTAATAGAGGATGTGGATACTGCTTGGAGTGACCAGATTTGCTTAAAGGCCTGGAAGTTCTGTAAGGGAGTGTGAGAACACAAGTGAAATTGCATTTATTGTTTATTAGAAAGATACTTAGGCTCCTATTTGGCATCCTGACCAGTAAGCAATGCACACAATAGATTTAGATTAACCAATGCAAAGGAGACAGCCCTGAGTACAGGCCTGACTAGGAGGAGCTGAGAGGCGCTCAGTACAAGGCCAAGACACCAACTATACTGGCCCAGGGGAGACCAGAAAAAAGGCTGAGAGTGCCTCAATGCAGAACCAAGACACTTCAGCTAGACCGGCTCATGGGAGACCAATGAAAAGTCCAAGAGCTCCTCAACTATATTGGCCCACAGAAGGACAGTGAACAGGCCCAAAAGGCCTCAAGGCAGGACCAAGACTGGCCCATGGAAGACCAGTGGAAAAACCAAGTGGGCCTAAATGCAGGGCCACAACGTTTCAGCTAGACCTTTTAGACTTCAATCCTATCTGCCCTCGGCCGTCTCTTTTCCAAGCTGAGAAGCCCTAACCTTTTTAGTCTTTCCTCCTACGAGATGAGTTTCATCCCCTTAATCATCTTGGTCGCTCTTCTTTGAACCTTTTCTAGTGCCGTTATATCTTTCTTGAGATAAGGAGACCAGAATTGAACGCAATACTCCAGATGAGGTCACACTATGGAGTGATACAGAGGCATTATGATATTCTTAGTCTTGTTAACCATCCCTTTTCTAATAATTCCTAGCATCATGTTTGTTTTTTTGGCCGCTGCCACACACTGGGTGGAAGGCTTCATCGTATTGTCTACCATGACACCCAGATCCTTTAAGTTAGGTGCATACATGGGTGAAATGGCAGTTAGGCATGAGAGGGCACTCAAGTGCAACTGCAAAGGGGTGGGGATGAGGTGACCTGGGTGGGGCATGGATGTTCCACTAGTCTACATTAATGCACACAATTGTCACATTTTATTTATTTCGATTTTAATCCCGTTCTCCCAGAAGCTCAGAACGAGTTACAATTTAGCATTCACAATCAATTTAAGAACAGGATAGTCATGACAACAATTAAGATACATTTAGCCAATTACAGAATTATTCGAGAGTCCATTTACACCTAAGGTTGGCTGCATAACTGGGTCCATAACGAATTTGGCACACCAACGTGTCACCGTAGAATACCAGCTCAGCTACATTTTGATTTTATATTCCATTTAATACAATAAATGATTTTACCTTGATCTGTAAAGAGGGTGATCTATGTTGTAAACGACAACCCAGGGACAAATTCCTTTACTCAAAAGAACCATCATCAAATATAATGCGATTAAACGGCTTTCATTAAACATTTGAAGTCCTATAGAAAGTGCAGGCTTTTAACGGTCAGTTCATATTTGGGGGGACTCATTACAGTAGACCACCTGGGATAGCGGCTCTGTTTAATCATCTGTGAAGAATTGAATCTCTGGCCTGCATTCTTCCATTTCCAGCTCTTCGCTTTCACATTCAGCTCCGTTCTAAGCTAACAATTATTGCTTCCCTTAAGCCATGTCTTGCTAGCATTTGAATTCCAAATATCACAGGCTCCGGCAGCCCGCTTTATTCTTTTAGGTGAACACTGTTTATTTTCACAGAATGCCAGCTGGGAAGAAGTGGGGATGAAACGGAGATTCATAAAATCCATCAATGAGCAAAAGGTCAGGTGCAAGAGGACAGCAATTATTCAAATTTATATCCAATACCATTTTCAGGCTCTTTTTCTCACTGACGTCTGCTTTACTCACTTTTAGGCACATTTCACACAAACTTGACAGCGGTTTCGCTCAGTCGCTCAATCCGCCATGTTCTGGTGTTTTTATGTGAGCTTCTGAAAGGTCAGAAGTTGAAGGAGTCAAAGGTCACGAACGCCGTCAAAAACATTCAGCCTGATATGAAGAAAAATCTTGTAACAGATAATGGGGAAATCCATATTTCATACTTCAGAAGAAGGTAGGAGAGTACGGTTTGGGGAGATTTGAAGAGTTTAAGCAAAGCCCTAATTTAGGAGTTGCATCGTTTCTGAAGGAGACTTGAAGAATCTGGGTTCTAGTGATTTTTAGAGAACTTTCAGAGGGAGTTTTTATAATTGAACAGTAGCTGGCTGATATTCACAGCGATTTACAGTAAATGTACAGAAGAAGCTTCTGGGGCCGCCAATATTCAGCACTGCTTAGCTCTGAGCGGCCCAAGAAAAAGTGGGACTTTCTGTAAATTTTACAACCACATTCAAAGCAGGTAACATACAGATACTTCAACCATTTTCCTTATCTGTCCCAGAGGGCTCACAATGGGGGGGGGGGGATTAAGGGCTAGATTCACTAAGCCCACCGATTAACTTCTGACCACTTAGCGACCCCTTTGCGACCAGATTTCCCTCCGACCTGATTCACTAACCTCTGTCGCGATCATCCTCTGATCGGCGCATGCAAATGAAGGGGAACGGCATTCAAATGTAGGCAGGAAGCGATTCACTAAAATAAGAGGGACACCAACTGGGCTGACCGATCCAAAAATAAGCGACTGCTGAGGACCAGTCGCTCAGGTCCTTTCCAACTGTCCTGCTCTTTGCCATGCTTCTCTGCCCCGATCTGCTCTCAGCCCTGATCGCTAGCTCTCGCCCCAAATTTTTCCTGCTTTCATCCTGAAATCTCCTGCCCATGGGTTTAAAGCTGGTTAAAACCACGGGCTTGGACCAAGTCAAAACAGGTATAAGTTCCGAACCTCCCCAGCAGGAGGGAGCCAAGCCCTCCTTCCGGAAAGAATGTACCCCCCCCCCGAACACCAGCGATGACCAGCAGGAGGGAGCCCAAGCCCTCCTGCTGGAAAGAAAGCACCCCCTGAACCTCCCAACGTGCACCCAATCCCCTGGGCTTCCTCCTGCCGGTCAGCGCTGGTATTTGATGGGGGGTGCTTTCTTTACGGCAAGGGGGGGGGAGCCGAACACTTTTACAACTGTGTACCTATGATCTAAAAGAAAATAACATCCCCCCAAAAAAACAACAGGCATCTACTTCCATTTCTAACTCTAATTCTATCTGCCCCCCTAAATCTTGTACTGCATGCAATCCCTCACCCCCCTAATCTTTCATTCTCCCCCTAGACATATATCCCTACTTCTCATTCTTTCTCCTCTCCTCCCCAGCTAACACTGCATCTCTTCCCTATCTTCCCCATGGCAGCCCCAGACGTAAAATACTCTCAGCTTCCTCATCCCCATGGCACATACTCACCTTGCTCTTCCCCCTCCTACCCTCCCCAGGCACACTCACACCTTGCTCATCCCAAGGGCACACTCACTTTTCTGGGTCCCAATTCCCATGCCACATTAACCTTGCTCTGCTCCCCTCTCATCCCCATAGCACATTCAGCTGCAATCAGATGAAGTTTCCTACTCATAGAAACATGACAGTAGATAAAGACTAAATGGCCCAACCATAGCATCCACTATCTCCTCTCCTTAAGAGATCCCACAATTTCTTGAATTCAGACACAGTCTTTGTCTCCTCCACATTTACTAGGGAGACTATTCCATGCAAAAGTATTTCCTTAGATTACTCCTGAGCCTAGGTATTACCTCTTAACTTCATCCTATGTCCTCTCCTTCTGGAGCTTACTTTCAAATGAAAGAGACTTGACTTGTGCATTTACATCACATAAGTATTTAAGCGTCCCTATCATAGAATAATAATCATTTATTTCTTGTATACCACTATACCAAAAGTTCGAGGTGGTTCACAACAAAGGATACATACAGCTAATATTTAAAATAAAGAATAAACAATTGGTGTCTAACGCAGAATAAAAACAATCAGTAAAAAGGATACATCAGATAAAATCAGTCAAAGTTAAGACAATATCTCCCCTCTCCCACCTTTCCTCCAAAGTATACAGATTGAGATCTTAAGTCTGTCCCCATATGCCTTATGATGAAGACCACACACCATTTTAGTAGCCTTCCTCTGGACCGACTCCATCCTTTCTAGATCTTTTTGAAGGTGCTGCCTCCAGAATTGTACACAATATTCTAAATGAGGTCTCACCAGTCTTATATAGGGGCATCAATACCATCCTTTTAGCTTTTGCCGCCACCTTTTCAGCCTATTTAGCCAACTTAACATCATCACATACAATCACTCCCAAGTCCTGCTCCTCTTTCGTGAACAAAAGTTCGTTACCCCCCTAAACTGTATCGTTCCCTCGGTTTTTGCAGCCCAAATGCAAAAACCTTGCATTTCTTAGCATTAAATTTTAGCTGCCAAATTTCAGACCATTCTTCAAGCTTCATATTATTCACACCATCGGGCGAGTCTACTCTATTGCAGATTTTGGTATCATTTGCAAAGAGGCAAATCTTACCAGACAGCCCTTCAGCAATCCCGAAGGACAAATAACCCCAGTAGCTGATGTTCCCATCTACTAAGGACATCATACCAAAAAGACTCAGGCTCTACTTGCTGTAATTACGATAGGACTTCCAGAGAACTTCCCTCTATGGAAGGGCCCCCAGAGAGGTCAGCAACAAAACCTACTAGAAGCTGTAGGGTCCCTACATATGTTCTGCTCAAGTGCATCCTACTTATGTTCCACCCAGATTCTGCCAATGTGTAGTCCTACAGGTCAAATATGTGTATATTGCCATCCAATTTCAAATTTGTACAGTATTTTCTTTCCATCTTACTTCAAAACATACTTTTAGACCACTTAGAATCTGTCTTTGCATTATATCCCGTCAATCTGGCTTCTGAGACTGACCTAGTACAGAGACAATTCTGACTTCTCTGAAGAGCGAAATCCACACAAATCATGACAGTTTGATAGTTTCTTTCTTTAACATCATGAGAATTTCAACAGCAGTTTGTGCTGTCTTCAATTGTCTACACTTGCAGAGTCCATTCAGTTCATTAATTTAGTGTTTCCATTGCCGGCCTATGGCAGCCCTGACAGCCAACAGGAAGAGGCTGCCTGCATTTGATTTCAGCTCTCATCTCTAGTCCTGATTAGATAGACAGCTTGGTGACAGCTTCTGTTGTGGACTATCTGTGAACTTGCTGTTTTCTGGCACTTGTCAGAAAATCACGTTCACGCTAGTAGTTTCCAGAGATACAAAGAACTAAGAAGAACAGTGTAAAAGCCTCTGGAAACTGAAGGAAGCGTAGGAGGGTATATGATCATTTGGGGCAGACCTCCCCCTATGTGTTATAAGCTCCCTGTTTGTCTGTCAAATTTGTCTTGAGTTCCATCTACCGCCTTTGACTCATGCCAAGAGGAAGATACCCTCCTATCCAGCCTGATGCAGAAATCCTGGACGCAAAATAAACCTGCTATATACCAATGAGCAGGAAGGCCCAAGGCACAAGTAACAAACCCGAAACCCAATTGCTGGTTTACTTTAGTGGGGAGCTATAGGGAACCTTCCCACCCCTGTTTAATGCAGCAGGATTTATACCAGCCAAGAAAATCCTGTAAATTACAACCTTAGCAGGTAAAAGGAGAAAGAAAAAACTGTTTAATACCAGCAGAGCCACAGCATCAGTCAAGCCCCAAAGCAGTCTCCTGCCACTCAACTGTTAGGGTTTTTTCCTTTTAATGGCACAGATGTACATGTGTTACATATGTACAATATCTATCCCCATAAAAAAATGCGAGCTGCCCCCCCCCCCCCCGATGAACCCCAAAACCATAATAGAGGCAGGAGGATGCCCACTCCCTCCTGCCACCCGATGCCACCCTGAACAACTCCCCCACACTTCCCAAACCTCCCCTGCAAATTATGACAGCAGGAGGGTTGCCCAGTCCCTCCTTCTCGCAGGCCCGACACTCCAAAATGGTGAGCCTTCCCCTTCCCAGTGGAACAGCCTCCCGGCAGAAGTGGTGGAGACAGAGATGTGAGATTCCTTAGGGAGAAGAGGAAATAGTGGCCATTTGACTTTTATCTGTCATCATGTTTCAAGTGGCAGATGAATTTTAATGTGCACCATGGGAAGAAGGGAAAGGGATTAAGACTTTTATACCACCTTTTTGTAGTTATAGAACCACAGTCAAAGTGGTTTACATACAGGTACTTCAAGCTTTTTTCCTGTCTATCTTGGTGGGCTCACAGTCTGTCTAATGTACCTGGGGCAGTGGAGGATTCAGTGACTTGGCCAGGTCACAAGGAGCAGCACGGGTTTAGAACTCAGAACCTCAGGATACTGAGCCTGTAGCTTTAAGCACTACGCCACACTCTCCTCCTTTTATGAAGCCGCCTTAGAGGTTTTTTTTAATCGCAGGTCACGTCGGTAAAAGCTCCGATGCTCAAAGGAATTCTATGAAAATCAAAGCTTTTACTGCCATGGCCGGTGATAAAAAAACCCCTAACGTTGTTTCTTAAAAGGAGGGGGGAGGGGTTTAGTAATTTATTTTCTATCAAAAATGGATAGAAAACTATGAATCAAATATAGTCAGATGAAACTGCTCTGGCTACATATATACAAGTTTACTTCAGAAGTACTGGGGTTCACGTTATCACAAAGAACATACAAACTTTTTGTACCCCTTTTAGTGACTGTTTGTTACAGGAAAGCCTCTGAGCAATGTTGGAGCACAAGACTGGCTCACATCTAGAGCCGATAACAGAGCGAGAGACTGGCCTCTCATGTCACAACAGAAGTGCAGAACAGTTCAAGCAGAAAAAGACAGATGCAATAGGAAACAAAGAGTACGGACAAATACCCTACTTGCAGGACAAGTCACCATGTCTCAGGTTTTATTGAGCCTACAAGTAGTCGTACCCTATGAAAGCAAGACATTGAAGAAGGAGAAGAGGCAGTTTTGCTCATTTCAAAACCTTTCAATTTGCATCTGCAAAAGATTGTCCAACATTGTTTGCCACAAAAAGTTCTTCTTCTCTCAAATTCAAAAAAAATAAATGAGGCTTTCAATGGAAAGTATGATTCCAAACTCTTGGATGTGGCTCGGAAGCCCCTCAAGACCCAACATTCCAGTCCAGTGGAGAGAGTGCTGGAGCTGTTCAGTCCACTTCTGTTGCAACATTGCAGGACTCCCTGGCATGAGCTGACACTGGAATTTTTCTATCTTTACATCTTGTGCCTGGTCTGTCCAATACAACAAACAAACTGCATCATCTGTTACTTTTGTACACAGATTGCCATCAGTATGTCTGTATAATCCAAATCAGTTACCTGATGCTAGAATCCACCTTAGGAGTCAGTACTCAAGAAAAGGTATGGGTGTCACTTAAGAACATAAGAATAGCCTTATTGGGTCAAGCCCAGTGGCCAATCCAGGTCCCTAGTACCTGGTCAAAACCCAAGGAGTAGCAACATTCGAGGCTACCGATGCCTTTTCCTATGTTGGCTCCTCCTTATGGAATCATCTTATAAAATGTTCTGAATATTATTGAAATCCCATTTCTTCACTGTGGCATTTGATTGTACATCTTGAGGTCAATACTTGGGATTTTCTTCCCATGGTCAACCACCAACATCTGTTTGATTATATGATTGTTCTAGTGTGGGGTTTTTTTTTTGTCTTTCCTGTTCTTGTCCAATATTTTTAACTTACTTTTTGATTTATTCCCTGCCCGGGCTTGAATCTCAGATTGGGCGTATAGAACAATTTAAGTAACCCATAAACCATATTTAAAGAAAAGCACGTTGTCAGAATTTTGTTCTTTCTGTGCATAAATCTGAGCATAAACCTTCCCTCCCGCTTTAAACAATTGCAACACTAATTCCTTTCAAACTGGCATCTAGAAGCATTAAGAGTGACCTGAGGAAATGTAACTTTTTTGCTCTCTGTTGAGAACGAGGCTGGAGAAACCAGTGGTGGATCCTGTTATACTTTGATTAATGACGTGGTTGTACTGTTTCACTATGCAGTAAAGCCTGCAGAGTCCTTTCTTGGAGTAAAGTGATAGAGAAATGTGAAAATGAAATGAGACACGCTGTGCCGGATTTCACAGCTTCAAACGTGAAAATGTAAAACCATTCACAAGTTTTTCACTTACGGGGGCTTTCTGCTGATTTTCCTGGCAGTGACCATAATGTGTCTCCATTTATCCCACTGTTCAGATCTAAGCTGCCTTATCAAAGTCTTCACATTCGTGTAACACTTTTTACATTCTGCTTTTGAAAATGCAATTGAAAATGAACTCAAGTAGGAGTTTGTTTCAACTGAGCTAAATGGCAAGAATAGTTATAGACATGTAACCCTGGGTTGTCTGGAGTGGTCCTTGCGGGGCTGTCACACGTGACTTGGAAGACAGGGTAGATCTTCAGGAAGGTAGCAGGTTATTCTCGCTGGATACCATGTATTGGGTCCAGGTTGGGATCACTGTAACAGGGAGAGAGGGAGGGGCACTGGCATTACTCTCCGTCTCCACCAGCACCTAGTGACTCAGTCCAGGTCAGAACTAGGGATCTGAACAAAAAGCTACTGAAAACAGTTGTAGCCCACCCACAACTCCACGTGTTGAGCTCCGGCCTGCTCCTCGTGGGCGGGAGGTTTCACTCACCCCGCCCCAAGGCTCGTAAAAAAGTTTTAATCAATCCAGACTTAATCTCGGTCACTTTCGTTTTTACAGTCACCCACTATTCCTCCAGAGCTTGGGCGTAGGCCGGGGCCGGAGGAAATGCAGACCTCAATGGTTGCAATCACTCATTCAGTCTCTCCTGTCCCTTGGGAAGAAAAAGAGACAGGAGCCAAGAGATAAACTGGAACGCATTGGACGGTTGATTAACTTGCTTGTAGGCAGAAACAATCAACTATTTACATATTCACAGCTGGCAGTCATTAGGTACAAATCAGTTCCTCTCTATCCCAACTCTCCAGCCAATAGAGATCCCCCTTCTTTTAGTCAGACTTGGCAGGGGAAATTAGGATCAAGCTAAATCTGAGAGTGGCTTGGTCTCTTTTCTCAAGTTCTTTCGTTTCTCTTGTCAAATCGAAATGTCGTCTATCCCCTTCCTAGGTATGACAGGAGTCTCTTTTAGCATTCAGGATTTTGGCAGGAGTAGAAGGGATCACCAAAGCCCAGAAGTCTCTCTTCATCTTCCTTTTATATGACTCCCCCTCCCCTTGGGCAGAGGGACCTCCTGCTCCTCCCTTTCAGTCTATGCTGACCACCTGAAAAATCTACCAGCACTGATCTTACAGCAGGGGAAAGGGGGAGGGGGGGTATCTTTAAGGAAAAGGATAGACTACATAACAATAGCAGTAGTAAC